>NC_141687.1:718058707-718658707 GCF_964263255.1 Lissotriton vulgaris
GTCTCTGAAATTTCCAATATTCACTTCTATTGGTTTTGTGACTGGGGTCCTAATTTGCTTGTGTGGGACTCCTACAACTTGGATAGTTTCTCCCACAAGGGGTAGGTTTGGAATTTCTGCCGTTCTCACAGTAGAATGGGTAGCACCAGTATCCACTAAGAAAGCGATGTCATTTCTTTCAACCTTTCCATCAACAAAAGGACCTGACTGATCTACTGCCAAGGATTCTCCAAGCATGTACTCCTCCCCCCCCCTCAGGCACCGTCATTGTGACATCCCCAAATCACTCGCATTACTTTGCATCCAATATTGTTGAATGGTCTGGGTATTCTTACCACCTTCTCCACGAAATCCAGTGTTCACACTGTATCTCTTCACCTGAGTGCTCACATTGTTGGGCAAAGGGGCTTGTGGCACCTGCAACTGAGGAGCAACTACCTGTTGCTATTGTTGCTGGTTCACAACCACCTCATTCTGCATCTGTGGATTTAAAATTTGATTTACCCCATTACTCTGTTGAATATTTCTACACTCATTCTTCCAATGTCCAAGCTTTCCGCATCCATGACAAGAATATTTCTTTTTCGCTTCATCTCTACTCATTCGTCCTCTTCCCTTATTTCCATTTGATACCCGACTATTCTGGTTTTGCCCATTCATCTGGTTATCATTCTGAGAACCAGAAGCTGCCTCTTGGTGTTCTGCCAACTTCACTTATGCCCACATCATTTTCTCTTTTAACCTTTTATGTTTTGCATCAATGTCATCACTACAGTACTATGCGTACTTTAGAATGTCATTGATAGGTGTGCTTTGTTGAATCATCAAACTAATTTCTGATCTTAGCCCATACACAAACCTATATACAAAATGCCCCATATATTTATCACCAATTTCTCAAATCCATTATACTGCTTAAACACCTGTAACAACCTTTCAGAGTATGCATGCACCTACTCCTTAGGTTCTTGAGTTGTTCTGTCTATTTTAACCCAATCTGTATCTTTAGAGGGAATTTCCTCTTTCAGAAAAGTAATCACTTGGTTATATTTCTTCATTACATCCTCTGAAGGCGCACCTGTCTTTGCGTCTCTAGGATACTCTTCAGTTAGCCAATCAACTGTAATCTTACATTCTGTCCACAAATCATTTGGTACCACTATGTCAAGCAGGCCATCCAAATCCTTCAACAAGACCTTCGAAACCTTAACAAACCCCTCTACCTGTTTGTACCATTCAATTGGTTTCTCTCTCAATATAGGGACGTCATTTGTGAAGGACAAAATATCCTGTCTACTCCATGGAACATGAACATATCCACCACCAGGGACTTCTCTCATAGGACACATCGTTTCAACCTTTTCTACATCCCTCAACGGAAATGTGGATACTTCCTTTGTAGCTTCTTCATCGCTCTTCTTTGCCCATCTACTTTTCCATCGATCTACATCTCCCCATTTCTTCAAAATGTTCAGTAATTCCTTCATTGGCAGTCTCCTTCCTGACGTATTCAAACTTTCTAAGTCCTTTTCAGTAACTTATGATCTATAGGGTTTTTGTAGTATTTTTGACTTTTCTATATCTATTCCAAATTCTAAAGCTGCTTCCGCTATCTTCTCATGAAGATTCTTTGTCCTCCAGGTTATACTTTTGCACAGAAACAACAACTCTTCATCTCCATATAAACCTAATCTGCCAGGACTACTCGTACCAATAATCATTTCTTCTAAGTCTTCTCAACCTGCTTACATCTATATTTTTTGGTTGCGGTTTCTGCTTTTCTAATCCTTTTGCCCATTCCTCTAGATCTTCAGGTGAAAATCCAGTGGAACTTCCTGCCACTGGAGTGACAGTTGATACTTTCCTTCTTGCATCCATGGGTGAAATTCTTTTTGAGGTTTCAGTTACAGTCTCAATATTTGGGAGATCTAATAATGAAACATTCAAATCACTCTCACTAGTTTGATCTTCTAGCATCACTATCTCTTTTCTGGCACTATTTTGTGAGACTACCACATTTTGTGATTTTGGTGTACCTCGTTTATCACCATATAATGGAATAACAGGACTAATAGTTACTGGTACTGTCAGTGCTTCAGCATTTAAACGTAACTGATTTACTTTCTGAATTATCTCTTCGTGTGGTCTATTCAATGCATCCCTTTCCCTGTGATGCTCAAATTACGGTTGGATCCTATAGAACTTGTGGAACCAATGGGGCACTTGGAGTTGTATCTCTAGCACACTCTTGATAAGACGGAGGTCTTTTTACTAGAATATCTTCCAACAACTCATCATCAGATTCATCACACCCTATTCCTGTCACACCTATGTGTTTTGTTTTTTCTTTACATTTACTCCCTTCTTGATCTTCAGCCATTAACACTGGATATAAACCCTCCGATTCTACAGATCTTCTCCATCTTTTCATCTGATCTACTCGAGTGTCAAATGGGTATCTGTGTAAAAATCTGCTATTGATTCTTGTGCCCCCTCCTTACTTCTCCCGTTCGTATGCCTCAACTTCCCATTCTTCCAAAGTCTCATACTGTGCTAACCTAGGTTTTGGTTCTAATGAATTCATCCTGTTTTTCAAATTCTGGAGAATCCTCAAATTAAATGTACCATGTTCCGGAAAAGCTAGAACACCATCACCTTTTGTATACTCCACCCAATTGTCCAACCATACACACGTATGATACCCACTTTCCATCATCATAAAGGAAGCAGGCATGTTAGGAGGTGGCATAAGAACTCCCTCTCTAGTTAATGTATGCTTGTCTTTCTTAAAGAAATTCTTGATCTCATTGATCAGCTTCATTCTTCCGATTCTTGTAACTTAACTAATTCAGTTGGTAAAGTGCCAAAAACTCTTCCGTATTTTCACAGAATCTGTTAGTTAACTCTAGTCCCATACCAGCGCACCTAACACCAACAGTCCAATCCGGGCTCACTACTTATTCTTCTCTTCAACCAATACCAGCGCAGTTCTAAGCTCCTGGCCAATCAAGGCTTACAACACACCCACTCGTCTGACCAATGCCAGCGCGGCTCTTTGTGATGTCAGTATTGCTACTGACCCTCCCTTTACAATCTGCAGTTTTCTTACACCGGCTGCTTCAACCAATACTAGCGCGGCTCTCTGTGACGTCAGTATGGCTCCTGCTACTGACCCTCCTTTCACAAGATAATACGACAATGTATTTTCTAACATTTCTTTATATATTTGTTGTTCGTAGAACGTAAAAACAGCAGTACTCTGTCTGCTCTGCAAAACCAAAGATAGTTTCTCGACTCGCTTCAAAGAGAAAATACTTCCTGTCACTACGAGTAAAAACCACTGTTTACCCTTCACTTAAGCTCAGGGAGGACCTGTTACTCCTCTAGGGTTACTCCTCCTTTGGGTAAGGCCCAAGTTTAAAAAAGCAGGCCTTCTGCTATCACTCACACGCTATTCTTGTACAATATAGTCCCTAATATAACACCTACAGCCCTGTGTAGCTTTTAGGTATTCTGACAACAGACGAGTAACCTTCTGCAGTGTGATTTCCTTACCACACTCTTCTAAATTCCACTTCCGGGATTCCCAGGTATCTCTGTACCTGTGCTTCCAGACAACATAAAACGCAAAACTAGTTTTTAGTTAACCCTAGGTGTAGTGTACGTACTGGGGCTAAACAGAGTGCCGCGGAGTGGGAAAAAACTCTGCACACTCCGTGTAACCCCACTACGCGCCACCCGCCTCCCTCCCGCCCAATTAACAATGAAATTACAATGTTTAAAGCAATGTAAAAGTAAAGTAAAACGGCTCACCTGAGCTGCGGTGTCCTGGGGCTCCCTCTTCCTTTTTCATTGCGACTTCTTGCTCAAAACTGTGCATGCATGGGCACCCACACATGCGCTTTTCGCGTGAGAAATGCGCATGCACCCACGCATGCGCAGTTTTGAGCAAGATGTCGCGATGAAGGAGGAAGAGGGATCCCTCCCTCCTCGATATTCTTACGGAATCTTCAATCTAGTCAGGTTGTCATTCAGTAATGAATCTTCCCAGTCTGCTATTTTCTTTCAGCAGTAGCTCTCGCCTCTTCTCTCTCTCTCTCATGAACGACTAACACCTCTCTCAGCTTCGATGTCATCAACCCTCTATCTACTTAAGTCACTCCAATTATACTCTTTATTTCTGCATGTCACACCCTCAAAAGTTGCAAATCTGAGTGGATCACGGACTGTAATCGGGCAGGGGCAGATGAGTTGTCATCAACTCATGCTGACATATTCACTTCTTTAATAAACTTTGTCTAACAAACCCTTTCCCTTTAGCTCGTTCATTTATTTGCTTTATTTCTGATTCTCATCCATCAAATCTTTCAAGTCAAAAATGCAAATTAATACAGTTCCACAGTCAAGAAGATGGTTCACAGGGTGATGTGTCCTTGGCTCTTGGCAGCCTGTCAGCGACATGGTCAGCGGGTCACATCATTATCACACTGCACATGTCTATCTCGCTTCCATTTTCGCTGCTATCTTTTTCTCTCACATGCCATATTAGGTCCAAACGTACACTATTAGTAAAGAAATCATGAACAGATGTTATTTTCTCAAATATGTGATTATCACTGTTCACCACCCACTTCTACTCTATCCCAAGTTAATTTCTTTTTCTTTAAACCAAAGCAGCAGCAGCAGCTCTTTTTAGATTTAGGCAAGCATATGCCAAACATGCGGTGCCTCAAGACCTAATGTTGGTAATTCTTGCGCATGCGTGAGAGTTTTCCCTCTCAAGTGGGTTAGTCATGTTGTTATGTACGTCATTCTGGTTTGCACATGCGCAAAAGCATTTTCCAGTTTAAAGCAGGTTTTAATCGCGTAGGATTTTGTTCTTCATTAATTAAGCATGTATAAAGCTACTTCCTCATATATAAATGTTGTGAGTATGATCATTTCGTTTTCTATACAATTTTTACCGATTAGTACTATTAATGAGAGATTGGTCTGAGCAAGTTTCGTTTTCTTGAATCCTTGCTCCATCACCTGTTTAGGACAGAAGACGTTCTCAGAACTTTCTGGAACTCAGTAAAGCAAGACGTGATAACTTATTTGTGGAGATGGTGGTGAGGATGCAGACCTGGACGAGAAGGGAAAGGAACTTTAGGACCTGTATTGGTATTGTTTTAAGCTGTTACGGGCACTGCTTGAGGGGAAATGTCACAGAGTAAAGTGAAAGCATGAAGCGCAATGCCCATAAGAGTGGTCAAGGAGGTGATACAATAAAAATACTCCCGCCCAGGAGCTCCGACATAGTGACTCTGCAGGGAGTACTGCCAACGGTCCCTCAGATGGGAACATGATTATTACTATACCAGGGGAGGAAGACCCACTGGTAGCCCTGCGAGACCCACGGAGACAGCAGGTGCGATGCCCTTGGGACAGTCAATAAAGGAGTTTGTAGGGAAGTGCTTTGAAAGGCGGCCAAGTACCCATTGCCAACTTTACTTACTGAAGATATGGTTGTGAGTGGGGGAGAATTTAATAAGGTACTCAAATTTGTTGGAATCCGTCCCAGACATGGACCACGCTATAGGTAAGGAGCTGAACAAAGAGACTGGAATTATTGATGGGAAACAACGGGCTGGGTAAAGCTCAAAGGAGCCAGCTTCAGGTGACTGCTGGCTGGCGAGTTAAAACAAATCAATAATTGTATGCCTACCGTAGACCTATGATGGAGAGAAAGGATCAGGAGGTATGCGCGCCTGAAGTTGGAGAAGCAGCTTCGACGAAAGCAGCTAGCCTTCCAACAGTATATAACCCATGTTGGTAGCAAAACAGGGGGCGTATCAGGGGCTCAAGGGCAGTTTACTTCAAGTAATAAGAATTTGCAAGGGAAAGAAGGTTGTCGGAAATAAAGGCGGTAAAAAGGGTAAATGAGGAAAGAATTACCCTTAGCCCTAAGGGTTTATTCCTGAGGTAAGTGTGAAAGTGGAGGAAGGAAGAGGGCTAAAGGTACTTTGAATGGAACAAAGACCGTCCCACCCCAAAGACCCTCTAAAGATAGAGTGAGGGATCCCCGCCAGTAAAAAGGAGAAATGCAGGCAAAAGAGAGGGGCTTACGGAGCTAGTTGTGGGAGGGAGGCCAGTCAAGAACAACCTGGGAAGAGTGGATGCCCATCATTGGTCAGGGAAAACAAAAGCGAGGGGTGGTCAAAGGAAGACAGACCAGAAAGTGAAAGGAACAACAAAGGGGACAGTTTATGGGTTTACCTAGAACCTCAGCAAAGAGTTGCAGGCAGAAAACAATTGAGGAAACTTAAGTCCTTGAATTATTTTCACCTTCTGCATGCATTGGCTAAATGCCCAAACTTGCATGATTTTGCTTCAGGGGAATATAAAGCAGATCAGGTTTATAATAAACTGGGAGGGAAGAAAGGAAATTAAGTTTCTCTTCAGCTCAGAATGTGTAAAGCTGAGCTTGGTGAGGGTGGAAGGCAGAGCTAAGGAAAGAAGGTATAAGATTGGTACATGTGGGTGAGTTAGGGATAGATGATGGAAGGGGCCATAGTGCCTTGACAAACCACACTGGTTTACATTCAATCCAATTAACACTTTGCTCTCAGGGGGTACAATGTAGCAGAACAGTTATTAATTTACGAGAAAGTAGCCTATGAGTGACCTAGCAAATGGAGACAAGAGTCCATAGCTAAGAAATTGCTTTGAGTGCCTATCTGACTCGGTATTAAGCCTTGATGATAGTGGAAAAGGGGGGTATGAGTGATCTGGATTAGGGATTAGCGACTTTGTGCAGCCTGGCAGCCCTGTCATGGAATATAGGGGTTTATAGGAAGCCATTAACCCAAAACTCCTTTAAAGAAATGTTGGCAACGTCTAAGATTATATACCTGCAGGGAACTTGGCTGTGCAAAGCACCCAAACCATTAGTTGGATTTTTAATGCTTTTTAAAGGTGCTTGGTCCCTTGGCCTAGGTTGGGTTGGGGTGTGGGTTTTGTTGCCACCAGCTGTCCACTATGCCCCAGTAGTGCAGCCAATCCCAGAGATCTTTGGCTATCCGCACACTAGGTGAGTCTTCCAGCAGCAGTGTGGACCTGTCCAGATCTATGGCCAGCACACAATTATAGTTTCCTCCAGGTATCAGCACAGGCCATGGTTTCAAAGAACTGAGTTTGCCCATGTTCGGGGCATATATACTCCCTATGGTCAGTTGCCGGCCGCCATGTCTCTCATGGACCAGCACATATCTGCCCTCTGTATCTATGTTTACTCCTAGTGGCTTGAATGGTATCCCCGGTCGCACCCGTATCAGGGCTCCCCTGGTAAAGGAGGAATATCCAGTAACAAAGGCCATGCCCCTCCACCGTCTCTGCAACTTTGGCATCTCCATATCCAGAAGATGCTTTTCCTGCAGGAGGGCCACATCTACGCCCAATATTTGGTATCTTGTGCCTTTTACTGGGCAAGCCCATCCCCAACACATTCCATATGAGGAAAGTGTATCTGATTTCACCCCTCGTCACCTTCATGTTTTAATGTGGGGGTTCTATGGCCAACCCCCCTGTGAGCAGGAGTTTGTCCTCCATTGCCTTCCTTCCGCCAGCTAAATCACTGATACCCTAAAGGGTCAAGTTTGCGCTATACAAAACACTGAATAAATAAATAAAATAAATAAACTAGAGGAGAACAAATCTCCGAGGTGGTGTCTGTTGAATATCTGGGGAGACTCGGACCTTACAAATGCTGAGCGCCTGTGGGTTACACTAGGATTCATGATTGCAAAATGTAATATTGCGAGGAAGTGGAGAATAAAAGGTGTCCTGACTTTGAATGACTGGAAAACAGTTTTGGACTGATGTATGCAGGCGGAAAGGGTGGTCTATGAGAGTAGGGGATACCCACAAAAATAGACAAAGATTTGGGGGAAATGGAATGAGTATCAAGAAATGCTGTGTAGTCCGATCACTCGACAGGACCATGAGACAATATAGCTGTAGGAGAGAATGGGGCGGGGGTAGGGGGTCGAGAACCTGGAGGTTGTCAATGATTATAAGAAGATCATTACAGACTTATCAATCTGTTTGAGACTTGTAAGACTATTTGATATCTATCCTGTAAAGAGGTGGCTTGTTGTTGCTTTAATAAAAAGATTTATAAAAAAAAAAATATTCTCAAATAAAGTAACCAACACAAACCAGTCCCCTGTGTCATTTTGACAGAAGGGGTTGGTCTAGGGGGTAGTAACCTATGGGCAGTGTGGGGGAGCTGCCCCACCTCCAGTCCAGCTCTGAAGTATAAGAGTATGATATGTCATTCCAATCTGCTGGGTCTATCATAGCGCAACGTAGCAGAGAGTCAAGACAAGGCACAGTGTCCCTCCATTCCCCGCCTAATGCCTCCCAGTGACCGCTGGTGCTGTTCAGCTGCAGAAGATCACCTCACTTGTCTAGGGACAGCATCTCTGCTGTCTATTGCTACTTACCGGTTGTCCACCCTCCTGGTTGTGACCAGAGGTCTGGCTCTAAGCAGGTGCCGGAGCTCTTTCATATACTCCCCATCAGCAGTGGAGTGTGTCGAGCAATGTCTGGAGGAGGAGCACTCCAGAGCTGCAAATGAGTTATCCATTTCTAGGGCTTCTGCCTGCCCCTGCTCTACCTGGGTCCAGTAGGGCCTCCTCATTCTTCCCTCTGCTTTCCTCCTCTTTTTGCGCCACTTCAGATTCGGCAGCCTGCTCCAACCTCCTGCATCAGCTCCCCCTTTGTGCTTCTCCAGCCAGTCCCAAGTGCTGGCAGTGTCATTGCAAAGGAAGAGAGCAAGGACAGGGTACTGTGAGCAAATCACAAATTAATAACAGTATCGCCTGGAGTGGAGTATACACAATCACATTTACCAATATTATAAGTGTAAACCCACTCATAGGTGTCGACGTTTCGATCCCTATTGCTCAACTAGATACATGGGATCACCATCAGGACTTTTTTAATAAAACATGCCTGAATGAAAAAAGCCTCAGTATATCGAGGTGGAAGACCTCAAAAGGGGGGGATGGTCCTTCTCTTCAGAATGCAGCGATGGTGCACGTATATATACGTCAAGGAGGTCTTTATGGGGGTCCAGAAGAAAATTGCTTAATTTAATGGATGAAATTCGAGGTCCGTTTCCAACTACATAGAATGGCAGCTCTTACTCCACTTTAAATGAGATCGGGGAGTAGCTTTATCAGTGCAGGCAACGGTGGCCGTGCATGAGGATTGCCAACAGTGTGGCGTTACAGACGCAAGTCTGAGTAAAGACGCGTCTCTCCTGGGGCTGCTCGGACAATGCCGGATGGCTGCTCGGACAATGCCGGATGGCAGCTCTTACTCCACTTTAAATGAGATCGGGGAGTAGCTTTATCAGTGCAGGCAACGGTGGCCGTGCATGAGGATTGCCAACAGTGTGGCGTTACAGACGCAAGTCTGAGTAAAGACGCGTCTCTCCTGGGGCTGCTCGGACAATGCCGGATGCACTGCATCCGGCATTGTCCGAGCAGCCCCAGGAGAGACGCGTCTTTACTCAGACTTGCGTCTGTAACGCCACACTGTTGGCAATCCTCATGCACGGCCACCGTTGCCTGCACTGATAAAGCTACTCCCCGATCTCATTTAAAGTGGAGTAAGAGCTGCCATTCTATGCAGTTGGAAACGGACCTCGAATTTCATCCATTAAATTAAGCAATTTTCTTCTGGACCCCCATAAAGACCTCCTTGACGTATATCTACGTGCACCATCGCTGCATTCTGAAGAGAAGGACCATCCCCCCCTTTTGAGGTCTTCCACCTCGATATACTGAGGCTTTTTTCATTCAGGCATGTTTTATTAAAAAAGTCCTGATGATGATCCCATGTATCTAGTTGAGCAATAGGGATCGAAACGTCGACACCTATGAGTGGGTTTACACTTATAATATTGGTAAATGTGATTGTGTATACTCCACTCCAGGCGATACTGTTATTAATTTTTGATTTGCTCACAGTACCCTGTCCTTGCTCTCTTCCTTTGCCTGAAAGACACCCCTTTCACCCTAATTCTATCCTTCTTTTCCTTTTTTTGTACGGCACAGGCTTTTGTCAAGCTATTTCGTGTATATTGTAAGATTGGACATTGTCTCCAGAAAATAAACTCCTTTCCCGGCTGGGTTTGGAAATCTTAACTCATATAGTTTTCCATTGTGTTCCTATACTGTATTGTGTTGATTCTTAAATAAGCTAAGGACCGTTGTTCTCTATAACTTAGTTATACCCATGGTACTTAGCTATCCGTTGGGTCCCCCTTGTATTATAAAAGGCAGTGTCATTGAACAAAGGTGCAGGCATCCTCTATTACCTTGAGCTGGGTGGAGAACAAAAATATGTACTTGAGGCCGACCTCCTAAAGTCCCCTCTTCACAGTCATAGATAAAGTCCATTGCTGGTGGACTGAAATGGTGTAATCTGGGAAGACTGCAACAGAGGCGCCACCAGCATTGAAGCATCGAAGTTTGCAGGTGTTAGACCTGTCAACCTTAAGGTGGTGTACCCTCCAAGTTTTGCTGGATTTCTTGTTCTGTTTGCCTTAGGACGGTGCACTTTACCACTTCTAACCAGTGCTAAAGTGCTTCTGCTCACTGCCTAAAATGGCTTGATTGGCATATACCTAATTGGCATATTTAATTTAAAGTCCCATGTAGAGTGGCGAACCATAAATACAGGGCCTATAAACTAAATGCTACCAGTGGCCTGTAACAGGTATGTGCCACCCACCTAAGTAGCACCTTTAAACTTGTCCCAGGCCTGTCACTGCAGCCAGAATGCAGTGTCACATTGCCATGTCACCGTGGCGCTTAAATCCCCTTGCCAAGCTTTAAACTCCCCTTTTATTACATATACCTTGTGGGCAGGGGTAAGGTGCAGACCCTCTAGGCTAAGATTAAGACCATTCTGATCTGGCAGCCCCGAAAAACTCAGACAGAGGTGAGGGCTTTCCTGGGCCTCACAGGATATTACAGGAGGTGTGTCAAGGGGTATGGTACCATTGTTGCCCCCTTGACTGAGGTGACTTCCAAGAAGCAGCCAAGAAAGGTGTTATGGACAGAGGCTAGCCAGAAAGCCTTTGACTCCCTAAAACAAGTCCTGTGCACTGCCCCTGTGCTCAAGGTCCTTATCATTTCCAATGAATTCGTAGTCTAAACAGATGCCTCGGAGCTTGTCTTTAGGGCAGAACTTTCACATCTTAATAATGAGGGCCTAGACCAACCTGTAGCTTTTATCTCTAGGGGGTTACTGCCCAGGGAACAGAGGTGGAGTGCTATTAAGAGAGAAGTCTTTGCTGTAGTCTGGGCATTGAAGAACCTGAAACCATACTTGTTTGGGACTCGCCTCAGAATTCTGACAGACTACAGGTCCCTCAGGTGCCTAATGCAAATGAGGGGTGATAATCCAGAATTGTTGAGGTGGTCCATCTCCCTACAAGGAATGGACTTACGGTGCAACACAGACCTGGCACAGACTGGGCCAAAGCTGATGGTCTTCCACATTTCTCCACCTTATGAGAACTCCCAGGAGGTTGGATAGTTCTCCCCACTTTTAGCTGGGGGAGGGGACAGATGTTAGATCTGTCCGCCTTTGGGTAGTCTTCCTCCAAAATCTTTGCTTTTTTGCCTCCAATGTTTGTTGGATTTTTGCTTCTGTTGACCTTAGGACTCTGTACTTTACCAATGCTCACCAGTGCTAAAGTGCGTGTGCTCCTTGTCCCACATAGTTTGATTGTCATATACTTCATTGGCATATAATTTGCTTGTAAGTCCCTTGTAGAGTGATATACCATATCCACAGGGCCTGTAAATGTAATGCTGCCAGTAGGCCTGAGATGCCTATTGTGCCACCTAACCAAGTAGCACCTTAAAACTTGTCCCAGGCCTGCCATTGCAGCCTGAATTAGGTGTCCCACTGCCATGTCGACGTGGCACTTAAATACTCATGCTAAGCCTTAAACTCTACTTTTAGTACATGTAGGTCACCCCTAAGGTAGGCCCTAGGTAGCCCATAGGGCAAACTGCTGTGTAATGAAAAGGTTGGACATGTACTTTTACGTTTTACATGTCCTGGTACTGAAAAACGTCTGTGTTCGTTTTTCACTACTATGAGGTCTACCCCTCCCATAGGATAACATTGGGGTTTCCTTATTACCGTTAATAAACTGTAATTCCTAATTGAGAAGAGGTAGATAGATCATGTTTGGTACCTAGGGAGTTGTAATGATAAACCCTCTTTAATGGTAAAGTTGAATTTTTCATTATATATTTTTTTAAACTGCCACTTTCAGAAAGTTAGCAATTTCCTGCCATTAGCCATTTGTGCCTACAGCCTGTCTTGGGTCACATGAATGGGTGTAGCTGACAGACAGTCACAATAGAGGGATTAGGTGTGCCTCAAAAGGCCATCATTGACAGGATGGGAGGCGGAACTGCGCACAGCCCCACTTGCACCTAAATAGGCTGTCTCCTGCCTCCTCACAATAGGCCTAATGACCATGTAAATGTATGTATCTATAGGCATTTATATAGCACACTACTTACCCGGAGGGTCCCAAGGCGCTTCGACCGCTGCAAAACCCTTCCTGGCTTCCCTGAGAGATGGTCCCTTAATGGGTATCTCCAGGGTGAGACCAGGCATCCCCAGCGGTCTGGTGGGGCCGTTAGTGAGGATGAGGCAAGCTAATGCCCAGAGTTGCCGAGTGTGATCGCTGATCAGAGTGGGCACCGAGGCGCCATGTATTATCACTGCTGCCAGCATGGAGCCAGGGCAGGGAAGTCGGGAAATTCCATGCACTTCAAATAACCTTTCCAGAAACCTCTCCCACCTTTCAGTAAAAGGGCACCAGGGTATATAAATAGGACCATCAGACCCACTCTTCAGTTCACTACTGGACCTGAGGAAGGACTCTCAGAGGACTGCCAGCTGCTGTGCTGTTATACCTGGAAGGACTGCTTTGCTTCTTGGAGCTTGCCTTCAACCCTCAGAGACCAGCCCTGCTGGTCAGCCCTGTATCTTCACCTGCACTCAGGATTGCAGAAGTGGCTCCAAGGGCTAATTTACTGGCCTCCTGGTCAGACCCACAGGGACATAACAGGCTCCCCATGTCTTGAAACTGCACTTGGATCCTGCCTATGTGAGTCCTAACCCCCAAGAGGTCTCTATCCACTCCTGGACCCATGAATGGTGGTGTTAAAGGTGCCCAGATGGCAAATATCCAAAATTGAGAACTTAGATCAAATGTGGCCAAAAAGAACTCTGAGAACCAGGAGAAGACCTGCACCAACGTGCCCGTCTATCTGCCTGAGGTATATCGCCGGTCTGATTGACTTTGAGGCTTCTCCGGCTGCGTTCTCCACAGCAGCAAATCCATTTCAGCTGTCCTTTGCCAAAAGGGTACACAACCTTGTTGAAATGTCTTTGGCTACAGCCCTGTACTTTGTCCTGCTAGATATTTCCGACTTCTATTTCCGCGACTAAGTCCGAAGGAAAAATTCTTCACTGCAGCTTCACGCCACGGCCATCCAATGATGACGCTACCTCCTCGGACACTCCGCAGCCTTGCCCCTTTGAATTCTACTTTCTCAGACATTTTTCTCTCAAAATTCTGAAGGTAAGCGCTGACCGGGCTCAATCCACTTCGTGTAGCTGAACCGCGCTCTATCTCAGCCGGCCTTAACTTTCAACTTTGACCCAGTCTCGTACGACCAGAGGTCTGAGGTTTGCTCTTTGATATTTTGAGCACTATTATGAACCTTACACTTTAAAAGTTCAGACCTCTGGTACTACTGATTGAATTTTTGTAGTTTTGGTGTCAAATAATTTACTAAAATGTACTCTATTTTTCTAAATTGGTTTGGGATACTCTAAGTTAAACCTGGCTGCTTTTTGTGCCAAGCTACCCAAGATTATGCACAGGTTTATTTAGGGATTTTATTTGGTTCACCCTGCGAGGAACTGTGGCTGTTGCTAGACCAGGGTTCACACCCCAGTCAACCAACACCTCAATTTCTCACGGCGGGACTTCTGCTTAATGATATCTCTCTCTCAGTAGTTCAGAGGTGGAGAGGTCTTGCCTCTACTGGCAGAGCGGGTGCCCTTGGGAGGGATACGGGTTCTGCCGGCACCCTATGTGCTCGGTGCATGGCAAAGATGAATAAGAGAGCCTGTGGGGCCACTTCCTGGGACAGCCAACACTCCAGATAGGCAACCCTGTCTCTTCCCTCCACTCGTTCTGGTAAGCCTACCACACAGATTTTGTTGCAGCTGCTCCACCTTCTAAGTCTTCTGCTCTGCGGTGCAAAGTCTCTGCATTTTTGGCCATCGCCATCACCTTCATTTCCAATTTGGACACAGTAGGCTGGTTCTACCAGGGTGTCCTCACTGCATTTCACTCTGTCAGTTTGCTGTGGTTGTTGCACATGAAGCCAAGATCCAAGGAGATCTGGTCTATCTTGTGTTCCAGGCTTTTCAGGAGCAACTAACGGTGGAGAGGATCTGGTCACGCTTTTCAGCTGGGGCTGCATCACTACCTTGGACAGCGGATGTCTTTGCCCCGTTTGGGGCCTCCAGCCATTTGGGTGCCCCATGGCAGCTTGCCATGTCCTTTTTGTAGGGGATCAATTGTCAGCCTCCACAGCCATGTTAGGGCCAGCTACACTTCCACGTCACACCCTTGTCTCCGGCAAGGCTCCTCACCTGGTCGCTTCCGCCCCCATGGGCCACGGTCTTCACTCTAAGCCTGTCTCTGCCACTTCAGAAGCCTGTGCTCCAGTTACTGCCATTGCACAGTGGGGTCAGGGGACTCTGTCACTTTCCCAGCAAGGACAGGGTGATGCTGGATCAGAAGTGGTCAGTAGGGCTCCTACAGGAGTGTGACCATCTTCCTGTGTGGTCAGCCACACCCCACTAGCACAGGCCCACTTCATTCCATGTGTGTAGGAGGCTTGGTTGTTGGAATGTTAAACTGTGCACCTATATTCCATCAACCAGCAGAAATGGACAGAGTTTGTTGTCTCCATTCAAATATTACAGAAACAGACTATCAACAAAGGAGGACAATGCTTGTCCTCACTAGTCAAAGGTGGCAGCACAGTGTAATCAAGAGAGGAAAAGGCATTTGTCCTGGATGTACTAACTATGGTTGGCATATACTGCCAAGTTCCAACATGGAAGAGGGATGCATTACTTGTGGCATCCACTCTAATGGCCACTCTTAGGGCCAGATGTATCAAAGGGTTTTACCCATTCTGTGTTCATGAGGAAATGTGTTGATACATATGGCCCTTAATCTAGAGGTCGTTAACCTGGCCATTCAAGTTGCTACTGCCTAGAATGGAATGTTGCCAGCATGTTTTGTCCTAATGCAGTAAGTTCAGTGCACCGGGGGCTGTGGCTCTATTCCATTCAATAAACTTCTGTGGATTTTAAACCATATGTGAGGCCAGCTCACAAGCAATCATACAGCATGCCTCATTTCACCTGCCATAACCTCTCAGACTTAGAAATTTGCCATGGCCTTTTCAATGAGTATCACAGCCTGTGAATCCTTCGATGAGGAACTGAGGGACACACATTTACAGTAATGACCTTGTGCCACTGAACTGCGATGTGCTTGGTTACTGAGTGAAGGAATCGGTCCTGATGTATGTATTTTTCCACATTTATATAGTGTGAACCTATCAACTGAGGTGGGTACAGAAATTCGAGATTTACATGTTTTAATAATGTATTACTTTTCAAATACTTATGATTGCACTATGTGTCATTCATATTTACAACTTTAAGTACAGAGATGTTCAATTTCGGTGCGGGACTTGAGAGATAGTCCTAGCTGCATTTATAATAAAGTGACGCAGGCTCATTTACGTTAGTTCCACAAGCTCCGTTCCCGGCCGCCTTTTTATTATCTTTTACTTTTACGTCACAGCCGTGACCATCTCACCCATATTGGTGGGGTCCGTTATGTACACACCCCTACGTATTTTCCTTAACATGGGATCGTCCACCCCAAACCTAACATTTCTCCTTTACCCAGACATCAATATACAAAACATTAGCATTAGATAATACTTGAACAATGCACGAGGAAACAGTGCATAGCATTTCAAGGCAAAAACTCAGTGAGGTAAGTAGAAAAATGAAAATGAGAAAAAACAGTAGTGGAGGCAAAAAGTAAGAAAATAAAAGAGAACGAGAAGAAAGAGAGAGAGAGAGAGACATATGGTGGTGAGACACAACGTTTGCTAGAGTATAGTGTCAGCACACTCAATCAGTTTACCACAAAGTCTTTCAACTAGGAGGACTTCATAGGGTGTGGTCTGCGAGGATAACTCTAAGTTCATTGCCGCCTGCGAGTTTCAACCCCGCTTTCAGATCTTTTTTCTGGCTGAAAGTGTAGCGTCAAACTGTCCCTCCTTGACTCACCGCTGGGATTGCACGGGGTCACTCGCACTGGATGTTCATTAGCCTCTTGAGAGGGTGTCAGCAGGGGACATGAGACTTGGCTCCTGGGGTGTCCTGCCAACGAGTAATCCTCTTCTGGTACTGATACACTCCGGTTGAGTGTGGATGATTGATCAGCTGGTTGTCAATGGAGCTTGAAGAAAGACAAGTTTCATGTGAAAGTCTCGCCTTGCTTCTGAGCAGTTATCATTGTGCCTTTTAAAAATGTCACCTTCCATGGGTCAACCTGAAACAGCAGTTGGAATTTGCACAGGGGATGCCGGTTCTTGCCTAGCACCAGACCACAAATGCGAATGACTCTCCTCTTGGCATGCCTTGTTCGAGAGATGTGGTCTTTTTGAGCCTGAAGGTTATTCAGCCATGCATCAACTAGTTGCTGTAAGGCTGAAGGTACATCCACATGGGGGATGGGTAATTCACGGTCTGATTCATGCAGTGAGCACTCAGGCTCACCTAGATAGTGGAATGTGGTGTGAGCTGGTATTCCCCCAGAAAAATATAGAGAGCACACTCCATGTTCTGTCCATTTGCCAGAGCCATTGTGAGGATTTTATTCAAAGTCTGCATGCATCTTTTGGCCTCTCCATTGGCTTGAGGTCAGCGTGATTTAATTCTCCTGTGACGGAGGCCACTGGATTGTAAACACTCAGTGAACTCCTAACTAGTTAACAGGGGACCGTTGTCTGTACGGAGCTCACTCAAGAAGCCCTGGGAAGCCATGACCTTTTCTAACTCCGGGATCGTTTAACCAGCTATTGTTGACTCTATGATCTCAACCTCTGGATATTTTGAGAAATTGTCTATGACGAACGAACATATGTCTGCCATAAGGTAAACTTACAAAATCAGCACTGTTCTTTGCCACGGGATAGGCAGTATGGTCCCTGTGATGATGGGAGCCACTGACTCCACAGGTCCAGTAGCTTGACAACGCGGGCATTGCCAGACAGTTTGTTCCACTAGCTCATTTAGGTTCAGGAACCATACCTTGCAACGTAGTCTAGACTTGGTCCTCATGATCCCCTGGTGGGCTGTGTGACCAAGATCAAACACCTGTTCTGGGGATAACCAATCAGGGACCTATCCTGAGACATCCCTCCAGAGAGACAGCTAGCTCCAGACTAACATTGTGGTGAGATGCCAGGATCAGCCTTACTTCTTCTGTACGATTGGAGGCCTTTTGTGTGAGAGTGTGCCAATGTCCAGATGCTATAGCGAAGATGGCCAGTTGAAGGCATTCATCAGTGGTAGTGTTCTTAACAGTGTCTGCAAGGGAGATGGGGATTGGCCTGGATCGTTCTACCACCAACCGAACATATTCTTCCACTTCCTCAGCATCTGATTCCTCTTCCACAGTGGCAGGCCTCGCATGCTTGGATAAATAATCAGCAGGATTTTGTGATCCGGGGCGATATACCACAGACAAATGGTATGCTTGAAGTTGGAAAATCCATTTGTCTTGGAAGTTGTGTAGAGGAGGACCCAGTTAGAGAGGGACTAGTGGTTTGTAGTCTGCATGAACTGTGAATGGTCATACAAATAAATATGAAAAAAGGGGCAACCCCAGTGCACCGCAATGGCTTCTTTTTCAATGTGGGGAACATGCTGCTATCTTTCTGTAAGGGCACTACTGGCGCACGCCTCTGGCCCACTCACCATTGGTTTGTTTTTGTGATAAAACAGCTCCCAAACCAGTGGGGGGTTGTATCCAATCCACTGATGGCTCTAACTCTCAGCTGGGGTCAAGGTCTCTTCCTGCAGGGATCCCCAGTTCCATGTGGTAGTGGCTTTGGTCATTTCTCGAAGCACGGGCAGTTAGTGCTGTCAGATTCTGGATGAAATGCCTGCAATATGTAACCATTCCTAAGAAACTACACACCCCAGTGATGGTGGTGGGTGTCCGAGCTGCCTGGATGTCCTGAACCTTTGCGGGATCTGGCATAAGCCCTTCCTTTGAGAAATGTTAATCCCAAGAACGCAATCGCCTTCTGGAGAAAAGCGCATTTTGCTCTGTGTGGTGTAAGACCATTGTCCTCTAGTCTCTGGCTTTTATGATACCTGGGAGGCCAGCTAAACCCCCTGATGGTATCTTGAAATACTTCCGCTGCACTCGACACCTGAAACTGAGGCGCTTGTACCTCCGCAATCCTACAAGGATAGAGAATGTAGTGATTGCTCTGGATTCCAGGGCAAGGATTAATTGATGGTAACCTGCTTAAAGGTCGATCTTGGAAACAACCTGGCACCACTGACATCAGCCACAATGTCATTGACTGTGGGTGTAAGATGTCTTTCACGTCAGACGGCCAGAATGGGCAAGCATATGTCAATGCAAATTCTGACCTCTCCTGTCTGTTTGGGTTTAAGGGCCATCACTGTTTGGGACACCCAAGATATGAGGCTGTCAACCTTCTTGATGATGCAAACACAAGGAGATGATGGACGAAGCACTGAAACTTTTCAGACACTCACCCCCAGTACCAGATCTGAGTTGAATCCATCATTGTTCTGTAGCTCACTTCGCCAACCCAGTTCAGACCCAGCTATATGCAAATCAGTCTTGACCCTGTGCCTCATGGGACAGTTCAGCCCAAAATGCAAAGCCAGGTCTTCACTGGACTGGAAACAAGCATCCTGTGACCGGTTTCGGGGTAACACCTCTCATCAGCCAGACTAGCTTAAATCCAGTGGCAAAGTGTGCAAGGTACCCACATCTGTGCATACACTGCCAACTTAGGGCTAACAAAGCAAACACAAGGAGATGATGGACGGAGCGCTGGAACTTTTCAGGCACTCACTCCCAGTCACAGATCTGGGTTGAATCCAACATCGTTCTTTAGCTCACTTCGCCACCCCAGTTCAGATGACATCTGCTTGCTCCAACTTCCGCAGCTCAGCTTCTACCTTGGGGCACAGATGTGAAGCTACTTGTCGATGTTTCAGCGCAACAGACTGGACAGAATCATCGATATGCAGGGGTATGAGACAGTCCTTGAGACATCCTATGCCTTCAAAAAGAGACCAAATTCATCCACTAGATCGTCTACACTTTCTAGATGGATGCTGAAAGCAAAAGTAACTCCGCCGTCTGACAGCTCAAACAGCATTCCAGAACCACCTTTTGTCACGTATACCTTGGCACGAGCGAGACTCATGTGTGATTTTTGTTGTGAACATTTCTGCCACTGGGAGTGGTATGGACTGTCCATATGCGAAGACCTGGTTCATAGAACTCGTTGAAAAGAGAGTGTCTTTAGAAGATCCTGCACCAAGATGTTAATGGAGGGTCCTGTGTCGATTAATGCTGGCAACTGATGGCCAGCCAGAAGAATGTTGCACTTAGGAAAACATCTTCATGGATATCCACCTGTCTGTAGTGCATGGATGATGTGAACAGCTATTTTAGTGTCGTCATTGTCATCTTCTAGTGTGGACAGAGACTCCATCACATTGATTGCTTTGGGCTTCTGTCCCTTCTTAGGTGTGGAAGAGCGGCATACCTTGGCAAAGTGGTTGGGTTTGTTGCATGCCAAGCACTGTGTTCCGTGAGCAGGGCATGGTCCTTGGTGTGGATATGACCCTCCACACCAACAAAATGTCTTGGGAGTCGAGCTGGATTTGAAGCAGATTTTCTTTTCGTCTGTAATTACTACATTAACTGGTTCTATCTTCATCTGGCGTTGCAAAACTGCTTCCATATGTCCGGCGTGCACTTTGGAGAGTTCTCTGGAGCGACCTATCATCAGCATGTCGGCCATGGACTTCTCTGTAACTTGGCAGATGCTCTCCCTGAGCTAGACAGAGGAGCAACCCTGTATGAATTGGGTGTGGATTTCACCATCGGTGTCAGGCATAGTGCAGGTTCTGGCCAAATCTTTAAGGCACTCATAAAAAGTGTCCACAGATTCTTCAAGTAGCCGATGGGCCTAGCGCAACAAAAACCTCTCTTAGTTGGGATTTGCAAGTGGTTCGAAATGGGCTGTCAGAACCCCTTTTAATGTGGTGTAGGTACATGGGGGGGCAGCTTCGGCAATCGGCAACAGACTTCCTCAGTTCATTGATGGCCAGGCCTCCCAAGTGTAAAAGCTTCGGATGCCTTCAATCATTTTCCAGGCCCAGTGCCACAAAATAGGCCTCCAGCCGCTCGAGCCAGTCCTTCCATCATGCCGCATGAGCGGCTGGGGACCCGACCACAATAAACGAGTCTAGGGCAGGTATGGACTGATGACTTCCTGTGCAGCAGGGTGGGGCTCAGTATCCAAGGCGCAGGGTGGGCATGTCCATGGTGAGTGTGAGGGAGGACCATAGTAATTCCAGCTAAAAGGTGGCAATAAAATGTCCTGTAAGACTCACCAAGCAACCATGTGTTGAAGAGCAGGCCAGGACACACTGTATTCATGCAGAATTTCACCACTGTATAATGAAGGATGGTGCTGCTGATAGGAAACGGGCACCCCTCCTGTGAGGCTCCAGATGAATGTTCCACTGTGCAAATGAAGGAAGGGCCTGCTGACAGGAAGCAGGCACCACTCCTATGAGGCTCCAGATACAGGACCAGCTGCAGAAAGTGGCAGGCCTCGCATACGCACTGCTCTTGGGAGGCCAGGGAAGCCAGTGAGAGCCCACCTGCTCTGTCCCGCAGAGTCTTATGAGTGTGTGTGCACTGCCGGTTCAGGTGTGTGAGATGGTTGGGCCATCAGGATCGGGCCCCCACAGGAGTGGCGAGCTAAATAACGATGGATTAAACCCAGATAGTGACTGGGGGTGAATGCTTGACAATTCTCAACATTCCGTCCATCAACTTTCTGCGTTGCATTATCACCCTAAGTGGGAAGGGTATGCCCAGACGTAGGACCCGTGCTAGCTACGCCACTGGTTTCAAGCTAGCCTGGCTGATGAGGGGTGATGCCCCAAACCGGTTCCAGGATGCTTGTTTTCCGGTCCATGGAGGACCTGGCCTGGCAGGTCAGGCTGGACTGTTCCCATGGGGAACTGGGTCAAGGCTAGTTTGCATATGGCTGGGTCTGAACTGGTATGGCGTGGCAAGCAAAAGAACTGGATTAAATCCAGATCTGTGACTGGGGGTGAATGTTTGACAATGTTCAACATTCAGTCCATCATCTTTTTGTGTTGCATTTTCACCCTAAGTTGGAAGGGTATGCCCAGACATGGTTCTCGTGCTCACTATGCCACCGGTTTCAAGCTAGCCTGGCTGATGAGGGGTGAGGTGAGGGGAGCAAAATAACAATGGAGTAAACCCAGATCTGCATCTGGGGTGAATGTTTGACAATGTTTAACATTCCGTCCATCATCTTTTTGTTTTTCATCTTTTTGTGTTGCACAGGCAGCGGAGCAGCAGGAGCAGCTCTGCGGCAAAACACGAGCCGCAGTCGGGACACCAGATGCACTCCATTTATCACCAGCAGGAGTGCAGTAAGCACCATTCCCAGGAGCAAGATTACTAGAGTGGGTTAGCAGGTACCCCCTTCATCACCAGTTGTTCAGTTGGGCTGTGGGCTTTGAGAGATAGGCGTAGCAGCATTTATAATAAAGTGACACAAGCTTATTTACGGTAGTCATTGGCCAAGGAACAACAAGTTCCAATCCCTGCCGCCTTTTCATTACCTTTTTCATTACATCTCGGCAATGACCATCTCACACATAGTGCTGGGGTCAGTTATGCACACACCCATCTTATTTTGCTTAACATAGGGTGGTCCACCCCAAACATAACAAGGGAGATTTACCCCTAATCACAAATTTGCATTTAAGTGCCACAGGAGAAGCCCAGGTGAATGAATGAATGAATGAAAGGGGTTTTATAGAGCGCAAATCTACCCGAAGGCCTCGTAGCGCTAAAGTTGCTTACTTCTGGGGAGACTTACTGAATTATGTGGAAAAAAGAAAAGTTTTAAGAGATTTACGGAATTTTAACAGATTGGGCTCATTACGGAGGGCAGGAGGTAAGGAGTTCCAGGTAGTGGCAGCGTTAAGGGAGAAGGAGCGTCCGCCCCACCTGGCTCGTTTAATTTTCCGCGCTGTTGCCAGAAAAGCAGTGCTTGACCGCAAAGATCTATGGGGGTGGTAGGGAGTGGCCAAGGCGCAGATCATGGCGGGAGCATTTTTCCTCATGGCCTTATGCATGATGCACATTGCTTTGAACTTAACTCTGGCAGGTGAACTTTTCCAAAGTAAGCAGCCTTACCACAAGACCATATCTCCCCCCTAAGCTAGCAGGTGCACTGCACCAGGTATAGATTGCTCTGTAGAAGATTTGGAATTCTCTTCCATGGAATGTGTACTTACTAACAGACTTCACATACTACTGATGGAGCAGGGTTTTCGGTAAATAAAACCCGCGAGGATCAAACCTCCTATTGTGTGAGAATCATTAACAAAGATTGTGAAATTAACCAAAAAAATATTAACATTAACAAACGAGAAAGGTGAAGAAAATGACAAATGGTTTATGTAGGCCACAAATGAATTCTGCATGAAAAGACAGCAGAGAAAGAGAAAAAATTGTTATCTTCATGAGCAATGTGAATAAAAACGCGTTAACATGTGCAATATTAATTGCATAGAATAATAGTTTTAAAATGTTTGTGTTATTATTAGACTAATGAAACATTTTAAATGAATAATGAAATGGAACTTTTATTGTGAACAGATAAATGAGTCTGTTTATTTCTCCTAGAGAAAACTGCATGCTTTACAGAGAAGGCCTCAAATCATAGTGAGTGTTAATTTGCTTTTTTAAATGAAGAATGCAGAAGAATGTATTTTGTCCTTCACAGTGATTATGGAGCTCTTTCCTTGTCGAGGACTACATGTTTGGAGTATCAGCGTACCTTCCTACTGTCCAAGGAAATGTTTAGTTTTGTGGATAAAAGTGCTAGTAAACTGTAACAAAATGTTTTCAAATGTGTGCGAGTCTAGGAAGGAGAAGATTTTGATTTCCTTTGCTGAAGGACGATGAAGACTGCATGCGTCTAAACAAAGAACTTTTGATAGCAAAGAGCGACTGAAGTGGTGTGACCTAACACCCTATTCATCTGAACCAATGAAAACTGAGAATTTCCTGTAATTGCATTGATTTGTTACAATGCTCTTTTGTCTCTATTCCAATCCACTCCCTCATGCTCCTTAAATGAGATGTTATTGTGAATTACTGTATTTTATTTCTTTTGTTTTATGGATCTGAGATTCAATGCTGTACCTTTGTTTGACCATGTCATACTTTAAAAAAAAAAGAAATAGATAAAGCAAAGTAATAGATAAAACTGAGTCTTTCATTATTGATAAATGTGATTAATGAGATTTATACATTGGTGTATATAGTATTTGGTTTATAGAATATTCCCTGTGTTGTAGGTCCTCACGAGGGGCATATTATCCATCTTAAACTTTTGCCAAATCCCTCTCAACTTTCAAAAAGTTTAATCCGAGGACCAGTTATAGGTACAGGCCAAAATAAAGTTATATAAAGAAGGATAGGGGTTGGTTACGAGTGGTGAAATATTGCCCACGCTTCTTTCCGCTGCATCAGTTTTTCGTAGCAAAGGATGGTTAGTGTAGATTGATTATATTGGCAATTGCTTAAGATGGAAATTAATACTTGTTATTAACTTTATGTACTTTTTATGAAATGTAGTGGTCAGGCCGGTTGACCTTAAAGGAATTTCTTAGCAGGTCCGAAGTAGGCCTAAGATACCGGGATAAGCCCATGGGCGTGTCTTAGTGTCCCATACACTAAGTAGAATTGGGTTGTCTGCTGTTGATGCAAGTATTGAGCAATAGTCATATTGTCAGTATTGCACAGGGAACTTTGAAGTTAGTATAGTAGAGACTTATTTGGGTACCTTTAGAAAGCACATCTGGAGAAGGCCCGAAAGTCTTCACTTGAATGAGAGTAGAATAACGCTGGTCGAGATTGTACGAGTAGCGAGACAATTCTTAGTGTTTGTATCTATCTTCTTTTAGTGGAGTAGAGAAGCTGAATTGTCTTATGTGTTCTAATCTTGTTTGTCTAAAAAGATTCTATAAATTATTCCCGACGATTTTGAAATGGGATGGTTTGTTGTAGGAGTTATTCTGATGTCACAGAAAGCTGCTCTGTTATTGGTTAACTAGTGTGAGTCGTCACAGAAAGCCGTGCTGCTATTGGATAGCTAGTGTGAATCATCACAGAGAGCGATATGCCTCTATTAGTTGGTTGGTGTGAGCCGTGCTGGTATTGGTCAGTGTGAACAAATCAGATTTGTTAGAAGTACAAAAGAGTTCTTCGTGAATAGGTTTTAGCGATAAAAACAAAATGAAGTTATTAAAATAGTTGAAGACTTTGTTTAGAAAAGATGAGCCTATACCCATTATAGAGGGAATCCCTGTAGCTCCTGAGGGTACGCCTGCTTCTTTTATGTCATTGGAAAGGGGCTATCACATGTCTACATGGCTGGAAAATTGAGTGAAGTATAAAGAGAGAGATGGTATTTTAGCATTTCCAGAGTATGGTACTTTTAACACCAGGATTTTAGAAAATTTGAGATATAAGATGAATGAGTTGAAACTAAGTCCTAGACTTATGCAGTATGAAGTGCTTGAAGAGTGGGAACATGAGACATACAAAAGAGATAAAGATAGAAGTGAGAATAGTATAGAAATACTGTGAGTAGATACTCAGAGGCAAAATGGGATGCACAGATGAAAAAATGGAGGAGAGATGTAGTCTCAATGGGTGAAGGAATGTATCCCGTTGTACTAGTGGAGAATCAAGAGGGAGGTAAGTTTAAAAAAAAGAAGAAGAATATTCTAGAAATGGACGTAGATCCAAATGAGGTAGATGATGAGTTGTTGGATGAGTTATTAATGAAGAGAGACCTTCACTGAGTGCTCCATTGATTCAGATAAAAGATTCCCAATGCAAAAATACAAGTGCACGAAGTCAGGTAAAAGGAGATTTAAACAAAAGAATTAATCAGGTAAATTTGAATGCAGATGCCTTGTCAGTTACCATGACTATTGGTCCTGTAAGTGTTTCACAGGCACAAGCTCTTACAGTTCCAGCAGTGCTACATAAGATTTTTATTCCTGTAGCGAATACCAGGACCAGTAATGGTGCAAATGGATCAGAATCATTAAATTATATTTTTTAAAGGTCAGTGGAAACTCCAAAACATGGTGTACAGATTGATCCAAGGAGATTACTTCAGAATACGAAGGGAGTGACACCTACATCAGGAGGGCCTTTAGGGCCTTCTCCTCAGGAATTGGATGAGTGGATTAGAGATTGATATCTAACAAAGTTATCATGGATGTGGGTAGATTAAAAGTGCATTTGGAAGAAATGATATTAGGTACGATTAGTCCAGAGAGATTGGGTAGGTATCAGTAAAAGAGTTGTTATTCTTGTGTAAAAATATTACAATGAGAGCGAGAAATCTTCATGAGAAATTTGCTGAAGTTGCACAAACATATGGCGTGGATACAGAAAAGTCGGAGACCTTACAAAAAACATATAGACTAGATTTCACTGACAAGGATCTGGAGAGTTTGAATGCTTCAGGAAAACGATTTCAAATTAAGGAGTTAATTAGCACATTGAGATGATGGGGTGAGTTTGATCACTGGAAAAGAAGATGGGCTAAAAAGAAGGAAGAAACAGCTGTGAATACATGGGTTTTATCAATGTTTCCAGCTAGAGAAACAGGTGCAGAAGTGACTGAAATGATATCCCATGAGAGAAGTACCAGGAGGTGGGTGTGTTCATGTCCCATGGTTGAGTCAGGATATATTGTCTTTTACAAATTAGTTTCCTAGATTGAGAGAAAATAAAGTGGAGTGGTACAAACAAGTAGAGAGGTTTGTGAAAGTTTCACAGGTCTTGTGGAAAACCTTAGATGGTTTGTTTGATATTGTAGTTCCAGCTGATTTGTGAGTTGAATGTAAAATTGCAGTAGATTGGCCGAAAAAAGAACATCAGAGAGATGCAAAAACTGGAGCACCATCCGAGGAAGTGATGAAGAAATATAATCAGGTCATAACATATTTGAAAGGGAACATTTCGACAAAAGAGACAGATTGGGTTAAAATAGACAGAACTACACTAGAAACAAAAGAGACAGTACATGCTTACTATGAAAGGCTTCTTCAGTGTTTAAACAGTATGGTGGCATTGAGAATATCACTGACAAGGATATGGGTCATTTTGTTTATAGGCTTGTGACCAGAAATTAGCATGATGATTCAACAACAATTAATCTGTTAGCAGAGTAAGTCGATTGATGAGATATTGCGTTATGCGAAATATTGTAGTGAGGATTTTGAAACCAGACATAAAAAGTTGAAAGAGAAATTAATGTGGGCTCAGATGAAAGCAGCACAGAAAGGTGGGTTTGTAAATTTCTCTCAGACAGGTTTTCAGGGAAGAGATCAGGTTGTTCAAGATACTCCAAAAACTACTGCTACAAAAGGTGGTGGAAAAGTAGAAATAATGAAGAGGATATGAAGAAGAAATATCTGTGTCATGTTTGTGGTAAATTTGGAAATTGGAGGCACAAGTGTAGGAGTCTCTTGACAAATACAGGTGGTACAGTTGTCACTGATATGAATCAGTTGAATCAGATGCAAAATCAGAATTTACAAGTATCAGATGGGAAAGGACAAGGTTTACAAATACCTCAAGCTCCTATGCCAAATCAGACTATGAATGATCAGGTATAGAGATACAGTACGAATATGGGTATTCAATCGGATGAATCAGTAAAACAAAATGTACAGGTGGCTTCGCAATATTGGTTGCAGTGCCAAGGGAGTGATTCGGATACCTCTCAATGACAGTGCCTGAGTGGGGAGGAGGAGTGAGTGCTTGGCGCATCCCTAGAGGTAGATCAATGTGGTCCTTTTGTGGATGGAGAATAAGTACATTCCTTGTAGCCACTGGCGCTACCCGTTCCACTGTGATAACCGTGGAAATTCCTTACCCAGCCCTCTCGGGAGATAATATCCAAGTTGTAGGCGTTTCAAATCAATTGATCAAAACTCCAGTGACAAAACCAATGAAAGTGCAAATTGGAGATTTTCGAGCTTTGCATCGTTTTGTTGTCTGTGATACAAGTCCAGTTAACCTTTTGGGTAGGGACTTGTTATGCAAAATGAATTGCAACGTCTGCTGTACACCAGATTTAATAGCATTCCATACAGAGGACGAGGATGTTGTATTCAAAATGGCAAGGCAAGGGACAGAGGTGAATGATTTGTATCCTTTATTTGCAACAAAGGATTTGCCCATTGAATTGAGAGAAAGTGTATTGACTGATTGTGGGATTTTTCAGGGAAAGACATTGAATTAATGAAAGGTGTTGACCCTATTCAAATTTCAGTTAAACAAGGTGTAGAATTTCCAAAAACCCTACCTTACAAAATGAGTCCTGAAACAATTGCAGGAGTAACGCCTGTGATTGAAATGATGATTGAACACAGTATTTTAAAATATATATTAAGCAGTCCTTGTAATTCACCTACAATGGGAATTTAGAAACCAAGCAGGAAGTATAGAATTGTCCATGATTTGAGGAAAATTAATCAGATAGTAGTACTTTGTTGTCTAATAGTGCTAAACCCAGCAGTAATTCTTTATCAAATTCCATGTGAAGCGGAATAGTTCACAGTGATTGACTTGTGTCAAGCATTTTTCTCGATACCCTTGCATCTGGATAGTCAATATTTGTTTGCATTCCGGTTCGTAGACCGTGTTTTGGCATGGCGCAGAGTTCCTCAAGGGTATACTGAAAGCCCCTCAATATTCAATCAGATTTTGAAGAGGTGCTTGGAGTCTCAGGTAATGCCCAATAACTCCGTCTTAGTGCAATATATCAATGATTTGCTTGTTTTATCAAAAATGAGAGAGGCTTGTGTGACAGATACTATTGCTCTGCTGAACCATTTAGCAGGTGGGCATAAAGTGTCACCAGCAAAATTAAAATTTTGCCAAAAAGAAGTTCTTTATTTGGGGCACAAAATTGAAAAAGGAGTCAGAAAAGTGTCACACGGTCGAATAAATGTGATCTTGCAAATGAAACCACCCAAGATGCAGAAAGAGATTCAAATGTTTTTTGGTATGGTTGGATACTGCAGACAGTGGATCAATGGATTTTCATTGACAGCCAAGCCATTCCAAATACTGACTCACAAGAGTCACAAAGATGTGTCAGATCCTATTCAATTGAATGAGGAATGTATGAAGATATTTGTTGAGTTGCGAGACAGCCTTTGTCGTGAACCAGCATCAGGAATGCCAGATTTCAACAAGGATTTTGCATTGTTCTGTTATGAAAGAGACGGTTGTGCACTTTCAGTTCTAACGCAGATGCATGGAAAAGCACGTCGTTCTGTGGCATATTTTTCAGACACATGATTGTGCAGCTGCAGCTTTACCAGGTTGAGTTGAGTTGAGTTGAGGGGGAATTTGTAGAGTGCTACTTTGCCCAAGGGCGTCAAGGCGCTAGAGATGGAATGAAGAGCTGTGTGGTGGAAAGGCAGAAGGGAAGGTCAGTGGTAGGCCTGCCTGAAGAGCCAAGTCTTCAGAGCCTTTCGGAAGAGGGGGTGGGAAGTGAGTTCCTTAATCTCAGCCGGAAGAGTATTCCAAATTTTAGGAGCACAGGAGCTGAAAGCTCTGTCGCCCCATCTGGCTTTGCTGGTTTTAGGAACAGACAAAAGGTGTTTATTGGCTGAACGAAGTGCCCTGCCGGGGATATACGGGGTTACCAGGGGTTTAATGTCTTCAGAGCCAAGCCCGTGCAATGCACGATGGGTGAGACATAAGACCTTGAACTCTATTCTGGCCTGGATAGGGAGCCAGTGAAGGTCCTTCCTAATAAGAGTGGCTGAGGCGATTTAAGGGGCATCAGTGACAAACCGAGCTGCTGCGTTTTGAACTGTTTGCAAACGCTGTATCTGGGATTTGTTAATTCCCAGGTACAGCGAATTACAATAGTCTAGCCTTGAGGAGATTAGGGCTGTCGTAACCAATTTACAGGCATCGGTGGAAAGATAATGTACTAATCTCCTCAAGGTTCTAAGAACACCACAGCAGGTAGAGGTCGTTCTACTGACTTGTTTTTGAAAGGAGAGTTTGGTATCAAAAATGACGCCTAGGTTCCGGGCAGATTGAGAGGGCGATGGACAGGTTCCTAAGGAGGGAGGCCACCAGTTCTTTGACCAGATCTCCTCCTTGCCTCCGAAGATCAACACCTCCGTTTTTTCCCCATTCAATTTAAGGGAGTTCCTCACCATCCAATTTGCCACCGCTTCCATGCAATTCCTGAAATTTAGAGAAGTGATTTCAATCGTTTGAGAAAGGGAGACCATAATCTGAGTGTCGTCAGCATAGGAGAGAACTTCCAGCCCAAAAGATCTTACAAGCCTGGCAAGAGGTGTAACGTAAATGTTAAAGAGCGTGGGGCTCAGGGACGAACCCTAAGGCACCCCGCACTGCACAGGCTTGGCTGGGGAAAGAAAGTCACCCAGCTTGACCCTCTGTGCACGGCCATCCAGGAAAGATTTTAAGAGACTGAGTGCAGGTCCGTCCACTCCTATCTCCTTGAGCCGTTCGACTAAGATGGAGGGGGATAGGGTGTCGAAAGCGGCAGTAAGGTCGAGCAGGACCAGAAGTGTAGCCTGGCCACTGTCAACCTTAGCCCGGATGTTGTTGGTGACGACAGTCAGGGCGGACTCAGTGCTGTGAGACCTGTTGTTGTTTGAAAGCAGTTGCTGCTACTTGTATGAGTTTGTAACAAAGTGAAGCAATTGTGATGGGACATCCATTGTGGGTGTATGTACCGTATTCTGTTGAAATGTTGTTGACAAGAACTCGAACACAGCATCTTACGAGTAGTCGGTTGACAAAATATGAACGAGTGATAATGGGAGCTGAAAATGTGACAGAGATAAGATGTACAAATTTAAATCCGGCTACCTTGTTGCCAAATCCAGCTGTGACATGGTGGTGGATGAAGCAGATTATGATTGTTTGGTTGTGACTGAGTTGTGTGCAAAGCCACGACCTCATATAAAGGATACTCCATTACCGGAATCAGATTTTGTGATGTTTGTGGATGAATCTTGCTTGAGAGATTAAATGGGTACCTTGCGAACTTCTTATGCATTTTGGACAGTGGCTAATGTCATTAAAGCTTCATGCTTGAAATGAATAAAATATGCACACATTTCGGAGTTGGTAGCACTAAGTAAAGCATGCTACTTTGGAAAGAACTGGAGAGTAACCATATTTACTGATAGTCAATATGGTTTCGTGGTTGTGCATGACTTTGGGCAATTGTGGTCTCAACGGGGTTTCTTGACCTCATCAGGTTCACCAATTCAAAATGGAGAATATGTGAAGGACATACTGTTGGCCTTAAAATAGCCTAAAGAAATCGGGGTTGTGAAATGTTCAGCACACAAATCTAACAGTTATTATATCACAGTTGGAAATAAGTATGCTGATGAAGTTGCCCATTTTTGTGCACTAAATTCGGTTTCAATCAATAAAAAAATACAGAAATCTGATTAAAAAGTATGCAATCTGATGTTCTCATCTGTTGAAACATGGGAAGAAATTAGACAGTTGCAAGAAAAAGCAAGTTTTTAAGAAAAGGAATTTGGATCATGGCAGGTTATTCACATAGGGAAGAAGATGAAGTGTGGATTTATCCTGATGGAAGACCAATCATGCCAGATAGTCTGCTGTCCCAAATGGTGAGGTTTTATCATAGTCCTACACACATAGGTAGAGATGCTATGACTAGGCTGTTTAAGCAATCATGGTTTAACCCTAAGTTTAGGGTCATTGCAGAGAGTCTTTGCCAGAGGTGTGTGACCTGTCAGCAGCAAAATGCAGGAAGAAAGACAGTTGTTAGTTTGGGATGTTTTGGAACAGCAGCTGGTCCATTTACACTATAACAGGCTGATTCCATAGAACTACCACAATGTAATGGACTAATATATGGCCTGGTGATTGTCTGTTTGTTTTCTGTCGGTGGAGGCCTACCCAACAAGATGCAATGATAGTTTAAAAGTTTCTAAATTGCATCTTAGAGAGATCATCCCAAGATTTGGATTTCCAGTCTCTTTAGAATCTGATAGAGGGACTATTTTAACGATGAAATAATTAAGCCTGGGCGGAGTTCGCAGAGTTCTGCTGCATTGGATAAATTCTGTTCACTGTGATTTTCAGTGCCAGGTGCTTGTCTGCACTTTGCAATCATCGCGAATGGCACCATGCACAGCGCAAGCTGGCACTGCCTTCTTTCTGCTGCACGAATAGATTTTTACTCGAGCTGCAGCTTTCTCAGTGCTAGTGGACAGTTTCTCAACGCGAACAGTCGCGAACGTACACGACCACTTGCAATGAGAAATCTGACCAGCAGCAATGAGAAATCTTACTGGGAAGTTGATTTTCCATGCCTGCACTGGCCAACTTGATCTTCACGATCGTGAACAAGAAAAAATATTGCCGGGAGGTGGAAAACTGGAACAGAGTTTTGCAGAACTCCGCAAGCTCTGCGTAACGTGGAGTTCAGAAATCTCTGCAAACTCCACGTGCAGAGCAGAGTTCACCGCCCAGACTTAGAAGCAATTAAAATGATTTGTTCAGCATTACAAATTGAAAGAAAATTAATTGTGGCTATCTACGAGAAGCATCGGGCGTGGTTGAGCAGGTCTATGAAACCATTTAATCAAGACTTGCAAAGGTGTGTTTGTCTACTGGACTGAAATGGCCAGATGTCTCACCACTAGTCCTGATGAGTCTGAGAAGTATTCCTGATAGAAAAACCGGACTGTCTCTGCTTGAGATTATCATGGGCAGAGACAGTCAATAATTCCAACGAATAAACTAATGAATATAACTGATGATTCAGTACACGATTATTGCAAAGGATTGGCTGGTTTGGTGCGTTCTATGTTTCATCAGGTTGGAGAGGTTGCAACCACAACACATCAAGGACAGGCACATGACTTAAGTCTTGGAGAGTGGGTTCTTGTCGAGAAGGAAGTGAGAAATTTGTGTTTGGAACCTCAATGGAATGAGCCATATCAAGTGATACTTGTGACAACAACAGCAGTGAATTGTGGAGCCTTGCCGAACTTGATTCGTGCTAGTCACACACGAAGAGTTCCAAGTCCACTTGAAAGTAAAGAATCAGTTGAAGGTAATCAAGAAAGGAGAGAAGAAGGTGATCAAAAAGAACCTGAACAGACTGAAAATCAAGTAAAGTTGGCACCAGCTACTGGGTCTCATGAGACTGTGAATGCTGATACAGTGAAGAAATTGATTCCAGAACGAAACAGTGAAGAGGAGAAAAAGGAATCAATTAAAATAAATATTGATACTGGTCCTGAACTAAACGAAACTGAAGAAATTCCAAACAAAAAAGCAAGAAAATTAGATAAATGGCCAAGAGGAGTGAAAAGACTGAAATAAACTTTGAATGAGAGTGTTCCAAATACAATAGTTGAAATAACTGAACTTAGTAATCCTGAAGAAGATACGGTTCGAAGAATAAACAGAGCAAGAGTTCCGAACAAGAAATAGACAGCACATGAATGGATGTATTTGGTTGCTGAAACAATTGATCTAGAAGACAACAGTGGACAAGATATCGAGCCAGATAAGAGAAATTGCTATGAGCCACTCTAAATGAACTGTGTTAAAAATTAGGGTGCAGAAGATTGAAAAATTGTTCTAAAACTACATAAAATAAAATAAAATTGAGACTTGAACTGTGCTAACAGATTGAAAGAAGACTAAGACAAAAATTTTTTTTTTAAAGGAGGGGATTGAAGAAAATCTTGGAGAAGGTCATGGAGTAGTTTCGAAGAGAGAAAGAAAGACATGAGGAGACCTAAGGCTTAAAAGTGCTTGGATGCACAAACTTCATCAAGTTTTAGTTTTTTTTGTTTTTTATTTTTCCATTTTTTTGTTTTTCTTTTTTAGCTTAAAATGGCTAGGATTCAGTAGACTGGCAATCAGAATCAGGGATCAAGCAGGGGTAAGGGTATTAATGTTTGTTGTGTATGCGTTTTACTAATAATGGTTATTTGGTTACCATTATAGTTATTGGGTCCTACCTTATGTTTCATGGATCTAAAGATGAATGTGGGAGAAAATCTTAAAGAGGACCCGCACACTAACATTAAGAGATTAACTGGGAATGACTTACATCAAGATAATTCTATGAATGATTTTTCGTTAAATGTCTTTACTAAACTTTTTTATGAATATGTTAACACTATGGATGCTAGAGATTGTTATATGTGCATGCAATTACTTTCTTCTGTTCCAGAAGCGGTGATCTATCACCACCTTCCCCTAACATATGGAATTTTATCTGGTGTACTAACAAGTTTGTTCTATGAAAAGGGTCAAATTCAATATTTTTATTCAAATTTAGATTTAGTATTTTCTGAACTTCTTATTTGAAAGAATATAAATGTAGTTAGTAGTGCGGAGTATTTTGGAGAGCTTTTTCATACTACTAAGACAATAGATACTGTATATGCCCATAGAAATAACTTAACCTGTAGTGTATTGAGTGAAGAGGTTGAATTCATTAGGGGCGTGGCTTGGACGCCGATAGCGATGGTCGCCTGAGAGCTCGGTTCCGGGACTGAGCCCGCTTTTATCCTGCAGATCGAGGATTTGGGGGCACCCTGACCCCCACAAATCGAAGATCGGGTTGAGGCGGCACTTTATGGGCGGCACTGCGACTTGGCACCGTAGGGATTCCAGCCGCACTGGTGACTACAATTCGAGGTCTCCCTCGACCCGACGGGCCTACCCCAATCGGCGCCGATCGCCCCCGCCTCCCCCTTGGTGGCCTCCGGGGTCTCAGCGGTGGTTTATTTTTATTTTTTTTTATTTTATGGTCTTGTTTCGCGCATGAATCAGCCCCGAAGGGGTATCTCCGCGCGTGGCTTCTGAGTGAGTTAAGCAAAACTATAGATCAAAAAAGGCAGAAGGGTGGTTGGGTTAGTCCTGTGTAAATAAGTGAGTTTTTAGTTGCTTCCTGAAATTAAAAAGGTGATGAGTATGTCTTAGCTGGAGGGGGAGAGAATTCCACAGCATTGGACCTTTAAGGGAGGGGGCTCGGCCACCCTGTCTTGCTCTGTTTACTTTAGGTACATATAGCAACATAGTGTTGCTGGAGCGTAAAATACGTCCAGGAGAATAAGGAAGAAAAATCTCCTTCAGGTATTTGGGGCCAGAGCCATAAATACATTTGTGCATGATACAGCAAAGTTTAAATTGAATCCGCTGTTGCACTGGGAGCCAGTGAAGGTGGGAGAGGAGGGGACGGGAAGGGGTGCGGGGGGGGGCATTCAGGATAAGTCTTGCCGCGGTGTTCTGTACCACCTGCAGTCTGCGAAGTTGTTCCTGGTTGGCGGATATGAGTAAGCTGTTGCAATAGTCCACCCGTCCAAGGACTAGTGCCTGAACCAGCGTCTTCCTATAGGTGTTAGGTAGGAGAGGGAAGATACGCCGTAGAAGACCAATTGTGCGGAAACACATTCCCGCAACCTGACTGACGTGATCTTTCATGATCAGAGTTTGGTCCAGGCGTACCCCCAAGTTCTTGATGGTTTGCTTGGGCGCTGGGACAGGCCCGAGCTCAGGTGGCCACCATTCCGGGGACCAGAGCAGGGAGGCCCCTCCAAACAACATGACCTCAGTTTTGGTCACGTTGCATTGGAGGAAGTTCTGGGCCATCCAACCTGCCACCGCTCTCATGCCGTCTTGAAAAGATTGCATGACTGCGGGTGTAATGGTTTGAAAGGGGAAAAGTAGCTGAGTGTCGTCAGCGTAAGAGATTGGTGAGAACCCGTGAGATCTAGTGATCTCTGCCAGGGGGGCCACATATACGTTGAATAACGTAGGGCTTAGACATGAGCCTTGCGGCACCCCCTTGGTGAGCTTCCTGCAGACAGATTTATAGGAGCCTAATTTGACCCCTTGTTGTCTGTCCTCAAGGAAGCTTTCCAGCCACGCAAGGGCGGTCCCTTCTACTCCGGCTCCCTTCAGACGGCCGAGAAGAACTTCATGCGACACCGTGTCGAAGGCAGCGGACAAATCCAATAGCACCAGAATCACTGAGCTTCCTCTGTCAAGTGACATTCTGATGTTATCTGTCACTGACAGAAGGGCTGATTCGGTGCTATGGTTGGGCCTAAAACCAGATTGTGAATGGTCTAGGCCGCCCGCTGCCTCGATGTAGTTGGACAGGTGTGCGTTGACATGCTTCTCGGCTATCTTGCTGTAATAAGGTAGGAGGGAGATAGGACGGAGGTTGGAGAGCTCCGTCCAAGGAAGGGCCGCATTCTTGCGGATTGGGTTCACTACTGCTCTTTTCCACTCAGTTGGTACTTTTCCCTTTTTAAAAGACTGGTTGATGATATCCTGAATGTATGGGGCTAACAGGGTACGAAGGGGTGTTAGGATTTTTGCGGGAATAAGATCATCCGGAGATCCAGATTTGACTTGAGTCATTATTGTGTCAAGCTCTTCAGTATTTATAGGAGGGAATGTAGTTAAGGTAAGGTTTGAATTCTCATTGAGGGAGGAGGCATTATGGAAATCACTATTAGGTTGGGATCCTAGGATTTTACCATAAATCGTTTCTATTTTATTTTCAAAGTAAGATGACACTTCTTCACATAGGCTTTGTGAGAAGTCGTCTGGGCATATACATGCCGTAGGTTTTACGAAAGTATCCAGAATCTTATACAGTTCTCTAGGAGAATTGTCGGCTTCCATGAGCTGTTGAGCGATGTTATTTTTGCGGGCAGCCTTGATGTGTTTATAATAATTAGCTTGGGCTGCACGATGCGCCTTTTTATTATCCTCAGAGTGTGATTTCCTCCATCTCTTCTCTATCCTTCTACATTCTTGCTTCTCTTTTCTTAAGGCCTCGGTGTACCATTTTTCCTGTTTAGCCACAGGAAACTGTCTGAATGTTTTCAGAGGGGCAATTTTATCGATGGCTACCGTCAGAGTTTGTTGAAGCGCGATTAACTTTTGTTCAACTTCGTCAATGTCTCTGATCTCGGGTTTTTTCCACACATTTTCTAGCGCATCCAGTGTAAGTTTGTGCCACTGTCTGCGTGTGGTAGATGGGAGGGATTTCTTTGGGGGACCCTTATTAGCTTTAAAAATGCTAAACTGCAATAAAAAGTGATCTGACCAGTGAACTTGAATAGGTTTGTGGCACAGAATATTATCGAAGTTGGTATATATCAAATCGATACAGTGACCCCCTTCGTGGGTGGGATCCTGATTCTTTTGTATAAGACCGATAGTTGTCATATCAGTCAACAGAGTTTTTGTTCCTGTGGATTCACACTGGTCAGTGTGGATGTTAAAATCTCCAAGGAGAAGAAAATCCTCATTGGCCCGCATATAAGGGCCAAGTATCTCTAAAAGAGAAGTGGAGAAGCTGGGGCATGGAAGAGGTGGACGGTAAACAAGTGCTCCTTTAATGGTCTTTCTGTTGGGGAGCATAATTCTAAAAACCATTATTTCCATATCTCTGCAACATTGTCTATATAAGACGTCCAATTTAATGGACTCTTTGTAAATTATGGCAATGCCACCGCCAGTTTTATCAGGGCGGTCAGAGTGGTGCAGTTTGTACCCTATAGGTACTCCCAGAGCAATGGCAGACACTGTGTGTGGTTTTAGCCAAGTTTCAGTAATGAAACATAGGTCTGGGGACAGGGAGTGTAATAAGTCCCAGATCTCAGTTTGATGTTTAGGCATTGAACGGACATTCATAAGAATGCATTGTAGGTCATTAGAAGATTTACAAGAATTGTTTAAACGCAATGAAGTATAATGACATTTGTTGCACGAGAACGGGCCGTTAAAACATGGTCTGTTACCCTCTGCATAACATGGGGCGGAGAGTTCCCTCAGTGAAGTCAGGAATGAGGAGTCATACCTGATATGTGTATCAGCACGTAGAGGCGGCATGATTTAGGATTCCCGCCCCGTCGCCTCGTCCTGTCGCGGACGGGCGCAGACGGGCAGCTCTTTGGCTGGTCTTCGGCTGCAATGAGGCTGCGCGCAATCGCTGCGCGCTTCCTGTGAGGCGATGGCTAAATAGCCCTCAGTTGAGCACTAGAGCGCTGACCGCTCGCCGGAAGTGCCTGGCCCTCACCTGTCCGCCCTCCGCACAACGGTAATGAATTACCGAGTCGGACCGAGGCGGGCAGGCACAGGAATCGAGACCAGCACTCCGGATGGATTTTAAAAAGTTATTAAACAAAGTAGGAGTAGCATACACGCTAAAATCGTGCACACGAGATTTTATAAAACATGAAGTTTAAAAAGCGCAATTTTACAGCAACGCTCTACCGTTTGCAGAATAGTTTCACCAGCTCATCCAGTAGCCAGCAAGCGGAGTGGGACACTGCCACTGTTTTTCCCCGCGGTTCATCCCGAAAGATCGGAGAAGTGATAGGACTTGGCGAGGCCGATCAAAGGCCCTCTTCAGTCCGGCCATACACCAAGGGGACTACAGCCGACGCCCACACTTGGTGGAGAGCCTGCCGAGCTTGCTCCCGCGAGGCACATCCGCCATGGGAAAACCGAGGGGACCTAAAGGAACCACCCCGGCCGCCTCGGACACGGAGGCGCCGGACAAGGACGATCGAGTTGACCCGGAGTGCTCTGGTGGTCCCCGCCTACAGCAGCAATTCGACCGGGTCCTGGAGGCGATCGCAAATACGTGATCTGCCCTACAGCAAGACATCGCCCAGGTTGCGACAAGTTTGGGCCTCCTCAGGGCTGACCACGGTAAGCTCTCGGACAGAGTCAAAGAGGTGGAGAGCTCAGTGAAGGTCCTGGAGCCGGCACAGAGGACTCTGGCTGCAACGATGAGGGATGCCCTGTCCCGGATCGATGCCTTGGAGAGACGGGCAGAGGACGCGGAAGGGCGTAACAGACGGAACAATATTCGTGTGGTGGGCCTACCGGAAAAGATCGAAGATGGCGACATGGTGGCCTATTTAGAAGCTTGGCTCCGGAACGTGGTGGCCCCGGAAGGTCTGTCCTCCTTCTATACCCTGGAGCGCGCACACAGAGTGCCGGCGAGGCCACCGCAACAAGGTCGCTCCCCACGCCCGGTGGTGGCGCGCTTATTGCATTTTCGGGACAGGGACCTGCTCCTCAACGCTGCCAGGCACAATGGCCCTTATCAGGTGGAGAATAGCCAAGTGAACATTTTTCCAGACTATACTTATGAGACCCAACGAAAGCGGACCTCTTTCCTAGCGGTCAAGCGTGAGCTTCGGAGCGAGGGTATTCAATACTCTCTCCTCTTTCCTGCGAGGCTCCGCATTATCCTTGACGATAAGACCCAGTTCTTTGATACCCCGGAGGACGCCTGTACTTGGCTCGAACTATATAGGGCTGGTAAAGATGGTTTCGGCTCTTCCTCCCAATCGACTTCGGAACCCGGACAGCAACGACGTTCCAAGAGACTCGAAGCCGCCGCGGCAAACCGAGCAAGCCTTCGACTGTAGAGACTATGGCTGAGCTGTGAGGAGTGTTGGAAATGGTTTCTAACCTGTCTGGTTCCCAAGGCGGCTCCATTGTTGAAGAATCGGAACCGGGCGGCGAGGGGGCTCATTCGGACACGGAGGAATCAGAGACTGATAGTGTTCACTTGCCAGTGGTTACTCTCGGCTGAGGGCATGCTGGATGGGCAGGGATGAACTAGGGTGAGCTGATTCCATTTGGGCGGGGGTTTGCCGGGGGGGATGAGGAGGTTGCGATTAATGCTATGACCCATTGGTGGGGTTGGGGGGCCCTGATCTGGCTGATACTTTTAACTTGGGGCTCGACTTAGTCTCGGTAGACCGAGACTCGATGGCCCGCACCTAGCCCTTAAGGCTTCCCTGCGGTGGCGACCGCAGGATTAGTCGGGGAACGGGGGGTTTGCCGGGAACTTGGTTTGGATGGGAACTAGATGGTGCTATTTGGGTCCTATTCTGGGGTGGGTGGGGAGGGGTTTGTTTCAGACGGGCGTTGGGTTGTTGTTGGGGGGGATGGCTGCCATCAGTGCTGACTTGACTGTTGCTTCTTTCTTTATTTGGGCGTTGTGGGGAGAGCCCGGGAAGGACGATGTGGGACAATGGCTGAGATCGCTAATGTAAAATGCATCACTTGGAATGTGCGGGGGCTCCACACTATGTCCAGACGCCACAAGGTTCACGCTTATCTAGTGCGTAGAGGGGTGCAAATAGCGCTACTGCAGGAGACACATCTCACCAAGGCCGAAGGGGCTGCGCTGCAGCGTAGGTGGAGAGGGCAGGTCTACTACACTTCATACTCAGCTTACGCGAGGGGGGCGCTAATATGGATAAGAGCTGGGGTTCTCCTGCAGGTTTCAAAATCGGTGGTGGATCCGGAGGGTCGCTACGTAGCTATCTCTGGTACATTGGGGGGTAGGGACCTGAATATTTGCTGTGTTTATGCACCTAATGTGGACCAGCTCGCCTTCTTCTCTGGGTTGTCGGGCTCCCCGGCCCATTTCCTCTCGGGAACCCTCCTGCTAGGTGGTGATTTTAACTCGGTGGTGGATGTTGACGCCGACCGCTCTCACCCCCCCCTCCCGGACTCCCCAGTCCGGCGGGTGGCTAAAGGCAGGAAGGACTGGCAGACACACTGGGGGCTGACGGATATCTGGTGAGCGCAACACCCCGACACTAGAGACTACTAATTTTTTTCTGGCCTGCACGAATTACATGTGCGGCTAGACGGATTTCTGGGGTCGGCGGAGTTGGTGTCCGCGACGGTGCGTTCTGAATATTTGGCTAGGACCATCTCTGATCACAACCCCCTCCTAGCGGACTTCCGTTGGTTCCCCGGGACCCCTAGTGTACCTACTTGGAAACTGCGCCCAGAGATATTAGAGGATATAGTCTTCGGGGCGGACCTGGAGGACAAAATTACTGATTATTTCGCGACCAACGGGGGCACTGCTGGATCGAGAGCGTCAGAGTGGGATGCGTTTAAGGTAGTGGTCAGGGGCTATTGTATCTCTAAGAAAGTGGGAATGAGACGTGTCATCCTTGATGACCTGGCCACAGCAGATCGGAAACTCCGCAAGATGGAACTTTGCCGCCCCGGCCATCCAGAACTTCAAGAACGTACTGCCGCGGCGAGGGAGGCGGTGGCAGCGAAGGTCGAAAGACTGCGCTGCTTTGATTATAAGGCCTACACCACCAGGTCGCTCACGGAGGGGGATAAGTCGGGCGCGCTTTTGGCTTGGTTGGCCAATCCCACGTGCCGGACCTCCCTGACGACGTCCATGCGCTCCGCGGAGGGTCTTGAGGTGTACACCCAACCGGAGATATTAGGTTGCTACCAACGCTACTATGAACGGCTGTACCGCAGTAACCCGACCCGAGACCCCACCCTGATTGATGATTATCTGCAACCCTTAGAGATTCCCGCGCTGGAGCCCGATGTGGCGAAGGCCCTGGGCGTCGATATTGAACTGGGGGAAATCCGTAGCGCCATAAAAGGGATGGCGAGAAATAAGACCCCGGGCCTTGACGGGCTCCCTGTCGAGTTTTACTCCACCTACGTAGACCTACTGGCGCCCCGACTGCTGATAGTCTACAAAGAGGCGAAGCGCTTGGGACGACTCCCCAGCTCGATGTGTGAGGCCTTAGTAGTTCCCCTCCTCAAACCTGGTAGGGAGCAAGCTGACCCGGCGTCTTACCGACCGTTATCAATGTTAACGGTTGATTATAAGATCCTAAGCAGCATACTGGCATCGAGACTGCTAGGGCACATGCGCTCCTTGGTACACCACGAGGACCAGGCAGGATTCATCCCAAAACGTAACACGACCATGAATATTCGCAGGTTATTTCGTTTGCTAGAGGAACCACACACGGAGGCCCTGTGCCCGTTGGTCCTTTCGGTCGATCTGGAAAAGGCTTTTGATAGCCTAGAATGGGATTACTTGCGCAGAGTGCTGCTGAGCTTTGGTCTGGGGGAGGGCTTTATCAGGTGGACCACGGTGCTGTATGCCTCGGCGTCGGCCAGGGTGAGGGCAGGCCCGCTGATCTCCCAGCAGTACCCGGTAGAACGAGGCACGAGGCAGGGATGCTCGTTATCCCCATTGCTCTTCGCGTTAGCGGTGGAGCCACTGGCGCTGTCAATCCGATCCGGAGTTTCTTTCGGCGGATTGCGGACCTCTTCTGGTCAGCACTATATCTCACTGTATGCTGATGACCTGCTGCTCTTCCTTGAGAATTCGGATACTGCCTTGGATGGGGCTGCAGAGGCTCTCACGTCCTTCGGGGAGGTCTCGGGCCTTAGGGTGAATTGGGCCAAGACCTGTCTGTTCCCGGTCCGTAAAGGAGAACCCAGACCCGACACCAACAGAGAGATTAGATGGGAGCCTAGCTGCCTCAAGTACCTGGGGGTATACGTATACCATGACCCCGCCGACCTTCTAGACGGCAATATAGCCCGCTGTACTCGCACGTTAGGTGGCAACATGGATTTTTGGGCTACCCTGCCGCTTTCAGTGGCGGGGCGTATTGCACTGTTGAAAATGGTGGTACTTCCCCGGTTGATATACTATTTCAGAGCGCTTCCGATTTGGATCCCGCCGGCCACCTTTCGGCTTTTGAGATCCATGGTGGTGGGGTTCCTCTGGGGATCGGGTCGCCGGAGAATGGCTCTCAAGACCCTGATGAGACCCAAGTCGGAAGGCGGCCTTGCGGTGCCAGACTTTGAGAAATATTATCTGGCAGCTCAATTGCAGACCTTCACCCAGGAGATAGCGAGAGTGTTTCGTGGCCCGGAGGATGGGAGAGGCAGGGGAATGCCCAGACATATTATTTCCTTCATCGCACTACGCAGCGTCTGGCCCTGCAGGACCTAACGCTCGAAGAAAGGACTATTAGGTTATGCTGGAATCGCGCCCACGCCCGGGGGGAGCTGCGACTCCCATATGCACCGGAAATACAGCTGGGGATGCTAACAGCCTTACCGCACGGGGGAGACTGGTCGCGCCTAGGGCAGTGGGAAGAGGCAGGATTGCAATTGGTGGGGGACCTTTATGAGGACGGGGTGTTACTGCCCTTCCAGGAGATCCTGGACCGTTTCGACGTTCCCCGAGGCGACTTCCTCCTGCACACTGCTCTGATCAGAGCAATTCAGACGCACTGGAAAAGTGGTTTGGAGGAACCGCCTACGTCTCCGGCGTGCCAATACGTTATGATGTCCGTGGGGACTGTCAAGGCAGTCACGTGCTTATATAATAGATTGATTAACGAGGGTTTGCCCCCGCTCACCACACTGCGGAACCACTGGGAGGCTGACATAGGGAAAGAGATACCGGAGACGACGTGGACACAACTCATGCGCCGAGCCTGGAAGGGAGCGCGCCATGCCCGGTTTCAACTGGCCCATTTTTATATACTCCACAGGACCTATTTGACCCCGGCGAAAATTCAGCAATGCTTCGCCACGGATACGGCAGATTGCCCCAGATGCCGGGCGACTGAGGCAGACCTCATTCACATGCTGTGGTCCTGCCCGGCGCTGTCCTCATACTGGCTTTTGATCGAGGACACCCTTAATACGGTTACTGGGAGAACCCTGACGGTCGACGCGGCGGTGGGGCTCCTACACTGGTTCCCGCATACCCCTAAAAATAAAATTTCGAGCAAATTTATAGATTTAGGGCTCGTTCTCGCTAAACGAGAGATAACCAGGAATTGGAAGGCAAGAGTTGGTCCAACAGGAGCTAAATGGCACAACGAACTTCTGAAGTGGGCCACAGGGGAGAGCACTCTGCGATACCAACTGGCGAGGCGGCAGCAAAACGAGAGGGCGCTAGAAACAGCGTTGGAATGGGAGACAATAGTGCAGGCCCTTAGAGATTACTGCGATTCCGAGGGTGATGATACAGCACAACTTGAGTCCCGTTAAACGTTCACGACACTGATCTCTATCCAGTCACCTAGGGTTTCTTCCCACAGGCTCTTTCTACACATACCTCCACACACTGATGGCGGGGTTGGGTGGGGGGAGGGAGCGGAACCGAGCGACTGTTGGGGAAGGTGTTTTTTCTGTTAGGTTGATCTAGAAAAGCAGATGAAGGCCGTTGGATTATCCGGATCAGCTTCGACTTTATACCAGATCCCCACCTGGGGGTTTTTTGTAAGGTGACGCCGCCCGACCCTCGGGTTGTGGGCTGAATGGCTGTGTATTCAAGATGTTTTCTCATGGGGGATCGGATGTTCCCAGTTTATTTTCCCTGCAGACATGTTGCTGATCTGACATATAACTTTGGCTAATTCCTGCAATAAAAATATATTTAAAAAAAAAAAAAAAAGAGGTTGAATTCATTCATGTTGTAGACGAGAGAAGAGAACATTTTAAGAGAAAGGCCGCTGAAGAAAGGAGTCCTTTACCTCCTTGGGCTCATAGAGAGGGGGATTACAAGAAAGGTGAGACATATGCTGCAATGACTCTAGACTGGCATCATAGAGGGAAGCTTTGCTTACTAAGACTGAAAACAGAGTTTAACAACTATTTCATTGGTTCTAGTGAATTTGATCATACCTTCCTGATTAGAGGCTGTTGGGGTTTAAAAGGTAGTACGGATCCTGTTTTCCCTGGAATTTATTATGTTTACGTAAAGCGAATGGGTGGATATGCTACATTGATCTGCACATCATCATATGTACATACGTCATCGAGATTCTAATATCTCACTTTTTAGCCATTCAATATTGGGTGCTAATACAATGCCAAATACTTATCCACCTAAAGGATTGCACTATTTGAGACTACAATATAGTTTCAAAACGTAATCCACCTCATAAGCACTGTAGCACACCAGAACAAAGTTACTGTCAAAGTTTTTCATATACAAAGAACCTGATCAATATGAAGACAGTTTCTTTCCCATCAATACGATTATGTCCATTTAAAAGCTGTGCTAAATAACACAAAAAGCTTCAAGCAATAGTCCAATTCCACGTCGAGATTTCAATAATTCAATTTCCAAATCGATCTTGTTCCAGCTCCTGCGGGGAACCAGTTGCGGGTGGTGGTGGGTCGTGGTCCTTCTGAAGCTGAAGTGGACGCAGCTGTGGTCTGTTCAGTGGAGTCCGGTGGAGTGGCTGAAGGAGACGTCTTTGCTGGAGGAGAAGACGGGGTCAAGCGTGTGTCCGGCGTAGTGGGTGGGGGTGTTCACCAGTTGCTTGAGTCCGAGGTTGGCTAGGTTGTCCAGCAGGGTGGTGGTGTTGCTGTCCTTGTTGTTCTCTAAGTGGAAGTTGAGGTCCCCTAGGAGGATGTAGTCAGCGGAGGAGAGGGCGTGCGGGCTGATGAAGTCTGCAATGTCTTCGCTGAATTGTGTGCGAGGTCCTGGGGGTCTGTAGATGAGGGTGCCTCTGAGTGTGGTCTTGGGGTCGGTGTGTATCTGGAAGTGGAGATGTTCGGCGGCTGTGAGGGTGTCGTCGGAGTTGGTCGTGATGCGGATGGTGTTCTTGTGGACGATGGCGATACCTCCTCCTGTCTGGTTGGCGCGGTTCCTCCGGGTGATCTTGTATCCGTCCGGGATGGCGATGGCGATGTCGGGCGCTGAGGAGGCGTTCATCCATGTTTCCGTGAGGAAGGCGACTTCTGGAGATGTGGTGTCGAGCAGATTCCAGAGTTCCACGGCGTGTCTGTGGACGGAGCGGGTGTTGAGCAGGATGCACTTCAGGTGATTGCTGCTGGTGCTCAGCTTGGCGGGTGCGGTGCAGGTCCGGATGCAGGAAAAGTTGCAGGATCGACAGCAGAAGGGTCCATGGGTGCGTCGTGGGGTGGCTCGGTAGCATCCGGGGATCCGGCCAGTGTTGAGTGCGTTGAGTGTGGCGGCGTCGTACTTCCGGCGGGTGGGATGGCCTCTGCCGGGGCCAGGGGTTCTGGCGCTGGGCGCGGTCCAGGCGCGGACGGGCGCAGACGGGCTTGCCTTTGGCGCACCTTCAGCGCACATTCCGCGCACCCGCTGCGCGTGAATGCTGCGCGTGCGTGGGGGCGTCATAAGAAGGGAGCCAGGAGGGAGGGTCCGCTGGGTAGCGGGAGCGGGGGGTCCAATCGGCTGGCGGGGGGCGGGGCCTCAGGGAGGCAGCGGCGGGAAAGTCGGGTGCGGGCGGGCGGGCGGCTCAGCGGCGGCTGGGTCGCCTGCAGCGAATCTGGTAACTCGCAGGAGCAGTAGCAGGAGGAGCGTGGGGGCAACCAGGCCTAGGCAAGGCTCAGTGGTCGCTCCCGAGGTAGAGGCAGTGGTTCCCTTAAGAAGGGAGCCGGGAGGGAGGGTCCGCTGGGTGGCGGGAGCGGGGGGTCCAATTGGCTGGCGGGGGGCGGGCCGCAGGGAGGCAGTGGCGGGAAAGTCGGGTGCGGGCGGGGGGCGGCTCAGCGGCGGCTGGGTCGCCTGCAGTGAATCTGGTAACTCGCAGGAGCGGTAGCAGGAGGAGCGTGGGGGCGACCAGGCCTAGGCAAGGCTCAGTGGTCGCTCCCGAGGTAGAGGCAGTGGTCCCTTTAAGAAGGGAGCCGGGAGGGAGGGTCCGCTGGGTGGCGGGAGCGGGGGGTCCAATTGGCTGGCGGGGGGCGGGCCGCAGGGAGGCAGCGGCGGGAAAGTCGGGTGCGGGCGGGCGAGCGGCTCAGCGGCGGCTGTGTCGCCTGCAGCGAATCTGGTAACTCGCAGGAGCGGTAGCAGGAGGAGCGTGGGGGCGACCAGGCCAAAGCAAGGCTCAGTGGTCGCTCCCGAGGTAGAGGCAGTGGTCCCCTTAAGAAGGGAGCCGGGAGGGAGGGTCCGCTGGGTGGCGGGAGCGGGGGGTCCAATCGGCTGGCGGGGGGAGGGCCGCAGGGAGGCAGCGGCGGGAAAGTCGGGTGCGGGCTGGCGGGCGGCTCAGTGGCAGCTGGGTCGCCTGCAGCAAATCTGGTAACTCTCAGGAGCGGTAGCAGTAGGAGCGTGGGGGCGACCAGGCCTAGGCAAATGAACTAGACCGCTAACCCGAATTGAGTTCGGGTGGCGGCCATCTTGGAAATCCGCGTCCGATCTCTTAGTAAAGATCGATGCACCAAGCGGACCAAGGTTAAAGACATTACTCTCTTCAACTTGCCATAGCGAGGTAAGGTGGCCCGCCAGGGTCTAATTTGGCTGGAAAGCGGACTAAACTTGAGTAAGAAGCCTTCATTCCTGACACCTATACCTCTGAACCAATGAGAACTGAGAATTTCCTGGATTTTGTTACTGAGATAGGGACGGGCTTTAACATTTAGGGTATAACTATTAGCGTTAGAAACCATGTTTAGAGGATGCTTTTTGACTAGAGGAGGTAAGACTATGCAAGATGTGTGTGGTGTGGAGAGAGAGGAGAACAACTTCGTGTGAGCTGTCTCCTTGAGTTCCTTTTTGCTGATGCTGTCTCAAACTGACTCGTTAACTTTGCTCTTCATACATTTGTGAGGATTGCCCCAGCTTTCCCTTCTGGCCCTAGGGTTAGCTTTTCTGACTATTAGCAGGCTGTGCTAATGTTTCCTTAGGTTCGTATGATATTCTGTAATTGCATTGATTTGTTACAATGCTCTTTTGTCTCTTTTCCTATTCACTCACTCATGCTCCTTTAATGAGATGTTATTGTGAATTACTGTATTTGATTTCTCTTGTGTTCTTGTTCAGAGATTCAATGCTGTACCTTTGTTTGACCATATTTTTTTTTAAAGAAATAGAAAAATCAAAGTAATAGATAAAACTGTGTCTGTCATTGATTATTGTGATTAATGAGATTTATACATTGGTGTGTATATAGTATTTTGTTTGTAGAATATTCGCTTTGTTGTAGGTCCTCATGAGCGGAATATTATCCATCTTAAACGTTTGCCAAATCCGTATCAACTCTCAAAATGGTTCATCAGAGGACCAGTTATAGGTATGGGCCTAAATACAGTTATATAAAGAAGGATAGGGGGTTGGTTACGTGTGGTGAAATATTGCCTACGTCCCCTTCCGCTGCATCACTACCAAGCACTCTTAATGCCTACACGAATCTGCCTCTGGCCCTAGCTGGCCACTCACTAATCACAGGGCCGACTTTAGGGTGGAGGGACTGCTGTGGCGGCACCTGGTGCTGACCTGGAGTCAAAATAACTCTGGTGATTAATGCTCCTGCTGGAGAGAGATCCGATTTTTATCCAGTAGAAGTTTTGTTTCATCCTAAAGTAGTACAGAGGGTTAATGTGAATGCTGCAAAGAACTGTACCATGCAGAACACATAACTGCATTTTATGTGGATAGCTCAGTGGGTTACTGTTTTTGTCACAAAATACCTTATGTTATAGCAGTTCATCAGTTATAATCCTAATATAAAACAGTGACTTTTGAACGGACATCAACAAGCTGCATTTACACTACATAGTATAGGTTAGGATGTTATGGTTTTCCCCCAGTTTTGCATTATCTATTCCTAATGTTGCTAAAAAAGGTTTGGTTTGGGTAGATATACATTCTTATTACTAAAGCCAACCCCAACCAGCGCTTTAAAACAAATGAAATGTATGTGAGAGAGGGGCTATGGAAAGATGAGGGATACTGTTGTAGAGTGGGAGTAAAGTATTCATGGAGAAGGAGGGCATTAGGGGGGTGCCAAAAAAGATTCTTGCGTCAGGCGACACGAATGCTAAAGCTTGCCCTGTCTGCACATGCGCCTCCGACCCTGCCCTACTTGAGAGTGCTCTGCATTGCTTTCCTGCCTGCCACCTCTTGTCCTCCTCCAGCTTAAATGTGGCAAGGTCAGACTGGCCTTTAGGACAATCCGGCAGTGCCCGATGGGGTGGTCAGTGTGTGGGCAGGTTTATGTCCTGGCTGGCCGTTTTTTGGGCCGTTTGTGGGCCGGTTTTTACTTTTGATTTCTCTAATACTATCACAAACGTAGCATGCAACAAACACAAAATGCATACAGTCTCCTGTACCTTGCAAAATACCCATGCAGCGTGCCCTTAAAACTGGCTAATTTATAAATGTTGGCCAATTTTTTAGCTATTTGTTTCACTAATGGGGGGCGCTTTTATTTTGGTGCCCAGGTCTATTTTTTGTCTCAGGCGGACCCTGAGAAGTGGTCCTCCCTTACACCCTTGTACACTATTTGCCCGTTTGTGCTGTCACTGAGCTCTCAATGTCAATCCTTAAGTGGCAGTAGTGGCTGTGGAACAAGTTTGACTCGCACAGATAGTGCCTTGAGGCCAAAGACGTGGCTGGTGATTGAGGCCCACTCAGAGCGCCGGCGGGGGTGCGGCTCGGTGTGGTGGAGCACGTGGCCTCCTTCAGCGGAATCCGGTCGCCTGGGCATCGTCTCTCGACGGCTGCGGGTTGATCTTTACAGCAGTTCAACAACTGGCAAACTTCTCAAGGATATTATTAGCATTGGTTGTCTGTTTGAGTTTAATCCCACCTTAAAACAATTATGGAAGCAACCAGACTGCAGGAAACATGAAGTCGCGCCCGACCAGTATGTAAAGTAACCAAACCACACCTTTTTCGAACACAGAATAGAAGCTGCTGTCTTAGATAGGAAATGCCACACAATGCGACACGGTGTCTGGATTGCAGAATACTTGATAAAGTACGCTAAATTGTTCCAAAAAAGGATAAATCTCGATATAACAATTTCTAGAACGGTGATTATTACTTGGGTTTTACAGTGTTCTGCAGGAACAGGCGCCCACTGGAAATCTGCATGCAAAATCTGTAAACCGATTCTTTCGCGTAGGACGATGACCGCCTTTGGTGATGTTTGGTAACTGAGAAGAATTTCTTTCTTGTACTTCACTGACGAGATTGCAGCCAACAGCAGCTTGCAAATATCGAAACAACTTATTTGTCTGAAAAAAATTACTGTTCACCACTTGTGACCTTTGAAATTAGAAAAAACAACTGTGCTTTTCGATTTTAAGTCTGTTGCTAGGGAACAAGGTGCAGCTTGAATAAAATGACCCTTCTTTCTAAAAGGCAAGTTATGCAAAAACAGACTTTAAAGATATGAAATATGTACTTTTCTGACTTGCCTGCCGATAACTTCTGACATTCTCCCCCATCCTGTTGCAAGCATGTTTCTGGTGGTCCTTGTCATTGCAGACAGGGAGCCCTTCTGCTGTTGCCTTTGCAGACCGCTTTCCCTCGTACCCTCCTCCATCCACAGATGAGGGGTCTCGTCCTGCTGGATCAATCTGGGCTCATACCAAGCAGGTACACATCTCATAACCCCACCACCCTCTTGCTATAATTTGAGGCCTCCCTGTAGACCTTCACACTTTTATGGCCTTAGATGATAAGACCTTAGACATCCTACTATGGGAATTTATGCTGGGGATACTCTTCAGATCCAGGTTAGGGCTTAATGTTTACCCTGTCTAGTCAAGATGTTTTAGTGGTCTCCAGTAGCTTGAGTGAGCTGACCTGCTGTTATGTGTGGCATAGATCTTTGTGAATTTGCCCTGATGCCCAAGATAAGTGGGCCAAAACATGTCGCCCAGCTTAACATATGAAGTTCCTACATTTTTTTAAACATGCAACATTTGTGGATTATCTAACATAAGTCTAAAGCACAACATATGCAGAGCGATTTAAAAAAATGATGTTGTCAGAAGTTGTATTAGAAATACGACATTATTTGGCAAGAAAAAGGTTATGGCAAGGGTATATAAATAGTAAGAAAGTATCGCATTTGGAAATACAAAAACAATCATAACAATGTCCAATTAATTGTACTTAAAGTAAATACAGATGTAGGCAATGTGTTGTTCAGTCTGAGCACAGCCTTAACAATGTTTTAATTGATCCAAGCACAGCCGACATGTGTTTTGTCTATATCCAAGACTTCTTCGTGGCTGTAGAAGCAGGAAGACACAAATGTCATGTCATGAACATCCATTTAAAACAGAGGAAAAATATCTACTAAGTTGCAAAAATCCATCATCGTCATCACTTGGAACTGGCGCATCACCACAGTTGCTTGGAGAAAATCGACGCATTTCATCCACTGAGTAGCTCGAAACCGATGCATCCCCTGCACCTCGAATCTTTGTCGATGACGATGCATCCCCAATCAAGGTGCTTTAGTTCAGCGGGTCCAAGTGAGTCCCTGGATCTGGCCCGCGCTCCAACGCAGTCGGCTTGAACTTTTTACTTTGCCCCGGTCCAGCGGGACCAGATATCCCATTTAAGTGCGTATTGCTTCTAAGCTCTATTATACATTTATTCTTTGAAAATTAATATCTAAAATTTTACTTGTGGGATTTTTGTCGTTTTGGTCTTGTTTTATTTATAAAGTCATAATCTATTTTTCTAACCTGGTATGGAGTCTTTTTGTGTTGATTTCACTGTGTTACTGCTTGAAGTGTTGCATAAATACTTTACACAATGCCTCTTAAGTTAAGCCTGTCCTTTCTTTGCCAAGCTACCAGAGGGTGAGCACAGGATAATTTAGGGTGTGTTGTGACTTACACTGACTAGAATTGTAGTTCCTTCTAGGGCAGAGTGCATACCTCTGCCAACCAGAACCCCAGTTTCTAATAATTTTGTTGTTCAATGTCTAGTATTTCACCAATATGTGTTCATGGTGTGGCAACTCAGTCTTAAAGCTAAGCAAAATCAAGTTGCATGGTCAAATGAAAAAACATATGGGCACATGGATCATTGTAGGAATTTGCATTTCCTAAATTGAGAAAATTAAGGAATCGCAATTTAGGAATTGCAAAATCCTTTGCATCAAGAAATCCAATTTTTTTTTAGGATTTCTTAATTTTCGGAATTTGCGATTCCTTAATTGCGAATCGCAATTAAGGAATTGCATTACATTGATTCCTATGGGCCTAGAGGAATCAATGCCGTTTTGCATTTCTATTTTTTGGAATTCGCAATTTGTTGATGCATTGCAAGGGTGCAGAGGGGGTCCTGCCCCCGTGAAATGTATTTTAAAGTGCATGTTTCACACACACATGTCCTAAGGACATGTGTGTCTGTAACATGACACTTTCCAAAATGCATTTTTGTGCTTTTTTAAAGAATTTCGCAAATTAACACGAGGGTCAACCTCGTGTTAATTTGCACTTCCTATTTCAAAATTCGCATTTTTAAAAAAATTGATGCATTGCATTTAAGGAATTGCACAAATGCGATTCCTTAAATGCATTCGCATTTTTAGGAAATGCAAAAAAAGCGAATTTTGAAAAATTGTTTCATGCATCCCAAAAACGTATTTAGGAAGCGCAAATGGCCGAATTTACCGATTCGCACCGTTTGCACTTCCTAAATAGGTTGATGCATGTGCCCATTTGTTCTCCAAAAATGAAGTACATCTCTATTTTACAGTTAAAATAAAGAGCATTATTAATCCATTTAGAGAACCCATTTTTCCTGAGAATCCTGAAGGCTCAGGCACCCGGATTGTGGAAACAAAGATCACTGTGCTTACAGATATCTCCTGAATCAAGGTCCTCCTATAAAGTTCTGCACCAACCATTCTTTACTTAGTTTACATCTTGATCTATAAACTGCACCTATAGGAACCGCATTTTTTCTTACAAAAGGACTAGTGGTTATATCATAAACAATTTTAGAACCCAGACACAGGCCAAGGTGGGGTCCATGTATGCTGAAACTTTGCTGCCTACATTACATACGTTAACTCTGAAAACCCACAAGTTAGTGTATGAGCCGAACATAGTTCAGCTGAATAATATGAATAGGCAACCATTGCATTTTATCCTAGTTTGTGATTCAGAGAGTAAAATGTCTCCCAAAACAGAAAAAGCACTAGAACCATGCACAATTTGCATAACAAAAAGATAAATGTGCTTTGGGCAGCTCTCACACAGCCCCTCTTCAGGGGCTATTCTTGAACTTCATCCATACGATTTAGGCTAGTTCACCAGCCGCGGAGTTTGATTAGGCCGGTTAGCCGGGGAAGTTGGCGTTTAACGGTTTGGAGCTTTAAAGAAGACTCAAAACCTTGCCTAAATCGTATGGATGAAGTTTAAGACTAGCCCCTGAAGAAGGGCCGATGGGGCCTGAAATACATTGGGCGGTTCTCTTGAAATATTAACTTTCTGATGTAAAGCATGAAATTCTACAAAAGAAATTAATTTGTGAGTTGAACAAATTAAATATGCATATGTAACAAGGACATTCATCAAAGTTTGAAAAGTTTATTGTGTGGTCGTTGTTATTTTACATGATCTTGAGTTTATCAGTGTGAGACGTTGGCCTGATATATGATGTTCAGTAGTTCTAGTGACCACCTTGTATCAGTCCAAACAACCCTTATGATGATTGGTTGTAAGTCAACCTTATAGACCAGCTATCCTAGGGGTAGCGTGGACAAAGCAGTCTTAGGCTAAACTCTGTAAAGGCATGTGAAGCAAGCTGTTTTACCATATACACTCTCCTTGAATACCAAATGAAAGGACACCACACAGATATATATTGAAAATATATATATCTATTTATTTACTACAAGTATCCCCTATACTCGTTATGAGCAAAGACGCAAATGCGTTAAAACAAAACAGTGTTTAAATATACAAAAGTTGCACAATATGGATAGGCCCTGGTGGCCACTCAAACCATATACTAAAATAGTGGTATAAGAACCGCTATACGAACAGTGGTAAGGCCTAGGGCCTTTAGAATCACTGGGACTACAAGGAGCTAACAAGAGTTAGTGACCAAGAGGCCCACGGAGTGCGTGTGCAGTGTTAGAAGTTACACGCGGGCGCCCATAGACTTTCATTGGGTGCGTCAAAGTTACTGCAAAGGGAGTCTTCCGGATGTACCAGAACCTAACAACTTGAAACCTAGACACTAGAGATGTTACTCTACACAGGAGCACCGGAGTGCCAGCTTTACCTCACCCACAGGAAGCGGGTGCATAGGTGTGAAAGCGCGTCGGGTTTCGTCGTGCAGTTCAATGGAGCCTGAAGATGATGATGCTGCAGGCGGCCAGTCGAGAAGAGTTCCAGTTGATCCAAGGGTGGATTGGAAGAAGTGAAAACCTGAAAGCAGAGGGGACAATGTTCAAAGTCACTAGCCAGTGACTACCGTGGAACCAGGAGGGAACCAGGCGATGTCGGGTGCCAACAGGTGAAGAAGTGAAGATTGTCTCTGCAGCCACGTGGACACGAGGAGGTCAGCGACGTCTAGGAGTTGATCACGAGCTGTCCCACAAAGGCTCTAGCTGATGGCAGTGTGGGCTTCTTGATTGGAGTAAACAGGCCTTGGCTAAGGCAAGCCACGCAGGAAACGATGCAAGCTTCTTACTCTGACCAGCAAGGTCAGAGGGGCTGCTCCTTTTTACAGGAGCAAGGGCCAGTCTGGAGCAACCAGACCAGCAGTGCAGATTTCAGATTTCGTTGCCAAGATGGCCACTAGCCAACAGACCAGTGACCAGGATGACGCGTCAAGTGGCAAAATGCAAAAGGGCCCCACACAGATCTCTCGTGGATGCTGGGGGCTGATCTTCAGTGCAGATGTTGCTCGGTGGTGGGGCTTCTCAAACCCCAAAGCACAGCATTGAGGATGCCTCAGGGGCTGCGCAGTCAGCTCCTCGTGGATCTTCCAAGATGGCCGGTCCCACGTCTCTCGGTGCCTCCACGGGTCTCTTCTTTTCAGGGACTGTGGATCGGGCTCTTAGATGTCTGGTAATCCAGGTCTTGTTGGGCTCTGGGCTCGGGCTCCGGCAGGATTCAGCGGCAAAGCAGTCGTCGAGTTTCTAGATGGTGCCTGTATTCACAGGGTGGTCACTCCTTGGCCACAAGGGAGATTCTCTTCAGTCTTCTGTGCAGCAGAACGTCGAAGTCCAGTTTATCTTCTTATTTCAAGTTGAGTTCAGGATGATCTGAAGTCTTAGGACACAGCTCCTACTCTTAAACCAAATCTAGGGGCCGGATCACCTGCTAGGTCCCTCCTCTGGGTGGGACCAGGAAGGGGGGTGGTTACACCCCTTTCCTTTGTCCAGTTCTGCGCCAGGACTGGGGCTGGCAAGCCCCAGCTCCGGTTTGAACTGGCATATGCACAGGGACACCTTGTGTGCCCCAGGCATGTCTCATTCTATTCAGCCCTCCCTAACCCACTACACAAAATCCTGTCTGGGGTGGTGCAAGCACCTCCCCTGACAGGAAACCCTTTGTCCAGGCCTCCCAAGCTGGAAGGACTCCCAGCAGCAGGAGGCCAGACTTGTGTCTGTGGTGGCAGCATCCATTTTGTGATGCTGAGGCTCATGTTTAACTTTACCCGGGTTTCAGGTTAGGTACATGCCGTCTCCTTCTAGAAGGGTGGAATGCTACCCCCGTCACCAGAACAGGCGAGGGGGTAGTATTCCAAGTTGTATGACACCTAACTCGACATGTTTTGATAAAGCCAAACCAAAGATCGCATTTAACCGTGAGGTTCATAATGCACTTAAGAGTATATGGTATGGGAATATCATGAAAACAGCTAAAAGACGTTGTTCCGAAAGCTGCAGACAGGCCAAGCTCATGCCAGAGCACCATCTCACATGAAACCAAGCACTCTGCCTCCAGGATTGTCGAGGCCTGCCATAGGGGTGACTTATAGGTTACCATGTGTCCATATATGTTAGATATAGATATACTATATCTAAGAGGTGATTACACCAACTTACCCCAGCTGAGTGATCAGCCAGTTGTGTCAAATATGGAGGCCGGGCCAGGGGTGGCATAATACATGCTGCAGCCCCTGGTAGGCCTTGGATACACCTATGCCCTGGGTACCTAGGGTACACTGTTACAGGGGCCTATAAGGTGGTCCAGTATCCAATTGTGTATGTACCTAAGGTATACATGGAGTCCATTTTAAGGAGAGAGCAATTAGCCTGGGGCCCTGAATAGCAGGATCCCAGGCCAACTAAGTAAAAAACCAGCTAAACACTAGGCAAAAAGTTTGGGGGGTAACCAAAGTCAGATATCCACCTTCCTACAATCAGTACGAATGTTATGAGCTAAATTGTGAAGTTTTTATAATTGCTTGAGATGGTACAAAGATAAACACATCATACAGTAATGTTACAGGTGCAGTATTTTCAGCTATACAACATGTCTTATTCAGTACATGTTCAGCTGGAAGTGATTCCACTATGGACCCCAGATCCTTGGGTGCTTGTGTGGCCAACTTTGTAAATACGTTCCTTGATGCATGAACACCACTATTTAGCTATATCCCTTTTGGCATATAGCCGTACCATGCCCTCCAAAGCCCTCTCCTCTCTAAACCCTTCCAATCCCTCTACTATTCCCAAGTACATCAGCTTGGTGATGTCAGTGGGTAATTTCAGGACCTGCATTAGCATCTGACTGCCTCATTGGGGTGGGTGGGGTGAGTGCATATCTATATATATCTATCTATATCTATCTGTATATATATATATATATATATTCACTGAAAAAAACATAGGTTTCACACCAGTTATAGTTAGGAATTAGCATTTAAAAAACCTATTAAATTCACTGAAAAAACCATAGGTTTCACACCAGTTATAGTTAGCAGGAAGTTTTACTCGCATAAAACCATTGCAATTCCCACGTTATAGTTAGTTGGACTCACTATAACTTGTGCGTGCAATGCACTGCTAATGATGTCACATATTACATCACTCATGACATTGTCAGTGACATCACTCATGACATCACTCATGACACCATCCAGTAAATGTGTGTCTTTTCGAAAAATAAATTTGTTTTATATATGTATATGTAAAAGTTGATGGAAGAATAAATGTTTAAATAAGTGTCTAAATGGATGTTTTTTTTTAATAAAAATTGATTAGTTAACTGGCTTATTAAGTGTTTCTTAGTGAATACATATATTAGTGAGTAATGTTTAAATATTTATATATATGTATTAGTGTTTCACTTTGTGTCTAAGTGGCTGCATGGGTTGGTGAGAAGGTACACGTGTAGATATATGGGTTATTAGATGTTTTTTTAGTATCAGTATGAGTGTTTGTATTGTTTCGTGGGGGTATTACTTATCACATAGATGCATGAATGACTAACTTTCTCTTTGTATGTGTTTTGAAGACAGCATATGTGCAGGACTGTATGGGTGGATGAGTGTGTATATGTGTGTGTTAGTGAGTGAATGACTGTCTCACTAGTGTCTTTATCAGTAACTACAGATGTTTTAATCTAGTATATGTGAGTATTGATGTATATAAGTGATTATATGTGAGAATGAGCTATTGAAAGAGTTCCTGTTTAAATAATTATGTGTTTCTATAAGTGATTGTTTAAGAGAGTAAGTATGTGTAGGTTTCCTTAGAAGTAAGGTGGTAGTGTGTGTAAAGCTGTATATGCAAATACATGGATGTTCAATAGTTTACTTGCATGTGTGAGTATGTGTGAGAGTAACTTTTGGATGACTGTCGGTGTGTAACAGGATGTATAGGTGAATCACTACATATGATGAGTGAGTATATGTATGAGTGACTATATAGAACTGTTGGTGAATGAGTGGATGTGTATATAGATGGTGGAATTAGTGAATTGGTTGTTGTAACTGGTAAGGGTATCTCCATTTAAAAAAAAAATGTATTTATATTTTTCAATATGTGTTTCATGGGTTACACTACAGTGAAAGGAGGTCTGTCACTCTGTCACAAGGATGGTGTCATGAGTGATGTCATGAGTGATGTCACTGACCATGTCATGAGTGATGTAATATGTGACTTCATCAGCAGTGCATTGCATGCGCAAGTTATAGTGAGTCCAACTAACTATAACGTGGGAATTTCAATGGTTTTATGCGAGTAAAACTTCCCGCTAACAATAACTGGTGTGAAACCTATGGTTTTTCAGTGAATTTAATAGGTTTTTTAAATGCTAATTCCTAACTATAACTGGTGTGAAACCTATGGTTTTTTCAGTGAATTTCATAGGTTTTTTAAATTCTAATTCCTAACTATATATAGGACCTCAAACCTATGAAATGTAATATTTTTTATAATGAATCCTATATTGTATATTTATATAATACTTTCTTTTTAAAAAAAATTTTGCCCTGGTGCACTCCCAGTGCGCGCCCCGGTGTGCGCACTGGAAAGCGCATTTTTTCAGAGCGCCCCGGGTCGCGCACCGGTGAGCGTCCCGTTAGCGCTATTTCCACAAACGAAAACATCATGACGTATCGCGTAGCCGCGTCCGCGTGATACGCATGGCGTAAGCACACCCGGAAATACTCGAGCGAATACGATCGCGCAACGTAATCTCCTGACGCGCTTATGCGACGCGCCCCGGGTCAAATGACCTAAAAATAACACTTTTCATTGGTGCAGAACAGTTTTGGTTTCTAAATGATGAAAGCCCGGGTCATGTGACCTGAAAATAACACTTTTCATTGGTTCAGGACAGTTTTTTTTCCCCAAATGATGAAAGACCCCACCTTTTTTCCTTATTCTGACTTTGTCGTTGACTGAGGAAGACCTGTTTGAACATCTTTGAGAAAAATGTTGTACTTTAAAATGGCTACAGTAGCAGCAGCAGCTGGAGCATCTGCACCACCACCGCCACCACCACCACCAAGAGGAGCACCACAACATTACATTGGTGGTCAAGAAGAGGAGGAGGAGGAGGAGGAGGAGGAGGAGGAGGAAGGGAGAAGGTGGCTGCCAGAAGACAATACCCCATACAAGCCAAGGCAGCACATTGTATTGGAGTTTTTTTCAATCCCAGAGGGCAAGAAAAAAGTCAATGCGCCCAAGGTGACTTGCCTAATCTGTGGCATGGAACTTTCAAGGGGGAACCCTAACAAAAAATATTCTTTCGGTAATAATACCATGATTAGGCACATGCAGCGCAAGCATCCGAACAACTATTCTGCCGCAGAGGTGAGAGAACTGGCCATTAACCCTCCCCAATCTACAACCACCACCTCCAAAAGAAAGCAACCTACTCCATCGAGACCAGAGACAAGGGAGACGATCCCTTGCATACAACCACGGTTTGGGGAATGCAGAATGACATGTATTTTTTGTGGTAAGACCATCTCCTATGGTGAACAGAGCATAAAGCTCATCCTCATTGCTGGTGACAGCCACAATTGCCCCAAAAACCCCTAATTTTTTCCTGATTTTTTTTTGCTCCAGTTGAGCCATTTTCAATTCCCTGTTTTTTGTTTCTCCCCATAAAAATAACAAAAAAATATAAAATAGTTCATAAAAGCCAAAAAAAGTACAAAATGTTCAAAAAACATTAAAAAAATATAAAACAACAAAAAGAAGAAAAAAAACAGTTCTTTTTAGAACTACCTTCAAATTATAAAAAAAGGCTACATTTTTTAAAAACTCTATCATTCTTTTTTCCCATGGAATGCTTCCCGGTACGCTCCGCGGTGCGCGTACCGGGCGCTGCCCCCGCGCAAATCAAATTTTTTTTTGGGGGGGGCCCCGCGGGGCCCTTTTATAGCCCCCACATCAAACCTAGGGGTCAGGAGGGGTCTACTCTGCCCCCTTATGGTCATTTCCCCCTTTGTTTTTGCCACCTCTTGTGCCTCAATCCTACCGAGACACAAGATGGCGGCCGCTCCGGACTGTTTGGAATGTTTACAGACACCGAGAGCCAATCAGGTTTCCGCACGCGAACTCACGTAGCGCGCTGGTTAGCGCCCTGGTGCGCGTACCGGGGCGCGGTCATAGATATATATATTTTTTTGAACCTAAATTACTCCGAATTCACTGGAGCACATATCTTGAGACATAGCAGAGGCACATCGGGCTACCAGTCCCTACAATTTTGCCAAGTTTGGTGGAAATCCATTCAGCCGTTCGGGCTAAAAGTGAGGTCGACCGCCCTATGGAAATTATCATGGGGAAAACACGTTTTGGGACCCCCTTTTATCTCGGCCCCCGCTTGACAAATCCCCCCCATACTTTCAGGGAAGGACTGGGGCGCCGCGAGGCAAATTTTAGGAAATTTTCAGCCAGATTCCTCAACCGGCGCCAAAGTTATTCACAATAGAATGTTGAGATTTTGCATTGAAGATAATCCTAACTATAACTACCTACTGGCGACCGCCAGTAGGTAATATATATATATATCAATATATATATATATAGATATATATATATTACCTACTGGTGGTCGCCATTAGGTAGTTATAGTTAGAACCTAGTTTCCTTAGGAAAAGCGTTTTTTGATTTGCTAATAACTTTGGCGTCATTTTACGAATCTTCTTGAAAGTCTCCCCCAAAAAAGTCTATCCATGCCAGGTCCTATCCTGAAAGTTTGGAGGTGATTCGTCAAGCAGGGGCTGAGAAAAAGGGGGGTCCCAAAACACGTTTTTTGTGTGTTAATTTCCATAGACAATTTTGAGACAGGCTACAGCCCGAACTGCTGAATGGAATTACCCCAAATTTGGCAAAAAGGTAGTGCTTGGTTCAGAAAGGGACCTTTTTTTAAATGATGTAAATCCGTTCAGTAGTTGCTGAGAAATTAAAAAAATAAGAGTCAAAAAATCAATTCCCATAAGAAACTTTAGGCAAAGCTACAGCCCATACTGCTGAACGGAATTACCCCAAATTTGGCAAAAAGGTAGTGCTTGGTTCGGAAAGCGACCTTTTTTAGGTCGAGCCTAGAGCAACGCATGTGCTGCTTGCTCGACTTTAGTAAGAGGGTTTTAAAAGTGCTACCAGCCAGAGGCTTTTGCCGGCCTGAAGTTTGCGTGCATGTGTTCATGCACGCGCGCAGCCGCCATCTGGGGGAGTTTTAAAAAGTGTTACCCCGCCAGAGGCTTTTGCCGGCCTGAAGCTTGCGAGCACGTGCACGCGGGCAGCCGCCATCTGTCTTTTTTCCGTCACTGGCCCTCAACTTCTTGGTTCACAGAAGAGAGAAGGTTGCGAACGTATCCCCAACCCGGGCCGGGTGCCAGCTGCATTCCTGACATTCCTCAGCCACGCTTGTTGACTTTACTGAGGATCTCGCCAGTCCTCAGTTTTAGGGACTTTCAAATTAGGGTACAGTCCAAGCCGACTGTGAGAAACTGAAAACGAAAGTATTCATACAGCAGTTCAGATTTTCCTGATGCAATGCATGCATGACAACTTCTGTTCTTCCTTCAATTGTATTACTCCTACTTAAAATGACCAGTTTACAGCGTTACCTGCTTTTGCTCCCTGTAAGTATTCACTTTGACACTTTACATTTTACAAGCGTTTAGTCCTAGCGCTGGTCAAACTAACTGGACATGATGAATGCTGCATCCCAATGGAGTGTTTAAAATTCAAGGATGCTATTGCAAGACAGACCACCCACACCCCTTTCCTAGTGCCCCAGTGCTATCAGTAATTTGTTGCCGAGCAGATTTTCTAAAAGTGCAGGCGTGCGGGTTTGGTTTGTATTGTTTTACTGAGCCAAAACCTCCCCTCCCTCTTTTGTTCACTTCTGCATAAGTTATTTCTTTAACAGTGCTGCGCTTTTCACAAGCCTACAGTCTACTTTTTTTCCTTGCTCTGCACCCCAGCGCTTTGAGACACAGATTTCCTGGCTTCTGTCCCTAAAGCACCCTCTCAGTTTTGCCGTATGTTAAATCAAAGTCAGACAAGGCTATTAACAATAAGAAATCTACTGTCTTCCTTACACTTATCTCTGTTTTCTATTACAAGAAATACATTTTGATATTTTAGGCAATATCGTATCGGACTGGATCTACTTGTTATTGATCATAGTGTACCAATTTAAAACATGAAATAACTGAACACAAACCATTGGTGGTAAAAGGGAAAGTGAATTGGATATGCTTTCAGACGCACAATACGTAATCAGGAAAACTGGGTTCAAAACTCAGCTTCATTGCTTGACCCAATTGTACTATCCTATGTCACTCACTTTTATGTGCATCATCTTAATAAAAAATCTAATTTAAGACGAACCTGAATGAACACAATTTAGAATGTGCGTTATAGAAAAACCTCACTTAGTATTGGTTTAATAGGAAATAAAACTGGCCTTCTATACAGTAGACAAGTCATACTGACATCACTTGGTTTATTCAAGGCAGTGTTGTTGGGGCCATAGACGTGTGGAAAGGTTAATGTTTAACTACTATTCGTTTTAATTTATGTCAATGCAGCGATATAATATTAACGAAGTGCGTGCTCCAGCGCTTCCTTATTTTTAAGCCCCCGGGTGGGCCAGGTCCCGGGGGCATGCAAAAAATGTATAGCGGGGGCCCGCCACCTCCCCTCGGGCATCATTTATGTTTTGCGGGGGGCACGCAGCAACCCTTGCAGCCCCAGTGACCGCCACCTCCCTGGTGCTCTATTTTATTTAATATTAGTGTGTGTGGGGGGCTTGAGCTTCCTCAACATGCCCTGGGGACCACCACTTCCCTGGGGCTTGGATGATAAAACCGCGGGGGCACATAGCTCCCCCTGCACCCCGGGAACCGACGCCTCCCCGGGGCTCTCATTTTTCCAAAAATGAACTTGTATGGAGCGGTCTTGAGCCCCCCCCCCCCGCATGCCCCGGGGACCGCCACCTCCCCAGGCCACTAACTATGTAAATGTAGGGGTCCATTATGGACCCCCAAGACCCGGGGACCACCACCTCCCAGGGGCTTAAATCACATTGGGAGCCTCCCTCCTGGAGCCCTTGATGGCTCTGGGGACCGCCACCCCCTAGGGCCAGCTCCTGCAGTGTCCCGGGCTGCCCACCCCGGGACACTGCTGCTCCTGCCCTACCATAGCAAACTCTGCTTTGTATTTTGGAAGCAAGAGCAGGGAAACCTGCTTTTGCTTCCAAAATCTAAAGCAGAATTGCTTTTCCACAAGGGGAGCTGCATGTCAGCAGCTCCCCGTGTGGAAAAGCAATGACGGTCCTGTGGCGTGTTTTAAGTTGAGGAATTAAGTCCCCTTGAATCATGAGTATCCCTGGGGGCCAACTAGCCCACCAGGAACCTCCAGTAAGCGCTACAGGACTGCATTGCAGAGAGGTGGTCTGAGGCCCGCCCCTTTTTACACCTCTCTGCAACGCAACTCTGTGGTGTTTAGTGGAGGTGCCTGGTGGACTAGTTGGACCCCAGGGACCCTCAGGATTCAAGGGGACTTAATCTCCAACTTAAAATGCACCACTGGATGTGTTTGCACAGTGGTGAAGGGAGGGGGGCGGGGCCTGATGTGACAAGTGTGCAAACACGCTCTGTGGTGCATTTTAAGCTTGGGGATTAAATCCCCTTGTATCTTGAGGGTCCCTGTGGGCCAACTAGCCCACCAGGTACCTTCAGTAAGCGCAACAGAGTTGTGTTGCAGGGAGGTGTAAAAAGGGGCATGGCCTCGGACCACCTCTCTACAACGCAGCTCTGTGGTGCTTACTGTAGGTACTTGGTGGGCTAGTTGGGCCCCAGGGACCCTCAGGATTCAAGGGGACTTAATCCCCGAACTTAAAATGCACCACAGGGCGCGTTTGCATACTTGTCACATCAGGTCCCACCCCCTTCCTTCACCACTGTGTAAACGGGCCCTCTGGCGCATTGCACATGCACTGCTGCAATCTATTGAGGACTACCTATGTAGTCCAGTAATCTCCCTGGTACTATCTGTGCAGTCCTCCAATCATCCAGCCAATCCTAAGCGTTTATCTAATCACTGCGCCAAAACCCAAGCACTTATAATATCACCATGCACTCTCCTTGTAGCACTCTAATCATCCAATCACTACTCATGTACTCATGCAATGATCAAGGCATTAACTCATGGCAAATACAGAGGAAGTCATGCTAATCACAGGGGTACCCCAATGCATAGAGTTACCTAGTGTATGTAGGTGTTTTCACTGTATTCCAAGTGTCTTTTAGCATAGCACTGGCTGTAGGCCTGGTTAGTCAGAGTCCGTTACCACCAGTACCCATCAGCAAAAAGTTGGGGGCATAGGAGGACTTTCTGCCCCTCTGTTGGATCTTTCTACACATCTCTCCTTTTTTCTGCACTTTTCTTCGTCTTTCTGGACTTCTGTCGACTCTTTCTGCATGTGTCTTGCTTCTGTCTGCTCTTTCTTCCTCTTTCTTCACATGTCCTAACTTTGTAGGCATAGTTAGATATTAGCATTTAGAAAAACCATAGAAATTCACTGAAAAAAAACATTGTTTTTAGGGACGTTATAGTTAAAATTTAAAATCTAAAAAACCTTTAAAATTTACTGAAAAAATCAAAGGTTTCAGGGACGTTATAGTTGGAACTTTCATTTAAAAAAAACTTTTAGATTCACTGAAAAAACCATAGGTTTCAGGGACGTTATAGTTATTTGGAGATTTCACTCGTACCAAACCATAGAATTTCAGCCGTTATTGTTAGTAGAATTAACTGAAGAGATGTGGTGCAGCGGCGAGGGCGACTGACTCCTGAACCCGGGGAATAACGGTTCGATCCTCGTGCAGGCGGCAGGCCAGCCCAGCACCATGTGACTCTGGGCAATAGCTAGCGTAATCTTCCCGATGACCCCAGCGACTTGATACCTGCGGGTAATCGTTTGCGCTTTACAAATACTGGACATTTAACTATAACTCGCTCCCCCGCAATGCACTGCTGATGACATCACATATTACATCACTCATGACATGCTCAGTTACATCACTGATGACATCACTGATGACATCTCAAATGACATCCCTGATGACATCATCCATCATCCATGTGATCATCTGATGCACCTCCTCATACCCTAATAAAACCTTTCATACACCCACTCTAAAATACAGACCACCAATATCAAAACCATACACAGACCAATAGCAGTTAGTATATACCTGCTCAGTGATTCATACGTCTACACACACATCCACCCTCTAACCCATACAGTCACTCATACACACAGTCATTCATCTATACAGGCACTGATATATCCACTTATACACCCATATAGACACTCACACACTGCCACTCACCAAAAGACTTACTCATACACCTGGTCAGTGATGCAAAGAAACTATCACACACCCATTTTCTTGCTTATACAGTCATACACACACCACCATGTTTATACAGACACAGATACTAACACATACTTACTCTCTTAAACATTCACTTATAGAAACACACACTCATCCATACAGATATTCTTGTAATCACTCACTCTTATATATAGTCATTTATATACTCCAACACTCACATATACTGCTTTTAAACATATGTAGATATTCACACATGCACCACTGAGACATCCATTCACTCACTAACACACCCATACACACACTCACCAACCCATGCAGCTGTTTCCATATGCACTCTTGAACCCATACACCCAGTGAAACAACCACTCACATATCTATGCACAGAATCACACACATCCCCACCCACCCACCAAGGCACTGAGGCCTCCATACAGATACTCAGACAGCCAATAAATAACCCATGCAGACACTCATGTAGCTACTCACCAAGCCATGCAGACGCTTACACATCAACTAACAGACTAATAAAGACATTCACACACTAACCCATGCATTCAGTAAGACACATTTACTCACTCACTTGTACAGTCAGTCACACACCTACTAAATCATCCATTCAGACACTCATACAACCACTCATACTTTAATACACTGGTCGCCAGTAGGTAGTTATAGTTAGGATTATATATTACCTACTGGCGGTCGCCAGTAGGTAGTTATAGTTAGGATTTTTTTCAATGTTAAATCTCAAAATTCTATTTGGAATAACTTTGGCGCCGGTTGACGAATCTGCCTGAAAATGTCCTCAAAATGGCCTCGCGGCGTTCCGGTCCTTCCCTGAAAGTTTGGGGGGGATTCTCGTCAAGCGGGAGCAGAGATAAAAGAGGGGGCCCAAAACGCGTTTTCCCCATGTTAATTTCCATAGGGCGGTCGATTTCACTTTTAGCCCGAACGGCTGAATGGATTTCCAACAAACTTGGCAAAATTGTAGGGACTGGTAGCCCGATGTGCCTTTGCTATGTCTCAAGATATGTGCTCCAGTGGATTTTGAGTAATTTAGGTTAAATATATATATCTATAGGCGCGCTCCGGTGCGCGCACCGGGGAGCGCACCAGGCGCGACACGCGACTTGCGCGCTGAAAGCTGATTGGCTCACGAGTGTCTGTAAACATTCGAAAGAGTCCGGAGCGGCCGCCATCTTGTGTCTCGGTAGGAATCGAGACACAAGAGGTGACGTAAAAAAAGGGAGAAATGACTATAAGGGGGCTGGGTAGACCCCCTCCTGACCCCCTATGTTTGATGTGGGAGCTAAAATAGGGTCCCGCGGGGCATTTTAAAATAATATTTTTTTCGATTTGCGCGGGGGGAGCGCCCGGTACGCGCACCGGAAAGCGCACCGGTAAGCACACCAGGGAGCGAAACGCGGGGAAAGTCCAGGGCCTTATTTATGAAGGCCTTGCGACAGTTTTGCGCCGCCTGTGCATCACTTTTTGTGACACACCAGCGGTGTAAAAAAGATGCGCATCATTGTGCTATATTTAAAAAGTGACGCATCTAGGTAAATGGGTCCCTTTTTAAAACCCTGCGCCACACTATACCCACGTCAGGTATAATGTATGCAGAGGGGGCGTTCCCCCGCAAAAAGCTTCGCAATAGCGACGCCGTGAAATCTATGAGGTTTCACTGCGTCACTTTTAGGATGCTGTTGCGTCAAAATCTTGCGCCTGCCTCACAGCAGGTGTAAGACTGACGCAAGACCTTTCACATGGTTCTTTCCCCATGTGAAAGGACGCATTACTGGAGTTGCGTCACTTTTGTGACGCACTACAGCAATGCGTCACTTTTGTGTTTACAGATACGTCAGAAATACTGACGTATCTGTAACTCCTTGCGACATGATTCGTCATACATTAAATATGACACATCTGGAATGTTGTAAGCAGTGCGCACGGAAAAGTGAATCATCGCACCAGCGGTGTAAAAAAATGCGCCTCGTTGCGCTATATTTAAAAAGTGACGCATCTAGGTAGATGGGTCACTTTTTAAAACCCTGCGCCTCATTATACCTGCGTCAGGTATAATGTATGCAGAGGGGGCGTTCCCCCGCAAAAAGCTTCGTAATAGCGACGCAGTGAAATCTATGAGATTTCACTGCGTCACTTTTAGGATGCTGTTGCGTCGAAATCTTGCGCCTGCCTCACAGCAGGTGTAAGACTGACGCAAGACCTTTCACATGGTGCTTTCCCCATGTGAAAGGACGCATTACTGGAGTTGCGTCACTTTTGTGACGCACTCCAGCAATGCGTCACTTTTGTGTTTACAGATACGTCAGAAATACTGACGTATCTGTAACTCCTTGCGACATGATTCGTCATATATTAAATATGACACATCTGGAATGTCGTAAGGAGTGCGCACAGAAAAGTGACGCATCGCACCAGCGGTGTAAAAAAATGTGCCTCGTTGCGCTATATTTAAAAAGTGACACATCTAGGTAGATGGGTCACTTTTTAAAACCCTGCTCCACATTATACCTGCGTCAGGTATAATGTATGCAGAGGGGGCGTTCCCCCGCAAAAAGCTTTGTAATAGCGACGCAGTGAAATCTATGACATTTCATTGCGTCACTTTTAGGAAGCTGTTGCGTCAAAATCTTGCGCCTGCCTCACAGCAGGTGTAAGACTGACGCAAGACCTTTCTCATGGTGCTTTCCCCATGTGAAAGGACGTATTACTGGAGCTGCGTCACTTTTGTGACGCACTCCAGCAATGCGTAACTTTTGTGTTTACAGATACGTCAGAAATACTGACGTATCTGTAACTCCTTGCGACATGATTTGTCATATATGAAATATGACACATCTGGAATGTCGTAAGGAGTGCGCACAGAAAAGTGACGCATCGCACCAGCGGTGTAAAAAAATGCGCCTCGTTGCGCTATATTTAAAAAGTGACGCATCTAGGTAGATGGGTCACTTTTTAAAACACTGCGCCACATTATACCTGCGTCAGGTATAATGTATGCAGAGGGGGTGTTCCCCCACAAAAAGCTTCGTAATAGCGACGCAGTGAAATCTATGAGATTTCACTGCGTCACTTTTAAGATGCTGCTGCGTCAAAATCTTGCGCCTGCCTCACAGCAGGTGTAAGACTGACGCAAGACCTTTCACATGGTGCTTTCCCCATGTGAAAGGACGCATTATTGGAGTTGCGTCACTTTTGGGTTTAAAGCATTTTTATTAAGACAAAAGAAACATGGGGAAGGGGAATAGGAGGTTAAGGTTACATACAGTATGGCAAAAAGGAAGCGCATCACAGGAGTGTCGGCAAAAAGTAGTCCGATGGTCCAAAAGGAAAATGCAACAAATGTAAGGCAATTAAGCAATTTGTGTAACCCTCTCGTGCACCTCAACACCCCATCCTTAGCCGCGCGCAAATAGCCGTCAGTGATCCATCAAAGCACAACACATTTCCCCCGAGCCCCCCACCCCTAAAGAAGGAAAAGGAAAGAAAACAACACCCCAACTCCCCCGTCCAGTGGCTCTGTATTAGGATAGCCCGCCCCAAACAGCCCACACCCCATCCCCTAAGATCTTGTCTTCTGTGCACTCTAATCCACCGGGGCCGCCGGTGGCGTCAGCCTAAGAAGTCGAAGGTACCTCGGGCAGGTGAGTTCCCGGAATTCCGAGGATAGTAGCGCTAGGAAGGGTTGCCATAGCTCCTCAAACTGATCTACATCCCCAGCCACTGTAAGCGACATCTTCTCCATACCCAACACCTGCCAGAGTCTATGCAGCCAACCAGTAATGGAGGGAACAGTGGCAGTGCGCCAGTGGACAAGAATATTCTGGACCGCTGAGCCTAGCGCAATTGCAATCTGTCTACCCCTGCGTGACTTCAACGGATACATTAGGTCATTAGGGAGGCCTAACAAAACATACACTGGGAAGCGCGGCAGCTCAATCTCAAAGTGCCTATCTACCTCATCCAAGACCTCCTTCCAGTAGGCAGTCAACACCGGGCAAGCCCAAAGAATGTGCGAGAGGGTACCCTCCTGTCCGCATCCCCGCCAGCACCTCTTGTCAGTGTGTCTACGCATTTCATATAGTCTCTCAGGGGTGTAATACCAGTAAGTAGACACCTTAGTGAAGGTCTCCGTGAGTCCTGTGTGGTATGCAGAGTGCCTCACCCGATATGCAATTCTGTCCCACTCCCTGTGGCTAAGTGTCCTACCCAATTCTTTGTGTCAGCGCTCCCTCCCCGGGTTATGATAGTGGAACGGCGGGGGCTGAAGGAATTTATACAAGTCAGTAATCAACTTGGCGTCCGAGGTTCGGGTCACCAACCACCGCTCATATGGTGTAATTTGGCGAGCAGCGGTGTCGCGCACCTGGGGTTGGAGAGCCCAGTGTCGGACCTGCATATAGCGCAGTCTGTCCGTTTCTGTCAGGCCGAATTCCTGTCGAAGTTGTTGGAAAGGGAGCACGCCTTCCGACCCGTAGATCTGGAAAAGCGCCCTGCAGCCCGCGCTCACCCAATGTGAAAAGGCTCCCGGCTCCAGCCCTGGGGCAAAGTCCGGGTTACCCACTATGGGTGTGAATGGCGAGGGGAAGGTGGTCAGCTCATAAGCCTCGCAAACCGCATCCCACACCCGCAGGGGGACCCGTGTAACAAAAGAGGCGTAGAGATTAGCAGGGCGATGCGCGCGGCGCAAGAACAGAACCTCCTGGAGGGTGCGGCCCGCCACCGCCTGGTCTTGAAAAAGCCAGTGTTTGTCGGATTCCCACCTGCTCCACTCCACCAAGTATCGCAGTTGCGCCGCTTGAAAATATTTACGGAGGTCCGGGATACCAAGAACCCCCGCCTCCGGAGCAAGCGTAGAGAGGACCCTCTTCATCCGCGGTTTACGGCCTTGCCAAACAAAGCGGGAGATGTCAGCTTGCGTCCGCTGTATCCAACCCACAGGGGGTTGGAGAGGTAGAGCGCGAAAGAGGTACAGAATCTGGGGCAGCACCGTCATCTTAACCACTGCAATACGACCCAGCCACGACAGCAGGCCCTTGCTCCAGCGGCCAAGTTCCTCCTTGATCTTCCTGCTGAGGGAAGTGTAATTGGCTGTCACCATCTCCGGTAGTGTGGGCGCCAGCAGGATCCCCAGGTATGGCACCGTAGACGAGGACCACTGCATGGGGAAAAGACGCTGAAGGTCCCTCCTGGTTTCCGCGGCCAGTGACACATCCAACGCCACCGACTTGCTCATATTCATTTTGAAGCCGGCTACACGCGCAAAGGCGTCCAGTTCCTGGACGCACGCCGGGAGGGACCTCTTGGGGTCGTCTAGGGTCAGCAGGACATCGTCCGCATAAAGGCTGACCGTGTGGACATATTGGCCCATCTTAACCCCAATGGCGTCTGGATTATTGCGAATCCTCTGAGCAAACGGCTCCATGTAGAGGGCGAACAAAAGCGGTGAGAGGGGACAACCTTGTCTCGTACCGCGTTCGATGGCAAAACTACCGGAGCTACATCCATTGACCCGCAGAGACGCCGATGGACTTTTATAACAGTTGAAGACCATGGTGCGGAACTTCTCGCCGATACCCAGTTTCCTGAGAACCAGCTCAAGGTACGGCCAATGAACTCTGTCGAAGGCCTTCTCCGCATCAACTGATAGCAACATCCGCTCCCCCGAGATACGCGAGGCCTTCTCTAGTACGTGCGTCACTCTCTTGGTGTTGTCCACCGTCTGTCTGCCGGGTACGAAACCAGCCTGGTCCGCCTCCACCAGTCCCGGTAGGTGTAGACCAAGCCTGGACGCTAGAATCCCTGTATATAGCTTGAGGTCTACATTTAAGAGCGAAATGGGCCTGTACGAACCACACAAGGCTCGGTCCTTCCCGGGTTTCGGGATGACTGATACCGTAGCGTTAAGGAGGTCCGGTGGGATAGCGCCAGGTTCGGAGAAGGAGTTAAACAGTCGAGCCAGGATTGGGGCCACAGCGGTGCAGAAGGTCTTATAAAACAAAGCCGTGTAGCCATCCGGGCCCGGGGCCTTACCATGTTTCAGTCGCGCTATAGCGGAGATGACTTCTTCGACATGGATGTCCCTCTCTAGATGGTCCGCCTGGGCGGAATCCAGCACCGGGAGGGCCACTGACTCCAAGTAGTCCTCGGCTTCTTGCGGCGAGGAGGGCTCCCCGGCATACAGTGCTTCGTAGAAGTCGCGAAAGGATTCCGCCACCTCTGCGTCACCAGAAACAAGAACCCCGTCCGTACCCACCAGTTCCTTCACGACATTACGCTGCTGTGCGCCCGCTGTATCCAACCCACAGGGGGTTGGAGAGGTAGAGCAGGAAAGAGGTACAGAATCTGGGGCAGCACCGTCATCTTAACCGCTGCAATACGACCCAGCCACGACAGCAGGCCCTTGCTCCAGCGGCCAAGTTCCTCCTTGATCTTCCTGCTGAGGGAAGTGTAATTGGCTGTCACCATCTCCGGTAGTGTGGGCGCCAGCAGGATCCCCAGGTATGGCACCGTAGACGAGGACCACTGCATGGGGAAAAGACGCTGAAGGTCCCTCCTGGTTTCCGCGGCCAGTGACACATCCAACGCCACCGACTTGCTCATATTCATTTTGAAGCCGGCTACACGCGCAAAGGCGTCCAGTTCCTGGACGCACGCCGGGAGGGACCTCTTGGGGTCGTCTAGGGTCAGCAGGACATCGTCCGCATAAAGGCTGACCGTGTGGACATATTGGCCCATCTTAACCCCAATGGCGTCTGGATTATTGCGAATCCTCTGAGCAAACGGCTCCATGTAGAGGGCGAACAAAAGCGGTGAGAGGGGACAACCTTGTCTCGTACCGCGTTCGATGGCAAAACTACCGGAGCTACATCCATTGACCCGCAGAGACGCCGATGGACTTTTATAACAGTTGAAGACCATGGTGCGGAACTTCTCGCCGATACCCAGTTTCCTGAGAACCAGCTCAAGGTACGGCCAATGAACTCTGTCGAAGGCCTTCTCCGCATCAACTGATAGCAACATCCGCTCCCCCGAGATACGCGAGGCCTTCTCTAGTACGTGCGTCACTCTCTTGGTGTTGTCCACCGTCTGTCTGCCGGGTACGAAACCAGCCTGGTCCGCCTCCACCAGTCCCGGTAGGTGTAGACCAAGCCTGGACGCTAGAATCCCTGTATATAGCTTGAGGTCTACATTTAAGAGCGAAATGGGCCTGTACGAACCACACAAGGCTCGGTCCTTCCCGGGTTTCGGGATGACTGATACCGTAGCGTTAAGGAGGTCCGGTGGGATAGCGCCAGGTTCGGAGAAGGAGTTAAACAGTCGAGCCAGGATTGGGGCCACAGCGGTGCAGAAGGTCTTATAAAACAAAGCCGTGTAGCCATCCGGGCCCGGGGCCTTACCATGTTTCAGTCGCGCTATAGCGGAGATGACTTCTTCGACATGGATGTCCCTCTCTAGATGGTCCGCCTGGGCGGAATCCAGCACCGGGAGGGCCACTGACTCCAAGTAGTCCTCGGCTTCTTGCGGCGAGGAGGGCTCCCCGGCATACAGTGCTTCGTAGAAGTCGCGAAAGGATTCCGCCACCTCTGCGTCACCAGAAACAAGAACCCCGTCCGTACCCACCAGTTCCTTCACGACATTACGCTGCTGTGCGACCCGGAGCCGATGGGCCAGGAGCTTACCACACTTGTCCCCCCCCTGAGTAAAAGGCATGCTTCAGGCGCAAAGCGGCATACTCCGCCCTATCAAGATCCAGTGTTGATAGGAGCTTCCTCGCCGCTTTCAATTGCCTCCAAACTCTCGGAGCCCCTGTGCGGCGATGAACCTGCTCAAGCTCCCTGACCTGCGCGGTCAGTTCGTCCCTTTTACGCTGCCGTTCCTTATTTTCGGCTGAGGAGATGGAGATAAATTCCCCCCGGAGAACCGCTTTCAAAGCTGCCCACTGCGTTGCTTGAGATGTGTCGGAGTTGCCGTTGTGAGTCAAATAGTCCTGAATGACCTCCCCTATGCGCTACACAACAGACTTCTTATGTAAAAGAGTATCGCGAAGACGCCACATCCCTCGAGAGGGAGAGGGTCCCGGCCACTTGAAAATGCCGGAAACTGGCACATGGTCGGACAGGGATAGGACTCCAATGTCCGCCGCCGTGGCGGCGGTGCACAGCGGGCCACTCACCAGGAGATAATCCAGCCGCGAGTACGTGCGGTGCGCGTGGGAGAAGTAAGAGTAGTCCCTATCAGCGGGGTGCATAGAGCGCCAGAGGTCGTGCAAATCCATCTCCGCAATCCGATCCTTCACCGCGCGGGGAAGTTCTCCCGTCTGCGGGAAGCGTTGCGCCGACCTGTCCATAGCAGAGTCGAAAACGATGTTAAGGTCCCCCCTGGATAACATGGCGATCGGGCGAGGCAGTGACATCCACCAGCACTGAATCTAAGAAACGATCCTGGTGATCATTCGGGCTATAAACCGAGCCATCCGTGAAAGTTATTCCCCCTAGTCGCATGCGATATGCAAGGAGCCTCCCCTTCTGTTCGGCATACTTGTATAGAACCTCGCCTCTAAAGGAGCTAGCTAAAAGAATGGCTACACCCGCAGTCTTGGTCGCTGCTGAGGAGAAGAATTGAGTGGGGAACTTGGCAGAGCGCAACCTATGGCAATCCCTGGGCAGCAAATGGGTCTCCTGCAGGAGGCATATATCCGCCTGCGTCCCCTCCAGCAGTGATAGGATGGCCCTTCGCTTCACAGGGTTATTCAGACCCTTAACATTAAGGGTCACTACCTTTAAGAACGGCATTTCTCCCGGGGAACAGAAGCGCCATGCAACAGGCAGGGGATCTGCGGGCGGGGCGCATGGGGCAGGCGCGCGGGAAAGGCCAGGACAGGCCAAGCGTGGGCATGGACAACATTGGACGGGACCCCCCCAACAACAAAACAACCCTTACACCCTCCCAAAACACACTCAAGGCAACTAGCCAAAAACAAATGTAAACACCCCATTGTCTCAGTCAAGCCCCAAAACGGGCAAGTCCGTAGAAAACAGCAAAGTGGACGTCCAGCCACTCACCTTCAACCGCCCCTCCCCGACCCCCGGCCCCAAACCCAGCATCGTAGAGGCTAAGAGTCTCTCCCCCCGGAGTGAATTTAGGCCGTCAAGGCCACGACATTGGAGTCGGCCAAGTTCCCGGCCGCTGCCCTCAAAGCATCTGCCATGTCCGCCCTAATAGTAGGGGAATCAGGGCGACTTGCAACCGCTGGTGACTGTCTCCTCGTTGACCTCCTTCGGCTCCGTCTCTCTGGGCGCCTCCACGACGGTGTAGCTCCGTCTTCCTCCGTGGCTGTGAGTCCCAGTACTCCGCAGATGTCTTGCAGGGAGCGCAATTGGTGAAGCACCCCGTTCCACCTAAAGATCAGATGGAAAGGGTGTCCCCAGGAGTAGGGCGTCTCGTGTTCGCGCAGAAAGTCAGTGGCAATCCTGAAGGACCTGCGCTTCTGCAGCGTGATGGCGGAAAGGTCTTGGTAGAGCGCTACAGGCCGCTCCCTGAAAGTTAAAGGCTGCTTCCTCCGGGCTTCCGCCATGATGCGTTCTTTCAGTGGAAAATCTGGCAAGAATGCCAAAATGTCCGGGGGGGGCGCCGATGACTGGCGCTGTCGACCTACCCTATGCGCTCTGTCGATGCGGATAGGGAAGTCTGCATCTTCCCCCAAGACCTCACGGAACAGGTCCTGTAGATAGGCCACCAAGTCGGTCCCCTCGTCCGCGGATGGGACACCTCGCACCCGGATGTTGTTCCGCCTGGACCTGTTCTCGAGGTCCTCAGAGTGGGCCTGGAGCTCGACACACTGCTCCCGGAGACGGAGAACGTCCTGTTGAAGATGGACTATCTCTTCATCTCGGCGCTGGCCCGCTGTCTCTACTGTGTCAACTCGCTCGCCAAGGCCCTCCACCTCTCTGCGCACTTCACGGACTTCACTGGCCACCTCTCTCTTCAACGTTTGGAAGTCTTCCTTGAGGGAGCTAAATAATTCCTCCATAAAGGACCTCGTGACCGGTGGCTCGCCCCCAGTCGCATCTGCCGAGGCCCGGGAGGAGCCCGGCGACGGCTGTGTTCTGTCCCGCAGCTGCTGGGCCCTGCCAAGCATATCCGGCAGGGTGCGGTCCCCCTTCCTCGAGCCGCCCCTTCCAGTCATCGTGGTCGCTGCAGTGGACGAGGCCCAAGTCCGGCCGCTTCAGAGTTGCCCAGTCGCCCGTGTGCGCCAGATGTGGAGACCGCTCTGTAAGCAAGGGTGCTACGTCACAAGCGACAAAATGGCGGCCCGGCCCGGGCACTACCAATCGCGATGCCCGGCCAGGGTGGCGACCGGGAGCCAAAGCCAGGGCCTCTCCTCAGCACATCTAGCAGGAAGTTAGTCCAGTAGCGGAGGCAAGAGTAAGCACCCGCCAGCCCAAGGCGCAGATGGAGGCCACCAACACCAGCTCCTCAGGGACAAGATGGCGGCAGGGCGGGTCCCGGCAGAGCGACCCGGGCCGGCGACACCGTTGGCGATCCCCGGGATATAGCGATCAAAGAAAGACTGCAGCCAATGTCACACAGTACCACCGAGGGGCCAAGGTGGGCCGATCCCGGCGTCGAGGCCTCCGGTCGTCGTTCAAGGGGCCGGGCCTGCACAGCGCAGAGTGTCGCAGTCGCTAGTCGGAGGGCCAGGGCACGAACTCAAACCCAGAGTCTTCCGTGTCACCAAGCCCCCGTCCGTAGGGCTCCGCTATCCTCTGGTGTTCGGCAAGTCCGGTCCCCTCCGGAGCGTCAGCTTTCAGCACCAGGCCCAGCCGCGGCGCCTGGACAGCACCGTCGCTCGCCCCGCCTCCCGGGCTCTCCTCTGCACTCCGATCTTCGACCAAACTTTTGAAATGCTTCCTCCGAGGCGATGGGGGTCAAAGTGGTATCAATGTGCGCGCCAGGCACTCCGGCACACTCCTCTCGCTCGCTGAGCAGCAGCGGGGGGAGAGAAGCGCAGAAAAAGGGGCTCGAGCTGAGCCGGGCCGGAGGAGCTACGGGAGGAAGCGTCCGCTCACCCCGCCACCTTGGCCACGCCCCCTGCGTCACTTTTGTGACGCACTCCAGCAATGCGTCACTTTTGTGTTTACAGATACGTCAGAAATACTGACGTATCTGTAACTCCTTGCGACATGATTCGTCATACATTAAATATGACACATCTGGAATGTCGTAAGGAGTGCGCACAAAAAAGTGACGCATCGCACCAGCGATGTAAAAAAAATGCGCCTCGTTGCGCTATATTTAAAAAGTGATGCATCTAGGTAGATGGGTCACTTTTTAAAACCCTGCGCCACATTATACCTGCGTCAAGTATAATGTATGCAGAGGGGGCGTTCCCCCGCAAAAAGCTTCGTAATAGCGATGCAGTGAAATCTATGAGATTTCACTGCGTCACTTTTAGGATGCTGTTGCGTCAAAATCTTGCGCCTGCCTCACAGCAGGTGTAAGACTGACGCAAAACCTTTCACATGGTGCTTTCCCCATGTGAAAGGACGCATTACTGGAGTTGCGTCACTTTTGTGATGCACTCCAGCAAGCGTCACTTTTGTGTTTACAGATACGTCAGAAATACTGACGTATCTGTAACTCCTTGCGACATGATTCGTCATACATTAAATATGACACATCTGGAATGTCGTAAGGAGTGCGCACAAAAAAGTGACGCATCGCACCAGCGGTGTAAAAAAATGTGCCTCGTTGCGCTATATTTAAAAAGTGACGCATCTAGGTAGATGGGTCACTTTTTAAAACCCTGCTCCACATTATACCTGCGTCAGGTATAATGTATGCAGAGGGGGCGTTCCCCCGCAAAAAGCTTCGTAATAGCGACGCAGTGAAATCTATGACATTTCACTGCGTCACTTTTAGGATGCTGTTGCGTCAAAATCTTGCGCCTGCCTCACAGCAGGTGTAAGACTGACGCAAGACCTTTCTCATGGTGCTTTCCCCATGTGAAAGGACGTATTACTGGAGCTGCGTCACTTTTGTGACGCACTCCAGCAATGCGTAACTTTTGTGTTTACAGATACGTCAGAAATACTGACGTATCTGTAACTCCTTGCGACATGATTCGTCATACATTAAATATGACACATCTGGAATGTCGTAAGGAGTGCGCACAGAAAAGTGACGCATCGCACCAGCGGTGTAAAAAAATGTGCCTCGTTGCGCTATATTTAAAAAGTGACACATCTAGGTAGATGGGTCACTTTTTAAAACCCTGCGCCACATTATACCTGCGTCAGGTATAATGTATGTAGAGGGGGCGTTCCCCCGCAAAAAGCTTCGTAATAGCGACGCAGTGAAATATATGAGATTTCACTGCGTCACTTTTAGGATGCTGTTGCGTCAAAATCTTGCGCCTGCCTCACAGCAGGTATAAGACTGACGCAAGACCTTTCACATGGTGCTTTCCCCATGTGAAAGGACACATTACTTGAGTTGCGTCACTTTTGTGACGCACTCCAGCAATGCATCACTTTTGTGTTTACAGATACGTCAGAAATACTGACGTATCTTTAACTCCTTGCGACATGATTCGTCATACATTAAATATGACACATCTGGAATGTCGTAAGGAGTGCGCACAGAAAAGTGACGCATCGCACCAGCGGTGTAAAAAAATGCGCCTTGTTGCGCTATATTTAAAAGGTGACGCATCTAGGTAGATGGGTCACTTTTTAAAACCCTGCGCCACATTATACCTGTGCAAGGTATAATGTATGTAGAGGGGGCGTTCCCCCGTAAAAAGCTTCGAAATAGCGACGCAGTGAAATCTATGAGATTTCACTGCGTCACTTTTAGGATGCTGTTGTGTCAAAATCTTGCGCCTGCCTCACAGCAGGTGTAAGACTGACGCAAGACCTTTCACATGGTGCTTTCCCCATGTGAAAGGACGCATTACTGGAGTTGCGTCACTTTTGTGACGCACTCCAGCAATGCGTCACTTTTGTGTTTACAGATACGTCAGAAATACTGACGTATATGTAACTCCTTGCGACATGATTCGTCATACATTAAATATGACACATATGGAATGTCGTAAGGAGTGTGCACAGAAAAGTGACGCATCGCTGTTTTCACGCACGTCACTTTTCTGAAATGAGGCCTCCAGTTTATTCACTGTGTCACCTCTACGACCCTTTCTTGCGTCAATACGTCGTGTCATGAGTGATGTCACTGACCATGTCATGAGTGATGTAATATGTGACGTCATCAGCAGTGCATTGCAGGCGCGCAAGTTATAGTGAGTCCAACTAACTATAACGTGGGAATTTCAATGGTTTTATGTAAGTAAAATTTCCAGCTAACTATAACTGGTGTGAAACCTATGTTTTTTTCAGTGAATTTAATAGGTTTTTTAAATGCTAATTCCTAACTATAACTGGTGTGAAACCTATGGTTTTTTCAGTGAATATATATATATATATGTAACATATTTTTATACTTTACAGAAACACACATTCATTGAATGATGTCATCAGTGATGTCATTTGAGATGTCATTAGTGATGTCACTGAGCATGTCATGAGTGATGTAATATGTGGCATCATCAGCAGTGCATTGCGGGGGCGCAAGTTATAGTTAGGTCTACTAACTGTAATGGCCGAATTTCTATGGTTTTGTACAAGTGAAATCTTCAACTAACTATAAAGTCCCTGAAACCTATGTTTTTTTCAGTGAAAAATATATATATATATATTACCTACTGGCGTTCGCCAGTAGGTATATATAGTTAGGATTTTTTCTCTATGGGACTTTTGAAAATTCTATGTCTAATAACTTTGGCGTTTGTGGATGGAATCGGCTGAAATTTTCAGGAAAAGGGCACATTTTGTTTCTGAGCAGCTCCTGAAAATTTGGTGGGGTTTCGTCAAGGGGGGGCTGAGAAAAAAGGGGGGTCCCAAAACGCGTTTTTTGCATTGAGTTTTCCATAGGGCGGTTGGACTCACTTTTAGCTCGAACGGCTGAATGGATTTGCACGAAACTTGGCAAAATTGTAGGGACTGTTAGCCCGATGTGCCTTTGCTAGGTCTCAATATATGTGCTCCAGTAGTTTTTGAGAAATTAACGTTCAAACCAAGATATATATCTGTAACAGCGCTCTGGGCAGCGATCCGGTCCGCTTACTTTTCGCTTATCGGAACTTTGCGCGCAGAAAGCTGATTGGCTCTCCGGTGTCTGTCAACATTCTAAACAGTCCGGAGCGGACGCCATCTTGTCTCTCGGTAGGATCGAGAGAGAAGAAGAGGTGGAAAACGAAGGGGGAATTTAATGAAAGGGGGCAAGGTATCCCCCTCTTGACCTCCTAGGAATGTTGTTGGGGTTATTAAAGGGTCCCGTGGGGAAAATTAAAAAAAAATGATTTTTCACGGTAGAAGCGCGGCCGCGAACTGGTAGCGAAACGGGAATTCGCCATTTTGTGCTTCGTAAATTAAATTACTAGTTATAAGTGGGTACGGGAGACGTATCCTAATCCCCTATGTTTCCTGAGGGTGGGTGAGGAGGCTGATATATGTTGATACATCTCTTCCAGCGGCTGTGCGTGAGCTTTTTTTTTTTTTTTGCTGCGTGACAGTCCGGAGCGGCCGCCATCTTGTCTCTCGGTAGGATCGAGAGAGAAGAAAAGGTGAAAAACTAAGGGGGAATTTAATGAAAGGGGGCAAGGTATCCCCCTCTTGACCCCCTAGGAATGTTGTTGGGGTTATTAAAGGGTCCCGTGGGGAAAATAAAAAAAAAATGATTTTTCACGGTAGAAGCGCTTCACGGGCCGCGAACTGGGCCGCAAACTGGTAGCGAAACGGGAATTCGCCATTTTGTGCTTCGTTAATTAAAGTACTAGGTATAAGGGGGTGCGGGAGACATATCCTAATCCCCTATGTTTCCTGAGGGTGGCTGAGGAGGCTGATATATGTTGATATATCTCTTCCAGCGGCTGCGCCATCTTGCCTTTTTTCGAATGCCACAATTTTGTCGTGCACGGCAGCCATTTTAGATGCTAGGCTGGTCCCAGGCTATCACCTACCCCTGCGGATGTAGTTTATGGCCCCAGCTGTAGAGAATTCAGACATGCCAATTCTCCTGATTCAGGCGTGTGAGTACTGATTTCAGTGCTAGTCTCCCGCCTCCCGATTTCTGCAAGCAAAAACCCGGGGGCATATTACTAACAACTAGCGATAATTTTTGTCTATAACTTGTTTAGAGACAAAAATTATCGCCGCACATCGGCGATTTTTATCGCAGATAAACCTTGCTATTATCGCAGAAAAGTCAGCGATATTCATGTATTATCGACCTAATGCTCTTAGCCATGTTATCCACCTCCCATTGGATAACATGGCTAAGACCTGCTCAGGGCAGGTGTTAGCTTTTGGAGATATTCGCGCTTAGTGCGAATATCTCCAAAAGTTGGTAATAGAAGGTAGCGATGTTAGGGACTGTTTCCAGTCGCTAACATCTTGGCACGCCACTTTGCATGTCATTAGTGATAAGTATCACTGACATGCAAAGCCGGGCCCAAGATGGTCGCTATCTCCTTTTAGGTGTCACTAACTGGTGTTAGCGACAGCTTGATAATAGGGAAATAATTTTATCTCCGCTTTCATGGTTTTTAAAGCCAAAAAAGCGGAGATAAACCCCCTTGCTAATATGCCCCACGATTCCTTGGGGGTTTCAGCTGATAGGGCTTGGTATTGTGTTACATGGTAATTTTTCCATGAAACGTCAGAGGGTCGATGTAGGGGTTCTAGAAGAGGTGATAAACCATTTAAGCCTCATGAACAAGCGCATGGTCTTTTAAAGATTTCTGAAGTACTCGGGGCGGCGGTGTGTGTGTGCCCTCTTTCAGGAGCGGGCGGGGGGGCACTGCCAGCAACTTGCCAGGTCAGGTAGTGTTCAACACGTGCATCACCCTTTCTCTGCTTGCTATTGCGCTCCATGCTTCGGAAAGGTAAGAAAAAGAACGTGCATTTGAGTTTGAAATGTCCGATCCTGCAGCAGCACACTTCCAAAGCCCACACATGACAATAACCCGATTCAAGGCCCCATTCACCCGTTTTTCAAAAAATAGATAACACTCCAACAAAGTAAGGTTATAAAACTTTATTAACTTTTAACGATAATGAACAGAACAAAAACTAAAAACATTTAAACATTTATTAACACAAAAAGCAACAATGGTTAGAAGCTGTCTTTTGTGCGAATAGTCCCAAGGCAGCACAACGTGCAGAGTTCTGGACGGCACCCAGGTGATGTCGCCTGGGTGCCGCACTGGTTTAGGGATCCTACAATGCTGCTCCGAAAATTGGCGTGGGGTGTCCCGGGTGGGGCGGGGGGAGGCCTCGTCAGTAGCGGTCTGTTGTGCGAATAGTCCCAAGGCAGCACAACGTGCAGAGTTCTGGACGGCACCCAGGTGATGTCGCCTGGGTGCCGCACTGGTTTAGGGATCCTACAATGCAGCACAGAAAAACAGCGTGGGGCGTCCCGGGTGGTGCGGGGGGAGGCCTCGTCAGTAGCGGTCTGTGTCCAGTGTCACATGGCTGACACAACATGTACGACAGGCACCCAGGTGATGTCCAGTAAACTGCCGCACTGGTTTTGGTATCCTACAATGCTGCTCCGAAAATTGGCGTGCGGCGGCCCGGGGGGGGGGGGGGGGAGGCGGCGTGAACGGGCCTCCCCAGGTGGCGGCCATCTAGCTGAGTTGCGCTCGCTCTTGCGGCCACAGCGTCTCGCTCACCATGTTGTGGAGTTGCTCCCACTCTTGCAGTGCAGCGATAGGCGGCTGCCACATGGCTGTCAAAATGGCGGACGGCTCTTCGGTTTTGGGCCTGGTCCACTGAAATGGCCCTGGGACACCTTGGAAGTCGGACGCTTGCCTGCTAGGGCTTGGGCTCCATTCTCGAAAAGCGTCCCCTCAGCCGTGAAGATTGTATAAAAGTCTTGGGGGCCCCCGACTCCCGCAGGCTTCCGGTGGGGAGCGGCTGCCATGATTGCTCGCGGAATGACCACGACGGAGCCACGAGATGGTGGTGCTCTCATGCTGACGCCAGCTTCAGTCTGAATGATCCAGAAACAAGGTGGGGCTTTCATCGTTTGGGAAAAAAAATGTTCTAAACCAATGAAAAGTGTTATTTTTAGGTCATATGACCAAGCCTTCCATCTTTAGGAAACCAAAAGTAAAATGAACCAATGAAAAGTTTTATAAACAAGTCACATGACCTGTTCTGCGGCATAGGGCTACAAAAAGCGTAGAAAATCCGTTGGCACGTGAGGCGGCGTCAGTAGCGGACCGATGTGCGAATAGGCCGAAGGCAGCACAACGCGTCGAGATCCGGATGGCACCGAGGTGGTGTCCAGCAAATTGTCGCACTGGTGTGGCCATCCTACAATGCTGCGCCGAAAGACGGCGTGTCCAGCTGAGTTGCGGTCACTGTCAGTAGCGGACCGATGTGCGAATAGGCCGAAGGCAGCACAACGCGTCGAGATGCGGATGGCACCGATGTGGTGTCCAGCAAATTGCCGCACTGGTGTGGCCATCCTACAATGCTGCGCCGAAAGACGGCGTGTCCAGCTGAGTTGCGGTCACTGTCAGTAGCGGACCGATGTGCGAATAGGCCGAAGGCAGCACAACGCGTCGAGATCCGGATGGCACCGAGGTGGTGTCCAGCAAATTGCCGCACTGGTGTGGCCATCCTACAATGCTGCGCCGAAAGACGGCGTGTCCAGCTGAGTTGCGGTCACTGTTGCGGTACAGTGACTCGAACGCACCGAGATCCGGATGGCACCGAGGTGGTGTCCAGCAAATTGCCGCACTGGTGTGGCCATCCTACAATGCTGCGCCGAAAGACGGCGTGTCCAGCTGAATTGCGGTCACTGTTGCGGTACAGTGACTCGAACGCGCCGAGATCCGGATGGCACCGAGGTGGTGTCTAGCAAATTGCCGCACTGGTGTGGCCATCCTACAATGCTGCGCCGAAAGACGGCGTGTCCAGCTGAGTTGCGGTCACTGTTGCGGTACAGTGAGTCGAACGCGCCGAGATCTGGATGGCCAAGTTTCAAGTTTCATCTGGCAGTTTTTCTCCATCCCTCCTGGATCAAAGAAGGTGAATGCTAAATATGCCACCTGCCTCATCTGAACATATGAAGTTAACTTGTATACACTGTGGTGCTATGCTGTCCTATGGCAACATGAGCATCAACATGATGAATACGGCATTCGAAAATCATAAATGCCCTAATGCACCCAAGAAGTAATTTTTTTTTTGCTCCAGTTGAGCCGTTTTCAATGCCTGTTTTTTGTTGTTTCCCCTCCATCAAGAACAAAACAAAAATACAAGGCGCTAAGATCCGAATGGCAAGTCCTGGATGTTGAGTGCCTCAGTTGAGAGTTCTGAGCAGTGCTTGTAAGACTGTCTGAAGCTTATTTGCACCTGCTGCAGCTTCACTAGGTCCGGCGGAACTTTTTTCCTTTTCCTTTCTGCTTCTTTTCCTACAATGCGTTTCATCTAAAGACACGACCAGGTCCCTGAATGTGTGCAGGGGGACGCTATTGATTGAATGAAAATGGCGGCTTGACACAAAGCTGACTCAAGCGTTACTGTTGGTGCTATACAGACAAAAATTGGTTTTCAGTTTGTACATTCTTCAGGTTTTTTTTTCCATCCAAGTCTGATTGAGAGTTTGTAGAAAAATGGCTTCAGATTTTCCACATACTACTCTTCAACATTCTTCCTAAATGTAACAATGTGAAACTCACTAGGAGAACGGCTGTTTCTGTTTCCTTTCAAAATGCTGCCACCAATATTTTCTGAATGGAAGACACCATCTTGTAGCATAAAGGGCCGAAAGGGGTTCTGGTCTGGCCGATGGTTGGTGGAGACATTTTGACTATATCTTGGACCTGCCCGGCCTCGCCCAAAATGGCGCCGGTATAAATGGGACTCGTAACTCTTTGCCCGCAAATGTATATCTAGAAAATGTTATTGTAAGTGGCCCTGTCGTATTTTAATTACAAAATGTACGTCCACCGATTCCGCAACTGTTAGACACCTTTGTTCTTGTCACCTAATGGCCCGCTCGTTACGTTCTTCTACAGTGTAAATGTCTCCTCATCATATACGATTTGAGTTTGCTCCGTGGCCGGCCCACGTGGTTATAGGCCCGTATTTGTATACTGACATTTTCACAATAAAGGTTTTTAAAACAAAACACGGTAGTAGTATTTTCATTTGTAAAGTTTTTACTTTTAGTGACTGTTTTCGAATCAGTAAAAGGCAAGTGAAATAAAGCAGTCCAATTACATGACGGATAAAAGGTATAATATGTAGGAACGCAGTAAAGATAAATGGTCAAGGGCAGTTGTGTTTTTCATGTCTGCAACATAAAGTGATCGATAAGAATCTGATAATCAGGCGCATCGGCGACTAAGACAGCAGGCCGAATCTCTTTTACTCAACGGCTCCGTCATGGAAGGAAGAAACGCCCTTTTTCTCGAAAAAGGAATATATTTTACTTGCCAGACAGTTGTAAATTTTCCGGGAAAGTACATTAGCCTGGAATATTATAACATATGTTTGAAAAAAAAATATTGTTCGAAAATAATAAAAAGCGTAATTTTTAGGTCATATGACCAAGCTTTTCATCATTAAATTAACAAAAGTAAAATGAACCAATGAAAAGTTTTATTAACAAGTCACATGACCTGTTATGCTTACGTTACGCGCTGCGCGCCGCGCCTCGGATCACTTCCGGGTGCGCTAACGCGGCGTGTCATAAAACGCATTACGCGACAACGTAGGTCAAGAATATAGTCTAAATGTCTCCACCAACCAGCGTTCAGAACACAACCCCTTTCAGTAGTCCAAAAAGTTCTGTTAAATGACAACAGAGGGGACAGGCAACAAGAACCATCAGTCAAAGAGGGGAGGGCAAGTTCTTCTCTTCCGGGTCATGTTGGGGCGCTACCGGAACTGATCGAATTGGTAGTCTACAGTGTTTCTGGATGTTTCAGACTAAAGCTGGCGTCAGCATGAGACCACTACCATCTCGTAGCTCCGTCGTGGCCATTCCACGAGCAATCATGGCAGCCGCTCCCCACCAGAAGCCTGCGGGAGTCGGAGGCCCCCATGACTTTTGTAGAATCTTCACGGCTGAGGGGACGCTTTTCGAGAATGGGATCCAAGCCCTAGCAGACAAGCGTCCGAGTTCCAAGGTGTCCCAGGGCCATTTTAGTGGACCAGGCCCAAAACCGAAGAGCCGGCCGCCATTTTGAGAGTCCTGTGGCAGCCGCCTATCGCTGCACCGCTAGAGCGGGCGCATCTCAACTACATGGTGAGCGAGACGCTGTAGTCGCAAGAGCGGGCGGAAAACAGCTGAATGGCGGAAGAGGCACAGTGTAGCAAAAGCGGGCGGAATGGCAACTAAAACGATAAAGGGGCGCCTCACTACAGCTTGTCTTCAGGTCAAACGGATTGTGGGACAAGGTCCAGAATTGAAGAGTCATCAAAAGGCAAAAAGTACCGCCGGACCCCGGGAGCCGGCCGCCTATGTCGGGGGCGATCTCAGGCTACACCAGTGCTATAAGACTTGGGGAGGGTGTCGGAGCCAAGCGTCTTCTCCGAGTCCATGGCCATCACAGCGCCCCTCAGGGGCCTCCGTCAAGCTGTTTAGGAAGGTAACATATCATATTGTTTTCTAATGCAGTCAGGTCCACAAACGACACTCACTTACTTTGAGAATAGTGAAGCTGCAGTAGGAGGAAATAAGCTTCAGACAGTGTTACAAGCGCTGCTCAGAACTCTTAACTATGGCACCCAACATCCAGAACTTATGCTATTTGAGAATGGTAGTGACATCGAAGCATCTCGGGGACCAAAACCATTAACGTACTTTCACGTATGAAAATCTTACTTGGGGAGGGGGCAGGAGCGAAGCGCCCCCTCCCAGTCAGCGCCACCACACCGTATGTTGAAAATCTGAAGCCATCGTTCTACAAAGTCAACCAAACTTGGATTGAAAAATCTAGAAAAATGTACAAACTGAAAACCAGTTTTGGTCTGCATAGCATCAGTAACAACGCTTGAGTCAGCTTTGTGTCAAACCGCCATTTTGATTCAACAAAGCACAGGCATTGAAAAAGGCTGAAATTCAGAACTCTAAACTATGGCACCCAACATCCAGGAGCTTGCTATCCGGATCTTGGAGCCTTGTGCTGTTTTCGATCTATTCACACATCGGTCCACTACTGACATCATCTTATAAACCAACGTTATGTAAATAGTTTTTTAATAAAATGTTTTACCCTATTTCTTTGCTGGTGTGTTGTCTATATTTTTAATATTTGCATAGGGTTTGTCATTATTTTGTGCGGGATGGGTGATGGAGCCGAGCTGTCTTGCAGCCCTCATGGTGTGGAGCTCAGTTCATCTCACTATTTTCGTATTTCTCAAGAAGGGTTGTTCCTAATATTTCTATTTTAGCGAGGTCAAAAAGAGATCCAATTAGTGGCCTACTGATTTTGCTCGATTACTTTTATTTTTTTACACGATTTTTCACTATCTGCAAAGACTAAACAGAGTATTGCGACTTTGTGCTTGTTTGTAAATAGAGAATGATCCAAAGAGAACCAATTCTAAAACAGTAAATGCTTGGACAACAATCAATCAAATGGAGAGACAAGGAGGTACGACGGATTACAACGGGGGTAAAGGCCTGCGTTAACTGCCCTTCTGTATCTGCAAAGAGAGAGTACTAACAAAGGCAAAAGAGGGGAGGGGGGGGGGCAGCGTTCAAAGCACATCAGCGTGCATAAATACGAAAATGTTTTTATCTATCACGTACTTGACATTTTAAAGCTTTTCATATTTGCTATTAAAAAACCAATGAAATTCACAGAAAAAACCATAGGTTATAGTGGATATATAGTTAGGAATTTGCATTTACAAAACCTTGAAAATTCAATGAAAAAACCATAGGTTATAGGCCATATATAGTTAGGAATTAGCATTTACAAAACCTTATTTTACTCGCATAAAACCATTGAAATTCCATATATAGTTAGCTAACTATAAGCGCTAACTATATATCGCGCACCCGCAATCCACTGCTGATGATGTCACATATTACATCATTCATGACATGGTCAGTGACATCACTGATGACATCACTGATGACATCTCAAATGACATCACTGATGACAACTCAAATGATATCAATGATGACATCTCAAATGACATCACTGATGACAACTCAAATGACATCACTGATGACATCTCATTTGTCATCACTGATCACATCACTCATGTGATAATACAATGAACCTCTTCAGACTCTAATATAACCTTACATACACTCAGTATAAACAGACACTCACAGACTGTCACTCATCCATGGACTTACTCACACACCTAGTCAGTCATGCAAAGAATCAATCACACCTCCATTTCCTCAACTATACAGTTATACACATCTTACTTATTCAAACATATAATAACACATATTTACTCTCTTATATAATCCCTGATACAAGCTCACAGTGATCGATACAGCCACTCACACATTCACTGGCTCTTATGTTCAGTTATTTATATATCTCAACTCTCACATGTATTGTGTTTTACATACGTACTTACTTGCACATGTAGCAATGAGAAATCCATTCACTCACCAACACACCCATGCACAGTCAACCGCTCATATAGCTGTTTCCACATGCACTCTTGAACTCATACTCCTAGTGAATCAACTGCTTACACATCTATGCACAGAGTCACGCACCTCCCAGCCACCCACACACACACTCAGCCTCCCATTCAAATATTTGGGCAACCAATCAATAACCCATATGGCTACTCTTATAGCTACTGATCAACACAAGCAGCAGTTTACACAACAACAAACATACTGATGCACGAATTAAGACAGTTTAGTCACTAACCCATGCACTCAGTGAGACACATTTAATCACTCACTCATACAGTCAGTCATGCACCTACTAAATTCTTCATCCAGACACTTATACATCCACTCATTCTTCAATATGTGAAACATATTTTAACTTTACAGAAACATACAGTCACTGGATGTTGTAATCAGTGATGTCATCAGTGATGTCACTGACCATGTCATGAATGATGTAATATGTGACATCATCAGCAGTGGATTGCGGGTGCGCGATATATAGTTAGCGCTTATAGTTAGCTAACTATATATGGAATTTCAATGGTTTTATGCGAGTAAAATAAGGTTTTGTAAATGCTAATTCCTAACTATATATGGCCTATAACCTATGGTTTTTTCATTGAATTTTCAAGGTTTTGTAAATGCAAATTCCTAACTATATATCCACTATAACCTATGGTTTTTTCTGTGAATATATATATATATAAATATATTTATCCTATGCTGTGTAGACTGTATCGGTCCTTATAGCGTGGGGTAAACCCTGACAGAATCAGACAAACACTATCTTTGTGCGGGCCGGCGCATTAGGAGGACTGGTCCTGGTGTGTATCAAAAAACTAAAAGTGCAGTTATACTTGCCTAGGTCTCCTTTATAACCTACCCTACTATCAAAGCACATGTGGAGTTAGAATAGTAAATACACACTTCATTATGGTCAATGGCCAGTCCTCATAATAACAGATATGTTTTGTGTGTGTGTGTGTGTGTGTGTGCGTGCACACGCAAACGCACTGGTTCAAACCCCTGTCTGCTGGTCTTTGTAGATGGCCACCATCTTTCCTTGGTCTCATGCAAACCCAGATTTCATACATTGCTCTTCCTTCTCCTACCGCCTCCTTTTCATCCTCTTTGCTGACAGTACACTGAAGATTGAGTAATGGCAGTTACTTTGATATGGAGAGTATCATTCCATTCATAAGATGCATTTCAAGTCCCCTCCCTTTCTCCTATCACCAGCCTAGGATTTGATATAGTGTCATTTCACAAACAAACAAACAATTAAAATTACAATGTGACCTATCACTGTGGGTCTGTATGCATTGGCAGCAGTGCTAGAAAGTGGGGGCATTCCACTGGATCCCTATTCCGGCAGCTATTTCTGAGCAATATCTGGGATTCAGAGGACTAAGGCAAAAAAAAGAATTTGACCTGGTGTCATTTTCTGACACCGGGACATAATTCACCTGCAGTTGTCTGCATTGCTTTTGGTTGCTGGCGGTGAGGGTGCTATCTTATTTTAACATCCAGCTGGGCCCATATCAAAGGCCTGATTTAAGGGGTTGCCAGCCCTCCTTTAGTTAGAGTATCATTACGGCTGGGAGCCATTTGGCGCCTAACACCTAGACATCAATGCAATGTAAGGAAACAAAGATGCACAGCTGGTTACTTCACAAGCACTTAAAAGAAACTAATGGAGGTATGTTTCTAACTTTGTTCAGCTCCCTGAATAGATGTGCTTGCACAGTAAGAATACAAGATTTATCTGTGTGTATGAATAATTAGAATAATAATGATTTGAATGGCACCTACTTTTTCTTGTTTATTTAATTATTTTATAGTGCCACTCGTCCTAGTGTGGGGTGTCAATGCGCTTTATATTGCACACAGAGGCACAATAATTCATACAAGTGTGTAAATAAACGCACAAGAAATGTTACATGAAACAATGAGAGTTTTAAGGTGTAGAAACTCACATATCACCCATTCTTACAAACATTATGTTTTTGCTTGAAAATGAAGTACCCTGAAAAAACAAGAGACAAGAGGCATTTGGCAAAACATGAACAGTTTGTTTAATTAAAAAGTGCAACCGGTAGCACGGTCACAGGCAAAGGGTCTGAGGACTGTCTCAATTTACAGTCGGTCAGACATAGACTTTTATTCAGTTCACTGAATGCAATAAAATGTGTTCGGCGATCCTTTTTTGGTAAGGAATGTGTACCTCTGTCTTTGGAGCCAGAAATTAAGGTATTGGATGAGGAATCCAAGTGGGCCTTGACCTTGCATGGACACAATGTGGCCAGTGGGTAATGTGTCCAGAGCTCTGGCATGGGGAGTGCATGATCACTTCATCACTGTGTGTGGTGTGTCTTGATTACTCAAATGTTTCTAACTTCATGTTGCATCTGACTGTATGGTGTTTTGGAACTGCATGCACCCCTCTGGCCATGTGTGCTTTATTAGGGCCAATCTCCCTGAACCATTGTGGTGCCGCTTCGCCTATATGTGGGATCAATCTGAGATTTCCTGTTTGTGTGTTTTTCTGCTGGCTAAGTGCCAGTCCAACCTGTGATCTGTCAATCAGTGACCTAGGGCCTAAGTCTCATAGCCTGCCTAACTGCATATTTCTGGGTCAGGATCGACATGGAGTTCACAATGAGCGAATTCGTCAATTAAGATGCAATTTCATTTTTATACATGAATGTATTATTATTCATATTGACATCGACTGTTTCAATATCAACATACCCCCCACTTGAATTTTTAACTACACTATCTAACCCAAACTTCATGACAGTTAGGTTATTGGGAGACTGTTGTTCTTAGGTTTTGACAATTATTATATTCCTAGTTACTAGCATTATATCCAGTTTGAGGACTGCATTGTCCCAGCAGGAAGTCCCCAATTGCACAGAGCTACACACAAACAAGAACACAGTAAAAACTGGTAGCAATGACATACATAATACGGAAAGCCACCAGGGGAGCCAAGAAAACCAGTTTGGGAACTACTCCTGCTCAGGGGTATCTCCCTCCTCACGCATGTCTCTTTGTAAATGGTGCAGTGCTTGAATGGCAAGAGTCAATGTCCCATTATCCAGGTCATTCCCTGGGATAAATTGTGCAGGACACACCAATCTTGACATACACCCCTCCCTATATTGCTATCATTGATTCTAAAATATACCGATGCTGCATCGCTATGAGGCGGATTGTCACAGTTCTTCCTTGATTTAATTAATGTTGAGCTCAGAGCTGTTCAACATTATAAGCATTTCACATCTGGTGATGTGAAGCCAGGGAGCAATGATTTTCGCCTGTTCGGTGAAGAATGGTATGGAGCCTCCCGCCGATACTTGTAAGTCCGAGAGCAGTCTAAATTCTTCTGGAATGTCCTTATGTTGATCTCAGCCAAAATAATCTGCAGTTCTTTTTTCACGAGCCTGATGCAGCAAGGCTGTCTTCTTCCTTAGGGGGTGCTGGTACAAGACCGATAGTTCTCCTCTGGGAATGACCAGGGTAGGGGTGTGTATGGTGAAGAGTCTGTGCCATCCTGGGATGAGCTGAGTGTAGGCAAACTCGCCACTCTGCCACTACAGTAATCATATGTGGAGGTGCCTCAATACATATCTGGAATGTGCAGGACTGTGCCACAGTTTTCATTCATGCCCAGTGGAAGCATTCCTTTACCTCTGAAACATAAGGAATACAGTATAGGTTTCCATGTAATTAGATGTTGCCCCTTTCCTTCTAGCCAAGTGCATCAACCCACCTTGGTATCACCTATTTTCTGACATGGGGTGGCTATTATTTCATTCAACCCTCCCCTATGAGGCCTAATTCCCTTTGTATCATCGAGCTGAATGACTCTACACAGTAACTCCATTTCGGGGGTCCACTTGTTGACTACCCCAGATCTGCTAAGGGCCACCCTTGGACCATAAATGGAGACGGGAGGGTGTGTGTTTGTGCATGGAGTTAGGAGTGTTGCTACCTCCAAGAATCTAAGCTCTGAGAAATCTCTGGGCTAAACAGTATCCTCCCCTATGGTGTCCTTTATGCACATCCTGTCTAGCTCCATTTCAATATCTCTAGGCTTGGTGAAAAGGTACAGAGCTGTTGGGTTGGTCTTGTAACATGTCAGATTCACTACTACTCTGTGGTGTTCTACCTTGTTGGACTGAATTTTGGCCCTGATCCTGCATAGGTATAAGTGGAGAAGGCAGTTTGCTTTTTCAGGGGCTACCACTTGGAACAAGTAAAGTCTATCTGTTCCTAATGCATGCAGTATCAGCGAACAGATATAACACGACTTGGCTGATGTCTTGGAGCCCACAACGGTCATGCGCTGATACCATGTATTGTGTAAAAGAGCGCTGTGCAGTGCATGTGAAAGGCTAGTGCTTGGGTTGGTGTCATTATAAGTGACATGGGAGAGATCCCTACGCAAGCGATGTGATAGTTTCTGAACAGAGTCCATTTGGCCAGGCGGCTCCATGGCAGCGCCAGGACCCAAAGTAGACAGAGGGGAATTGAAGTGCAAAAACGCATACCTTGTGATTGGACATTACAGATCTCTGATACAGATCATGGGGAGATGTCTTTGGTCCTCTGGTTATCGGATGTTTTTGTTCAACAGTTCGATCAAAAAAGTTCACAGTGCAGTTCGTAAGTTTGATTCACACACCTTAGATCCACGTTTGAGTGATGATATGGGTTCCGGAAGGTGGTGCACTTGGAGGGTTCCTGTATTTCCCTCAGTGGTGCTCGACACACTCTATTTACGTACATTATTTTTTTTGTTGAGTACCGGAAGGTGATGCCGGTTGCGGTATCTTTGTGATGGTTAAAAGCTTAAAGATTGATTATGGGTACTCAGGCGAATTAATCTATTTTATGAGCCTTAATTGGGTGCTTGGATCCGTGTTTTATGGAGTGTTCTTGTGATTATAGGGATGGATCTCTCTGTTTTTATTTAGGGTTTTATGGGGTCGCCAGCTTCCTGAGACCCTGTCTCTCACGATTTGTGCCTGTGGGTGCCATCAGTGTGGGTTGCTTTCAACCTACAAGTGCGCAGTACTGTACAAGCAGGGGGTGTTGCTGTTAAGTGTTGTTGGTGGTTGCAATGTGCCCCGAGATCACGCGTGTCTCAGCATGCGGCATGCAACGTGCCCTTCCCTTGTGGCACCAGATATATCAGTTCCACCCTTTCTCTTTTTGGGCTAAACGTGGGCTACTTTTGTTGGATTTTAGGTGCTTCCCTAGATCTCGCTCAATCTGCTATTTCATTTATCATTTGGTGGAGGGGTTGAGAAAGTCGTTCTGTGGCTTCTATGTACCCCTGATCGCCATCTTGTGGTGTCTGAGGCCGGGCTTATGGCTGTCTCTGGATGGTGTATGTGAGGCCTGGTGCTTTGGTCAATTGTTAGGCCTGATACGAGAGTGAGTGCAGTCTGTGTTCTACTCTCACCTTGAGCTGTGATTGACTTTGCGGCCTCCCCTCTCCCAGGCACCCCCTCTCCCTCAGACTCATTTTCTCAGTCATCTGCAGTTCCTGGCTTGTGGCTAGGGACTTCCAGCTAACGGGCATGCTCATATTGCGTATTTCGGAGGGGTATGGTATGGTGATCAGACATTGGATATTCGAAGAACAGAAAACATAGCCAGGTTCATAAGAACGTGGAGAGCCAGGGGCTAAGGCCAAGAACCCTAACCAAACTTTACATAGGGGTGATGACTGGACCGGGACTGCCTCACAACTCTGGGACATCTGGCTAACCTCTTGATCGACTTGGCGCTATCTGGGAGCCTCTAACTTATTTACTATTGTGCGTGTGCTGGGGAGGTTGTAGGAGCTTCACTATCCAGGCATATGAAAATCCTGGATCCTGCCTTTTAAGGACAGCTTTGTTTTAAAACTGGAAGGGGGCCTCCATCAGGCCAGAGGCTTCTAGTTTTTCGGAGTGCTATTGGAACTACACATCTTACAGGAAACATGGGTCCGGGGCTGAATGCCCGAGAATGGGGACCTTTTGATATTGCTATTGGAACCCGTTCCATTGACTTTGCATGTGGGGACCTGGGTGCCTGCGTTTTAAGTACTTGGTCTGGGAGCAACCCCGTCCCCTCATCTGACTGCCCTCCCCCCTAGGGTGTGGCCAGCAAACCACACCCTGGGGGATCAGCAGCAGGGTGGGGCCTTGGCTCCCACTAGCGCCCTTAATGGCGGACTTTAGCGCAGATATCCAATTGGCAGAACACATATAGCAGCCCTGAATTCCAAGATGCAAGTAAAAGTTTATACTCTCATCTTGTCTAATTGGTCCTTCTTTTGGCTTTGGTACAGTTAATTCTTGGAATGTGGTGAATGGGTGGTATTTTACTCTGGGGTTTTATCTTACTGTGCATTTGGACTCCGTGTTTGTGTGAAGACATTACCTCCCCAGAAAGTTATCCCTCACTGCCAAGGCTATGGCCCGGGTCCCTGTTGGATTAAGTTCCATGTCTGCAGATGCTGTTGCCACATGTTTGTCCAACTACTTGATCCCTGTTGCGTGGTGCGGAGGCTGACTGGCCTCCCTGTGGTAGAATGTAAGTTGCATTCAGGTTTCCCTGGGCTTGATTTTGAGGATTATGATATTGTGATGGCTGACCCTGGCCCATTGATCTTTGTTCGTGTTATGCTTTTTACTGGCATATATCTGACAGGTGGCCCATCCATTGTTAATAGTATAATTCCCTAGGGTGTTGTTGCTGCCAACCTCCCTGGCCTCTGCCGCCATAGCTAGGTTGAAACCCTCTGGTGTTTTGCGGTGGAGCCCTCTTTAAGACTGGTGCCATTTGCACGTTCAGGGCCAAAGCAACCCCCTCAAAGGCAGTCTTTTTCAATTTGTGTTGGACCTATTTAGCAGTGCCTCTCTGGGCTTGATCCTGGTTTTGCGATTGTCCTTGTGAGTCGCCGAGAAGAGGGTGTGCCTGCCAGCTCATCTCATACACCGCCTTCCTTTCACTGTGATCATAGGGGACGTTTCCTCGCTGTGGGTTTCTGTCTTCCATGTGCGCAGCATTCTTTACGTTAGCTCCGCGTTCAGGTGTTTTATTTGACAGGTGAGAGGGTTCTTAGGGGCAGATGCATCCTATCGCACTAGGCAACCTTATCTCCACTGCACCCAAGCGCTTGGAGGTGCCGTGGTGGTGCATTTACTGAGCTTGGTGTTTAAAAAATTGCAAGGGATCTAGCCATTACGACCACTGCCCCCACATGCTTTTTCCCAGTTTCTCACTTTGTCCTAGGCAACCCGTAGATGTGTGTGTAATTAGTTGTAAAGGTTATTTTCCATTTAGCTGTCTCACCTAGGAGGTGGTTTGCGTGATGTGCTTACTGCCGAACGAGTTCACCAACACCCAGGAGTCCTCCCATGTATGCCAAGACCGCCTCAGTGAAGGTGGTCTGTTTGGTAGGGAGTGTCTTTGCTGGTATAATTGTGATGAGAGGGTGTTTCAATGCAACAGATCCTATGGTGGGAGCCTCTGGGGAAAATAAGGCCATGGTCCCCTCGTCGGTATTCTTGATGGGCATTCTTAGCTTGGCTAGCAGATCTCATCCTAATAGATTAGTCGGGCTGAGGGGGAATATAATAACTGTCCTCTCACTCTAATCCCTCCTACCTTTAATTCGAGGGGTTTTGTAAAGGGGATCCTTAACATTGTATCCGGTAACCCCTGTATACCCATTGTGTCTTCCAATAAGGGGACCGTCTCTTCCCTTAGGCATGACTGTGTCACTCCTGTTTATTACAAAGTTGTATGGTATATTGGTCACAAGTGCCATGACTACTGCTTCTTACTCTGATCGGCTAGTGGTTGAGAGTACGAGGCAGGTGTTGTTGTGTGCCCCTTCTACCTTGAACAGCCATCACATTCTGTCTTTCTCCCTTGGTCGACTGGGCAAGTCCTGTAGACTCACACTCGTCATTGGATCTCGGGGCACTGAGGCCCCCTTCCTCACTCCTGCTATCTGTATCACCGTCTAGAACCGCTACAGACCTCCCTGTCACTCGTGTATGCTTGCCTAAATCAATGTGGGTGCGTGTTCTGTGTACCCTTGCACCGGACTGGGGTTCCTCTGTGACTGCTTGGGCCTGCTGGCCTGTTAGTCTCTCATGCCTGAGCCTAACCGCTCGTTGTTGTATGGGGTGCCCGTCGACTTCTGTAACTAGTGGGTTAGCGTACCCTAATGCGGGGAGTGCCAGAGAGAGCACCCCCATACCTGGATATGGTGGGGGGGGGGGTGAAACCATATTTTATTTCATGTGGAACCAATCTTATCTTGGTCATGTTTTGTGATATTCAGTGAAGACAAGGCCTGAATGATATGTGCAGCAATAGAATGATCTTGCATAAACGAATGTACTTGGCTAAACTAGGCAGCTTGTAATGACGGCTTGCTCAAGGAAACTACTTGCAACAAACATTAGCTCACTACCCCGTTCATGACACCATAAAAATACCATATATAGATGAGACGAAGTGTCTACCTCGGATTGGGTACCTCATTTCTTATGCTTTGAATATCCTCACTGTCCCAATCACTTAACACGTGAGCCCCACCACCCTGCACCATGCAGGTGGCAAACACTACTAGCTTCTTCTAATTTAGTTGTGTATTGAATAATTATGTAACCTGTACTGTTTAATGATGAACACTGGATGTATTTGTTTATAATTCCGAAGAAATTATGTTGAACTTGTAATTTTATTGATCATGTACCGAAACGACTTTTTGTGGTTTATAGAAATTAAAGCTGTGCTGAACTTCTGCAAATTGGACACTTGGTTGCTAAGTCAGCTGTCCTGTATTCACATACAGTAAAATCTTCTATATGTGAGCCTGACGGAGTCTGTGTTTTATTTGATTATTTGGGCTTCTACAGGGGAGGTGCTGATGTTGTGGTTGCTATCTGTGATGCAGGACTGTCGATCTGCGCCTCCTCGAAAATGGCCCATAGGTCTAATAATGCCTCTCTCTTATCTTTCTTTTGACCTGTGTATATGGTTTGTATGTATGTTCTCATGTGTTCAAGTGATAGAGCGCGCAGGTCGCCCGACTCTTTAATTTACCAGATTTCACGCACTTGGGCCCATGACGTGTTTATGACAGTATTTTTGTGAATCGGGCGAGTTTACACACCACCATCAGTAATTCTATGTGTTTTTCTTACCACTTTTACCAGAGTACCTGACTTACCACAGGCACCTATTTTCCTAACGGATCAGGAGCTAGCAGTGGACAGAAGATAAGAATAACCAAAATACTTTATACATTTAATAGCACTTTATACCTTTTATAATGACCACAGACACCTGAAGGGTTTTAAAGATTTTATATAGTAGGTTTAAAATCAGAATGCCATGAGGATAAAACTAATACAGATTAGAATATCAATAATCAGGATTATAACTACAATGTAACTGTGGATGAGAGCAAGCACCATTGAGTGCGAGTGGAAAACTACTGGGTAAGGGTAACAGGGAACATGCTATTCAGTTTTCAGGTTTATACTAAGGTAGGTGAGTTCAAAACATATTAGTCAGTGAATTGCTAAATTCGTACAAGTGAATCAAACTTATCTTAGTCTAACTGCTAATTTAAGCACAGATCCTAAACATAAGTAAAGTTAGATCACACTAATTAAGAAAACAGTTTCAATAATATCCTACAGGTAGGGGAAAAATGCAACATAGCTAATAAACAGTTTGCACGTAAGTCTTTTGGAGATGACAGAGAAAATACCATGGGCAAGGATGCTTTATTAAAAGGAAAAGATAAGAGAATAGATAGACGGACACCCACAATTATATTTACCTAGGACAGGAATGAGGACTAACCCTGGCCACGGGTCAGTTTGGGAAAAGGCGAGGACAAGGACCTTCAAGGACTTAGGATGCCAGTAGGCGAGCAGGTACAGCTCATGGACAGTCAGGACAGGATACCCCTCAGGATTTGGATCAGGACTGGGCTCACCAAAGGGCACGACCAACGCCTGCAGCTTCGGATGCAACGCCTGCGCTACTCCCTCTCTGCACGGAATCCGCCAGTAACCCCGATTGGGTTCTCGAATCTCCCAGCAAAGTGCTTCGCCAGCACTTAAGACTATTCCACCCCTTGGAGTTTGTGGAAATTATGGACAGAGTGCTCCGCAGCTCACTGTATCAATCACCTATAGAGTTCGTAGGGTCGGTGACAGGTCTGCTACTCGGACAAGTCGGACAATTTCTCTAGCTAAAACTAGGCTAGTTATACTATTTTCGGGTCCCTAGACCACCCACAAATGTTGCAAGTGACAGGATTCCCAACTTAGGATTGGTCAGGAGAGGTGGTTAGGTCATTGTCACCACCTAAAATTCTTTGTTCCCATAATTAATATTCATTTTTCGTACCCACCCCTTACATTCCAGTTCCCATGGCATGAGAAAGGTGTAAAACAATAGAACACACATAAACTATATACATTTGTATCTTTTTAGGTTCAGCCAATATCTTCTCCCGTTGCACGGAAGACTTTCCCAGGTGCATCTCAGCTTCAGAAGCCAGCTGGCTTGGTTTTGCTTCTGCGCGGTTCAGGGTTTCCCTCATCACGTGATTAGGGTGACATGGGTTTCAAAGATGGAGCGGCTCCCCACTCACAGGCCCATAGATACGTGGTACATGAAAAGTAAGCGAAAACAAATTAAAACCACAGAAAAAAAGAATACACTGTACACCATGATTAGCTACACTGCACCCCTTACTTTATAATATCTATAGCATTAGAGGTTACGCAGAAATAGACAGCTGAGCAAAAGCGGCAGTAGCAAGCAGAGAGCATGTTAAAGACAAAGCGGCCATTTTAGCAGTAATGCGCAAGTGCGAAAAAATCCCTCCAGAACTACGAGTGCGTCACATCACATGGGTATGACCGACGCATGCGCAGACTGGATTTCTGCGAAGCAGCGATTCTGTAGTATGCAAGCCTCATTAGGATTAATAGACACATAGGCAAGCATCTCTGGGACACCCGCGTGTAGTGTGAAAGTGCAATATTAATGACAAACAGGTTGATTAATGACATTATAGATTAAACAAGGTTCCTGAATGTGAGCAAGTCGCTTTACGTGTGAATCCTTGCTCCATCACAAGTATGTTAGCGTCAAAAGTTCCCTCCTTTGGCCAGGGAAATGTATGTGCCCTTGTGTGTTCATGTCATTCTTGGCAAACCTTATTACGTTTTTTTGCCTGTGTGGGGAACCGGGTTTGCATGTGTTTTATTGGTGTCTTCATGATAAGTTTAGTCGTTTTAGAGGACACATTATCTTAGCTTCTTTGTTTTAGGGACTCTCTGGTGTCGATCTGAATCATGAGGAAAATATACGCGGGCTTACCGTTTCTGAATTATGTAACTACATTTTAAAGATGCATCAACTATTCAAAATGAACATTTCATAAACACAAATAGCAATGCATATGAAGGGTTGCAACATATAAAAAGTGCAATGTGTCAATAAAAACAGTATGTGAATGATATTGACTTCTGTCATCAATTACGGTTGGTGAGAAAAATATGAAACACTGTGTTATCGATGAAAACACAATTTAGGAAAAAACACAGTTTGCAGTACTTTAACAACACCACAACATCACACATTGTATTGTATTGTAATTGCATTTATATAGCGCTATCTACTACTGACGAGGCGTCAAATCGCTTTTTCGGCAAGTAGCGCGCTACTCTGGGACCCATAGAGGATTAGTATTGAATTAGTATAGTGAAACATGCAAGAAAATTTTAAGTGGTTAATAGGTTAGTCAGTTATTTGGATTCGGAAGGATCGCAGAAAGATAGAAAAGGAAACAAAAAGGTTTATATTTATATACAAATATACCTTACATCAATAAGCACACCCTGTATCAAACCCAGGGGCTAAGCGTACCATGTGTACCACGCCCAGTGGTCCATACAAGCAACACCTAAAAAACTGACAGGGAAAAATTATGACTTTCTAAAACCAAATTCCTTAGCCTGCTCCTAACGCGTGCTATCCTGTGACCAGTAGAAGCTCTGCACAATACACGGGAATAAGTGCGCCCAATAGTCTGTCAATATTGTCTCTGGGACAAAGATAATAACAATAGTTCATGTAAAAAAGGAATAACTTGAGAACCACAGGTCCTTGTGGCCAAACACAAGTTACACCTAATCTCCCAGATCCAAATCTTTTCCCTAAATGTCTGAATTTCACCCTGTATCACACCCAGGGGCTAAGCACACCATCTGTGTCACGCCCAGAGGTCCAAGCATATCGACTATGTCATGCCTATCTGGAAAAAATTACTATCTGTGTTACGCCCAGCAGCCAAGCGACCATCTCACATCTTTCAGATACCAATGGTCATTGTAAAACTGGTGGCACTGAGAAACCCTTTTAGGCTAAAAAATAAAATAGAGATGTCAACTTCTGACAATATATACAATAAATATTCACCTTTCCTAGCATGCTATCAAAAAAAAGGTAACTTCCGTGGGATCGCCTCCACAGCCTCCTTGTGACTACTCAGCAAGGACATATAAAATAGGTAATATGCCAGATTTCGGTCACTACACCACTGGATTTAAGCTAGCCTGGCTGATGAAGGGTGATACCCTGAAACTGGTCCCAGGACGCTCGTTTCCGGTCCAGGGAGGACCTGGCTTGACAGTTTGGGCTGGACTGTTCCCACAAGGAACATGGTCAAGACTGATTTGCATATGGCTGGGTCTAAACTGGGGTGGTGTGGTGAGCAAAAGAATGATGGATTAAACCCAGATCCTTGTGACTGGGGGTGAATGTTTGCATTTTGTATCATTCCGTCCATCAATTGTTTCTTTTGCATATGTCACCCTAAGTGGGAAGGATATGCCCAGACGTGGGTCCCATGCTCACTACACCACTGGATTCAAGCTAGCCTGGCTGATGAAGGGTGATACCATGCAACCGTTCCCAGGACGCTCGCAGATTTCTTTCAGTAGCAGGGTGCTCAGGTTATCTTTGTATGCTTCTCCCTAGTTTGGCATATGCCACATGCTTTACTATGGTTCTGATATAGTCTCTTACCCTCTGTGATGGCTGCTTCATGGATAGACCACTAGTCTGCTTACCTATTTCAATAAAATACAAATCTATGATCTGCATGTTAAATAATGTGCTTTTCAGGAAACAATAAAAACGACAAGATAATTCTGATGGTAAATGTACCTTTTGGAGAGAGATCAGAGTTTTGTCTAGTAGCAGTTTTGACTCATCTAAGTTAGCTTTGCAAAGGATGTTTGCATGCAGATCACAGAACGATATTTTATGTGCATAGCTTAGCAGTTTGCTGCTTTTGTCGCAGAGACCCTTCCGTTGCTGTGCAGTTCATAATTTACAATCATAATTCAACCCAGAGCTATGAAGTATCATCAAACAGCTGCTTGAAAGCTATATGGTAAAGATTTTAGAAAGTTATGTGTTTTTCAGAGTCTTTCATTATCCTAATGTTCCTAATGTTGCCAAAGAGGGTTTATTTGGGTAGAAATCAATCCTTATTAGTAAAGCCAACCCCTAACCACTATGTGTTACATTCTGAATCCTGAGTGTGTGCTTCTCCAGACCAAGTAGTCTTAAAAAAATACCTACCAGCATGGATGACATGAATCCTACTCCTTGTAGTCCCCTTCGTTGTATGTACCATTTTCTATACACTGATTTACACACCTATGAGTCATTGCCTCTGTGTTTGTGTATGATGTAAAGTGCTCCGACACCCTAGACTGGTATAAGTACACTGATATGAGGCGCTATAAAATAAATTAAATACATGTGAGAGAGGGGTATGTGAAGAGATGAAGGGCACTGTTGGAGTGATAGTGAGAGAATCATTTAAGAGACCCCAACAAAGACTTGAATCCTGGTGCACTCGAAATCATAATTTACTAGTTTTTCAAAGTTAATACAATTGAATGTATAATGGAAAATGTGTTGCAGAATGCAACATTTTTACCCAAAATGTCTTGGGCTGGTGGGGGAATTCCTCAAAGCCTTCTCGTAATTGTCAGTTATGGGTTTCTGGATTAATTTGTTTCTCCAATTCCAGCACTGATCAGTAGACGTTATGCCAGATGGTCTGTGTGTCCGTTTGTGTCCAAGCGTGGGTGGTTGTTCGTGTGTAGTTCGGTGGATATAATTTTCTGGAGGTCAGTAAGGCTGTAGTCTTGATCTATGGCAGGTATACATGTGTGATCGGTTTCACTCTATGGGACTTCTAGCTACGTGCGCGCAGTTACATATACAAAAGGGAACCCTGCTTTTTCAATGTTTGTTGTGCATGCCTTCTCTAGTAAAGATAATTTAACAAGAGTAAAGCTCTTCATCTTATCCTGTCATTTTTTCAGTTGTTCGATACTCCCTTGTATGCATGCAGTCGCGTGGGAGGTTTGCACGTGCAACCTAATTATTTTCTTTTTTTAAATGACAAGTCCGCTTTGTAAGTGTATTTTCCAATTAGTTGCTGTCATTTCAGATGCTGTGTCTGGCTCAGCCAATAAAGAGTTAGCATGATTTTCCCTTTGCATCCAAGTTCTGTCAGAGGCTGTTTATCTACAGCCCCGTGTTACCAGATGACGTCTCCTCCTCCCGCAGCACTGGCTGGGCGACTGATAGTCTTTCAGCACTAGTTCTGAAGGGCAGTCACTGGTATATGCGCGCGCGGCGTGGAGCGCTGAAGGGGCTCGTGCCGAGGGCAGCCACTCGTACTTGCGCGCGAGGCTTGGATCTCGTGAAGGGCTCTTAGCGAGGCAGGGCTCACGTATCTGTGCGCGCGGCTCGGAGCTCGTGAAGGGGCCAGGCCACCGAGATGTTCTACTCGGGCATGCTGACGGACTCGGGGAGGAAGGAGGCCGAGATCAGGGAGGCAGCAGCTCTCCGGCAACAGAGGAGGATGAAGCAGTCGGTGCAGTTCATGCACAAGGACTCGGCAGACCTGCTGCCTTTGGACGGGCTGAAGAAACTGGGGACATCAAAGGACACTGTGAGCATTCACTAATTACACCCGTCCCTCACCCTTACTTTCATATAAGAAGATCTCATTTTAGAAATGTTGTGACAGGAGTGGGGGGTGTGGGGTGAGGGGGGGGGGGGGGGTGTGAAGGAAGTGTGTTCAGGGTACGTGAGCACGCGATGATTACATATGTACAGAGAGAGAAGACGTAGTAGCATCATTTATATAATGCGTTAATAGGCGAAGCCTATCAGATTGCTTAGAGCGCCAGCACTAGTGTTGATCATCTGTGTTCTGTGGTACTAAGATAAAGTACATTGAGTCCATGTGATGTGCAATGTTTGTTTCTCGATGTTTTGGGGAGATTCTTTAAGCTTCATTGCTCTCATGCTGTGGGGCGTTAACAGCTGATAATTACTCTTTCCTTCGTTTTGTCCCCTCCCTCCTGGTTATCATTAGTGGGCGATTTACAACAGCAGCCTTATCCCTAGAGGGTAGTACAACATGATTATTATACGTTTTAATTATAGTACTGCTGCTTTTAAGTTTTTTAAAATATATTTTTATTTTAATAGATGGAAACATTAAATTACAAATTCATGTAGTGATAAAAGCATAACAATCAACATTTCTTCCATCAGAAGTCTCCTCTATACCAATTAAAATATCTTTTGTGCAACATTTCGATACTAAAATTCCGAGAGAAACTGATAAATATCACTTACATACAAGACAGAAAATGCTAACATTCTTAAATAGCAGCTTCTTGATTCATTTATCCCCCGCTAAAATACAAATTAGATTAGCACCTGGAAAACCTATGTCCATACAGTTTTCCCCCAAAGTGCTATTGTGCGAAAAAACACATAAGTGGATTATTATCTGAACGTTCAATGTGTCTGCTAGGAGAGAACATTATGAAATTGTATCCGTCTTCTATACGTGGCCTTTCATCCCATCTATTATTTTTAAACTTCTTAGAGACCATGAGATTGCAATCGGGCACGGGCATTTATCAATCATTCACCGCTGACAATATCGCTTACTGATCCGTCGAAGTTGTATAGATTATTTTTTATATATATATAATTTTGTAAAGTGTCGCCATCCATGTCGCCGCAGAGCACTTAATTTCGAATCTTTTACTTGCTTTGGGGAACATCGCATTATCGCGGCAGGTTATTGAAATGCAGCCTAATGAAAGCTGAATACGCAGATACATTCTTAAGCATACTAATGTCATAGTGCTTACACGTGGTTTCACGAAACACCGCTCGATTAGCAGGTGGCCCGTGCATAGTTTTAGCGATCCACATTGAAGTATCTTGTAGACACGTGTTAGAGAGGCGTCGGGCATGGTTTGGGAGTGGGAGTGAATATTGCACACCAGCCAGAGGCCGGTTTCTCGTCTGGGATCAGCTGTAGTGTTGTCTACCTCTAGGGCTGGCCCTCAATAGGGCCTTCCTTGACTAAGGGGTCCATTGCCACCGCATTGGCTGCCCACGACCTCTGCTGTGGTGGGGAAGGGGGAGGAAGGGGGGGGTGAAAGGAGGGGGGGGATGCAATCTTAGTTCGCGCCCAAAGTGTCAGTAGACTATTTCTGTATCCCATTTAGAAGTGTCCCTATATTCACATCCCAACACAATAAGGTTATGTTGTTGCACGTCCCTCCAAGACCACTGGTGGATTGTGGAAGGCGTTGTGCGGGGCCGTAGCTTTCATATGTGCAATAGGTGCAGTGGCACCGGGGTCCAGAGGCCTGAATGACCCATTGAACCCCTGCTTATTTTGCATTTTTGGCATTTCCTCTCTTGCACTCTGGCCCATGACACACAGGCTAGCTACTGGTGTTGTGATGCTGTGTAATACACCCTCCTGTCCTCTCTCACCCTTCCACGTTCCGTCAAAAGGCTAACCACTACAGCGAGTAGCCTGGACAGTAGCAGGAGAGATGTATCTGTTGGACACAATAGCATGCAATATTTTCTCAACTCTCAAGGCAGCATACACATTCAGTGGGCGGCCGAGGAACGGGCTTTGCAGATTCACGTGGCGCTGTGTAAAAGGTGAAGCACAATTAAATGTCATCTATAAAGATTGCGTTTTGACTAAATGCTTTCAGGGTTTAGACTATGTTATGAAGCTGATCATATTTGTGTTGCTCTGACCTCTTGAAAATCCATAAAATCTAAACCGTCATCAAGTTAGATCTCTCCTCGTTCAGTGTTCCAAAGTGTTCTGGATCCACGAGATTTACGTTCTAATGGCAGCTCCCTCGCCTGATCACAGCGTGTGATTCTGGACACATAGCTTCACCTCGTGCCTCATTTCCCCATACTTTCCAAAACAGAGACGGCTTGGACACCGACTGACGTGCATATAAAGCGTGCTGTATAAATAATAAGTGGGCTCTGCACGGCTTTGAGTGCATTCTGTGACAATTCACGCCCTGGCGCTCATCAGTATAGACTCGGGGCTCTAGAAGTGGTAAATTGGAGACTATATTCAACAGATGAGGCCGAGTCACCTGGCACGACCTCATTGAAACTGTTCAGCAAATTGTTCTTTTATCCGTCACCATGGATAGGACTAGACCCGATTGCTTCTTTAGGTTCACAGGGACACCCAACAGCTGCTCTCTGCCCCTCGGAGCAGAATGGAAAGCCAGCAGGCTTCCGCCGCAGAACATGTCACAGGGGCATGCTACTGGCGTGTTCTTCGGCAAAGCTCTCTTAGTAGATTCATCCGGGCTCCTTTATTAACTTAGTGCGCTCCGTAACCATCAGCTCGTAAGGTCGCTGGATGAACGTGCTTCCTGTAATTCCGTACTTATATTTCCAGGTATGTTAACAAATACCGAATGCATTCAATCAATCAAGGGTTTGTAGAGTGCGGCAAATCCCTCAAGGCGCTGGACGTGCTAACTGCTTTGTGGTGATCTGTTCACAGGAACAGCCAGGTCTTGAGTCCGTTCCTGAACTGCTGGAGGGAAGAGGTGGTCCTGAGGAGCATAACTACTAGATGGATTTCTTTGCCTTCCTTCCAAGGCCAATCCTGTCGCCCGTCTCCTGTGACATCACTTTGGCGCGATGACGTGGAGGCGACATGATGTCACATAGATATCCAAAGATGGCAGGCTCCTCAGACACGTGATAGGGCGCTGCGCAGCTCAGAGGGGTGTATCCCCCAGCCTCACACTGCTGCTCCTCTCTCCAGAGACTGGGTCAGCCACAGTGTGACTATTGGTCCCATAGTTTGTATCCCTTCAGCCTCCCTGCCTTTTACACTTTTACCTTTGTTACTTCCAGCCTGACTTTTACTTCCATAACAAGCATAGGCTTCAACCCATTCCTTCCATTCATAAGATTAATCTTTGGACAGTTTCCACTGTGAATATTGTATACATTATAGTTTGGGTAATTAGCGGTCCTTCACTCAGGTCTACTCAGCCTCCAACATCACACTTCCATGTCCAGACGTCACCAATGTATCTATGGCATGTTTTGTCTCCTTGATTTATTATTTGTGCTAGATTTCTTATAGTTAGCCTCTGCTCCCAAAACTGCCACTCATGCATCCTTTTACTTTTCTAGTTGCACTTTGTTGTTGTTGGAGTCGTCCTGCTGAGTTTCCACGTACTTATGAAATGGCAGGCTTCTTGCTATCTTTGCCACATTCTTGGAATATCATAGCTTTATTTTTCACCTATTGTTTCATGTATATATTATATCATTTTTGAAATCTATGGAGTGTCAAATTATGTTAGTTCATATTTTTCTGCCCCGTTTTAGCATAGGGCGCTATTCCTAAATCCTTGTGTTGAAAAAGGTATAGGGCTATTTGAATTACGAGATTCTACGGTCTCTTCAGTTCCCACATAACTGGATTTACTGACCTTGCCTATTAATCTGCTGCATAATTTGCCGATTGTCTCAACAAATCTTTCTACTTCAAAATAATCAACAGTTACTAAACAAAAAGTGCCTCACGTTGTTCTGTGCAGTTGCAGACACCTTGCAAGAGTTAATTTATCACCTTTCAATTGCAGATTGTTCTATTCAGATGGTAAATTGATAATAATGAAGGGCAACTTTGCCCTGACACAATTAATAGTTTTTAAAATGACAAAGTAACATAACAATACGGCTACAGATTAAGCCTCATTATTCCACATAATTTGCTTTTTCTTGCTGCATAATTGTCTCAACCCTGCTGCAGGATTTGGTCTTTCAATGCTGCATAATTTCAGTGCCCCTGACATTGTCACATGTTTAAGACTAGAATCCATATGTGCGTCCACCCTTGTACCTGTCACTGGCCCCTCTCTATTTGGAACCCAATCTGGTCTCTTTTCATCAATGCAAAGCTTTACAACTAACTCTTTGAGAAGTCATAATCATAATAGTCAAGAATGTCTTTGATTCCGGCTCTAACTGTCACGTGCAGCTCTCCTCGCCATCAGACCGCTCAAGTTCAGCAGAGCAATGGCGGCACAATCATTGGAGTGGCGAAAGCTCTATCATTTTATGTTAGGATAATAGTCATGTAATGCGTTTTGAAGCTGGGCACCCATAATGCATTGTTTGCAGATTTCTCATTGATGGCAATCAAGATGTTTGGCGAAGTTATTGTTTGTCTATGAAGTGAAGTTTGGACTGCTCATTCTATTTTTAGTGATGCGATAGCACATACCCTTTGACCGATGACATTACAGGATTTGGCATTCTATGACCTTCAGCTCAGGTCCTGGCTCATGTATTTTTTTTCCCAAAGATCTTTACTGGAAATTCTGATGCTGCCCCAAGTCATTACATTGTGACTGATAAAGGGTAGAAACTATATATTACCAAAACAAGCGAAAAGGTGTCGTAGGCTGCTTCACAGACATAGCACGCATGCAGCAGTGCAGAAAAGCCCCAGACGAAGTAGTATGTTTTGGAGCTGCTTATGTTATGCCAGAAACCGGTCCTCGGAAGCTTGTTTCGGGTCCAGGGAAGACATGGCTTGGCGGTTCGGGCTGGACTGTTCCCATGAGGCACAGGGTCAAACTGATTTGCATATAGCCATGTCTGAACTGGGGTGGCAGAGTGGGCTAAAGAACGGTGATGGATTAAACCCAGATCTTTTGACTGGGTGTGAGTGTTTGATTGATTCAGATGCTCCGTCCATCACCACCCCCTTTTGTACCGCTTTTGCCCGCCATAAGTGTGGCAGGGTATGCTCAGACGTGAGTCCCTTGCTCACTTTGCCACTGGATTCAAGCAAGCCGGGCTGAAGACAGCTGGAATGCCAGAAACTGGTCCTCGGAAGCTTGTTTCTGGACCAGGGAAGACATGGCTTGGCGGTTCGGGCTGGACTGTTCCCATGAGGCACAGGGTCAGACTGATTTGCATATAGCCATGTCTGAACTGGGGTGGCAGAGTGGGCTAAAGAACGGTGATGGATTAAACCCAGATCTTTTGACTGGGTGTGAGTGTTTGATTGACTCAGATGCTACGTCCATCACCACCCCCTTTTGTACCGTATGTTATGACTTAAGCAGCCCCCAAGTTCATGCGAAGCCTAGATGCATCACCAAACAAAAGAGGTCACCTGTTCTTCGGATCCACTGTCGAGTGGCCAGTATCCTGGAAAAGCTTATCCTCGCCAGGCATCCCTCAAGTAAACAGAATAAACAAAACAGTCACTGAGGTTTGGTAGTTAAGAGCTGCAAACTACAGTCGCAAAGCTGCAGAGCGGAAGTGACATCACTGTCCGGGGTACTACTTTTATTGTGTACTATTGAGCAAAAGAACTATTAGGCAGCTGTGTGTGGGTCCTGCAAGGCCACACCATCCAGTAGTGCACCACCACTGTACTAAGACAGGGCTCCCCACTGATTCATGAACATTTGCTCAGTCCTACGGACCCTGGGGACGGTGTGTGAAGTCCAAAGAGTTCTGCACCGGTTCTTCCTGACAGCACTGTTTTGTCCGCATTGAGCTTCCTTCAACTCATGTCTCCAATCTCTCTTCTTACTCTCTCCAGGCATGATCCGTTTGTCTTCCACATCTCTTTCTTATTGTTCTTCATTTCACTTCTATTACTTTATTGATCGCCTCAGTAGCCTTTTTGAAAATGCCCCTGGCATTGCTTATGAAATGCTTGCAGTGCTGATGTAGATTCTGTTGTTCCTCATCTGCCTGACTTCCGGGTTGTGGTGGTGCCTGACATCGGGGTGTTCCTGGAGACTGAATATACTCTTCCTTTATCAATTCTCACCATTTTTTTTTATGTTTTATTCCATTATATCATCAACCCTTTCAGCCGACGAGATAGAAATCCCTGGCTCCTTCTAAAGAGCAAGGTAGAAAGTCCTGTGTTCAGATAAAGGTCTGTGCCTTCATGCATACCTGACAGAAAAAACAACCTTCTTCCACTAATCCCTACCTCTCTCACAGTACGTTGTGACTGAAACACCCCGGTGTCAATATATCCTTCTCTTGCTCCGAGTTTCTCTCACATCAACAACACCCTCTCATCTCTCACAGACCACAAATCTAGTTTATGAATCAATCTCTTTGCACTTGATTCTTTTCCTGAATTTGTTCTGTGTGCTTCCATCCATTCACTCAACTCTTTCTGCGTGTCGTTTGATACATATGCAGTCAGGCGAATCTTGCATGTTACATCCCTTCTCTTATTGGCTTGTGGCCTGAGGAGACTCCTTATTACTCCCACTGCTTCTTGTGTAGTTCTTTGTCTTTCCAATGTTGCCTGGTGGGTCATGCAGAATGGACTTTGGCATCTTGTAGAGCATCTTCATTACTCTTGTAGAGATAATTTAATTCAGAATTGCCTAGCAATGTAACAGGCACAATGTGAGTCGAGAACAACCCTTCTCAGAGAGCTATAATTAAACATCTGTGGTGAAACAGACTCCATGAGGTAAGGCAGAAGCGTGATCAGAAGGTCGCGGTCCTTTGAGGCACACGGTGTATTTTCAGCTCTGCTCTTCTTGCTTTCTTTATCGTTCTGTCGCATCATCCATGCACTTTTCTCTGTGATGGCTTAGATGAGAGGGTCAATAAAGACAATAAAGGTTCCCCCTATTTTAATTTCAGGTCCAAGAGGAGGGGAAAATAAACAAGCAAAAACTGAAGGAAAACCTCTAGTTGACCTATATTTCTTTTAAGTATAGCCAATGGCTTAACATCACCCCACAAGACGAGAGGGTGCCTGCATTTGTCACCGTGATATCTCACTTGCACCACAACTATTTATAAACTTATGACTGTACCAAGTGTCTGTGATTCAAAGGGCCTCCTGCACCTGCTCCTACTGTTGCAGCGAAAATGTAAAGCGTGAGAATTAACAATGTTGGAAAATCCCAAATAAAAAGTTGACAGAATATGGTGAAGTGGTGCACTGCTGCAGGCAACACAAGTTGAGAGCTTAGAGAGAAATGAGATACCTGATGAATGAATGAATGAATGAATGAATGAATGAAAATCATCTTATGCCGCGCGCACTTAGCCCAACGGGCGTCAAGGCCTGATTACAATTGGCATGATTTACATTTTGACTGACAGCTTGATATGGATATCCCGTCAACCTTATTAAAAGGGCATTATGTCATAATGCACTTGACCAGACCTCTGTGCCTGCTCGATACATTTTTCAGAGCGTCTCTGCAGCTCTTCCATTGCGAACAAGGAGGCTCCATCGGTTCAGCAATGGTGGCTGATAGGGGGGTTCCTTTGTACAGGGATGCCACCATGATGCAAACTGCGAGGGGTTGTTCCTTTGTACAGGGATGACACCATTATGCAAACTGTTGGGGGTGTTCTTTCTATGGGGATACCGCCATGAAGCACAATCCTAAAACAAACAACACTAATGTAAATAAGAAGAGACTGCTACTTATGCAACAAAGAAAAAATATGGCAGACCAACAATTATACGCACATGGGACTAAGACAAATTAGAGGGGACATATTTAAACATATACAATTACAGTGGAATGTTACGCTATATTATGTGACTCTTTAGAGCGCGGCTAATCACCCATTAAGGTATAGAGGTGCTGAGGAGGGTAGGCTTGGGGGGGTGATCATGCCTTTTTCACCTTGAAGAGCCATGTTTTGAGGTTCCTTCAGAAGTCCCTGAGGGAAGGGGAGATTCTGAAGTGTTTCAGGAGGTCGTTCCAGGTCTTGGCTGCAAGATATAACGAGGAGCTTCATCTACTTCTGGTCTTCTTGATGCAAGGGAGGTGTGGTCTTGCTTGGGATGCAGATCAAAGCTGTTTGGTGGGTTGGTAGAAGTTGAGGTGGTGGTTGAGGTAGCTGGACCAGTGTTGTGGAGAGCTCTGTTGGTGTGGGTGAGTAGCTTGAATTTACATCTTTCCTGAACTGGGAGCCAGTGGAGATTGTTGACATGTGGAGTGGTGCAGTTATTTTGTGGGATGTTCAGAATGAGTCTGGAAGTGGCGTTCTGGGTGATTTAGAGTCAGTGTAGGACATGGGATTCAGACATAGAGAGCATTTCCGTTATGAAGTCTACTCATGATAAGAGCCTGGGTGACAGTTCGTCTGGTGTTTAGTGGGATCCACTTGAAAGTCTTGCACAACATTTGCAGGATGTGGAAGCATAGTGAGGAGACATTGTTGATCTGTCTGCTCATAGAGAGGTTGCTGTCCAGGATGACCCAGAGTTTGTTGGCATGGTCTACTGGAGTATGTTGGGGGCCAAGTTTAGAGGTCCACCAAGAGGCATCCAAGTTGAGTGGTTGTTGCTGAAGATAAGGGCTTAGGTTTTGTCTGTGTTAAGCGGGAGGCAGTTGTTTCTCATCCAAGCAGCGACGTTGCTTATGCAGTTGATGAAGTGTGCTTTGGCAGTGCTGGTTGAGTCAGTAATGTAGAGGATGAGCTGTTTGTCACTGGTGTAGGATACTATCTTGATGCCGTTGGTTCTGACAATGTCAGTGAGGGGCGTCATGGAGACGGTGAAGAGTGTTGGGCTGAGTGATGATCCGTGAGAGACTCTGCAAATGAGTTTACTTGGATTCTGAGGCGCAGGAGGGAAGTATAACTCATTGAGTTCTTTGTGAGGAAGGAGGATACTCACTTGAGAGCCGGTCTGCAGGTGCTCAAGTGCTGAAGCTTTCTGATGAGTGACTTGTGGAAGGCTGTCTCGAAAGCTACAGAGAGGTCGTGGAGGATGAGTGTGGTCATTTCTCCTCCGTCGAGGATGCCTCTGATGTCTAGGAGTTGATGGAGTTCTAAGTGGTCTGTGAGTTGGGTATTGATAGCTTTTTCATTGACTTTAGCTGGAAAGGGCAGGAGCAAGATAGGTCTGTAGCTGCTGAGGGTGTTGGGGTCCGCTGTTGGTTTCTTCAGTAGGGTGTTGACTTCTGCATTTTTCCTGCAAGAAGGGAAGGTGGCAGTGGTATAGGAGGTGTTGATGACAGCAGTGAGAGTGGGGGAGATGATGGCTCTTCTAAGTTTGTACATGAAGTGAGGGCACAGGTTTTAGGGGGCTTCTGAGTGGATAGTATTCATCAGGGCTGTAGTTTCTTAATTCGAAAGGGGCTTAGCTGCTGTTTGAGATCGTCGTAGAGTGCTTGGGAAGGGATGATGTCGTTGTTGGCAGCTGCCAGATTGGAGAACTTCTTGTTGATGGTGAAGAGTTCTTTGCCATTGTTGGACCTGGCTTAGAGTCTGAGAATTAGGGTATATTTCTTAGTTTCTCATGATTTTTGGTAAAGAAACAGGTGATGGACGGAATGCTGGACAATGCAAACATTCATCCCCAGTCACAAAGATCTGGGTGTAATCCACCATTCTTTTGCTCACCACACCACCCCAGTTTGGACCCAGCCATATGCAAATCAGTCATGACCCAGTTCTTTGTGGGAACAATCCAGCCTGAACTGCCAAGCCAGGTCCTCCCTGGACCGGAAACAAGCATCCTGGGACCGGTTTCTGGGCATCACCCTTCGTCAGCCAGGCTAGCTTGAATCCAGTGGTGCAGTGAGCACAGGACCCACGTCTGGGCATACCCTTCCCACTTAGGGCGACATATGCAAAAGAAACAGGTGATGGACGGAATGCTGGACAATGCAAACATTCATCCCCAGTCACAAAGATCTGGGTGTAATCCACCATTCTTTTGCTCACCACACCACCCCAGTTTGGACCCAGCCATATGCAAATCAGTCATGACCCAGTTCTTTGTGGGAACAGTCCAGCCTGAACTGCCAAGCCAGGTCCTCCCTGGACCGGAAACAAGCATCCTGGGACCGGTTTCTGGGCATCACCCTTCGTCAGCCAGGCTAGCTTGAATCCAGTGGTGCAGTGAGCACAGGACCCACGTCTGGGCATACCCTTCCCACTTAGGGCGACAAATGCAAAAGAAACAGTTGATGGACGTAATGCTGGACAATGCAAACATTCACCCCAGCCACAAAGATCTGTGTTTAATCTCATAATTTTTGGTGGCAGAGGTTGAGGGTGACTTTGTGTGTGGATCTTACGGTGGTGTTTTTGTTGAGCCTCCATTTTCTCTCAAGGTGTTTGCAGTGACACATGGACTCCCTGAGCTCGTTCAGGTACCACAGAGGTCGTGTTTTTTTGTTTTAGGTCTTGTTTCTGGTGGGAACAGTGCAGTTGGCACAGTCGGAGAGCCATTTATTGAAGAACTTGTATCGACATTAAGGTTCCAGGTGTGGTTGGGTGGGTGTTCCTGTCGGGTCTTGGTCTAGTTTTCTTCAGATAGTTTGCCCCAGTGTCTTGATGGTGATTTTGGTTTTTCTGGAGGGGTGGCTTGGTGTGCGGGTATTTTGAAATGTATGATGTAGTGGTCAGTGTAATAACAGTAAACAAGTAGATAATAAAGCCAGGGAGAAACAGTATGTAGGAAGCACAGAAACCAATTAAAAAGTACAAAATTGAATTTATATGTACATATTTAAGGTAAAAACATTTGAAATTCCAAAAAATCCAAAAACATAACAACAAATTAAAAAATCAGTAAATCTAATATAGAGAAATTATCTTTATAACACAATTACACAAAAATTGATAAAAGGGTGGCAGAAATAATCATCAATGATGTAGTGGTCAGACCATGTGAGCAGTATCATGAGGATGGTGGCAGGGCTTTAAGTGGGCCAGATCTTGCTGGTGGTCAGCACTGGCAGTTCCAAAAAGCAGGTGCCGAAACGGGTCTCTATCGGGCTTCCATTTTTGCCTTCACCTTCAGGGTGAAAAAAAAATCTAAATCTACAGCAGTACCACTCTTCACTACCTTTGAGTTAACTTCAAAAAGTCTCCTTATAGTTATTTTACAGTCTCATCATTTCAGAACCGAAGTACTGTCAATATTATAGGCAACAAAGCCATAGTTGTTGCTTATGTACCTTATGCAACTAACAGCCATTGCCAACGCCAATAGTCCAGGCTTGTTGTAGGTAATCTTACTTATTGTATTATACATCAGGATTTAATCACAGAAGCAGCAAAATGCCAGTTGGGCGGCACACTATGCTTAACACAGACTTTTAGCCTAGGTGTTTTAAGCCACACCCTTAACTATATCAGCCACAACCCTTTGAGAGACCCCCCCAGTTTTTTCAGCCCACTTAAAGCCCTGGATGGAGGTGATCTTGTTGTAGGATAAAATAGGGTCAACGGATGGGCCTTCTGTGTGGGTTGGCGCTTGGACAAGCTGGGTGAGTCCGAGGCTGCCGAGGAGGGCATTGAAGTTAGGGTCTGTGGTGTCTTCCAGATGGAAATTGAGGCCCCAAGGAGGATGTAGGTGGTTGAGCTGATGGAGAGGGGAGGGATTGAGTCTGCAATGCGGTTGCAGAATTCTGCTTAGGAGTTTAGGGAATGGCAGACAAGGGTTCCTTTAAGGGTGGTGTAGTCCGTTTGTTTTATTAAGTGGAGGTGTTCCATGAGGTTGGTGTCATAGTTCGCATATGTGGTGCAGCCAATTGTATTTTTGTAGATGATCACAAGTCCTCCACTTGGGGTATGATTTTTTCAGACGGCTGGATGGCTGCAGCGATGTCCGGATTGGAGGCTGGATTGAGTCATGTTTTGGTCAGAAAGAGGTCAGGAGTTTTGCTGGTAAGGAGGTCCCAGATGTCAGTGTTATTCTTTCTGAGGGATAGGACGCTGAGGAGCATGGCGGACAGTTGGTGCGGAGTGGTGTTGGTGGTGTGCGTTAGTTGCTTGGAGGTGGTGGTGTCTGCGTCTGAAGTGCTGCAGGTGGAATTGCAATGGTTGCAAGAGAAAGGTTCTGCCGTGGTGCTGGGGGGATGTGCTGCAGCAGCGTGCTTGCCAGTTTGTGTTGTTGAGGTTGCGGAGGATGGCAGAGGAGTAGTGGCGGTGTTCGTTGGTGCCAGTGGCGGTTATGGTGCATGTCAACGTTTATGTACGCATGGAATGGATAAGGGAATTGGATGTTTTTTGTTATGCATCAAACTGAATTTCTTATCTACTAAGATCATGTGGTGTCTGAGAACTTGATGCGCTAGAGGAAATTAACGAAGTAGTGGATGATATTTTTTCAACCAGATCTAGTTCAATTGTAATCTGTGTTTGCAAGGTAGGCTGATGCATGTCATGGAGCCAGTCTTCCAATAGTGTGTTGTCCTGCGACAGAGAATATGCTCTGATGCTTCAATTTGTATTTTGTATTCTTGTGCACAGTTGCACTTAAAAGCATGTGCAGAATTATGCATCGCACTTCAGTTTTAGGATACACGTGGCTGCATGGTTTAACATACTGTAGATTGTTTACATTTTGTATACTTAGACACCCCTCCCCTTTGCAGTATTAAGACGCAAATCTTGAATGCCACTAGTATCTTATAAAGTGGAAGTGCCTATAATTAATTTCAGCACCAGAACAAACACCAGCTTCACCTGTCCAAACTTACCACAATAAAATGCACGCAGAGTTCATAGATGCTGAACCTGTTGTCCCTGAAAGACTTCTTCAATTAAGCGTAAGAGAGTCATTGCTTGAAGGCATTATTTAGAAAATAAAGGCTACCTTAAGACTCTTGTTTGCTTGAAATGTAAAACCTTCCATTTGTAACAAACCTTCCCTTTACCTGCTCCACATTAAAATGGAGCACATTAGCAAGATTAATTCAATTGGTATTGTAAAGGTGCTGGATACAGTAGCATTTATATAGCACTTTATAGTCTTATGTGGTTTGCCCATTCACGATGGGCAGTAGGCTACAACGTGGAGTAGTGGAGTAGCTTGTGGTTGGCAGTGCAGTATTTCCTAAGGTTCTATGTGGGAAGCCTTTTGGTGCCTTTCATGAGTGACAAGAGAGGTGCTCTTATCTTGTTTTACATGCAGCACAAAGCACATTGATGGAGGACATGTGAGAAATAGGCACCAAAGGTAGGATTAAAAGTGAAAGGCACCAATGAAAAAGGAAGGGATCTAACTGGACGGTCTAAGTTAGAAGTGGTCCATTATGGGGCCAGAGGGAATAAAATATTTTGGCAACTGCAGAGTACCAACCTAGCCAGAGGGGATGCTGTGTGCACGTGCAGCAAGAACATGACAAATTAGAAAAGACATAGTTATCAATACGGTAACACCTACAAAGCAGAGATGCTGTCTAATGAGTAACATTATGCCAAATGGGCAAGAATGGGGGTTGGTGACATTAGGTTTGCTGAGCTGAAAGCAGAAGAAAACAATGATCCGCCCCATGTTACTGTTCTCTCCTCACCGCTCAACGCAAGCCCAATACTTTTCATAGACCCTGAGACCCCTGCTCTTTATAATTTCCATGGAGAGGCATCCGCTTGTCATGTTAGAATTGCCTCCCAGATAACGTCTACTTTCATTATGAGTCATGAGTGATATTTCAGGTTAAGTGCCAAAGACCCTCATTACGAGTCACCCTTAATAACTCCTGGTATTCCCCCACCCCAGAATTACTGTTACTATAGGTCTTGGCAATTCAGAGAGTGGGAAAATAACAGAAAATTATGACTTTTTGGGGAGCATCTTGCAGAAATCAGACCTACCCTTCTGATACCTGCGTGTTTTCCCTGGTATTCCACCAGGAGATTTTGTCGCTTGCACAAGTGAAATATTCAGGTAAAACAACATGGAACTGCATTGTTCCTTCAAAACGTACAGTTCTGGTGGCCTCTGCCAGGTGCCTTCCGATTATGACCGGTTACTCACCGGTAATATTCATTACTCCGAGTCGTAGCCCTCCCCGTCCCAGTCCTAACTACATGAGCATAGCTCCTCCCACCAGAAACTCCCAAGCAACTTAAAACCCATCCCTTCCCTCCAGGCCACACCCATACCCTGAGGCATATAACTCTGTGACCCGCCAATCAACATCCTGTACCTAACACACACAAGAAGCCAAACAGGGAGGGAGGGATGGGCACCTGGACTGGGACCGGGAGGGCTACGACTAGGAGTAATGAATATTACCGGTGAGTAACCGGTCATTACCTCCTCGTCAGCCCTCCCCATCCCAGTCCTAACTACATTAGCAGATACCAAAGCAAGAATCGGCTTCACTCAGTAGCAAAAACAGACTTTATTAAAGCACATAAAATGTCACACCACCGAAGCAGAACGCTACAAGCGTCCCCAAACCCAGCAGAATCAGTCTCTCCAACCACAAAACAATAATTGGACATAAAGGTGTGTGGAGAACTCCAGGTAGCAGCCCTGTAGATCTCATCCATGGAAGCCCCCTGAAAACCAGCCCAGGAAGCCGCCACCACCTGAGGCAATCTTCCTTGAACAGACCCAAGAGCCAACACACCACAGGCCTCATACGCAACACCCACAGCCCTTCGCAGCCAACGAACGAGGGTATCCCTAGAAGGCTTCAGACCTTGACCAGCTAGTCCAAAGGTCACAAAAAGGGATTCCACCTTACCAAACTGCTCAGTACGCATCAAATAGATCTCCAGAGCCCTCCGAACGTCCAAACAGTGCAGCCGCACCTCAACCTCCAAAAGAGGACAAGGACAGAAAACAGGCAAAACCAGATCTGCAGAGCAGTGAAAAGAGGAAGGGACCTTGGGAACAAAGGAAGGATCAGGCCGCAGCACCACCCGATCAGGAAAAAACCTTAAAAAAGGGGCCGAACAAAGCAAGGAGCCCAACTCCCCAATCCGCCGAGCCGACTTAATAGCCACAAGGAACAGTACCTTGATCATCAGAAACCTCAAAGACAGCTCCTGCAGAGGCTCAAAGGGAGCCCCCTGCAAAGACCCCAAAACCAGAGGCAGATCCCAACTAGGAGCAAAGGACCGAATGACAGGCTTCTGAAGGAAGCAACTCCTCAACAATCGGGATACCAGGGGAACCACTGTGTGACAGACCGAACCCCGAAATGCCTGAACAGCAGCCCACTGAGCCCTCAGGGAGGAAACAGCCAGACCCAAGTCAAACCTGTCCTTCAAAAGCTCCAAGACATGCACCGGATCCACCTCCAACGCAGACCACCCTCGCACCGTACACCAAGACTGAAAAGAAACCCAATGCCTGGCATAGGACTTGAGAGTCGAAGGGCGCCTGGACCGCTGAATTAATTCTGCCCCTGAAGGAGAACATCCCAACGCCACAAGGTTAATCCTCTCAACAGCCAACCCGCAAGTCGCAGGCGGACCAGACACTCCTGAGACAAAGGGGGAACCGACAAGGGACAAGGGACCACCGGCAGCCTCCAGCAAGGCCCCACTGCCAACTTCAATAACAGAGGGAACCAAGGCCTCCTGGACCAATCCGGAGCCACCAGGATCACCGAAGCCCGATCCAGTTTGACCTTCAGCAGAACCTGCGGCAGCAGAGCATTAAGGGGGAAGGCATACATCAGGCCCCCCTCCCACCGGAAGGACAGGGCATCCACACTCCAAACCGCGGCAGACCGAACCAGAGAACAAAACTTCCCCCTCATGGCGTTCCCTGGGGCTGCAAACAGGTCCACCACCGGGACCCTGAACCGGGCCATCAGGCAACCAAACACATCCTAAGACAGGCACATGTCCAACAGGGAGGGAAACACCCTGCTCAGGCAATCCGCCTCCGAGTTCAAAATCCCTGGCAGATGTAAAGCCCTCAGAGACAACAAGTGAGACTCCGCCCACAGGCCGATCCGTTGAGCCAACAAATTGAGGGAAGCCACCTTCGCGCTCACCTGGCAGTTGATATAACACACCACCACCGTGTTGTCTGACAGCACCATCACATCCCTCTGGAGGACCCAAGGCAGAAAATGAGTCAATGCCAACTGAACTGCCTTTAATTCCCTCCAATTCAAGGAAATTTCCGCCTCCGGCACAGACCAAAGACCCTGCACCGACTCCTGACCCAAGACCGCACCCCAACCCAGTTCGCTGGCATCGGTCGTCAGGACCAACCTCTCCTGGGACACAAAGGGCGAGCCCTGTAAGAGGTTCCAATCCACCAGCCACCAGGACAACTCCAGGGCGATGGACACACTCCCCGGAACCAACAGCTCGTAATTCAGAGAGGCCGGATCCCAATGCCCCAGAAGATGATTCACCAGGGGGTATAAGTGTAAACGGGCCCAAGGAACAATCATCACAGTAGCTGACATTAGCCCCTGAACATGCAACCACTGGCGAGCCGTGGAAGACTGAGCTCCCAACACCTTCCTCGGTTCGTGCACAAGAGACAGTCTGCGGGGCTCCGACAGGAAGACCTTTCCCATCCTGGTGTCGAACACCCCCCTAATGAACCCACACCAGGCAGTCCTGACCCCCCAACCCCACAGTCCTGCTACAGCAGGAACTCAAAGCATATGCTCACAAGTAAAAACAGGCACATTAGGGGTTAAAAAACAGGCGCTTAACATCCCGTTTCACACTTACCCAAAAGGAGGCCAAATCCAGCACCCCCCACGGCAAAGTCTGCACAGAAGTGATTGCGCAGAAAAAACAAACAGGATGTTGATTGGCGGGTCACAGGGTTATATGCCTCAGGGTATGGGTGGGGCCTGGAGGGAAGGGATGGGTTTTAAGTTGCTTGGGAGTTTCTGGTGGGAGGAGCTATGCTCATGTAGTTAGGACTGGGACAGGGAGGGCTGACGAGGAGGTAATGCTCCCTCATCCTAGTAACTTTGCTCCCATCTTTTGCAAGAGGCCTTGGATGGAATAACACTAGCAGCTAAACAGATGTAATCTCTGGTTCGAGACAGCTCCCAATTAAACCTCTCTGAATGTAGGCTCCAGCAAGAAAAGAATGATGATGTAGTCTGCGGGTCACTGCAGCTCACGTCTACACTTATGTCGCCTACTATGCTACAGTGGTGTCCCAGAAGTAGCAGAAGGTACCGTAGGCCTATATAAGTCATGCAGGACTTCCTTCATTCGGTTTGACCAAATAAGAATGATCTCTTTGATGGCGTATTGTGGCTACAGCCACAAATCTATGGTTTAATTTCACAAACTTCTAATTTGGACCAAGGTTGGATATAGCGCTTTATTACATGCTTTGAAATGGTGTGCTATTTTGCTCCATTTCATTTTGATGCTGTCAGTGCTGTTTAGTTGTAGTAAAAATCAACACTCAAAGGTGACAGACATTCTTAAAGGGGGTAAACACATTGGTAGGATTTCAGTAAGAACTGGAGGAGTGAGCTCAAGGGTTTAATTGGAGCATACCTGACGACTATACATGATACTACTGGTGAGGCCACATCGGAACTGCTCAGACACTAACAGATGCCTCTGAATGTATGGGATAAAACTAAGGACTGTGAGTATGAGCATTGTTGGGAGACTGGAGAGAAAAAAAGAGGAGAAGTAGTTATTGATAAAAGCGATGTATGATAGCAGTAAGTTGGGGGGTACCACTAAAATTGTTGATGGGAATTTGGCCATGGTCAAAATACCTGTGGGAAGGAAGGAGTGCTTGCCATTTTTTTCGCCTTTAAGAGTTGGTTACACAGTGCCTCGAAGACAGAAGATGGTCGTATATGAAACTTTTTTTAAAACTGTACTTTATTGACTCCAAGCAAACAGCAAAACATACAGTGTGTGTTGACAGTGCCAGACATAACCTGGAGTTGAAGATATAACAAGCGCAGGGACGTTTTAAGGATTTTGGGGGCCCTGGGCCAAACGTATTTTGGGGGCCGCTGTTCGGAACACTTTGATTTTATGATTAAATTTCAGCTCTTTCATTACTCTTTAGCCAGGTCACTGACCTAATATTCAGGAATATTGATGAGTGTTGTCAGTGTTGTAACACAGCAGTAGCGCACCAATATTGCTAAAAAAATCTCTCTGACCCCCTCCTATCACTCATATGTCAGGTCCCTTACTGATCTAAGAGAAACGTTTATTATAAATGTTGAATGAAACATAAACAAACCATTTGTCTCCAAAATGTCTTTAATAGAATCTTACATATTACCCACATTAAAAATTATTTAAAGGAAAATACTTTTTACAACATACTGTCCAATAATAATTCAAGTTCACCAGGACAAGAACAGATCTGTCTCTATCAGGGGGCCCCCCACAGGCTGGGGCCCTGGGCCAAAGCCCACTTTGTCCATGCCTTAAAACGTCTCCATGTGTGGGATTGCTTACTTGTCCGATGACACTTCAAGGCAACTCTATAGAAAACCAAGGGGGCCAGCAGTACTCCATACAAGGGAACATCATTACACACTTGGTCATCAGGGAAATTCCAAACGTAGTTGCTCTGTTTTCCAGTAGCGGCTGCTATTGGACCCAGGGGCGGAAGGGGGGGGGGGTCGGGGAGGGCTGGGAGGGGGGTGTTGGCCGATTTATCGGGGATGGGAACAAAAGAAGAAAAAAATCCACTTACCTTGCTACGGCCAGGCGTGTCTCTCCTCCGTCCTCTTCTTCCTGGCTCCGTCGGCAGAAGGAAGCTCCCAGACTCCCCTGAGCCAATCCCAACACTGCAATGCAGTAATTTGATTGGTGGCTCAGCGCTAAGATGGGGACTGGGATGCTGTGCATGTTCTTCCTCAGGCTGTGTAGTGCAGCCTGGTGAGGAACATTTAAAATTGCTCATCAGTGTGGCCGGCCAAGCAGTCATGCGCACTTAAGGAGTGCAACCCACTCCTCTCCCTGCTGTGTCCAGTCCCACCCACCCCGAAAGCCACTGACTCTAATGGGAAAACAAAAATGAGAATAGCGATATGTTCTTATCATTTTTGCTTCCCTATTGAACAGTGTGACTAAGCTCCTCCGCCTTAGCGGAGAAGCTGCCACTGCAGTTTTCAATCAATCCCTCGCCTCAGACCCACCCTCAGAGGACTGATCTTCGTCATCCAGAAACATAGCCAGCAATTGGGCCCACGGCATTATAGCCTCAGTAGCCCCATCATCAGTGTGTGACATCCTCAGGTGTTGTTCTTCCACCACCCCCCATTCCAACAGGTCTCGTAGCCAGTGTGTCAACAGTGGGACCCTCACACTCATCCACCCAATAACCACAGGTCTCTTTGCCAGTAGTAAGGCCTGCGGGGGCAGTTTATAAGGGATCTTTCATCCTTTGGGATGCACTACCACTCCCAGGAGGTAGGCAAGAGGCACCAGCAGAACACGAATCCCAGTGGCAATCCCTACGCATGGCACCACAGGTGCCCAATAACCTTGGACCTGTGCATAATCCCATGCTTGATGTGAGACTGAGGCCCCACCCTTCCCGCAACATGCACATGCAGCTACTCTGGTAGGATCTATTTTATTAAGGCTATATGGAGTGACATATGTACGATGCAGAACATGAAAGTGCAGGAGTTTAAACCTGTTGTTGCAGGACACAGTACAGACAAGGCCTAACTCATTCTCCCTATCTGAATCCGGTGTACCGAAATCTGTCTTCCAAGCCCCACACGCAGGAAACTGTTGCGGTTGCATATCATTCCTAAAGGCATTATAAAAGTGAGTAATTAAATGGTGACCCTCTTCCCCATACAATGAGACCATCTAGGACCCCAGAGGACCAGGGTGCCAAGGGGAAATCTGTCCAGAGTTCCATCTCAACAATTTAGCGCAGTTTTAAAAATGGGTTGGTCCTACTCCAAAAGTTTCCTGTGCCTCCTGAAATGAGATGAATGTGTTATGTTATGTTATGTTATGAGAATTTGTAAAGCACGCAGCTGCCCCAGCAAAGGGGCGTCCCGGCGCTAATCCTGAGCAAAACACAACAGAGAACAGAGAGGACACCCGAATTTTAAGGGAATAGATGAGTTTTAATGGCTTTCCTAAATTGGTACAGCTCATTTATTTCTCGAATATGGCCTGGTAAAGTGTTCCATAGCTTTGCTGCTAAAAACCGGAAGGAGCGTCCCATGGATAAATATCTCCCGTTTTCATACATCCCCCCATCCCACTACTGCTGCATAGAAATGGTTGTGTCAAGATTCTCAAAGAGTGCCAGATTCCCCAGTTTTAACTCCCTACACAAGGGGGCTCTACGGATTACCTTCTGGAACACTTTTTCCCATATTTCCGCTTTATGTGTCAATCAAGTATGGAACGGGGAGCTCTGACCTTCCCCCCTCTTATCAACAACTGGGGCAGAGTGTCACCTCCGAACTCGGTCCCCAGAAGCCGTATCTCCCAATTATTGGAGTCAGTGAGCCATCGAGCTGCATGCTGCAAGGGTGCAGCGTAATAGTAGATCTGCACATCTGGGTCTGCCAATCCCCCATCCTCCAGGTGCTTCTTTAGCGTCGCAAGCACCACCCCACTGCACTTACCCACCCACAGGAGAGTCACTAACAGGCAATCCATCCTGCGGAAGAACCAATTCCGCAGCGGGAACAGAGTTCTGCACAAGGTGCAGACAATCGGGGGAGTAAGACCATCTTTGCTATGGCTGCCCTAACCATTACTGAGAGTGGAAGCCTATTCCAGAACTTAATGGAGTCCTCCAGACTTGTCAGCACCCTATCTACGTTCTGGTGCTTGGCCTCAGTATGTGTGAGCCACATCCCAAAGTATCGAAATCCATCCATAACGAAACAATGTGAGTGGTGTCCCCCAGTTGAATCCCCCAGGGCCCCAACTCTGTGCGTGGTTGCAACACGAGAGGCTGAATTGCTAAGGCAAACAGTAGGGGTGAGATGCTAAGGAAAATAGTAGTGGTGAGAGGGGGCATCACTGGCAAGTACCCCGCTTCACTGGCCAGTCCTCATAAAGCTCGCCCTCCACCCTGATACGTGTAGAAGGGTCTGTGTACAATAGTTGGATCCTAGCACAGAAGCTGGGTCCAAGCCCCATACCCCGCAATACCGTCCTTAAAAAAGCCCACCCTACTGTAAAAAATGCCTTTTCAAGATCAAGGAATACCAAGGCCATCTCCCACGCCCCATCCAACGCAAAATGCAGAACATGTGCTAACCTATGGTGCTGCATGCCAACATAAAGCTGCATTGGTCCTCATGGACCAGGTCTCAGACCACTCCACTCAGCCTCCTCGCCAGTATTTTCCACAATACTTTAAGATCAGTATTAAGCATAGGGGGGGACTATACGTGTAAGGGTCCACCATTTCTCCCCATGCTTCAGCATCAAACACACCACGCTCTCTCTCATAGATGGAGGTAGCAGACGTTTCTCCCTCGCCTCCAGGTAAAACTCCTGAAATTTTTCCTTAAAAGCAGGATAATACGTGTGATAGAATTCCGCTGGGAAGCCATTGCCGCCGGGTCTTTTGGACCTATTAAGTGCCTTCATGGCAGCATCAACCTCCTCCAGGTAGAGATCATCCTCCTCTAACTCTTGCATGGCCTCCCTCGGCAGCTGAGGAAGCCCCACCCTAGCCAGAAACCTCTCTCTCCTCACCTCATTACCCAGTGAGCCAGGTCTATAGACCAACTTAAAGTGATACAGTAGGGCAGACTGGATATCACGCCGCCGAGATTGTAATTGACCCTGGGCATTACATATGGACAAAATGGGGAGCATCTCTGTTTCTCGCTGGAGGACCCACGCCGGTAGTTTGCCAGTTTTATCTCCTTCCCTATGTAACAATAGACAGTAGGACTTAAGGCCAGTTTTGTCTAAAATATTGCAGAGGTAGTGGAGCTCTTTGTGGGCCGTCAAGGTCACTGCGCACTCCTCAGCTGTATATGTCTCCTGTTTCTGAAGGTCTGCTAACCAGCCCTCCAGAGTCTTCTTGTCTGGTGTGAGTCGTCTGTGCACACCACAGACAATACCTATGCATTTCCCCTTCACTACCTTTTTATTGCCTCCCATTCGACCGCCCTGGTGTCCATGGGCCCCTCCTTTTCAGTTATATAATTCTCTATAGCAGTCTGCAAGTCCGTTCTACATGTGACATTTGTGAGGAGATCAGAGGGCATGCGCCCTGTCCAGTACCCATCCAGCCTCCTGCCCCAGGCCAAAGTCGGTAAAGTCGGGGCATGATGGGACAAGAACTTGACCATGTGTGCCTCTTCGCCTAACTGGTAATGATCCAAACCACCCACCAAGAAGAGGTCCAGTCCAGTCTGCTGTAAGTATTATGTGTCTGAGACTGGTACGTATATTCTCAGCCATCCGGGTATAAGAGGTGCCGCCCATCCAAGAGACCCAAATTCTGCATTGCACTGCTCAACGTGCCCACCATCAGTGGCTTGGTACCTACCTTGGGTGGATAGCGATCCCCCGCCCTGTCCAAAACACAATTGAAGTCTCCTGCCCAGATTATGGGGGACCCCACACTGTCTGACAGCAACTCCTGCATTCCCTTAAAGAAATGCCTGTTATCAATATTGGGAGCATATGAATTTAACAGCGTAATCTCTTTCCCATCCAGAGTACCATGAATCAGGACGGATCTCTTTTTCACATCCACTTTGCTATAGGTGGGCTAAAAGGGGACCCCGGGAGCCACCCAGATGACCACCCCCTGAAGTAAGACAAATAAGAAGCAGAAAACACTTGATCCCTCAATTTATTTAGCAATATCTGAGCCTCCTCAACCTCAAGGTATGTCTTGTAGACTAGCAATTTGGATCTTGTGGAGTCTAAGGAGAGCATGGACTCTATAGTGCTTGGCATACCCTCGGAGCCCACGGACATTCCAAGTAATAATGTTGGATCCCACAGCCGTATGCACAGCAAATTCCCTCTCCAGACCCCACCCCTGCCTACCAGGAAGACCATCTGACCAGTAAACATTCACACTTTTGTGGTACACACACCATAATACCAACGAACAAGCGACCCCAAACTGCAGGATCCATGAACAACCCCCCTCCCCAGATACACAGTATAACATCTTCATTCTACAGGGGAAATCCAATTGTACTCACGCTGACACGACCCACAGCCTAACCCAAACCCCCCACTAATGTGGAGAGGCTATCCAGTAAAACATGACCCACGCAAGTATATTGTGCCTTTAGAGGATACAGCCTAAACATGAGACCTAAACATAGCACACACCCTTCATATCTGAAAAAAAGCAATCTAACTATCCCTCAGCTGCAGCCCGCCACCACCATACTCAACTAGCACTGTGTAGCAGAGGAATTGAAATGAGTCCACCCTGCAAAGGAAAAAACAACGGGGTAAGACACTCATTACATAGGGACCGCTGACACCAAGGCGGTTCGTCTCCAGTTTCAGGAGTAGTTCGCAGAGTATCCACCTCCTACATTGATGAAGCTGCTCCTGACCCAGACCACTGGTCTTGGCAGGCCAGAGCCATGGTACCATCTTCCTGTATCTCCACCCTAAAAGGATCAGCTCCCTCAGGGGACCAATGATGGTCAGCCTACAGACCCTCTCCCGCCCTCCAGTTGGAACCCTCCACCTCCTGAATCCTAGATCACCAGGAGCCATTGCATTCTCTGGGCACTTTGTCCTAGGCCTCTAGCCAGCACCACACATCCTCAGGAGCAGTAGCGGTCGGCAGTAGGTGTTTCTATAGGGCGGTGACGTGGGCAGGAGGAGGGGCAGGGTGGGGGGAAATAATGTATGGATTACGGAGTTTTACAGGTAAGTAAACATTTAAATACATAAAACGAATTTCGTTGCGCGCACTGCATCACATTTGGTAGGAGCCTCTTAGAGTGTGTCCTGTCAGCCATCTTGCATGGCCATGCCCCCGTATATGAAGCTTAAACATGATTACCAAGTGCGTTTACCAAGAGCAGTGTGTAAAAGGAAGAAAGGGAATGATATAGTCTCGCTGCAAAAGATGGTTGATGACAACTCTACATGGTTGGTGGATTGTGCTGAAAAATTGGGAGAAGTCTAGACCATAAGGAGTCACAGACCAGTGCACCTTAACGGCTGTCGGCCTGATTACTATCTTGCCTGATGTGATACTCTGTCACAGATGTGGTGGATAGCCCGTGTGCCGTGTTTCAAGTTCCATAGGATATAATGGAATTGTAATACGGTGGACGGGATATCCATCCCATTTGTGACAGAGTAACCCTGTCCACCAAGATCATCATCAGACCCTATGTCTTAAATGAATCTTTATGGAAAGTTTTAATTCTATGGAGTTCATACTTCTTTTAACTAGTGTTATGTTTTAATCACACAAGTCATTTCTGGCTAGTATCGTATTATTTAGGCTTTTTGTGTCTTGTTTAAATTTCTAGTTTTATAATAAAAGAAATATGTGTGATACAGAGCATGTTGTAGTGGAATTTAAGTGACATACTTGCTGTGCTAGACTGTTGCTGTTGCCATGGTTCCACAGAGTCCGCTGGTGGCTGACCCTGTTGAGTCACCTTCTGTTTAAGTACTTTGTCTCCAACCAGCTCTTAAAAGTCTTTGTGAGAATCCGGTAATACGTTTCCCAATACTTGTATGAGAGTATGTATTGTGTTACGGAATATTTTTATATTCCTTGATTATTATGGGAAACATATAGCCCGGGTCTCTGTAATAATGTGCATATGCGTTTTTAAAGCTTCTGCACCATACCGTGCACAAAACTAGCACTTCTCAGATGCACCGACATCTTAAAGAACCTTGCGTTGTGTGTTACGCCACGGAAATGAAACGGATCCAGGCTAGAACATCGAGTACTGTACCACATTATAAATAAACACCTTAACTGGTAAACTCGATAAATACGTGCGCACTGCTGTGACACGCCTGTCGATTGTTTCCCATTTGACATCATGGCTGGGAAATGGCTACTTCCTCAGTCTTCCTCTCCCTACCCACGTCTGCAAAGAAACAAGGAAGTGCGAGGGCGGGCGCTGACTGATGGCTCCTCTCAGGTCTACTGATGGTGGGGACATGTTGGAATGACAGGTGAGCCTGATAGTGATATGTCACCGTCCTTCCTCGTCCCCGCCTCTTTCAAGAGACAGCAAGCAGGCCTGTGCTGAGTTCAAAGCTAGCTCTCTCTCACAGAGCCGCTGCCACTGATCTACCACTGCCCCCTATAGGAGAACGGAAGCAATGTTCACAGATGAAGGTGAGTGGTGATGGCAGTAACTTTAAATATATGGGAAGAAGTGGGGCTGCTAAATCTGATGAGGAGGATGCATGGACGTCAGTTCCCCAAAATGCCACGGGTAATGGAAGTGACATCACACGCCCTTTGACCATCACTTTCACATACACGCACAATCACACATACACACACTCTCACATAAACGCACACTCATCTGCAAGCAGGCACACAACATACACTAGAAACATTCTTTTACTTACCTCAGCTGTCAGAAAAAGTCATATTCTAGCTAATTTTACTCTATTTTTATTACACTGATAGTAAATAATCTAACATTATTTACTATTAGTGTAATAAAATGACGAGCTGCCACTGTTTTCCAGACCCTGATTTTGCTACCTCTGAGGTCAGGGGTTGCAAAGGCAGTGCCAGGGGTCACAACTGAGACCCCTTGTGATCCTTAATGACGTCCATGGGAGGATGCCGATACACTTTGTAAATTAAATGACATTGTTATGCTGGGAAAAGGAATGAATTGTTGAGAAAGGTGAGAGATAGTGTATCAGGACTCCAGGTACTTAATTCACGTGGTAGCAAGGCGTAAGGTTAGTACTCTGATGGGGCAGAAGGACATATTTGGTATTGGTCCCCATTTCTGCTTTGACCCCCTCCACCACTATTGCATTGGGTTCCGCTGGAAAGGGACTCCTATGGGAACTATACACATATGAAATTATTAGAAAGAAAGTATCGATCATGGGGATTATTTCACTAACAGTGGGGGTGTTGGAGCTGCAATGTTTGATGACTTGCATCTTTATAATTAAAAAAAAAAAACTTTATGGCCCTGCACTTTTTCAACTTTATGAAGACATTCCCACTGCCTCAAGAGGCTTTTGGTCGAACGGCGCAGTTTGGCAACCATACCTGCCCTGCTATTAAAGCAATACCCTTCATGAGCTCTCCCATCAGAGCAGTCTCTTGTGTAGGCCCTCTGCCACCACAGTAGCCCACAGGGAAGGCCATCTCGCCCTCAACTGTCTCCTTCCAACCATCCATAAGCCCTTGCGACCACAGCAGTTCATGTTCCCCTGTCCACCCTGTCCCCTTTTGCTCATCTAAACCCTAGATCTGCTGCCTGTTCCCCCATAGCAGTCTAATTTTGCCTAGCCAACACTGTGCCCTTGCACTAATCAATTTCCCCATTGTAGTAGGAAAGAATGTCCAAAACGTTGATGTATTTCATATGACAATTCTTCTTTAATTAGAATAAATCTTCAGCTACGGCGCGGAGCAGTGCGATCCCCAGGACCCCGATCAGAACTGAGGACAGTTGATCGAATCCTCATGAATGCACACACCAAGCACGCAGGCATAGAACATTACAAGTATAACATTCCAACAATACAATTAATACATACCCACTACATCACCTCCCCCCTTTATACGAATAAAAAATGACAATCAAGCTGAAGGAGATTCTAAACTAAAAAAAAACAATTAACATGCAAAAGACACTCAATATGTAATAAAATCCTTAAATTTAGCAGGCAGTTTAATACTACGACTTCCTCGAACAGATCTGTCCGAAAAATCGTTCACAACTTCCCCAACACAATCTTCATGAGACGAACTAGCATTCACCCCTCTTGAACCAGATAAGTCCTGATCTTGTAAACATAAAGTCCACTCTAAATCGTGTGAACTCCTACCTATTCTCTTATTTCTAATTAATTCTGCCTGATCCTTCCTCAACTTGATCACCTGCCTCTTGTTCCACCAACCCTTGCCATCCAGAAATACAGCGCCTTTACTAACCTTACAAACCCGAACAGGATAAATAAATCGAGACTCACCTTTTTTTAACTGTGAAAGGTTTTTTACATAACACCCAGTCCCCTAAAAAATGTCCAAATCATTAATAGAACTTTTCTTATCAAATCTTTTATTCGTCTCTGACTGTTTCTCTTTGACAACTTCAGATAAACCGACTGAATTAGGATTTCCTGACAATTTATTGTCCAACCATGACGGTAAAAGCACAGAATTAACCTTTCTTACGCTAAGTAATTCAAAAAGAGTCACCCCAGTAGTACAATATGGGGATATATTATACTTCCACACCTTTTGTTCCAAAAATGGCCCAACATCCAGACCAGCTGCAATAACCGTCTGAATACCTTCTTTAAGGACTTTATTGCCACGCTCAACTAGACTTGTTAGAAGAAGGAGAATACCTCACAACTTTTAAATGTCACAAGATTTAAAAAATGAACACATTTTACCAGACACAAAGTGTGTTCCATTGTCAGTAACTAAGGATTTAGGTGCTCCTTCTAACAAAAACAGTTTCTTCATAAAAACTATTGTATTATCAGTATTAGGAGAATACACAAATTTATAATACATCTACTTAGAATGATAATCCACTGCCAGAATCAGAAACCTAAATTCCTCAGCGAGAATGGTATAAGGCCCTGAAAAATCCAGGCCAACCTTATCCCAAGGCTTTTCCGGAAACTCAGTAGGATGTAAAGGTACTTTCAAGAGTTTCCAGTGTTTGTCTGAGAGCAAACACTCTTCACAACCGTCCACTAAACCCCTAACTTGAGTTTCTAAACCAGGCCACCAGTAATGCCGCTTAATCTTCATGCAAGTTTTAGTTACACCTAAGTGATCTTCATGACCAATTCTGACAATAACTTTTCTCAGACTAAAGGGAGGAACAAATGTTTCTCCTCTTACAACAAAGCCGTCCTTAACTGAAAGTTCGTCAGCGACCAGTGCAAAATTATTTAAATCACCAGACAGGTTCCTAATTTTAGGCCAATTTCCACTACAAAATTCTATCACCTTGGAAATAATCATATCCTCCAAACAAGCTCTCCTCCAATCTGCCTCTCAAATAAACGAACCACAGTTCTCCACAGCATCCAAAACAGCCACACATTCCACTTCATCTTCTTCAAAGTTTTCTTCGTCATTCTTCTCCATTAGCATTCTTGACAGACAGTCTGCACGAAAATTCTTTCCCCCTTGAATGTGTTTTATATCAAAATTGTACTCTTGTAACTTTGACACCAACCGAGTCAGCCTCGCTGACATGGTATTATTACCGGACAATTTGTTAAAAATGAATGAAAGAGGTTTGTGGTCCGTAAGCAATTCAAATTTTCGACCCCAAATGTACATTTGGAACTTTTGAGCTGCCCAAACACACGCTAAAGTCTCCCGATCTATAGTACTGTAATTTTTCTAAAAAGATTTCAGAGCTCTTGAAGCAAATGCCACTGTCTGCTCTTTGCCATTCACTCGCTGGCTGAGAACAGCCCGAGACCATTCATACTTGCGTCAACTGTGATTATAGAAGGGCAATCATCCCGAAAAGCATGAAGAGCTTGAGCCAAAATAACTAACTCCTTTACCTTCTCAAACACACCATTCAATTCTTGATACCAAATACATTTCTGTCCCTTCTTGAGCAAAGAACATAGAGGTTCCACCACCTGAGCGTAGTTACTCACAAACCTAACATAATATTCTGCCAGACCTAAAAAGGAGCGTAGAGCATCCTTATCACCAGGTGGTCTGGCTTCCTTAAGTGCTCTGATGACCGAAAACCTAGGTTTGATGCCTTTATCAGAAATCGTATGACCTAGATAATCCAATTCATTTACTCCAAATTTGCACTTAACAGCTCTTATAGTCATGCCTTGATTCCCCAGATTAGATAACACTTTCCTCAACAAATCCAAATGTTCATTAACACTTAAAATATGAGAATGTCATCTAAGTAGGCTTGTACACCCACCATACCTTCAAACATAGTATCCATTATTCTCTGAAAAATGCTAGCCACAGAGGCCAGACCAAAAGGAAGTCTCAGTAATTTATATGCACCAAAAGGTGTAACAAATGTTGTTAATTCCTGAGACTCCACATTCAGGGGAATTTGATGGCATGCAGACTTCAAATCTACAAGAGAAAACCACTTTGCCCCCCAGATTTGCCAAAAACTTGTGAATTTTGGGGAGGGGGTGACAATCACTCAGGATGTTTTTATTCAGACCCCTCAAGTCCGCACAGAGCCTAATTTCCCCAGACTTTTTGTGGGCTACGACAATCGAGGCCACCCATTGGGAAGATTCTGTGGGTTGAATAATTTTCTGAGCACATACATTGTCTACCATTGTTTTTAACTCTTCCCTTGCACTTAAAGGCACTGGCCTAACCTTGTGTATGACTGGTTGAGCTTTTGGAATTAATCTTATTTTATGCTCAAAATTTTTAATACAACCCACTTGACCTTTAAACACATCTTTAAATTCATCTAGCAATGGTTTAAAATCAACTTCAGCATCTTTCACACTGTGCACAGCAATGCCCTTCACCTTAATGGGTTTATCATCACCTGGTACTAAATACAGACCCATCTTTGCTAGATCTTTCCAGCCCACCTTGTTCTTCCCCTTTATTGCCACATACACTTTAGTAATGATATTGCGGCCTAACACCTCAACTTTAGATAAAAAAAACCCTAACATATCAATGTGGTTTTCACCGAATGCTTTCGGGTTGACATCTGAAGGAAATAAAGGAATTTTCTTGTCCCATTTTTCGAAAAAATAAGAATCACGAAGAATAGTTATTGGTGAGCCAGAGTCTGCCATCAATTTAGTTTGAATTCCGTCAATCAAGGCATCACAAAACAGACCTTTAATTTCCAAAGGGTCATCCTTATATTCCAAAGTCAACAGCAAATTGTCAAAAGACTCTGCACAAGACTCCAACTCAGTGTTTATGTTGTTCACCTGAACTGATCTCTTCTGTCCTTTACAAAGTTTCTGAAAATTACCAAACCTTTTGCAATTAGAACATTGTTTGTTTAAAGCAGGACAGTTTGGAAAGTTGCCAATGTTATATTTCGAACCGCACCTATAGCAAAAAGTTTGATCTTTCTTCTGACCATGAACTGTTTTTTTTAAATTATCCTTTCCTCTCACAGCAAGAACGTATTCCTCTGAAGAATTTTCCTGGTCATAAATCAGATTAACTTTGCATGAAGCACTTGTTTGTAAGGCTTTAGTAGAAATTGACGATCTCCCAATACTTAGAGCTAAGTCAATTACTTCCGTGAGAGGAGGATTTTTACAGCTTAAAATTCTTTCTTGGATTTTGTGTGAAGCACAATTGAATACAAATTGGTCTCTAATGATGTCATCAACTAAAGACCCAAAACCGCAAGTTGTGGCCAAAACTCTTAGGGCAAAGATGTATTCTTCAACTTTTTCATCTTTCCCCTGTTTGCGTTTGTAAAACTTATGTCTTTCCAACATAATGTTAGGAGACTCTGAAAATTGCTTTTTAAGTCTCTCAGTAGCTTCTAAGTAAACATTCCACTGCCTATCCCCAGACTGACCAGCTGGAGGGGGAATAGGCGGCAGACTCTGAAAAATGTGTTGTGCAGCTAAACCTAAACTACCAAAAAGGAGAGAAAATTTTCTTTGAGGAGAAAACTCGGTAGTGAAAATAGCAACAATATGGTTTTCAAACAGTCCAAACCATTCTAACCAAGGTAGACTAGGTTTTCCAAGTTTTACTAAAAATGGTGGTGGCTGAGTGAGATGGTTAATTTGATGATTTGTTGCTATATCTGTCAAAAGAATAACTAAATAATTTCAAACCTAAATAAAACAACAAAATAAAGAACCAGATAAACATTCATTAAATGTATCAAAAAATAAATGTAGAGTGAAAGTATCACCGTGATTCACTAGCCACAGGATAGATGAATGTATCAAATGCTCTAATAAAAGGTGTGCACATCACCGTGATGCACAAAGAAATGCTTTCACATTGAAAATCATATTTGCAGCCATGTCGATATTAAATTCAGAAAACCATTGAAAAGGTGTGCGAATCACTGAAATGCACTGAAATGTTGAATTAAACAACAATTCAATTGAAAGCTGAGCGCATCACCGAGACGCGCCAACAGGCGAAATAAATACACGAACACTGTGTCTCCGTACTGAAATTGGACTTCATTGTTCAAATAAAGATGGCCGCTCCGTAACATACGTAACGTCAAAACGTCACACAGAACGGCAGACGAAAACACTGTGCTTCCGATTACACGCTGCCTGTGACGTCCACTCCAGCGCGAGTAATCGCACAAGCTGCTCAAGAACGTTGGCATCAGCGCGAGCGTACGCTCGAGCCGCCAACGGTCAACAGGATCCAATAAGCCTCAATCGCTTAAAAAAAATTAAAATGGATCCTACCGGACCTTCACAGTGAAATCCAGAAAGACGTGCCACTTCTACTGGAAGGATTGCCGACCCGCCTGTAGACCAGAAGTACTCCAAAACAGCGACGAGTGACCTTTGCTGCGTGGGTTTCTTTAAAAAAGCTGAAGATACTCCCATCCTCGTCGTTAAGTGTAGTAGGAAAGAATGTCCAAAACGTTGATGTATTTCATATGACAATTCTTCTTTAATTTGAATAAATCTTCAGCTATTGCGCGGAGCAGTGCGATCCCTAGGATCCCGATCAGAACGGAGGACATTTGATCGAATCCTCGGGAACGCACGCTCCAAGTACGCAGGCATAGAACATTACAAGTATAACATTCAAACAATACAATTAATACATACCAACTACACCCAACTCTCACACCGAGCAAATAATGGCATCAGCATTTTCACCACTGCTAAATTTCCCTCATATCATATAATGTGACGAGGCAATTGATAATGAGTAACACATTACCAAAATTATCCCATGTTGGCTCTTTTTTCACTAAATGCATTGGTTTGTCCTCAAGTTATCACCTTGCTGGCAAAGAGTACATTTTTCTTAGTTAAACCCTCACCCATTCTAGTGATATGCTTCATCATCGGGTCTCATCCAGAAAAACGTCTAAGGCCGGGATCTACAAAAGATAAGAAAAATACCTCAAACAACGTAGGCATCCCTTTAATTCCTGTTGTTGGGGTATGGTTAAAAGGTTTCCATGTAGGGGGCTAAGGATATAAAAGCCCTATTACCCTAACAACTGGTCGACATGTGTCAGCCCAGAATAAAACGCCTCTTGGGTCCAGTGCTATCCTCAGGATTCCAATACTGCCCCGGGGTTCATTCCAAAAGATTCATCCCATGCAACACTCTCATGCATGCATAGTGAGGTACTACTAGCCTAATTCTGCTGCGTTTGGTCTTGATTCCAAACTCAGGAATCTTCTTTTGCTAAATGGGAGGAGTGGGGGAAGTGGGAACATGCCCCTGTCTTCGCACATTCATCAATGGTAGCATACCAGTAGTAAACCTACTCCCATTCTGGCTCTCCAACCGGCTGGGTGACTGGATATTTTTGGTAATGTGTTAGTTCAACTAGGTAGGATGTATTGCCCTTCATGCATACTCGAGGTCTCTCATCCCTTCCCAGATGCAGGGTTTTGCGAAACCCTCTTTTGGGTTTTGTTGCTAGATAATTGACCCTGAGTTCAGGTAGTACGGGCTGCAACACTTTTCTCCTTCTGAAGTCGCCCCTTTTAGGGTACATGGATTACTTCATGTTAACAGAATCAAAATTTGTTTCTGAGATAGTGGATAAAACCAACTCCGTGTTGGAGGTAACCGTTTCTAACTTGAATTTCCGAGGCCTCTAAATGGGTAATTCCTACTCTTTTTCACATAATTCATTCTTTCCCCTTTTTGATTTACTTCTCCGTTCAACAGGGTAGTTCATGTATTTATAAGTATTAGAATTACTTTCAAGATTTTTGTGGTTGCTATACTCTTTTTTTCTCCTCACTTTCATCTGATTTTTTGGGGAAAGCGTATAGGAGGGGATTCAGAGAACAAAGATGATAATGTCTCATTAGCAATTTCTAAGGTAGTTTTTAAGATGAGCATTTACTGTGATGGTATCTTGGGAAGTGAATTGTCTGGGTTTACTTGAGGAAGGATTTCTTTAACCAGGTCTATCAACTTGAGTGACCTTATCAGCCATAGCTCTCAGAACCGGGTCTGTTTAACTTTACCCAGAAGCTGACTGAACTTCACCCATTTTAGAAGAACCTTCACATGTTTTCCCATTGTGGTTATTCACGACCAGGAGTTCTTTCAAAATACCTGATAATATAAATAATGTTTGGTCTAGTGTGCCGACCTGTTTCTCCAGCAACTTCAAAATAGCAAAAAATATGTTCGGGATTGAATGCAGGTAAGCAGATAAAGGCAATCTTCAGATTCCTAGGGTGGCTGAATGGTACTTTGAACTGGTGTCGACTTGTCCCACTGGCAACCCCTTAAAGATGTAGACGGACAACAGTGCTTCCATTTGTGCCAATTGAGAGTCTGAAATTTTAGGGTCACCCTTAGATGAATTACCTCTTTGACTTTCAGTTAGTGAAGGAGTATAGGAGACTTGAGCAAGGAGCCAGTGGTAAAGGGATATCAGGAAATGCGTAATCAAAGAAGGCTAAGGTAGGTCAGATGTGACGTTGGGGTCAGGTTCAAGCCTGATTCTTGGAATCAAAGGGTATTATCTCATTTTCCCTTTGGGCAAGTTTGGACAATAATGTGTCCTTGTAAAAGACTTTTTTTCTGGGCAAAATTAACAAGTTCATTGAGATTGAACTTGGAGGGTTCACTGTCATCCTTTCTTGCTGCAGTAGTGACTATGCCTTCTGGTAAAGGTGCTAAATTAGTGTTCATCTCTGGAGCGTAAGCCAAAGTAGGACCTAATAAAGTAGTTGTATCCAAAATTCTCCCTAAAAACATCAAATGTTAATTTATTTGGTTTCTCAAGTGTGAGATCCTACTGGTCCCGAAAGTTTTCTGCTCCATTCGCTGGATTTCTAGGTTTTTTGGCCCTTTGTGCCTGCAGTCTTGGTAGCAGGGGGTCATGCATATTCACACTAAATACAGTTGTCCTGTGACTTAAAATACCTTTGCATGTTGGTGCTATAATAGCCCTTGAAATCCTTTAACCATTGTCCCTTTACTTTGTCCTGAAACTTCAAAGCTACCAATACACAAGGGCTGGTTGGGTGCAGAACAACAACCATGAGAGCAAAGCAGCAGACCTTTCTGTGTATGACTTTTTATCATTGCTTCAAAGTTTTCCTAAAGTTTTTTTCCAGCACGTAAATTGAGTAAGTGCAAATGTGCAGAAGATAAAAAGCACCTGGAGCAAGAAAAGAACAATATGAACTTGACTGTCCCAGAAAACAGAGACCCTCTCCACCTTTCCTTTTCTTCATCCTTCACTAACAGAGGTTTACACACAGATGAGAGATATGACTTCAGTTAAAATTCAATGTCCTTATATCCCTTTTCTTTGTGAAATCGGCACAGCTCGGCTTGATCGTTTGGTTTAGAAGGGTGAGGCGTCACCGCGTAGGAGTCTAAAATAGCTGATTTGGACTGATACCATGGATATCCCATGATCGTAATTCTATTGCAAGACTGGGCGGGAGGAGGGGATAAGGGGGCGGGTCTCAATTATGAGATATCGTTTTTTACCACAATTACACAGCATCAACACTAAAACGCAAGAATAATTTTAAAATGGAAGAGAATAGACACCCAGCCGTCTCATCTTAGTGTTCCATCAGTGGTGATATAACATAGTATCCTCCAACCTCCAAGCAGACCACCATTCAAAGGCCCTGTTGTAAGGTCCCTCATCCGTTCCTTTGCTGCATTAGCAGATGAGAATTATTACTTTCATGTCCCTGTGATTTGCAATGACGTGGGACATTTCAGGGTTTGGGCAATTTGTTGATTAGCTGATTGGGCACACTTTTGATGCATTTACTGATATTGGACTGTTGTAACTTCATACTGTGTATCTATATGATACGATTGCTTTTGTTATTAATTTGTGTACAGGTATATGCTGCTGTTTTAATTGTTTTGATGGTTCTACATTTTACCTGCAATAAACTAAAAACATGACAGCTTTCACTTTTCATTGTAAATAACGTTTGAGTAAATGTCGCTACACAATTGTGTTTCCAAAGCAGTCTCCTTATTTTGGTGCTGTTGCATTCGTTTTTAGGTTGAGCTTTGAGCCAGCGCTATTGCGCTGCGAGACTTGTTGTGGTAGAGTAGCAAATAGAAGCCCCGCCCACTCGCGGCCCATATTTGCCATTGGCTTGTGTCATTGTTTGTCCTAAATGCTGGCTTTTGATTCGTGAATAGGCTTGTTAGGCCCTCCTTAGTACTGCCTCCTCTTTATTTGTCACCTCCCATGGGGATTGGCCCCTTTACTTCGGTTGTTAGTACGTGTTATTTAGGCTTTGAGCACTGTTTTCTTTAATGAGGTTCTCCGACTGCAGGCACGACATGCTTTGGTGACTTCTTTACCCCCCGCCCTCCCTCCTGTTGTCTGTGCCTTCTTCCCGTGGCCCGACACCCCTCCCGTTGTCCGGGCCTGCTCCCCCAATCCCCTGCCCTCCCGTTGTCCCTGCCTTCTTCCCGCCCTCCCTCCTGTTGTGCGTGCCTTCCACCCAGCCCGCCTGCGATGTCCGTATCTTTGTGAACAGAGCTATAAATATGTATGGAGCCACCTTGACCGGAATGTGTAGCTCCCATTGCCAGCGACAGAGAAACATCAGGGTCACTTCTTATACTCATCCACGGATAGAAGATACAGTCCATGGTAGATGGTCATTAAAAATCTGTGATGCAGTGAGCAAAGAGGGGAGGGTGAGTGAGCGTAGGGGCAGAGTTATGGCCCAAAAAACGAAATAGTCCGTAACTGTATTCAGTCTTTCACCTTCAGGTACCTATATAGAAAATAAGGCACACCTTAAAGGAAAAATATATGCTACATAAGGTAATCAGTGAGAAATGCACAATCGTACATTATGAAACCTCTATTAGTTGATGCACTGCAGAGACTTGTGTATGTAACCAGAGAGCCACAAAAGTGAATTCTGGTTTGTGCAGTGGAGAATAGTGACTTGTGTATGTTTATTGCTAGGATGCCCCAGTCTGTGACAGAAAGCACTGTGAAATAGGTAAGTCATTATTTTAGACTTGCGTTACACACAGTATAACGTAGGCCGCTACAAAATATGCAAAAAGGTTTAAGATAAAAAAAAGTGCTCCCAAAATATAGATTTTTGTAATGCCCAGACTGTACATAGTGCAATTCTTTGGGAAACCCTTTAAAAGCACACCCTTCACAGCTCAGCTGGTATCTCCAATTCAATACCATTCAAAATATTAAATCTGTGTCAGCCGGCAGGTTCAAGTGATTCCATCAATGAAAGCCAATTCCGGCTGCCAAGCACCGTTTACATTTGCAGATTAACCAGTTGTGCAAATTTTTTTTTCAGGCAAGCAGGCACACTGTCAAGAAGCCTTGTTTAGCTGTCTGCCCCTCCCTCGATTTCACAGCACAAGAGACTCCCTGCCTTACATTTCAGTGGAAGCATTCCATCTCTCGGAATTAACCCTCCTGGTACAATTATCTTTTCGCAAAAAGTAGGGTAACAGTTTTTTTACATTTAAAAAGTATGGGCACGTCATGCTCCTCAGATCACACCCACTTTGACCACTGGCTACAGTCGTTGGCCTACTTTTCATGGAGGTCATACTTTTGTTGATGTGTAAATCGCTGCTTGAGGTGGATGTAAAAAGTAGGATTTGCCTATGCTGAATCAGGTAGTTGGTTGCACTCATGTTTGTATGTCTGTTATAAATGGGGGTCTCCCGGTGGCAGAGGCATGTACCATAGTCCAAAGTAGGGACCCTTACTTCTAGTCCAGGTCAGGGGGATACACACTTTAGATAATCTCTGCTCAATCTCTTGGTAGCTTGGCACGAGCAGGCAGGCTTTTCCTAAAGGCAATGTGTAAAGTATTTATACTCAAAACACTCAGTAGCACAATGAAAACACTACAAATGGACACCCCAACAGTTTAGAAAAATAAAAATAAAGTATCTTTATCTACACTCAACAAGACCAAAACAACAAAAATCCAAAATACATATATCAAATTACAATTTTAGAACAGTTATTACAGAAATAGAACTGGTAGAAAACAAATATAATTGCGTTTTAACTTCATGTATATGATATTAGTTCATCGGTCTTGGGTTGGTACGACTGTCTGGTTTGTTCAGCTACAGGATGTCAGCTTGCACCGTCCGGTGATCACTCCAGGGTTGGGGAGGGAGGGTAGGGATCCCACCCACACGGAGTACACAGACATGGACAGAGACATCAGGCACATCAACACATCGCAGTATGTTAACCAGGAAAAGAAACAAGCATTACTCTTCTTGCAAAAATCATTTTTCAAAAAGCTGATATTTTCTTTCTCTGTTTTCAGTTTGAAGCCACAATATTATCATTCCTGTCTGCCCGGTTCTCTGCTGGAATTATCTGCGAATTCTACCCACGCTATAGCCTCTGAATTCTTGGTATTAGGATAAAACTCTCCTTTTCCCTGCACAGTAAGAAGGGCTGGGCAGTCTCATTCCTGGCTATTTTTCCACTCACTGCTGAATATGTGCTCCACTGCTGAATACGTGCTCCCTTTATCAATTGACAGAAGCCCAAGGCAATCCACCTGCTCGGTCTGCTCTGGTAATTTTCCTTTCTTCAACTCGCCCTTCACCTTTTGTGAGACTGGTCTGGCTTGTGCAAACTGGTACATAAGAATCACAGTTCTAGGTAAATCTAGGGGAATATGCATCCCTTCATTCTCTGCCAACCTGTTTGTATTGTCTTTCTCTCCTAGGTGCTCGTATTTAGTCATGCACACCAAATCTGAATCGTGTGTCACCACCTCTGTCTCCAAGATTTTAGCCTTTTCATCTGTAAGGGAATTAAATGTTCTGTCATGGACATAGCTGCACTTTGCAGTACAATCTGCAACTTCACTGGGGAATCCTGTGTCCCAAACTCCACCCAGGACTTTCTATTGGGACCTGCACAAACTGTTCATGCAAAACTGCAGTTTCTGTCTATATGTGCCATTTTATCACATCTACTTCGTCCCATTGCATTTAAATTAACCCTGGGCGTAGATACGCAAAGTGCACTTCGCGAGCTACACGTAGCTATGTGAACTGCGTAGTGCACTGTGCAAAATGCTGTTCTCACTGATTGCACAGTGCCGGATGCTTGTGCGCACTGTGCAATCAGTGCAAACTGCATCTTGCACAGTGCAAGCGGTCGTTTTCCGCCGCTCGAGTAGATTTCTATTTGAGCTGCAGCTTTTTCAACTCAGACTGGTAGTTTCTCATCGCGAGCGGTCGCGAGCATACACGACCACTCGCAATGAGAAACCTGACCTACCTGCATTGAGAATGTCGCTAGGAGGTTTTTTTCCACGCTCATGATCGGCAAATTGATGTTGCTGATCGCGAACGAGGAAAAAGTCTAGTCGGAAGTCATTTTGCTCGCTCGCGGTCGCCAAGTCTTGAAGTTGAGGACCGCAATCAAGCAAAAAATGTCCGCTACACTATGCTACACGTGTTTGCACTGTGCTACGTGCAATTCGCGTATTGCGTAGTAGCGCAAACTTCGCAAACTACCCAAGCGTAGCATAGCACTTCGCCCAGGGTTAATTTGAATCACATTATGTCTTATTGTCTTCTGCCCAGTGTCATTCAATGCGCAAAATCATCTGTATTTGTCCAGCGTTAAGAAATGTTACATTCCACAACTTTAAAAGCATACTTTTCTTTCCCTGTGTTTCACAAGTACTAAAAATAGCACAATGCTCCTGAACTAGCACGCAAGATACACTGTCTCCTTTCTGAATTGAGCATATGTTTGAAACATTCTGCACAGTCTGTTGTGGAGATTCTAAAGGACATTGCTGCATTTCTTTTTTCAAAATAGCGTCTTTCCATGTAAAGCAAGATTCATCATTCACTGACATGTCTAATTTATACCTGCAACCAGCGATCGCTAATTCTAAGAAACTGGTCTGTTTATTTTTCTGCACATTCCCACTTTCTCAGTTCAAATTAATTTCTGGCTGAGGAACATCCTCAAAAGAATTAATTAGGACCTCTTGTGAAGCCGGCAGCACATTTTTCACATATGACTCATCCTGACTATCTAAACACCTTTGCAAAACAAACAGCATCCGAGCTTGGTGCATGTTTAACTCTTTTTTCAAAGACTTTTCAAACTGAGCATCAGCCAACTCTCGTCTCAGCTCACTACATTCTTTTTCAAAATGTTCACATTTTTGATACATGCTAAACAATGCATTCAAAATGACACCACTGTTTCTGTCTGAAATACAGAGTTGTTTTCCCTCTTCAGATAACTCAGTTGGCATCTGGCACTCTGCAACTGAAAAAATAGGCATTTTAGAGAGTATTTTCTCCTTTTAATTTTCTGTTCATATCCTGCAGACTATGCCAAGATGTCTTGATTGCGCCTATAAGATAATCTCAACACCCGGCGCAGCAAAGACTTTAACACAAGACAAACAACACCTTTAGAAAAGGGTTTTGTTTTACAAAATGCAAGGACTCTATCTCTTTAGAATAAGGCTTGGGGTTTTATTTTACACAATGCTCTCTATCAGAAAGGCTTTCCCATATGTCAAATGCACAAGATTCAAATACACATAGAGATATATATACGTTTATATGCAAGTAATAATAACACACTTGGTAAATATAATGCATGAATAATACTGATTAATAAAATAAGCAGCAAATAATATGAGATTAGACTCAAGCAAATATACTGAACGTCCTGCAAGAGATCAGAAAGATATATATATACATATATATACATATCTTCTTTCCTCACTGCTTCGGTTCAGCCGCCTCACTACCAGAACAGCGGGTGCGTCATTGGAAATATGACCACCCAAGCACGGTCCAGAAAATATAGCAATCCCTCACACAGCAAGGCAAGGATTGACGATGCCGTGTACTGGCCACAAATGATTTTATTTGGATAGCTGATAAGACGCGTTTTGCCTGTCCAGCAGGCTTGTTCACCAACATTTTTACCGATTATTTTAAACACAGTGTACACAAAGCTTGTCATGTGATGTGACTACCACACGAGTGCATTAGAAGACAGACTGGTAGTTTTTACTACATAAACTTTAGCAAAACCGCATTCACATTGTAATTCATTTAGCAGCGTAGTTTAAAATACGTCATATCATTTTAAATTTGTTAGTCACTACTGAGAAACGATACAAGATATTTTTAAATATTTGTAAATACATTTATTACACTTTGAACAAACTTTATCGTTCATGCTGTGCACACACCTTTTGATTTAACAAAGGCATGGACACAGGATATAATAATAATAATAATCCTTATTCGGCATTTTCATTAAACACCATAAAAATACAATAAAAACTTTTACACTATACAAATAAAAAATGGTCATAATGGAAAACACCTCGGAAACAAAGTACTATTCATAATTACATAATTCATTTGAAGAACCCCTTCTCCCCCCAATACATGTTCAACTGATACCTCTACTATCCCTAATTTTAACAGCTGCTCTTTAAAAATTTGGAATCGCAAATAGAGTCAGATGGTCTCGGGCAATTTGTAAGTATATGAGGGCTTCAGACGCATGTATAAAATTAGCCTCTTTTAGCAAATTTATTAAAAAACGACGCCTGGGCATTGAATAAAAAGGGCATAACAATACAAAATGTAGGGTATCCTGCGGAGATCGTTGATCGCAGCTGCAGGGACCCTTTGACTCAACAGAATTTGTAATACCTGCTGGCTCAGCAAGCAGGTGGTGTAAAAGGTTGAGCCTAAAACGAGTTATTAAAAATCTGTCATGGGCGTTATGTATTAGTGCTAGATAGGCCTCCATTCTTACACAGGACCTTATCTGGATATATGCCTTAACTGATTGTTTGGTACTATCCTTGGCTTCTCGTGTATTGGCTTTGTATTCGAAAAACATCTTTTTAACTCTTGCCTGATCCCCTTTTGTGATACAGAAAGGTGTCAGAAAAAGACCTTCACACCCGATGCTTTCCAATCCACCCTTAACATACTTGAGCCAAGAATAACAATTCCCTTCTCCCTCCGCAGGCAGTCCCTAATAATCTGTCTTGACAGACTTGCTTCTGGGTTGATCCAGATCTTTAGCCATGCAATCAGTGGCCTACACCCCACCCTATCGACTAGAAAATCACAGCCCAGTTCTTCGTGTATAATGTGGGAGGGAACTCCCTGGGGGATTTTGAGGAGCATTCTCAGGTATTTATTCTCCTCGATTTGCAATTTGGTTGCATCCGCCATTCCCCATAGTTCCGCCTATATGCCACTTTCGCGTAACAAATAGAATTATAAAACACCATCATCTGCTCAGGAGACCATCGCCCAAGTCTGCGACCAAAATTCATTATAGCCCCTGAGCTAGCTACTAATTTGTTACAGCGTTCCGCAATCAGGTATGAAAAAGCCTAAACCATTATTAAACTAAAAGTACCTATTTTATAATTGAACTTTTTCCCCGCACTTCTTGGACCCACCTCCATGACATACAATTTAGACAAATTTGCAGTTAAATCTAAACCCGTCTGCATAAAGCAAGACAGGAATCGCTCTTGTTCCTATTCTTGGTAAATCCACTTTTAATTCCATGAGGGATTGTTCAAGACCATTAATGTATAAAGAAAACAAAAAGGGGGCCAGAATAGATCCCTTTCTGACCCCACTGGAACAATTGAAGGGCTCTGTGTTTTCTCCCTCTAAATTGTACCTCACTCTTGCAGATGTATTGTGATGTAGGGATCTCAGTATGTTAATCAGGTCAATATCTACCCCCAGTTTGGACATTATGATTCATAACTTCTCCCTATTCACGCAATCAAAAGCAGCAGCTAGGTCCATAAACGCTAAATAGACCTTTCCCTTACTGGCCACTGTATATTTTGTCACCAGCAGGTATAAATTCAGGCATTGGTCAGTGGTAGATCTACACGCCCAAAATCCATACTGCACATCCGTGAGAATATGATGTTCCTCTTCCCAGCTCATCAGGCGATTCAAGACAACTCTTCCCAAGACCTTAGCTGTCACGTCTATCAGGGAAATGGGACGGTAACACTGAGGGTTATCCCTGCTCCCCTTTTTAAAGATTGGCACTATTATGGCCGTTGACCAGGAGCGTGGTAACCCCGTGACTATGGCCTCATTTATTACTCTAGTTAGGATAGGGCCCTACAGATCTACCTCACTTAAGAAGAGATCCAGAGGAATCCCATCCGGTCCTGGCACCTTATTACGAGTCAGACCCTTTATACCCTCCACAATCTCCTTCAGTGTGAATACTAGGGTTCCTCTCTCGCCCCCCCCCAAATTGCCATGTACTCCTGGGCAGCGGTGGTTCCTCTATTATGCAAAACTCTAAAGTGTTCCACCCACTGCTCCGGGAGTACATTAGATGCTATCTGTGGGCTATTACCATCCTGGAAACAGGGACTATTGACTGTCTTCCAAAAAGCTGAAAGATCTCTATTTTCAGCTGCTCCCCTAAGATCTTCCCATGTCTTGGTCTGGATCGCATTCTTTCTTCGCCTTACTGCCTGCTTATAGGTTAGTCTACAGTACATAACCTTTTGGGTGTCTCGTGGCTTCTGTTTGAGGGTTCTTAGTGTTTTTTAGGCTAGGGAGCACCCTCTGTCAAACCAGTTAGGGTCTGTGTGTATCTTACCCTTTCCTGTGTGGGGCATTAGGGCATCTACTAGTCTTCCTACGTCTTCAAAGGCCTTCACCAATGGAGGGCCCGTTACCGAAAGATCTAGACATTTCTCTATGTGATGTTTCCCCTTTTCCAACAGAGATTTGTAGAAGCCCTCGCCATTTAATTTGGCCCATTTAAGGCACCGTCCTTGAGCTATAACTGTCTCGCTAACATCCCCAGCCCCCCTCCTTTTAGCCTTTCTAATCTTTGAGACGGCCACAGACAATACTAGTGGATCATGATCACTAAACCCACTACAGTCAATCGAAAAATTAATTATTCTTTGTTTTAACAGGTTTGATACGAGTATGAAATCAATGTAAGAACTACATCCTCTTCCATTACATGTTGGGTTAACCTGCTCATTTTGTTTAATATTTAGCAGGTCCATTGAGTGCTCTATACTGTGGCCCTTCATCACCCTACTTAAGTCCCTACCTTCCGGGGTATGTTCAAAGTGTGCCCCTTCTTCAAAGTTGCATGTTGTTCATTCTTATGTCAACTGTAACAGTTTTGGACATAGGTGGCATTTAAAATCCCCTGCTATTAAAAACACTGGTGCCATTACGCCCTTTTTCACTACTCTTTGTGACCCGAGTTTTTCCTCCAACTCGCCTGCTTTACATCCTCAAGCGTTGTAAAAATTTATCAATGTTAAACTAAGATCCTTACTCTTAAAATGTACCGCCATCATGCAGTCTGAGTTCCATTGCAGATCTATCCAGACTCCATCTAAACTCAACTGAACCCAAATTAGGAGACCACCCCTAGCTCTTCCTGCCGATGAACTACCTGCTGAAACACCAAAGGACTTGTACCCGACCAAGTTGAAGTTAGTGGGATCCAGTTCCCATTTTTCTTGAATGCAGATGATATTAAAGCTGTTAATGTATTCCAGCCATTCAGTGTTCTGGAATTTAGCTGATAAACCTGCTACATTCCAGGACACTAGTTCTAAGGTACTCCACTGGTCTCTATATGGGGCAGCTAAAGTCCTAGAGGGCTCGTTATCTATATGCGTGTCTGTTGGTACTACTTGAATTGGAATACCTGATTTTAATTGAATCCCGTCCGGGGTTCCTATGTGTGGGGGTTCCCTTCCTTTGTTCCTTATCTGTGATTCTCCTTCTGTACTAACCTCACCATTGGGCAGTCAGTCTTCCTCACTAAGGTGTCTACCCCAACCCAGTGGTGCATATTTATTGCACAGCGAGAGAACAAACTCTTCTCTTGTTTGGGCAATCTCCCTCACTTGTGAGTATGCCTCCTGAGCATCTATAACTTTGTACTCACCCCTCTCTCTCGTGGCCCAACCACACCCTCTATCTGACTGCAAGGTCCTCCCCATTCGGTCATTCCAGCGCCCTCCATTGGATCTGACATTTACGGGCTTATAGAAATAACTTAGTTCAAATGTCTGTATTTTTGAACAAGTATCGGTCTGGGGACCGTGAGTGATGTGTTGGACTGCCTGGGGATCTCTAAAATTCACCACAATACAATCCCCTGCTGTGTTCTTATGTCTGTGTCCCACCCAACTCACCCTTCTCACATGTAAAATCTTTGAGTGCACTTCTTGGGGCAAAGGTCTATTGTAGTTCAGCCAGTGTATTGATTTATTTTTCAACTGGTCATATGATTCCTCTGTCTCCACTTTTAGTTGAGGCACCCACGTCAGGCTAACCACATAGGGTGGACACTCGGGAGGCAGATCCAAACGGGGATACATTTTCCTAGCGGTGTTTCCTTCCCTTTCCACATTCCCTCCTCCCCTCGTTTGGCTACCGCTGTCTATCCTTCCACTGCCAACATTTTTCCCCTCAAATTTTCCTTAACAGGAGGTTGTGCCGTGCTTGTTGGTGCCAATGCCACGGAAGAGTTTAAGATAATTGTACCACCATCCCTTTCGCTTCCCGTACCTATATTCTTTGGGTTAGCAATCCTTTCGACCTTATCATTAATACTACCCAAGGTACGCGCTATCCCCCCCTCCACTTCCCCCAGTCTCAATTCAATTGCAATCAGTCTGTCCATGAGAGGCTCCAACTGAGAGCTTAGGAGGGCTTCTATTCTCTTCCAAATTGCTTCCTCACCATGCAATGGGTCCAATACAGTCACTACATCAGGGCCAGTCGTTGCAGTACCCCCTCACTGGGTTCCACGGGCAGTCTTATCAACTGATAGACCCATAGAGGGAGTCTCATTCTCCGCATTTGTACGACAATTTTTAGACTTCTTCCCTTTCTGTAGTGACACTGCCCGATAGCTCCTCTCTTTCTTTTCACCCTTGCACCCTTCAGATGTTCCTCTGGTGACCGGGGCTCCTCAGGGGTAGATAGTATAGTCATCCACACACCATTTGTGGGTGAATGCGGCCCTGTGCCCTGATGTGCCGGAGGACCAGGGGTTGCTGCTATACCTGCGAGCTCCTCCTGCGAAGCGGCTGTATTATCCTCACAGTGTTTGTTAGGGCTACGTGTATTCTGAATGACCCCCAGGGGTGACCTTTTTGAAAATACTGGGTCCATCGAGAGGCGATGTTCTGTAAGGGCTATTTCGTGGGCCAGTACTGAGGAAGCCCTCGTAATAAATTGATCGAGGGTCCCCGCTACGTACCCTGTTCGCACTACTTTTCTACCTCCTCCATTACGCGCTGACATGGTTTACTTGATAGGAAGACCAGCAACTTCACAGTTTACATAAAAGCGTTACCTTTTCCTCCGAGTCTGAGGGCTTGGAGGGGGGGGGGATCCCAGCCCAGCCTCTTCTGGTCTCAGACGGGCTCAGACAGGCCCGCCCGGCGTGCGCGTACCGCGGGACAAGAATGAGAGAATAGTTAAATACACCTGGTGTGGTCAGGGCGTGGCGGTAGGGCGGCTCTCAGCCTCGCTGTCTCCTGGGGAGCGTGGTTCTCCCCTCTCCTATGTCCCGCTGCTGCTGCTGCCAAAGTCCGGTAAGCCCTGCGAGGATATAACCCAAGTGGTTATTTTTCACATTTACAGTCTTATAACTTTCATCACTTTGTACAACTAAAGATTGCGTTTGTCGCCGTATAATGCCCAAGTGGGCCAATACTCAAAACCAGCCGAGTTCAGTCTATTTAACAATAGTGCATTAAACCTGTGCAAAAATATTAAACTAATAAACCTAAACAAAAACAGATAAAAACATGATTTCAGAGATCGCTTATTACTTTACTCTACAGTTATCATTTTACCAACATACCATCCTAGGATTTAGAGAAGTATGATTAAATCCTCTTCCATGTTTAACCCCATTGGGATTCACGTATTCAATTCTAAAATTAACAGGACTCAAGCCTTCTAAGCTTTTTTTCGCGATTGCCCCCCGAATACTTGGCGGGACACAGTCAATTACAAAGTATGTTAGCCCTTGTGCATTTTTCTCATGGTGGGATTCAAAGTGGCGCGCCACTGGGTACGTTTTATCCCCATTTCGTATGGCCCTAAGGTGCTGCAGCACCCTTTTATACGCTGGGTGGATCGTGCTGCTTAGGCACCTCAAGCCACATGGGCATTGGAGGACATAGACAGCGTATTCTGTCTTGCAAGAAAAAAATCCTTTGATCTTTTTTTCTCTTTTAGATAGACCCAAGGTATAAGTTTGGGTGCTTTTGCCATAGCCACAGGCCTTACATTTTAAACATTAAATAAAACCTGGTTTCCTTTTCAACCATGCAGCCGCATGTCTGCCTTTCTGTTGCTGTGGAATCATATTACTGACCAGAAGCTGTTTCAAAGAGCGTGCTCTTGGGAATGTAATAGCTGGTCTTTTCTGAACTAGCTTCCCTAATAGCGGACTGTAGTAACCTCTTCCTCATGAAAAAGACGAAGTCTTGAAGTAGTTTGAATATTTATTCCAAGTAGAAGTTCAGATGAAATAAAGTGCATGCAGATGTACCAACAGGAAACAGCATACTGAATAATAACATTCTACAAAGAACAGTACATTACAAAAGGTTCCATTACATATAACAATTCTACCAGGTCTTAAAGCAACAAGCGATCACCACACATCCCCCTTCCATGAAAATATAAAGAAGAGAAAATAAATAATAATTACTGAAGAACAAAATTATCAAATTTGCACGGAGTGCGAATAGGTCTACCAAAGCTGCTAGACTTAATAACACCAGCATTTTGTGTGTCTTCTGCAGAAGGAAGATAAGAAATAACATCTGCAGGATTTTCATGATGAGGACAAGAACCAACAGTAGTGCTGGTGTCAGGACAAAAAGGTTTAACACGATCAACATCCCAATGATACATTTGGCTTCTGCCCATCCAGCCTGGATTAATTTTACAATGGGGAAATCTTCCACGCATTAGACCAAAAGGACTCTCACCAACTGTGTCATGAATGGTAATCCTATATGACCAAATAAGTTTGTTCAATTCATCCTCAAAACTTTTATTAGCCCTTTTTGCCAACTGCAAAACCCCTTTTATAACTCTGTTGACTCTTTCAACGACAGAATTACCCCTAGGGTGATATAAAGCTGTAAACTTCTGCTCGATTCCAATATTGCTCAAAAATACCTTCATAGCCTCAGACTTAAATTGGACGCCATTGTCCGTTAAAATTGAAGCTGGAAAACCCTCTTTCAAGAAACATCCTTCCAGAAATTTAATTACTGCTTTAGTGTCCACGACATGGACGACATCCACTTCCAACCATCTAGAAAAAAGATCCACTAAAACTAAAATATACTTTAAAGAGCCATCCTGCCAACAAACAGGTCCAAGGATATCTAGAGCAACACACTCCCAAGGTAAATTAGGACATCCTAAAGATGACAAAGGAGGATTCAAAGTCTTCTGAGTCTTGTCTGCCTGCTCACAACTGAAACACTCACGAACTTTCCTTTCTATATCGATATCAATTTTAGGCCACCAATACAAGATTTTAATGTTTCTTTTGGTACGAGCTATACCAGGGTGTCCTTCATGGCCAATATCGATAATCTTGTTCCTGATGCCAGAAGGAGGAACTATTCTTCCTGCCCTACAGACAAAATCCATTTCAACACTTAATTCGTCTCTAACTTCCCAAAATGGCCTTAAGTTAGGATCAACCTTAGCTTCATTAGACCATCCACTAACAATTCTCTCCTTGACTTCATGCAAAATAGCGTCATCCTGGTACTCTTTCTGCCACACTAGTTTAGAAAGACCAGGAACATCATCAAATACACCTGCCACACAGTAATCCTTCCATGGATCATTGTCTAATTCTCTAAGCGGTAAAGAAAACCGGCTCAAAAAATCAGCTGTGACATTTTTGGTGCCAGGCACATTCTGCACATCGTAAACATAATCCTGTAACCTCATTGATAATCTAGCAATCCTGGCAGATGCTCTGGACAGACCATCAGTGGTTAGCAGTTTTGTTAAAGGTTTGTGATCAGATCTAAGTAAAAACTTCTTCCCCCATACATACTTTCTGTAGTGCTCCATGGCCCACACACATGCCAATGCCTCTCGCTCTATGACCGAATATTTTACTTCGGAAGGTGACAATGAACGAGAGGCAAAAGCTATAATGACTTCATTACCAGAAGTAGATACTTGTGTGAGGACACCCCCAATGCCAGTAGCACTTGCATCCGTGGTTATAATGGATTCAGCATGAGGATCAAAACCTTGTAGTGTTGGTGCCTGTGCAATATCTTTCTTTATGTTTTCAAACGCTTGTTGGCAAACATCACTCCATTCAAACACAACCTTGTTTTTCATCAAAAGACGCATTTCGTATGTCTTTTGGGAAAAATTATTTACAAACTTCGAATCAAATTCTGCTAAGTCCAAAAAGGAATTCAGATCTTCCTTGGATTTGGGTGCAGAAGCCTTAAGAATGGCCTCAACTAATTCTGTCTTGGGTCTGATACCGAAAGTGCCAATTTCATGTCCCAAATATGTAAGTGACCTTTCTGAGAACTTACATTTAGTTCCTTCAGCCACAAGACCATTGCTTCTGAGTATTTCTAAAACTTCTCTAAGGATGGAGTCATGATGCGTTTTATCTCTCCCCATAATTAAAATATTGTCCTGAAAGAACACAACTTCAGGGATATGGCTGAAGAGATTAGACATCAGTGTTGAAATACTGCAGCGGCCGAGGCTAGGCCAAAAGGCATTCGCTTGAACCTATAACAGCCAAAAGGTGTGCAGAAAGATGTCAAATGTCTACTGCTTTTGTCTAAAACCACCTGATGATAAGCAGCTGATAAGTCAAGCGTGGAAAACCACTTCGCATTTCGTGTCAAGGATAGCATTTCATCAATCCTTGGTAAGGGAAATTGGTCCACTAAAATGTTATTGTTGAGATATCTCAAATCTACACAGAGACGGGCCTTGCCATTAGATTTGCGAGCTACGACTAAGGGCGAAACCCATTCAGCTGCTTCTACAGGCTCAATGACCTTATTGGCCAAAATTTTGTCCAATTCTCCCTTCACCTCATCACGAATTATGAACGGTATATTTCTAGCTTTATGTACTTTTGGGATTGCACCTTCTTTTAAATGAATACAATGAGTAAAACCTTTGAGTTTTCCCATATGACCAGAAAATACCTCAGGAAATTCCTTAAGTACCCACTTCTTTGTATCCTCAGACTCACAAGAGATCAAAACTTGTTCTTTGCTATTGGGGTTAAGAATGATATCCAGCGATTTCTGATCCCTCCATCCTAGAACAGATGGACCAACTCTCGCAACATATAATTTTCCGATTGCTTTTCTTTCTTTAAATCGAAAAATTAATGTTCTAAAACCTAGGAAATCAATGTCATTCCCTGTATAGCTTTTAGCAGAAACATCATTGGTTTCTAACCAAGGACCTATTTTGTCCACAAATTGGTCCCTCCAAACATCTTGTGAGACAATTGTTTAAGGAGACCCCGAATCCACGGCCACTTGAATGACAATACCTCCCACTGAAATTAAACATAAAGGTTTAGAAGAGGAAGACCCTGTAATGTTTACTACAACATCTTTTCTTTTTATAAGATTCACGTGTGAGTCATTTTCTGAGGAAGAGGAATTGTTGTCACTATCTTCTTGAACACAAGCTATTTTGCTTTTTGATTTCTGTTTTGACTTGCGATTACAGACCCTTGAAAAATGACCAATCAGGCCACACTCTAAACACTTAGCAGCCTTTGCTGGACATCTTTCATATGTGGCAGAATGTGCATAGCTGCCACACCTGTAACAAACAACGTTACTAAACGTTTTATGTTCCCTGTTGTCATACTTTTTCTTGTCAAAATTATTAGGTTTTTTCTTTTCAAATTTTTTTTGACCAGCATAAAAATTCTTTTTTTCTACAATCTTACCAACAACCTCCTCCTTTTTATCTTGTGATAAGGTGACTTTAGCACACCTTTCTGAAAGTTCAGCTTTTTTCACCAAAGCAATAATATCTTTCAAGCAATTGTTCCCTTCCACCCACAATTTCTCTTGCAATGTTCTATTTTTGAGTACATAACAATTTGATCTCTGATCAAATCGTCATGCAGCTGTGCAAATTTACATTTAGCAGCTAATTTTTTTTAACTAGAAACATATTCTTCAATAGACTCGTGTTTTTGTTGCTTCCTGTGAAAGAAAGAATGCCTGGTGACAGCAATACATACTACAGGAGAGAAATGGTCATCAAGATCTACAATAGCTGCTTTGAATACATCCAAATCTCCTTCCGCACTTTGATGTTTGTGCATTTCATTAAAAATGCGAAGTCCTTCTGGACCTAAAGAGTACAATAACATTCTTTTTTTTGCTACGTAGTTCAAAAAGTACTCCTTCCAGTCTAACCATGACACCACTGGTTCACCCGGGATTGATAGAAATTCTTTAGGAGAATTGATTTGTAAATAAGGAAGATGAGTGTCTCTATTTATATTGGTATCTCCCGTTGGATTGGATCTTGAGGGTGTAGATTCAACGGACATGTTGAAGAAACAAAAAAAATGTCACAAAATAATGTTAGTAATTGTGTAAAGAGAAAGGCTTAATGTTTCTTTTGCTCCCTTTTTTTTTTCTTTGAAAAGGGGAAAAAATAGACTTCAAGAATAAACTTCACGCTGCATGCACTTTACTAGCTTAAAGAAATGATAAGCCTCATGAACTGAAAGATTCAATTTGATTGAATGAATGATAAATGATAAATACCACACGCAGCTCAGAGAAAACGCTCTTATTATCCGTGGTCGCGTTGTCCTAGCAACCACAAGATGGCGGTGAAGAGCGTGGTGACGCTAGCACGTTAAAGCACTGAACGTGGAAGCGCGCTGATGCAATAGAAGTCTGCGCGCGTAGAATCCATTCGTTCCAGGAAATGCTGCGTCGCTGCTACGTGTGAAGAGCGAGATGGAGAACGAGGCAGTAATGGTAAGCGTTAAATGCTTTTCAAAAGATGCGCCTCGCTCACCACAATACTGCACTTTGGAAACAGCAAGGTACTGAACAGTTTGTCGAAAACGATGAGGTTTTCAGCGCAATATGCGGTGATTCTTTCCTCTCCACTCTCTTGACGACAGTCACAATCAGTTGCACACGCGGGGTAACCCTTTTCAAATTAAGAATTAAATAACGGAACACGTTGGAGCCACAGCGTTGTAACCACACACAACGAGTTTGGAGATAGGGAAATGCTTCACAAATATTCTTGTTTTGAATTACTCACAATTATTGTTGTGGAAAAAAACGATGAACAAACGATGAGAAGTGAAGCGATGAATTTTCTTTAAGGAGAACTCGTTGTAATTGAAATTACAAGTTGTGCCCATCTCGTTGCCAATTCTGTAGTAACCTCTTCCTCATGAAAAAGACGAAATCTTGAAGTAGTTTGAATATTTATTCCAAGTAGAAGTTCAGATGAAATAAAGTGCATGCAGATGTACCAACAGGAAACAGCATACTGAATAATAACATTCTACAAAGAACAGTACATTACAAAAGGTTCCATTACATATAACAATTCTACCAGGTCTTAAAGCAACAAGCGATCACCACACGGACACTTGCGTATTAAGTGCCAATGTTTATTAAGTATGCTTCTAACTTGACCATGCTGGCGGTTAAAGGAAGTGACCATTCTGACTTGACTTGTTTGTGTCTTTTCTCATCTGATCTTACTCTGGCTTTTATTAAACAGGATTTCCCCTCTACTCATCTTTTTTGCTTTATTGATGGGCAATATGAAAGGCCCAACTTAAGGATCCTTACGTTGGCCTTTCATATTGCCCACCAGCAGACTTTAATTATGTGACAACAAGAGTGGATACTTTTAAATTTGTATGGTCACTAAAATAAAAAAAAAACACTTTGCACAGAGTCAAGATAAAAGACCAGCAAGGGGTAGCAACATACAAAACACCCCGATAGGAACAGACACCCTGGGCCTGATTCACAGAACTAACTTAAGACAAAATCCTAAACGTACTACTTTTGGTATTCACAGAAGTTAGGATTTTGTCTTAAGACAAACTTAAAAGACAGACTTATGTTAGGATTTTGTCTTAAGTTTGCGTCCGAGGTACGGCAGAGCCAAGACGTTACCAATTTGCATTCCTTTTTCCCCGCAGGGCTCCCTCGCGCACTTACTGATACCAATCAGCATTTTCACACAATTAGTGTTGTTCAAATTCTTTATTCCATTACAGCAGTGCTAGCAACTAAACTCCACACGTTTCGGTCTCTATGGCGACCTTGCTCACGAGACTGACAGGAACAAAAAATTTTCTTGTTTTAAATTACAATTGCCCCCCAAGAATGACATCACTTCCTGTTAGGGGCAACTGAGCATTCTGGTCAATGTACTGTAACAAAAAAAAATATAAATTTCACTGCTTAATTTGCACTAGTTTTTACGTGTGCGTGTGTCCAATGCATGTTGTTTTCTATTCATCAACAGTTCATTCTTGTTCACTACCAATCACTATTAAATAAGGCATCATGCAGTTTTTTTATCTCCCAGTGATAATTGGTGTTTCAGTTTCACAGTTTATCTTTGTGCAGAGATGCGTGTATCGAATATTCAAGCCCTCCAGTGGGCACTTACACTTTGTCAACATTATACCAATGTTGGCAGGATACACAGCTTTTGCTCTTGCCCCCTAGTGGGCCTGCATTCCAAATATTACTTCTAGCTCCAATACACTACCACTACCACTATGTATTATTTAAATGCGCACAAACTGACTGTTTTAATATCAGTTGTATGTCAATGACTAGAATCCAGCATTTCAAGCATTCAGGTATTCAAGAACCAGTGCAGCCATATTCTTGGGTACAATACAGAAATATGTGAACAAGTGAGCACAGGGAGTCATTCACATGAAAACATCTAAAGGTTAATCTGTGATATATGGTGTTATTACATATCCCTCCTTGTATAATTACATCCATATACAATCAATTATGACTGCAAGCAATCAATGAAATAGATGATCTAATTTGATCTTTTGTGTCAAAAGTGTCAAAAGAGAACCAAACAAGGAAAAGACAGTCTTGCAAAATTTGTGAATTCTACTTAGGTGTATGTACAACATACATATGTACTGTAATTCATTGATAGTGCTGAGAGCTGTGTGCAACTTAAAATATCCCCACTGTGTCTGACTATGACAACTTTATTTTTAATAATTCACCTTTCTCAAATTCATTTGTTTTCCACTTCCGCTTGTGCGCCTCCCTTAAAAATCTAGGTTATCCCAGAAATATCCCAACATATCTATCTTGTATACTTGTGATTTACATATGTTTCTTTCTGGCAAAAGAGTTAAAGGAACCATTTTACTGACTATGGATACTGTGCACAGCAATCTGCAAGTACCTTAACCGCTTTGCTGTAAGCACCTTGTGAGGCGGAAATGGCTTGTTAGGTCGAGTTTACTCGAACCTATTCCTGTCCATCCAAAAGCTGACTTTTTACGATGCGGATTTTCAAACGTTCCCGTGAAATCACGTGACCACAAGCTCCTTCGTACACGAGCTTGCATTTGCTTCCACTGCCCCGCCCCCGCCGTCACTTATTCACGGCCGCAGGCTGTGACTGCAAAGGGTTCCGCTGCCCCGCCCCCTGCTTCATGGCCATCTGTTCCCCTCTCTTTCCCCTAATTATTCACTGCTGGCCGGCACATCTAGGGTGAAATAGGCATTTTCTCACTGCTGTAAGGTCTGCAACCACAGTCCTTCAAAGAAAGCTCTGTTAGAACGACGGCGCTGCCCTCCTGTTACTATCTTTAAAGGCGTATTTCCCCCCTTCCAGCCGGCTCTCTTACTGTCCCTTGAAATCTATTTCACCCCTGATTTTTCGATTTCTCTTAAAAACTCTCTTCCCGAGACTCCTATCTCTTCACTTTCCCAAACCAGACTCTCCCCCGCACCTCCCACTTGAAATCTCTTTTAACACATATCGTCTCCGCTCCTATGAATTATTTTCACATTTCGAATTTCCCTCCAGCTCTCTTTGCCTTTTTAAATGTATCTTCCATTAGGCCCTACTCGCTCGAATCTCCTTCCTCTCTTTTAATCTCCCTTTCTCGGCTACATTCTCATTTAATAAATCTTTTCTTTCCGGTTTCATCAACATCCATTTAAATCGCATCGGAAAGCATAACCTCGGTCTCTTTCAATATAGATTCTCCCCCCCTCCCCGCCTACATGTCCCTCCCTCCCGAAATCCGAAGCTGACACCCTTGCGTCACCAGCCCCCACACCTTCCCCGTCACTGTCCTCCTTACCTCATCGACCCACTCCGTGTCACCCTCCCCCGTCCCCCCCCCCCGCCCCAACACAGCCCCCCTGTCCGACTGGGCGCGTTAGTTTTTGCTGCATGTTCTCAACGTTCGTGTTGCGGACACTCTGCCTATTCGGGGTGAAATAGGCATTTTCTCACTGCTGTACGGTCTGCAACCACAGTCCTTCAAAGAAAACTCTGTTAGGACGACGGCGCTGCCCTCCTGTTACTATCTTTAAAGGCGTATTTCCCCCCTTCCAGCCGGCTCTCTTACTGTCCCTTTAAATCTATTTCACCCCTGATTTTTCAATTTCTCTTAAAAACTCTCTTCCCGAGATTCCTATCTCTTCACTTTCCCAAACCAGACTCTCCCCCCACCCCCCACTTGAAATCTCTTTTAACATATATCGTCTCCGCTCCTATGAATTATTTTCACATTTTGAATTTCCCTCCAGCTCTCTTTGACTTTTTAAATGTATCTTCCCATTTAGCCCCTACTCGCTCGAATCTCCTTCCTCTCTTTTAATCTCCCTTTCTCGGCTACATTCTCATTTAATAAATCTTTTCTTTCCCGTTTCATCAACATCCATTTAAATCGCATCGGAAAGCATAACCTCGGTCTCTTTCAATATAGATTCTCACCCCCTCACCGCCTACATGTCCCTCCCTCCCAAAACCCAAAGCTGACACCCTTGCGTCACCAGCCCCCACACCTTCCCCGTCACTGCCCTCCTTACCTCATCAACCCACTCCGTGTCACCCTCCCCCCCAACACAGCCCCCCTGTCTGACTGGGTGCGTTGCTGAGCCCATCCCCGCTCCCCTCGCCTGCTTCCACACCCCGGAGGATGCTCGCAGCAGCCCCTCTGCATCCCTGGTCTCCGCGGTACACGCCGCCGAGAGCCAGGGACAGCTGGAGTGGAGGATGGAGGAAAACGTGTACCCCCACCCCCCGCACCATCCTGCATTGCCCGGCCCAGCACACTGCGCAGGCAGGCCTTCACGCACCCCTACCCCCGCATTCCGGTCAGGCTGAGCATTATTGTCTACTACCGTAAGAATGGGAATACACCGCCACCAAGAAAATCCATCAATACAGGATGTAAATCCAACCCCCACAAGCCGGGGAATCCAACACCAAGTTAGGCCTGGAAATCCAATGCTCCCAGGCCTGGAAAGCCAATATCAACAGGTCTGGAATTCCAATAACATGAGGATTGGGAATCTAATAACCCAAGGCTTGGGAAAACAACTCTCTCAAGCCTCAACAAGCATTTACAATGCAATGGTCTCGGCATTATTAAAGGTAGAGCTATTGGCATTGCTCATGACATTTTTTTCTTTTTTTTAACATAATTAAATGGTATTGTCATTTACAATGGCAATAGGTGAGCATTAGAGAGTATTCGCGGACACAGAGCACACACAGAGCCGCGCACACACACAGACAGACAGAGCCACGCACACACACAGACAGAGCCACGCACACACACAGACAGAGCCACGCACACACACAGACAGACAGAGCCACGCACACACACAGAGCCATGCACACAGACAGAGCCAGGCACACACAGACAGAGCCACGCACACACAGACAGACAGAGCCACGCACACACACACAGACAGAGCCACGCAAACACACACAGAGCCACGCACACAGACAGACAGAGCCCTGCACTCAGAGCCCCCCCACACACACACAGACACACACACAGAGCCACACACACAGCCACACACACAGAGCCACCCCCCGCACACGGACACACAGACACACAGAGTCCCACACACACACAGAGCACTTGCTTCCCATGACCATAAAACAAGCAGGTGTTGCACACCGCACCTTTTCTTTTTATTAAAATAAAAATCTGTTATTTGTGTAGAACTTTCACAAAAGTGTTTTACGTCGAATGCGGAAAGGAACATGAGTGGTGCCAATGCACTCGCAACCATGGAACATATGCAACAGGGAGGCTAAGTCTAAGAGGGCGTAAAATGCAAGTTTGTGAGCAGCGTGATCTGCGTTACATAAATTACTCTCTTACAAGGGGGCTAGATAAACCCACAAGATAATCCTCTCCACGTGCTTAGTGAATTTTCTTTGAAAACACAGACATTTGTAGCCTATAATTACATAAAACTTCCAAGGTTAAAAACCCGGACTGCCCCGGCTAATCGCCTGGCCACCCTACACTGCCCACTCACTGCCCCCTCACTCACTGCCCCCTCACACACTGCCCCCTCACACACTGCCCACTCACACACTGCCCCCCACACACTGCCCCCACACACACTGCCCCCTCACACACTGCCCCCTCACACACTGCCCCCTCACACACTGCCCCCACACACACTGCCCCCACACACACTGCTCCCTCACCCACTGCTCCCTCACACACACAACCCCCCCACACACAACCACACACACGCAATACCGCGCACACACGCAAAATCCCACACACGCAAAATCCCCCACACATGCAAAATCCCACACACACACAGAACCCCCCACACACAACCCCACACAACTGGTTCAAATATGTTATCTCAATGTTTCAAGCTTCATTACAAATGTAACAAAAAGATGTTAATATTTGACATATGTTCTTGGATTTTCGTCACAATAAAATACACCGAACATAATCTTCACAAATGTTATTTACAAAAGTTTAAGCTATCGCCATTATAAATTAAAATAACTTTTATTTAAGTATTAATTATTAAAAAAAATTAAAAACCATTGTTATTTGTAATATCAATACATGTATGTCACGTAAATACAACACATATTGCATTACAAATGCTATAGGTGTCACATTTGCGAAAGTTATAACTATTGGCATTGTACATGACAAAGCTATTAATTTCGCTATTTTCAAAAACAAAACCTAAATTAAAAAAAAATCATTTACAATACCAATAGCTCAAACTTTCCTAATACGAGACCTATTGCATTGCAAATGCTTGTTTTTCTTTTGCTCATCAGAAATAGTAAGTACAGTATAAAGATAAAATTCATGTTCTACAACTGAATCACTAATTTCTGAGACAAAGGGCCTGATTTAGATCTTAGCGGATGGGTTACTTTATGATAACGGTGACAATATCCCGTCCGCTGAAATATAAATCCCATAGGATATGATGTGACGGAGTAAGCCGTCTGCCAAGATCTAAATCTTGCTCTAAGAGTACTTCATATTTAGCATAGGTTCTGCAAACATGGCCCAAACGACCTTTTCTCCTACATGTACTGAAAATCTTGCACAACAATTGTCAAGTTTTTCTGTTCCCAAGATGATTGCTACTGCCACACTTGTAGCATGCAATGTTACCACAATGTTCTATTTTTTTACTTCTCGAAAAAGCTAATTTCTGGCACAATACTCAGATGGTGAAGAGAAAGGGTATTTCCTGAACACATTTTTCAGAGTGTTCTATCTCCTCCGCAGTATTCATTGCCACTTTCAAGTTAAGTTTACTGCAAATCCATAGTCACTCTTGAACTTTTTTGATGTTTCTTTTCATTGAAATTTGGTCTATAGAACTTCATCATAAGCTATCTGTTCAAAATCACTTGAGGCAGAAAGTGATTTGAGAGCTGAAACATATCCTTCACTGCTTTTATTCTAACATTTTTCCTCCAGTAGAATTTTAATCTTTCTATCACTGTGTTGCCATTTTCCCATACTGAAAACTAATTTGTTCAATTGTCACTGCAAAAACCTCAAGGCTTTTACTAATTCCTATGTCTAATAGAGGAAGATTCTTCAATTCTTTGAGTGCAGTCCTAAGCAATATTTTAAAAGTGAAAATTTACAATACAGAGGTGCCATCTCCATTTTATAAAACCTCAACATCAGACAAAAAAAAACTGAATATCATATTTCCTATTCCGAGGGAGACTCGCCAAGAGGTTGAAATAATGGATGTGGCATTTAAATACTACTCATTTGGTTAAGGTGGAGCAATAGGCTCAATAGGCGCAAAACACAACAACAAGGTACCAGTTCAACAAGACGCACCAAGCAGTGTTAGACTTTTAATTTCCTTGATAATATATTTCCCTTTAACTACATTGAGATATAAAAATGTGTGTCTCGAGTGTTATATGCAGATTTGCATAAAATCAACTATGTATGTGTTGCTTTACACTAGTGCATTCAACTCCCATATATATTGTTTATAGTCGCTGCAGACGACCTGGTGATTTGGCAGCCTGCACGTGGGGATCTGCGCTTGTGGCGCACACTAAATAAACCACTCAGAGCCAGGAGGTATATGTTACTGCTATCGCGTGCGCGCGTCTCATGACGTTGCATGCGTGGTAGTCATGTTTATTATAGTCACATCACGTGACCGGGACCATACCAACTGGCCCGGTCACCATAGGGGTTACTCCTGAATTTTCCCCTGTTGGGGAAATGCCCACATGGGGCCGCCCTCCTTGTCACAGCTGTTCACGTCACAGCTGCAACACTACATTCCTCCCAAAAACAGAAAACATAATGAACATAGTCCAACCATAGTCCATGACAGTTTTTCTTTTGCCCACAACTCTTCCGCATTGGCGGCTCAACCCCACCAAATGACCCACCAATAACCCATGATATAAAAGAACTGAAATAGCCCCTCAGCTTCCTGGTTGGCTCTGGGTTACGTCGGAGCAGATACTGGGAACTTCCCCACCCATTGGACTCGACCTCCGTCTCCTCGCACAATGCTGGGGAAATGGTTTCTCCGGAGTCCTCTGGCATTTGTTCAAGCTCTGCCACCTCAGTGTCAGTGTTCATTGACTGACGGGTAACTCTTCCCGGTGATAACACGTCATCTGCTTCTCCCACTGCTTCCTAAAGAACCGGATTGTTCACAGTGACCTGGGTTTGGCTTTCCGCACCATGGTTTGACGCGGTGGCTTCCGCAAAATGACACTTCTTGAAATGGCAAATGTTCCTCATGACGACTTCCTCACCCCTCCGGGCGATTATTTTGGTGCCCCGGACTCTGATGACAACCCATGGGCGCCTTTCGTAGGGAAGATGGAATTTGCCTTTAGTCATGTGGCTCTTAATCAGCACTTGGTCGCCTCTTTGTAATTCTACTTTTTGAGCCCCATGGCGCTGACTGACTTGCTCATGTGTCTTACGGCTCTGGTTGTCAATCCAGTGTTCATCAGGATTTTCTGGGCACCATGTGGAATGAGTTGGAATCGAATCTGTGATTTCTCGGCCCATTGACAGATGTCCTGGAGCCAGTCCTGTCGTGGTGCGAGGTATTTGTCGGTAATTACTCAGAAATGTGAATAGAGCCAATTCTAGAGGATTGGATAAAGGAGTTGATTTAGGCTTATTCTTGGCAAAGAGAGAAACTACCTGGCACTGCAAATCGAGAGAGGGACCTTCGAACAAGAGATGGAGCGCAGAGTTATCTAAATGGGCTAGTTGTGAGGGCTCAATTAGGCTACGACAGGCCAAGCGAACGGCCAATGAAAAAGCTCTAGAACTGGCCAAGGCTTGGGACGCATTGGTGCAGGCTTTACAAGAACTGCAGAGGGTGGAGGAAGACAGAAAAGTACAGAGCATTCATGTGATATTTACGAACAGTGCAAAGTGTTATGAATATTGTCTCTATAGCCGGTGTTAGGCTATGATGTGTAAATCTGGAATGTACCCACGCCAATTGCCACGTGGCGGGGAAGGGACTCGGGGGTTCAGTTGGTAGTAACCTTGACGACATATTTGATGATATTAAGGGAAGTGAATGTTGTTGTGATCTGTCTGCTGAACAAAATCAATAAAATATGTTTTAAAAAAAAAGGATTGGATAAAGGAGGGAGGCCAGTTGACAGTAATTAGGCAGAATATCTGGCACAGTCCAAGGCCCCCAGGGCAGGCAGAGGCAGTTTTGTGATGGAGGGAGTTCGTGTCGTGGCTGTGGGCGAAATGCGCAGAGCGCCATCCGCGGCTGGTCACCAGCGCTGCTCCCAGCGTGTGGAGCCAAGCAGAGCAGGAATCAACATGTGGCTGCCCAGGGGGGCATAGCCAAAGAGCAAGTAGCTCCAGAGGGAGCCGGCATGACTCAGGGATCTAGGGTGGCAAGGAGATCTCCAGACAGGGGTGACATGATTAAAAGGCCTGGGAGTGCCGGCCATGTGGCAGGAGGCAGTGAGGTCCTGAGGCGCGCGCTTCTGCCCCGGGGAGGAGAAGTGCCAGCAGGGTAAGTTCAGTACCTCACCACAAGAGCCCAAGAGGGCCGCCGGTAGTCAGCGCCCACGGGGCCAGAGCAGCGGGGAATCATGAGTAGCGCACCTACCATGTCGCAGGGCCTCAATGGAGGGAGGGGAGGCGGTGGGTGCGAGCGGAGAGACGAGGAGAAGCACCTCGGCCCTGGGGTATGGCACACGCACCCCCAACCCCACCGCAGAGAACCCCCGCAGCGGCAAGACTCACCAGGGCGAGAGGAGTGGGTCAGCAGGCCGGAGCAGATGAGGGGATCAGGGCCCTGAAAGGTCCAGGTGGTGAGTCAGGAATTCAGCAGCGCCAGACAATCGCCAATGGATAGGCCCCCTCATGGCGTCAGGTCCCAGCCGCAGACCTCTATGAGGCAGTGCCCACGAAAGCTTAGAAAGGGATCACTCCGTGCCCCCAAGCGAGGAGAGACAGGAAAACATGAAGCAGGCAGGCAACGTGTTACAAAGAAGTGTAATACTAGGCCAGGTGATCTATACCAGGATCACAGCTTTATTCATGAGATCACTTCTTGGTTACAGGTTACAAGATGTCAGTCAGATCCTTTAAAGGGTTCCACCAGGAGCAGCACCTCGCTGCTCAGCCCTTCCACACCATCTGATTCCCCCTTCCACTACAAACACACTCAACATTCTATATGACCTCATCATAGGCTGAGCAGCAAGGCAGAGAACTTCTGTAGGGAGAGTGCATTGAGTAATTAGTACATTACAACACATCTCCCCCTTATAGTGATCGAAAACATTCAAAATGTGTTTAGGTGATAAAGCACACATCTCAGCAAAGGAGGATAATATAATTATACATCACCCCCCCCTGCTATAATGATCATAAACAATCAAATGCATGGAGATTGTAAAACATACAAACAACAGTAAAGAAGGATGCATAAAACAATGAATGCAAGTTAAAGAAATACATTCTTAAAAACTTAAAAGCAATGGATACTATCATCATAACTCACACCCCAAACTACGGGTACAATACCGCCACACCACACGGAGTACCTATTGTGCCACAAACTAAGGCACAAAACTGCGTCAGAGTAGGGATCTAAAACCCTCAACTGCACATACTAATGGCGGGACAGGTCTACCTAAAAGAAGAGGCATAAGACTCTACCCATACTAAAATAAGGTAATTATAACACAAAATACTCTTGAAACTTAATATGGGTACCTTTAAACCCAATGTGCACAGCCAAAAACATGGCCTGATGTTAGGACCTCATGGTTTTTAGAAATATTCGCGCATTCCCAGAGTTTGAGTTATAGAACACACGAGTGAAGAACACGGAGGTATACGGACAATAAGAAGTACCCTGATCGAACAGATATCAAATTAGGATCCCTTTTCCTAAATATGCCCCACGATATTTTTAAACTAGAAAGGGAGGAGTATAATTAAGATAAGCCTTTTGATAATCAAAATGTATATAACAGAGGAGACAGATGAAATGGATAAAGAGGAAAGGGAACCGGAACTGTGATTCCCATTATAGGATGAACATGTGGGATATCATTGTGTATAAAAATAGGGATTAGAATAGGTTAAAGAAATGTTAATATGACTGTATAGCGTAAATAATGTACTGAATTTTTATTTTTTATTATTATTATTTTTTTGTCCTAATACGCCAAAAGTTATGCCCAGAGTCCACTATATTCGTACTACGACCTCCACCACAAGTGAATGCCACCCGCATTGTGTAGCCTCTGATGATCTTAATGGATGCACTTTCCACAGAAACCCTCACACACAGTCAGTTCAGTTCTTCTATCTTGCCGACCCTGGAACTGATCCGAGGGAAATATATATCTGCAAAAAGGCATAATCATTGGACAAAATAGGTCACATTTGTCAGAGCTTATCTAGCCAGGCTATACAAGGCAGCCAACATTTTTTTTTCCTTTTCCAATTTACTCTATCTAGATTCAGTGTAAATTTAATCACATTTACCGAGTCTAGGGAGGTCGGTGCGGTATCTTTTATCCAGAATTTACAAATTTCTCTGCGGGCAAGTCAAATTAAATATAACAACAAATTATTGACTTCTCGGCAGAGTAGGCCATAGTTTGGAAAAATACCCCAAAAAATTAAAATAATGCTCACCTGAATTTCAAAGTTAAACATGGCTTCCATACTTTCACAAACCGCACCCCGAACATTATGCAAAACAGGGCACCTTAAAAACATATGAATATCATCCGCTTTTTCCTGCTGGCACTTTGGACAACAGGGAATACAGCCTTTCGAAAATATCGACAGCCTATCTGGGGACCAGTAAACTCTGTGGAGAGAAAAAAGATTATTTCTTTTTAAATTGGCAGTAGCTACTGTAGAATGTAGAATATCATAAGATACTTGCCATAATTCTTCTGTATTCTCGTCTGGCAAGTAATCTCCCCAAAGCTCATACGGTAAGGTAAAATCTCCATCCTCCAATTCCAGCATTGTCCAATAAAGAGTCGCTGTCTCTTTCTTATTGCCCTTTGCCTGAAGTGCCTTCTCCACTTCATTTGTTACTCCTACCGCTGAGCCCACCGCCTGGCTCCAGCTTTTAATTTGAAGATATTTGAATTTGGATAGTTTCTCCTCAGTAATGATGTTAATCTCGTCCCATCGTATTAACGTACCCTTGTAGTGTAGTTCCTATATTCACAATAGGCTCTGCGCATTGGAATGACATATACTATAGATTAGACGTAGGACTGAGGTCAACTAGATCTTTATCGTAAATATTAAACTTTAATTGTGAGTGCCAGCAGGCTCAGAGGTCACTAGAAACTTTCTCGAATTCACAAGAAGGGATTCGTTTCTGACAACCGCATAAACATGACAACTTTGTTTCCCAAGAATAAGAAATCAATTTCTAGAGTCGCGGAAACAATAGATTAATATTTTACTCAGTCAATCTTGCATGCTTCGTTTCACCAGAGGTGCTGAGAAAATAGAGAGACGGGCGTTTTCAATAAAATGTATTTATTGAACAGTCTTCTTTTTCAAGCATAAGAAATGTACTGCTACAATCGTAATACTGGTTATAAAGTACAGAGCGTATAATACGAAAAAGTATTATAAAGTAGTACTGTAAAAGCATGATATGGTTTCTAAGCCATAAGTTGCCTAAAACGAGTAAAATACATACAGTAATAAAATAATGACTAAAAGTACTCAACTGGTGCTTCTAAAATACGCCTACCCCGGTGTACCTAACCTAAGTCTAGTACAAGGGAAGAAGTAAGTAAGGAGTAGCTTAAGTTTAGTATTTCTCTGTCAAGGATCTATCCAAGAATTCTCTACGGGTCTAATCAGCTCCCTACCTTGGTTTTAGAATGAAGGAGGTCTTGTATCTCTCTCTCAGGACTCGATCTCCCAGCAACCCGCAAGGGTAGCCTGGAAACACTGGAGCTGGATTTCTCGGCAGGAGAAAAAACAGCATCTCTCAGTGCGTCAGCTGGAGGGTCGGCTTCCTTCGGCACTTGCTGCTGCAGGGCGTCGGGCAAGTAGTTAGTCGATCTCCTCCAAACCACTGTGTGCTTGTCTGGACAAATGTAGGCATATTTATACTTTGAAGGTGCCGAGTTTGACGTATGATTAGACTTAATAACATCACTCAAAAACTCAGTTCTTTGAAAACTCCATGATTTCCTAGATAAATTAGTATTCAGGCGAGGGGAAGTTCCTAGCTGCTGAAGGCGGGTTTTTCTAAGAAATCGTTGTTGATTCTTGGAACTTAGTGGAAGTAGCCATGCCGTATTTGGGCTGCATAGGCTCAGTCCAAGCATGGTAATGATTTCTATGCCTATATAAGGATCGGGTAATATATTCTTATATAAGGGCATGAATCGGGAAAATTACACTGGGGTCCTAGATTCATTTACAACACCCACTCCAAGATCTTAAGTTCAATAACTAAATGTATAAGCACTGAACATATCTAAGGCATGTTTTTACAATCCCACCCCAAAATACATGAAATGCACTTGAAATGGTTGTGCACGAAAAATTGAGTATTTCTACTGTACGCATTTAAGGAAAATGATGTCATTCTAAGCATAAAGTATCATATCTGAAATGCAAACTGAATGAACCATGTAATTACATTTATGAAAATGGCTCTTAAATACAGAAAAAAGTTCGAGACCATTTCATAATATAACATAGCATGTCAATATTTATAGTATTGAGTACAAGGCCAAATATTTCCTCTAGGAAGTGTTCAAAAAATGTCTTGTTCTCTAAGAATAGTTCTACTTTACGCAGATTAGTGTGTGCCAAAAAGTTCATTTTTGGGAGAGAAAAAAAATGCAATTGTTTGAGAAAAATAGATTTCCAAATTTAGAAGTCTTTGTTTTGAAAACGGGAAGGCCGAATTTCAGAGTTCAGGGAATGCTGTGTGCATGAATCAAGAGTTATTCTTGGTGTCAGGAGAAAACATCATATAATCTAGGCTGGCAAAGAAATCGTCTACCACAGTTGGTGAAAGTGGAACTATTTCATCAAGTAGATCCAATGTGCACAGATGAGAAGTATTGCCGTCAGCGCCAAGCAATGTTCATATCAGATGGTACCTGTGTGCCTGTTGATCCTCGTATCTCACCTTCAGTTAGACTTACTGGTGAGACCTCAATGAATGCCGTCATCAGGATTGGTAGCCGTTGGGGACAACACAATGCATGAGTCGTTACCAGACCTAGCAAGGCCTCGACATCCGATGGCAGGACTGATGGAAGTGTAAGACAAATGTCCAACACGCATTCCTCGCCGCAAAGCAGGCATCGTAGTACAGGTAAGATGCAATCTTGCCAGATTGGTCTGAACGATAGAAACCAAGTTGTGTTCAGATCTCTTAAACGAGCCAAGCCAAGAATCTCTGTAATCCTCTCACGATACCTCATGGCAAGGAGGCATTGTTCCATGGTATTCTGGGTTTCGCTGGTGACCAGACTTGCCATATCGGAGCAGAAGGAATAAAAATAGCATTCCTGCTACGAGTCCCAAAATGAGAGGCAGACCGCCGAACACAGAGTGCACGAAATTTGGAAAAATGCCGAAGACTGCTTCAAATGGTGTTAACAATCCCGAAAAAATTGTCTTAAATACATGTGCGATGCCACTGGTATCAGACATGTTTAAGATTTGACTTAACATTTCTGCAAAATGTACTGGGCAGTTTGTTGATAATAAGGCATGTATCTCTGCAGAAGTCCTTGCAACTTGCAGATCATACGTCTCTTTAGACGAGGTCAGTGGCACAGTTTTTTGCTAAAGAATGATTTTCATTCTGCTTAAAGTATCAATTCGTATAGAAGAGATATTCAGTGATGGCCAAAATGCCGTCCCACTGTCTGTCTTGCTCTTTGGATACAATACTTGCATACAACAAGTGACCCTGGATGACACACTAACGAGATAAAGTTTTCCTGGCAACATGCCACAACAGCTGTGGTCATTGAGCATAACGTAGCTGCCGTTGGATAGCTGCCTGAAAATTGGTTCTATCACTGTGGAGGGTGTACCGTGCAGGTGGCAAGAGAGGTTATTTGCAGAACCTTTGCAGGCTCCATGTAAATTAATACCTGTGCACAAAAGTGTACCACTTAGTGAGTTCTTACAAATTGTACCACTAAGGAATACCTCCTTCCCCTTATTCCAACATTTGTGTGTGTAAGGTAAAGTCCAGGTCGACTTAATGTATTCTTTACCCAACCTTTCATACAGGCCCGCTGGTATATGCTGTAGACCAGGGGTCTCCAACCGTTTCTGTAGTGAGAGCTACTTCTGATCAGTGAAAATAGCCGTGAGCTACTTAAGGCCAAGCAACTCGTGCATTTTTCGGAGACACCGCCCAAGCCCGGTTTCATTGTATTTAAGGCTAATTTCTTTGTGGCCCATACTGTGGTTTGAACAAAATAGACCTATAGAGCCGTTAAAAGCTGTCAGCAAACTGAAATTCATAACAAAACTGTATATCTGTCTCACAACTCATTCACCACAATGCTACACACTGCTTCCCATAACATGATAACGATAACTGCACCTTGGTGTTCATCAGGCAAGACAAGGAAACACTTACCACATAGGGTCAAAAACCAAAGAAAACACTTTGAACCACCCACCTGACACATGCCATAGCTTGCTAACTCTGTAAATGAGTGCTTCAGTGCCACACATAAGTAAGCACTATAAACAAGCTGCAACAGAAGGCTTCCCCTTTCTTCATTATGAAAAAAACTAAAACAAAGAGAGAAACGTTATGTTACAAATGAATACATATGATTTTCATTCATGTCCGGGCCTTTGCATGAGTACCATTGAGTTGGGTAACAATGAACATCTGTTATTCAGCACCAAGAGACCTCTGGATGAACGTGCGCTTTACAAATACACGTTATATTAATATGTTAAGCTTGCAGACTATTGGAACAATAAATGGCCGATATTTGGAAAGGCTGCAACCTAACTTTCATTATAAAGCACTTCACTCGGGTCAGTAACACATGCTTTAACTCTGCAAAGTACATTTTCAGAAAATGCATAGCTCTGCAATGCTCAGCAACAGGCTGTCTGCTAAGCCTTGCACTCACTGCACAGTCCTCTTCTACTTCCAGTAATTATAGTAGCATGAAACATATGGAAATGTCCTTCAGTCATACCACAATAAACGGAAAGCTTCATAGTCAGATCTATAACAGGTTCAAGCCAGCCGATGTTCTGTGCAGGTGCTGTCCAAAGTACAGCGTGGCTATACACAATCGCTGTACATGCTTTAACCTTGCCAAACAATACAATGAATAAACATACTACATGTTCTGTTACTGCACAAGCAGCCACCATACCCCTAGCTGCAGTCCTGCTATAATCCCCTTTTACCGCAGTATTGCCAAATATTGTAGCGTACTACCATATTTGAATAGTTTTTTGTGCTTTCATTTTTTACATTGCAGAGTAAATTCCCCCTACATTCTTTGAGCGGGCCACACCCATGCCACTTATTACTGCACAAGCAGCCATGTTCAATATAGCAGCACTGCTACAACAATAATCTTTTTACAGACATTATCCCACAGCATAGCGTACTACCTGTTCATAAAACACTTCTCCGTCTTTCCATTTGTTTTAAGAAAATACTTTTACTTAGAGTACTTTTAATGCCCTAGACGAGTCTGCCACTGTACTTTATTACCAAAGGCAGATATAAAGCACGGCGGCACCCGATGTTAAAATCAAAGGGCCTTGCATGCACTAAGCCACTTTCACTGACTTCAACACGAAGGCAAATATAAAGCCGGTTGAAGTCGGTGAAAGCACTTCAGGGCAGACAAGGTCTTTTGATTTTAACATTGTCCTACACCGTGGTAGCAGCTCAGTGCCTGCGCAGAACTTGGATTTTAAGGTCGGCTACCACCACAATTTATTATCGAAGGCAGAAGAAAAGCACGGAGGCAGCATACGTTAAAATCAGAGTTCCTTGCATTCACTGAGCAGCTTTCCCTGACTACCACGCAAAGCAAATTTAAAGCGTGCTGTAGTCAGTGAAAGCAGTTCGTGCAGGCAAGGACTTTGGATTTTACATCTGCTGCGACCGCGGTAGCAGCTCTGTGCCTGCAAGGAGCTTTGATTATAACATCGGCTGCCACTGCGCTTTGTTACTGAAGTCCGATATAAAGCCTAGTGGCAACCGATGTTAAAATCAAAGGTATTACAATGCATTTAGCCGGATTTAACAACTCTGCTATAAATCCAGGCCAAGGGCACACTTACCAGTCCTGCGCAGCTTCCCAGGAGGATGAGACTGCAAATATGAAGTGCGGAGCCTGCCTGGAAAATGCAGTCGGCGTGTGACAGCAGGAAGAACGTCACGTTTATTGACCCGCCCCGCCCCAGCTAGGCTCATTTCAGCTAATCAGAGCAGCTGGTTAGTGTGAGGGCGGGCAATGGCTTATAACTCGAAAAGACAATGAAGGGCTAAAAAATAAAAGGCTTAAAATACGTCTTTATAATTACAGATCGACCTGTTGGAGACCCCTGCTGTAGACAATACTGAAATTGGAATATCGTCACTGGTATCGTATTGGTGCCATGTGTTATCCATTCAATGACAGGCTTCTCAGAAACTGTCAATGGTAATCTGCCAAGTTTGACCTATGATTGGACTTAATACCTTCACTCAAAGAATCAGTTCTTTGAAAAATACATGATTTCCTAGATAAATTAGTATTCAGGCGAGGGGAAGTCCCTAGCTGCTGAAGGCAGGTTTTTCTAAGAAATCGTTGTTGGTTCTTGGAACTTAGTGGAAGTAGCCATGCCGTATTTTGGCTGCATAGGCTCAGTCCAAGTATGGTAATAATTTCTAAGCCTATATAAGGATTGGGTAAATTATACCTATATAAGGGCATGAATTGGGAAAATTACACTAGGGTCCTAGATTCATTTACAACACCCTCTGGCATTAACTGGAACCAATGTTCTATCCCTGTGTCTTTCAATGGTTTTGCGAGGACATCCCTAGACCATTCTGGAGATCCCGGCGAATCCCATACAGGAGCCAGGGCACTATAATAACCAATTTTGAGGGCTTTCCTTATTCTTACCCAGGTAAACACAATGTCTTTCACCAGCTTTAAGCGGACCTTTTTAAAGAAACGTGGATCTCTAAACTTATGCAAAAAGCCATGGTTTCCTCCTTTAATATCCCATAACATTTCTTTAAACATTGATCCTATCTCTGATCCATCAGGCTGTGAATAATGTACTGATTGACCCTATGTATGTTTTTTAGGGGAAAAAGTATTCATTTCATGCAGAGACAGATTAAATGTTGTCTTTACAAAGATGGTGAGAAAATAGGAAGGCCATTGAAACGCGTCAATGCTTTTTTAGAAGTACAATCTAAAGGAACATCACTATTGTGTCAATACAGATTTATCATTGTATCAAGCACAGTGTCCTTGTATCAATTTGGATGTACACCAGTATTAGACAAAGAGTGTGTCTTACTAGAAGTTTTTTTGTCTGTCTTAATTATGCGGGTCATAATTAAATATGCGGGCCATATGTTAGTGATTGAACCTTGATGTAATTGTATTGTTTGTAATCAATTCAATTGGTTTACTTGCTCAATCTGATTGAGTTTTTTAACATGTGTGTTACAAAAATCTTTTGTCTTAATAAAGTGACAGTATAATTTTTTTAAGACATTTTTGAATAATCCTTTTGTTAAAAAAAACCACGGTTATTTGTCTTGATTTTTGGGTCTGAAGGACCGGGTTTTTAGAACCCAGCGGCGTCAGGGAGAACGCCTGAAACCTTCGAGTTCCCCGTGTCTTGGCAAACAGAGACACGGGATACTTCTTGATGACGTCAAAGACCAAAGTTTATTGGCTGCAACCAGGAACAGAGATCTACGAAGCACACACGGGTGGTTCGTCAGAGACTGCACAAATTCTTTTATGCCAAAAATCAAGCCTCAGGCAACATTTCAAATTTACATCTGGTGCATCAAAAACTGACTAATGACAATGTAACATTTCAAAAGTAGCGAATGACGAAGATCCCAGACAATCCCATTCTCCGTTGTCCAGCCCACCAGAAGTGACCACGCACATTCCCAAGTTTCCTGTTCGATCAGGCCGGACAAACCCATCATAAAGCCTTCAACCCAAATCAATGATTATGTTGTAAAGGAAAGGCAGAAACAGATTGGAAAGGAGATAGAAAGGTGGGGGCAGTGTACCGTAAACTCGGGCACGTCCTGCTCTTTGATCTTTATCGGACCAGCTGCTGAACAAGGACCTGGCTCAGCGAGGTCAGCCTCGGGCAAGGAGTCAGTTCGGCCAGGTCACCCAAAAGTCAGCTAAAGCGTACGTGTCTCAAGGACTCGTTCGGCCACAGTTATCGTGCCTATGTTAGGGCAACCACACAAAATGGCTGCCATATGCAAAATGGAACCCGAAGGTTCAAACTAAATCCTTGAATAGAGAGTGTTCTCCTATATCGATTCATAGGAAAACACTCAGACACGCTACACTCGCCATTTGCGGTCTGCTGACACCAAAATCGTCCATTTCCGACAATTTTTAGTGAATGGGTTCGGAACCATCGAACCCGGTTCGCGAACCACGGAACCACAGACCCTCCTTTTGCCCTAATATAGGCAACAGACCCAAACCCATGTTAATCTGAATCTGGATCTATATTCATCAGATCATCGATATGTCGCTGTAGCATCATCCTATTACTTAGTACCTCTCTCTGGACAGGTCTCCTTGCACAAGAAGTAGCACAGAGGCCACAAATAGCAGGAGCACACTGCACACAGAGACAGAAAATGAAAAGGACTGCTAAGACCATCCCAATAACCATCAAAATCTTCCAACCCCAAGTGGATATCAATCCCCATAACCAACCCATCAAAGACCAATCTCCTTTGTCCAAATGGACAGAGTCGGAGATTTTATGCAATTTGGAAATGGCCTGGAAGACTGAAGGAGCGTTGTCTGGAATGAAAACGCAGCAGCTCGATTGTATCAGTTTACATACTCCAACTCGATCTGCTAAAATAACATCGAGGGGACTTGGCCTTTTTCCCCCAAAATTTTTCGCTTTTGACCCCCTTACCTTGGATGTCTCCCCCATGGGATTAAACCTGTATAGGCCATGAGTGGTGTGAGACACCTTGTTGAAAATGTAAAATTACATGATGTTAAATGGTGTACAGAAAATATCCCCCATTTTAAAACTGCACCTGACTGAAATGTACTGAGACTTAAAATGGATGCCATGGCCCTGGGTAGTGCCACCTGATTGCGTTAGGTTGGCGGTCTAGTTAATATTACCCAGCTACCCCTAGCTTTTGGAGGGAAAGCCTGGCACCCAGGGTGCTCACCCCCTCCCCTAGAACCAGTTTAGGCTAGTTGTGCCAACATTCTAGAAGGACCTGGCACTGCCTGGGAGGAGGGTATAAATAGGGGGAAGTGTCACCAGAGAGTCAGTCAGCGCTGGGACAAGGAAGGGAGGGGGACCTGCTGTGAGGTGCTACCGCCACATGGGCCTGTGAGCTGGGCCCTGCACCCCTATAAACCCCCCCCCGTTGCTGTCCCCATGGGCCCCTGACAAGGGAGGACTCTTCATAGGTCCCTGACGCCATGGGACCTTGAACTACGCCAGCGCTGAGGGAAAAAGGTGCCCAGAAGAGGAGGAATGCTGTGGGCTTGAACCCCCCAGGAGGTGAGGAGTGTGCCCCTGGGGCTGGCTGTGGAACTGTTCGCCCCCCCCTCCGTGAGGAGCCTACTTGGAAGTCCTGGTTTGCCTACCTAAGCGCTGTAAATTCCAAGACTGTTGCTGCCCTGACCTGAACTGTCCTGCCTGGGAAGCGTTATAAGTTGGAAGCGCTAGAGAAGGACTGGGAGGAGCTGCGTGTCCCTAGAAGCCCTGAACTGCCTCTATTCTGTTGGGCTAAGAGGGAGGGGCAGTGCGCTGTAAATAGCGTCATCTGCTGAGGAGAATCGCGCTGTGGCCTGAGGGCACTGTGAGGAGGATCAAATGTGAGGAGCCTACCCTCGTTTTGGCGCTGTCCGCCATTTAATTAATTAATTAAAAAGGGAGCCTACCCCTTATTGCCGCTGGAGATCACCGTCGCAGCCCGGGCGCTGAGGAAACTGTGGAGAAATAGCGCTGAGGAGCCTACCCTCGTCTCAGAGCGCTGTCCGCCATATAATTAATTAATTAAAAGGGAGCCTACCCCTTGTTAATGCCGAAATCAGCGCCGCTTCGCGCCAGCCAGTGAGGAGACCCCCGCTGTGGGAATAGCGCCGGCGGCCCCCGGAGTGAGGAGAGGGCCGCCAAAGTGAAGAAGGGGCCGCGCCAGGCCCGAGAAGCCAGCCTCGACCTGCCCACGTGACGGGGGCGCCCGACCACGTCATTGGTCGCGCCCCCGCTCTTGTCGCGCAGCCATTGGCCCTCGCGGCCGCACCCCTGAAGGGCCGCGCACGGATTGGCTGCCCCGCCGGGCAGCAGGAAGAGGCCTCTAAAGCCCGCGGAAGCCGCCGCAAAGCCTCGGGTTCCCGTGAAGAAGAGGGAACCCGGGTGAAACCATCGAGGTCACCGCGGGAGAGCCGGTGAGGAGGGGCCTCGAGGTACGGAGACCCCTAGAGAGCTGCCCGACATCTGCAGGGCTCCCGTTGGGAGGCGAGCCCTACAGCCAATCTTGGAGCCCCGGGTCCCCATGAGGTAGGAGGGGCCCGGGTGAAGCAAGGGAAGCGCCGGTCAGAGCCCGCAGAGGCCGCTGTGAGTGAGGAAGGGGCACTGAGGCACGCTGTCGGTGCCCGCCCCTTTGCGACGACCAGCCCTGCTGACTAGTGGAGCCCCGGACCCCTGGGAGCCGGACCCGGGTGACGGGGAGCGAGGAGCTGACGCTGCAGGGCCCTGGAGTGCCGGTGGAGCTCTGCCATTTCGTAGAGGAGCCTCAGAGGAAGAGAAGCCAGAGCCCTACGGACGCCGGAGAGGCATCAGGAGCCCGGTGAGTGGGGCCTTGGGCAAACTGTGTGGGAGTGGGGTGAAGAGGGCAACGGGGCACAGGGTCGGTGCTCGCCCCCCCCTCCCCTTAGTTTGGACAGTTGTAGTTGGGCCCCGTTGGCCCCAGACGCCACGGTGGTGGCCCGGACTAACCCTGTGGTGGGACTAAGCGAAACTGTAAGGGCCTGGAGAGAAGGAACTGGCCCCCCCCTCCCCTTTGAACTGGGACGGAATGGGCATGTCTTCAGATTAGATGCTCTGAGTTAGGCTTAGTGGTCATACGCCCGGGTTCACCTTCTATCCACCCATGAGCTAGTGCCCAAGGAAATGTTCTTCTTGATGAAGGGAATGTGTAACCTGTCATGAGGAAGTGGATGTGCTGGTTTAAAGAAAGGTTGCCCGAAGCCTGGTACTCGCAAATACTAAAGGTGTAGTGCACTTCTGTGCCTAGCTGTATTGTAGGTGGATTACCCTGCTAAGGTGAAGATGCTAATGTTATGCCTACACTAAAGTTATTGAGGTCCAGGTATTCTGTTGTTTATACATGCTGGGAGTTTGTATGCTTTGGTACCCCTAGGTTTATGATAGAGGAAACCGTGCTGTGTTTCATTACAGGTACTCCTGTCTATTATTATATGATGTTTTTCCCTTACAGGGGTTGGGTTGGCGTTGTCACGCATGAGGTTTAATTACGCTAATATGCAATTTACAATTTCAGCCAACCTCCCAAGGATGAAGGCCTGAGTAGGCCCTGCCTGATGCGTAGTTCCCTAGGTGGAGGGGGGAAGAAACCTGATGTTTTATTACAGGTGTTCCTGCCTAATGTTAATGCCAGTTGATTCCTATTCTTTTTACAGGAGTCGCCAATGCCAGCTATTTTGGGTTCTTATCCCTAATGTTTGGTTGCATGGTTAATGGGCGAATACGCTAAGTGCATTTTTCCCTTATATAGGTGTCACTGATGTTGCGTGCCAAATGCTAACCTTTTTATATTTCAGCTAGACACTATGGACTATGGACTAAACCCTTTTTGTCCCATGTAAATAATCCCCCACGGAAATACTTGGCTTGGGTGCCAGTTGGCGCCATGTTATGATTACTAGTGTATTTTTCCTTTTTACCTTACAGGTTGGAGATATCACTAAACTACTTCTTTTCCAACCAAAAGTGGAGTTGCGTCTCTTTTGTAGTGTGCCTGGTGTGTTGTCTGTGGATACTGCGTGAGTGCTTCACATGTCCTCAAAGTTTGGCCTGCCCGCTTGATGCCATGCTACCCCCTTGAAGATTTGGGCAACCCCCATTTCCTACATTGGTGGCAAGCGGTGGGATAGGACTTGTGTTTGCGCAGTACCACAGCGGCCACAGGTTACACTGCAAATAGAGCTTGGAGGTAATCACAGCCTTTTTGTGGGGATTATTGTTGTTTGCTAAATTGCTTCCTCCTGAAGAGTGTTCTGAATTGTCCCCTTGTTCCACTGGGAGGGTGTGTCCCGGGTGTACCTCGCCACGATGGGGTTGATCTACCAGGAAGTGGAACTGATGGAGCACACCGAACAGGAGGTGATAGACTTCCTCCTGGAGAGAGGGATACCCCCAGTAGGGAACATTAGGAGGAACCTGTTTCTCTATGAGGCCCTCAAGAGGGGAGAGCCCTTAGAGATTGATGGGGACTTGTCCGACTACCCCCCCCTGAGGTTTTAAAGGGTCAGTGGGTTAGAGACCAGAGAGAGGGCTCCCCATCCAGAACCCTGGGAGGTAGTTATTCCGATGAGGAGGAAGAGTTTGAGAGGGCGGAGACGCCAGTAGCTGTGGAGGACACCGAAGATAGGGAGTCTCGCACTGGGTCCAGTCCCGGGGGCACTGCCCCATCCCTTTCCCTGTCCCCAGAAGAGTGGGTAGATAGGAGAGAAGAGAGGGAGTATCAGCTGGCGCTGGCAAAGCTCAGGCATGCCGAGGGCTTAGCGCAGCTGAGGGTAGAAGAGCAGCGACTAGAGACTGAAAGAGTCCTAGCGCTGGAGAGAATGGCGGAGGCGGAGAGGGCCTTCGCCAGGGAGAGATCAGCTCAGGTGGGTAGTTTGTCCCCTGAGAGTGGTTTTAGGAGTCTGGATTCACCGAGGTGGGTGGGATCCAGTGGTGGCAGCGAGTGTAGGTCCAGTGCAAGGAGTCCCACTCCCGAAGCCCAGGAGACTGTGCCTGATTCCCTGGAGGAGGAGGACGGGTTAGTGTTCAGGGGCAGGGGAAAGCTGTCCCATCAGTCCTGGGGAGAGTTTGAGGAGGAGTGTTGGACTGTACTGGAGGATTGGGTGGTGAGGAGAGCAGTGGAGGATTGGGAAGGGCTGTGCCATGCCGTTATCCGGGAGCACATGCTGAGGAGTTGTTTCCCAAGACTGCGTCACCATCTGTTGCAGTGCGGGTTCTCAGACCCCAGGGAACTTGCACGGGAGGCAGACCTCTGGGTAAGTGCCAGAGCGTCTGGGAAGGCTGAGGGGAGTGATCCTGAAGGGAGTGAGACGGGGAGGTGTCCCAAGGTGCCCCAGCTGCGGCCACCGGGCCTGGAGTGTTCTTTAAGAGAACCCCAGCTTGGGAGGCTAGGCTGCCCCGATGTGTCATCCAGAAGGAGGGATCCCCTTATGTCAGGAGAACCCGGAGCATCATTAATCAGAGCTCCAGGGGTTCGGGGGTCTGACCAGTCACAGGGTCTAGATCTTGGACTGGGGTTCCAGGTTCAGGAGTTGCCTGGCCTGGAGGGTGGGGTTCCTGTAAGGCAGGTCCCTACCAAATTGACTCCCAGGGGTACCACTTCCAGTGGGAGGGTGCGGAACTCTGGGAGGGGGTGCAGAGGGAGGAAGGTCTCCTCTCTGTCACCGGCTCAGCCACAGGGCATAGATCCCGGGTTGGGTGGCCAGGGACAGGAGTTGCCTGCCCTGGTGGGAGGGACATCTGTAATCAGAGTCCCCCCGGAAGTGACTCCCAGGGGTACTTCTCCGGGTAGGAGGGTGCAGAATTCTGGGAGGGGGTGCAGGGAGAGGGAGGACTCGCCCCTGTCACCGGTTCAGCCTGTGAGTTTCGACTCCAGGTTGGGGAGAGAGTTGTGTGAGGGTGTCCCCAGGCGTAGGAGATGGAGGAACCCAAGGAGGAGAAGTAGGGGGAGGGGAGCCTCGCCCCTAAGGGCTGGTCATTCTGAGGGTGTAGACCCCAGATGGGTGGACCAGTGGAAATTTGGAGAGAGGAGAGTGGTTCAAGAGAATTCCAAGCCTGAGGCTAGAGCCTCCCACTCTAGGAAGGAGAAACATCCCACTAGGGAACACCAGTGGGGTGGTTTTGTTAGTGAAGGGAGGGTTGCGAAAGAGAACCATTGGGTTCCAGAGTGGAGGAGAGACTGCAGGTGCTCCTGTAGTTGCAGGCCTGCGTCCACCTTTTTCCGCCCCAAGCAGGGAAGCCCATCAAGGCATTGATGTGTCTACCCTGGCTTTTGGCTGGGGGGGAGTCGTGTTGGACTTGGCCTTTTTCCCCCAAAATTTTTCGCTTTTGACCCCCTTACCTAGGATGTCTCCCCCATGGGATTAAACCTGTATAGGCCATGAGTGGTGTGAGACACCTTGTTGAAAATGTAAAATTACATGATGTTAAATGGTGTACAGAAAATATCCCCCATTTTAAAACTGCACCTGACTGAAATGTACTGAGACTTAAAATGGATGCCATGGTCCTGGGTAGTGCCACCTGATTGCGTTAGGTTGGCGGTCTAGTTAATATTACCCAGCTACCCCTAGCTTTTGGAGGGAAAGCCTGGCACCCAGGGTGCTCACCCCCTCCCCTAGAACCAGTTTAGGCTAGTTGTGCCAACATTCTAGAAGGACCTGGCACTGCCTGGGGGGAGGGTATAAATAGGGGGAAGTGTCACCAGAGAGTCAGTCAGCGCTGGGACAAGGAAGGGAGGGGGACCTGCTGTGAGGTGCTACCGCCACATGGGCCTGTGAGCTGGGCCCTGCACCCCTATAAACCCCCCCCGTTGCTGTCCCCATGGGCCCCTGACAAGGGAGGACTCTTCATAGGTCCCTGACGCCATGGGACCTTGAACTACGCCAGCGCTGAGAGAAAAAGGTGCCCAGAAGAGGAGGAATGCTGTGGGCTTGAACCCCCCAGGAGGTGAGGAGTGTGCCCCTGGGGCTGGCTGTGGAACTGTTCGCCCCCCCCTCCGTGAGGAGCCTACTTGGAAGTCCTGGTTTGCCTACCTAAGCGCTGTAAATTCCAAGACTGTTGCTGCCCTGACCTGAACTGTCCTGCCTGGGAAGCGTTATAAGTTGGAAGCGCTAGAGAAGGACTGGGAGGAGCTGCGTGTCCCTAGAAGCCCTGAACTGCCTCTATTCTGTTGGGCTAAGAGGGAGGAGCAGTGCGCTGTAAATAGCGTCATCTGCTGAGGAGAATCGCGCTGTGGCCTGAGGGCACTGTGAGGAGGATCGAATGTGAGGAGCCTACCCTCGTTTTGGCGCTGTCCGCCATTTAATTAATTAATTAAAAAGGGAGCCTACCCCTTATTGCCGCTGGAGATCACCGTCGCAGCCCGGGCGCTGAGGAAACTGTGGAGAAATAGCGCTGAGGAGCCTACCCTCGTCTCAGAGCGCTGTCCGCCATATAATTAATTAATTAAAAGGGAGCCTACCCCTTGTTAATGCCGAAATCAGCGCCGCTTCGCGCCAGCCAGTGAGGAGACCCCCGCTGTGGGAATAGCGCCGGCGGCCCCCGGAGTGAGGAGAGGGCCGCCAAAGTGAAGAAGGGGCCGCGCCAGGCCCGAGAAGCCAGCCTCGACCTGCCCACGTGACGGGGGCGCCCGACCACGTCATTGGTCGCGCCCCCGCTCTTGTCGCGCAGCCATTGGCCCTCGCGGCCGCACCCCTGAAGGGCCGCGCACGGATTGGCTGCCCCGCCGGGCAGCAGGAAGAGGCCTCTAAAGCCCGCGGAAGCCGCCGCAAAGCCTCGGGTTCCCGTGAAGAAGAGGGAACCCGGGTGAAACCATCGAGGTCACCGCGGGAGAGCCGGTGAGGAGGGGCCTTGAGGTACGGAGACCCCTAGAGAGCTGCCCGACATCTGCAGGGCTCCCGTTGGGAGGCGAGCCCTACAGCCAATCTTGGAGCCCCGGGTCCCCATGAGGTAGGAGGGGCCTGGGTGAAGCAAGGGAAGCGCCGGTCAGAGCCCGCAGAGGCCGCTGTGAGTGAGGAAGGGGCACTGAGGCACGCTGTCGGTGCCCGCCCCTTTGCGACGACCAGCCCTGCTGACTAGTGGAGCCCCGGACCCCTGGGAGCGGGACCCGGGTGACGGGGAGCGAGGAGCTGACGCTGCAGGGCCCTGGAGTGCCGGTGGAGCTCTGCCATTTCGTAGAGGAGCCTCAGAGGAAGAGAAGCCAGAGCCCTACGGACGCCGGAGAGGCATCAGGAGCCCGGTGAGTGGGGCCTTGGGCAAACTGTGTGGGAGTGGGGTGAAGAGGGCAACGGGGCACAGGGTCGGTGCTCGCCCCCCCCCTCCCCTTAGTTTGGACAGTTGTAGTTGGGCCCCGTTGGCCCCAGACGCCACGGTGGTGGCCCGGACTAACCCTGTGGTGGGACTAAGCGAAACTGTAAGGGCCTGGAGAGAAGGAACTGGCCCCCCCCCTCCCCTTTGAACTGGGACGGAATGGGCATGTCTTCAGATTAGATGCTCTGAGTTAGGCTTAGTGGTCATACGCCCGGGTTCACCTTCTATCCACCCATGAGCTAGTGCCCAAGGAAATGTTCTTCTTGATGAAGGGAATGTGTAACCTGTCATGAGGAAGTGGATGTCCTGGTTTAAAGAAAGGTTGCCCGAAGCCTGGTACTCGCAAATACTAAAGGTGTAGTGCACTTCTGTGCCTAGCTGTATTGTAGGTGGATTACCCTGCTAAGGTGAAGATGCTAATGTTATGCCTACACTAAAGTTATTGAGGTCCAGGTATTCTGTTGTTTATACATGCTGGGAGTTTGTATGCTTTGGTACCCCTAGGTTTATGATAGAGGAAACCTTGCTGTGTTTCATTACAGGTACTCCTGTCTATTATTATATGATGTTTTTCCCTTACAGGGGTTGGGTTGGCGTTGTCACGCATGAGGTTTAATTACGCTAATATGCAATTTACAATTTCAGCCAACCTCCCAAGGATGAAGGCCTGAGTAGGCCCTGCCTGATGCGTAGTTCCCTAGGTGGAGGGGGAAAGAAACCTGATGTTTTATTACAGGTGTTCCTGCCTAATGTTAATGCCAGTTGATTCCTATTCTTTTTACAGGAGTCGCCAATGCCAGCTATTTTGGGTTCTTATCCCTAATGTTTGGTTGCGTGGTTAATGGGCGAATACGCTAAGTGCATTTTTCCCTTATATAGGTGTCACTGATGTTGCGTGCCAAATGCTAACCTTTTTATATTTCAGCTAGACACTATGGACTATGGACTAAACCCTTTTTGTCCCATGTAAATAATCCCCCACGGAAATACTTGGCTTGGGTGCCAGTTGGGGCCATGTTATGATTACTAGTGTATTTTTCCTTTTTACCTTACAGGTTGGAGATATCACTAAACTACTTCTTTTCCAACCAAAAGTGGAGTTGCGTCTCTTTTGTAGTGTGCCTGGTGTGTTGTCTGTGGATACTGCGTGAGTGCTTCACATGTCCTCAAAGTTTGGCCTGCCCGCTTGATGCCATGCTACCCCCTTGAAGATTTGGGCAACCCCCATTTCCTACAGAAGTGTCATAAGTCTATCCGACTGGAGCTCAGCAGTCAGGTTACCCAGGGCACCGGCAGTTTCGACTATGGTGGACTCAAACACTCTCGTCAACTGACAAATATTCCTACTGTTAGCCATAGGTCCCCAGAACGGCAGAAAACCCTTGAAGAAATCTCCCAGTTCTTGTCCTGTAGTGTCTTCTTGACTAACGACACCTCTAGCAACTCTTGTTTTATGGTAATCTGCCGCAGCTGTAAAAGTAGGAGGCAACAGAAAGGAAACAAAACATGTGCCCGAAAAGTCGGGGGCAGCAATGTATAAGCTTTGTCATAGTAAACAAAGTAGGTACCCTTAGCAGCTAGGAACGCTGGGGAAGACTGAGACGCAAATACATAAGTCTCAGTACAAGCGCTCTTCCCTAACTGAGCCTTCGGATTCTTACCGTTGCCCTGCAGACAATAGTGGCCCTGATAGGGCACTATCCAAATCGGTGGAGAACTCTTCGCTCGCTGGTTAACACTCAGACTAACTCCATATCCAGTTACGTTCCAACAATGTAGGCTAAAGTCTCCTCTCTCGGAATAGTCTCATATGAGCTAATCCCTCTAATCATGTCGACAATGCCTTTGACTATGGCGCTATTCTTTGGGTTGTCTTTCAATGAACGTTGGGGATAGACACTATGGGCATAGATAAACATCGTTCGGTAAGCCCAAATCGAACCATTAAAACTAAAGGGCAAAACTAAATAAGGAATACCCTTATCGGTTGTATGAGGCATCAAACCACAATCCAACAATTTGTAGTATTCATCACCAACTGGTGTTGATGCAGAAGTTGAATGAAAGAATTGTTAGCAAATTCCAATCGTCTGATTACCTCATGCTCAGGCAAAGGGTGGAAAGAATGAGAAGAAGAAATCGTAGGTGAAGGTGTAGGTTGCACAGTGGAATCAAACGTCATTTTAAAAGCAAATGTTACATAGCCAGCTATAAATATCATAAAACTCAATAGTAGAAATAAACATGGTATTAAAAAACTTTTCTTCGATATTATTTTGCATATTCGTTTTCCAAAAGTCAGTGTCTGTACAGGTCTCTCCAACTCAAAGAAATCCATCCTAAACTAAAGGTGCTGCCCGCGGTGGTAGGTTGATTCTGCTTAGGAGTGCCTCTGCTAACCCAGGAAGACTGCCTTGAGCCAACGGAACCCTCGACCTAGTGTCTCAGGCTTGCACTCCCAAGACTGGGAGCAACCGCGACCCTAGCAGCGAGAACCGGATGGCGGTTCAAGAAAAACAAAAATGAGTAGATCCTTGGAGGAGAGTCAACCTGCAAACAAAAAAATCATCAAAATGTATTAGTCTTTATTTATTTGTCCGTAACTCTCGGTCTCAGATTATAGCGATTCTTTCCAACTAATTCTTGATCAATGAACAAAAGGTGAGGCTCTGTAGTGTCCAATCGATCTGCAGGAGGTACTGACGTTTGCAAAATTCTATCGCTTTCCTTCTCTGAGTTCGTTCCAATCAATCGAGCATCGCTGAACGGTATGAACCGTGGGACAACGTCCGTTTCAGAATCTGCAAGTCCCTCCTGGACCCACTTATCGTACGGCAAGGGCAGAGGTGCCCTTTTGGTGTGTGATCCGTGGATCCAGTTTCGTTTGCCTTGCACTCGGACCGCAGATCTTGTTGACAAGAGTACTTGATAGGGCCCCGTCCAACAGGGCTGTTCGTTCTTGGTCCGCTGAAAGTTGCGTACAAATACCCAGGAGCCAGGTTCGATGGAGTGCCCTGGATCGTCTGAAGCTTGTGGAAGACTGTCATGCACCTGTTGGCGTAAAACACTCATTTTAGTTGTCAGTTCACACAAATAGTCAAGCAACACAGGATACTCGAGGTCTCTGAACCTCGTTGGTCTTGGTACGCCCCAAATGTTTGCTGGGCGACCAAACACAACCTCATACGGACTCAAACCCATTTGTGAATGCACAGGCATCCTTGTGGACAGAGGTGCTAATGGCAAGGCGTCTGGCCATTGTAAACCAGTGCTCGCTTGAATTTTGGCCAATTTTAACTTAAGAGTGCCATTGTAGCACTCGACTAAACCAGCTGATTGGGGGTGATTTACAGCGTGGAATTTCTGCCTAATCCCGAGACCCTCACACACTCTCTTCATAACTTGACCCACAAATTCACTCCCGTTATCACTCCAGATAATTCTCGGCATTCCAAATCTCGGGAAAAACTCTTTTATCAAAGCCTTCGCTGTGGACAAAGCAGTATTGTCCTTAAGGGGGTAAGCTTCTACCCATCTAGAAAAGGAGCAAACAACCACTAACACATATTTCAAGTTGTTGCAACTCTCCATATGGATAAAATCTAGCTGCAAGGCCTCGAACGGATACGTAGGAGGAGCAAAATGACCAGCTGGTGTTGGAGTTCCCTTACCAGGATTATGCATCAAACACACCATGCAATTCTTGACCAAGTTCTCTGCACATTTGGGGATTTCCGCATTCTGCCAAACAGGAGCCAACAACTTGCAAATCCCTTTCACACTAATATGTGCCATTCCGTGAGCCATTGAAACGACTGGAAGCACATACGCGTTAGGCAACAACCATCTCTGATGCTCTGACAAATCAATCCAACAACCATCCGAATCCAATCTACCCTTGCTCTCTCTCCAGTCATTCAACTCTTTCTCTGTGGCCTCACCCAGTATAGATTTCCCGCTTTCAATAGTATCTTCACACATACTCTTCTCTGGAACCCATCTCGCTGGACCCGCAACATACATTCGACTCATCATGTTTCTAGCAGTTTCTTTCGCAACTTCATCCGCAAACGCATTACCACGACCGATATCATCTGTAACCTTTTTATGGGCACTGCATTTCACAATTGCTACTTGCAATGGTACCGTAAGAGATTCAAGAAGTTCATTCACTAGTTGCCCATGCTGGCTCTTAGTCCCATGCGATGTCAGAAAATCCACGTTCACGCCACAAACGTCCAAAGCTATGAGCCACACCAAACACATACTGACTATCCGTATACACATTCACTCGTTTTCCTTTCGCTAACACACACGCTCTCGTAAGTGCAATCAATTCCGCTGCCTGTGCCGAGTTATTTGGGATACGTGCAGCTTCAACAACCGTATGCAAAGTTGTCACAGCATATGCTGCAGTCGTATCGCCATTCGGCAACTTAAAACATGAACCATCAACCCACAAAGCATCATCAGAATCAGGAAGAGGAGTATCCCGGAGATCCACTCTCCCTTTCATCTCTTCTTCTGTTCTTAGAAACAATCATGCTGTTCTTCACTATCCTCATCTGTCTCAAACGAAATTGGCAACAAAGTAGCTGGGTTTAAGGTATTACACCTTTTGATGTGTACATGACTCGCTAACAGTGTAAGCTCATACCCTGACAATCGAGCACTAGTTAAGTGCTGTGTCTTGGTACGATTCAACAAGGTATCCACTGCATGTGGGAACATCACCACTAACGTGTTATCCATAACCAAACCAGCAGATTGTCGAATTGAAACAGCCGCTGCTGCTGTAGCTCTCAAACAGCTCGGCAACGCTCTAGCTACAGGATCTAAGATCGACGAAAAGTACGCACATGGGCGTTGCTTATCGCCAAACTGCTGAGTCAAAACCGACAATGCACATACCTCTCTCTCGTGGACATATAATGTGAAAGGCTTACTGTAATCGGGAGTACCCAACACAGGAGCCAAGCACAACTCATTGCGTAATTCAGAAAAACTCTTCTGACTTTCATCAGTCCAAGGAATAGGATCCGGGGTATCCTTAACAGTAAGAGCTATCAAAGGCTTCGCTAACAGAAAAATTGGGGATCCACTGCCTACAGTACGACGTGATACCCAAAAACGCACGTACTTCTCTCTGTGTCGTAGGAACACTCATTTTCACGATAGCCTGAATTCTTTCCAGGGTCAGTTTCCTTCCCTCCTTCGATAAGAGGTGACCTAGGTAGGTAACTTCTTGTCGACAAAATTGCAGTTTCGAGAGAGAAACCTTGTGATGACAATCAGACAAGTGACGTAATAATGCCAATGTGGCATCCTTACAATTCTCCTCAGTATCAGCAGCAACTAACAAATCATCAACATATTGAATAAGAGCTGCACCTTCAGGTAAAATCAACAGATCAAGTTGTGTCTTCAAAGCTTGACTGTAAATCGATGGACTCTCGCAATAGCCTTGAGGAGCGTGCTTAAAGCGGAAACTGCGTCCTCCTAAAGAGAATCCAAAGATATCCCTACTCTCCATAGCAATCGGAATGCTGAAGAAAGCATTCTTCAAGTCGATCAACGAAAACCAGGTAGCAGAAGCCGGAATCAAAGTCAATAACGCCGTAATGTCAAGCACAACAGGAAATTGGGGAACAACAATCTTGTTCACTTCATGAAGATCGATGACAAATCTATATACAGGAGGCAGTGAAGGATCAGTTCTCTTTAGAACAGGCAAAACAGGACTATTGCACACATTACCTCGCGTCTCTTCAATAACACCCTTGTCGATCAGATCATAAATGATCGCTAAAAGTGCACGCTCACCATCACTCGATATACAATATTGTGGAATACGCGGTAACTTAGCATTAGCCTTCAGTGTCACAACATATGGAGGAATATCCAACAGGCCCACATCATTTGGACCCGTAGCCCACAGTGAATCCGGTAACAAAGACAATTCCGATGAAAAACAATCTTTCGATATATACATCGGAGAAATCACACTCTCACCCAGGGTAAGATGTACTCCCGCCGGAGAACAATACAAAGTCTCATACAATCTCTTCAACAAGTCCAATCCCAACAAATTCTCAATGCAACCTGTAGTCAAAAGAAGGGGTGCTTCAAACTTACGAGGACCAACAGAAAGGGGCAATGGAGCAGAAATCGGATTCGTAACGGGGAGCCAGAAAAACCTACAGAACCATTATTAAAGCCAGACAAAGGTGCGCCAGGGAGTTTACAGTGCATAATAGAACTCTTCGTAGCACCAGTGTCTAGCAGAAAAGGCTCTGACACACCTGATGCAATCACTTTTACATAAGGTCCACTCTGATCTACTGGAACTGAAACAACTCCCTCTCTTTGTCCATGGCTGTCCTAGCAATCATTACCACTTGTTCCATCACCTTCAACATAGTAATCATCTACATAGTACTGTGCTGACCTACCAGATGAATTCTGCTGCTGATCAAAGCTATTCATCGAATTCTGCGGAGGCAAAGGAAGCACATTTTGTCCGCGACCCCTACTTCTAGGCGCTTGCTGAGCACCTCTACCTCGTACACCAGAAGCACTATTCCCTCTTTGTAGCAAGACCGGACAACTATTCTTATAATGACCCTCTTCTTTACAATATGCACACTGATTGGGGCCATATGGAAAACGCTGTTGCGAAGGCTCGTCTCTTTGCGAGTTTCTCGAATACTGTTGAGGCTGCTGATACGCTGATTATTAACACGGGGTTGGATAAGCTTGTTGTAGAAGAACTTTAGTCTTCAATTCCTTAGTCTTCTTATCCGCTTTCTCTAACTCATCCTTACGTCTATTCTCATAATACTGAGCCGTAGCTAAAATCTGCGCTGATGTAGAAACAGGCCAAGCACTCTCAGAATCCTTCAACTTCGTGCATAACTCAGGAAGAAGATTGTGTACAAACTTGTCGACGAACAACCTCTGGCCACCTTCGGTAGCCATATCCTGCCCACTATGATCAACAAAAGTTTCTTCAAAACGCGTGAAGAAATCTGACACAGTCTCATCTTTCTTCTGCTTACATGCAGACAACTTATCCCAATTAACACGGACTTCGGGCATCAAAGTCTTCATGAAAGTAATAATCCTACCAGGAAGTTCTGTAATAATATTTTCAGGCTTAGCACCTCCAACTTGTCTGTCGTTAGCAGCAACAAGATTAACCCACAAATCACCCAATTCATTATCATGATCCGTATGTCGAATGACATTCCAGATGGGCTGTGCAACAACATTCCCAAACAACATGTCTATGTCCGCCAAATTCATGACGCACGAACTCACAGTTTGCGTAAGCTCTTTATAATATTCCGCTGGATTTTTTCTCGGATCAGGCAAAGTTTGCTTAAGCGCTTGAACTTCAGCACGCTTCCAAGGAACATGTACACACACTCTCTGGAAGTGCGCAACAACAGGTGGATTAGCATTTGCATCAGCAGGTCTCCAAACCGGAGGAACCTCTCGCATCGGATACTGACGTGATTTCCTCGCAACTAACGAATCGGGCTCAAACAGTCGTTCAGAAGAAGCATTATGCCAAAATGATAATAACGTCGACACCGCTCTCTCGATGTCGGGGAGGCTCACAATCGTTCCCTTTGCAAACTCAGAACGCAATCGAAACAACTCTTCAGGAGGTTTACCCACCGCATCCATCCATTGATCATGGAGGAACGCACACATGGTCTCAAAAACATACCGTTGCTTAGGTGCTTCCCATTGTCGGAAAACATCTATGATACCCTCAAGATCGTACTGGGACGTGTACGTTACCCATCTACGTGCCATGTGATCCAAAACCATACGTTCATCCGTTTCAGGCAACTGACTACGCGACTGTCTACGCTCAGTCACTGGAGACATACCCAATTGTCCCAACAAAGGAGTCAGAAAACCAGAAAAGGCAGCAGTCATCCGCTGCCTAGGAGAAGGAGTAGTCGGAAGAATAAGGGAGACGAAACAGTAGTAGAAGAATCCAAGGACGGAACTGAAGAAGTGGTAGGGACAGACACAGAAGTAGTAGCCGTAGAAAAGGGCAAAGCTGGCAGCCCCGGAGGAGGCTGCGCCAAAGGAACAGTAGCCAACGGAAGAGCTGACTGTGCAGGAATTACAGGAGGCAAAACAACCGGCAATTGCCCAGCCACCACTGGTGGCGGTGGTGCCGCAGCAGTCTGCGCATAAGGCGGCGGTGAATTTAACAGATGCGACATTAAAGGATCTTTCGCAAGATCTTTCTCGTCTTTCTGCTCTTTAGGCGGCAAGACTGGGTAGCATCTATCTACCGCTAACTTCCTCACTCTAAGCATCTGTTCACTTTCTTGTTCTTCCTCATTATCTCTATAAGCAATGGCAGCTTGCACCATTGACATACCTCGTTCTCGCTTATTCTTTTTCGCTAATTTTATTTCTTTCTGTTTGGCTTCTTTGCGCCATATGCGGAAAGAGTCAAACATCGCCGGCCGGGCTTTCTTCTTGAACAATTTCACCTCAAGGTTATCTAGTATTTCAGTTTCGAAACTACCGTAACGGGGCCATTGTAGGACACCGTCACTCTTCGTATATTTTACCCAGATCTCATTGTAGCTAATAGGGCCCACACCATGTTTCACGTACAATTTGTATGTAGGAGTTCCGATCGGAGGAACCGGACACGAATCCTCTAACCGGGAATCCCTCGATATACCACAACTAAACAAGTTTCTAAAACTGCTAAAACCAGGCATCTTGCTCACTAGTTCAGCTTCAAACAACAAGGGAAGTCTAAAAACGACAGTCTCGTGAATACACGAATCCCTTGGCTTTGGGGCCTGCAGGTACCAAATCAAAGCTATCCACTAAGGGATACAAAACAAACTAAGGACTAGGAGACGCTCCACATATACTTAACTGAAATGTCGATTGCGTCACCAGAAGACCCGTCAATCGTCTCGCTCTACAAACATCTAAGGCTCCAAAACAGGGCGACAGTCAGGGCAGCAGTCCTTCGTAGCCGTCGGAAAGCGGGAAACCTCGCAGCAAAGACTTTCGGACCACAACGACATACAGGGGTCGATGAAGTGGCTGGCCTTCCTCCAGAATTTTCATACGAAGCTTCTCATGAACCTCTGGCTTGGACCGGTACCGCTGAAGTCGCCCTACGTTGGGCGCCAACTGAAGGACCGGGTTTTTAGAACCCAGCGGCGTCGGGGAGACCGCCTGAAACCTTCGAGTTCCCCTGTCTTGGCAAACAGAGACACGGGATACTTCTTGATGACGTCAAAGACCAAAGTTTATTGCCTGCAACCAGGAACAGAGATCTACGAAGCACACACGGGTGGTTCGTCAGAGACTGCACAAATTCAATAAGCGGAGCATGGTCTTTTATGCCAAAAATCAAGCCTCAGGCAACATTTCAAATTTACATTTGGTGCATCAAAAACTGACCAATGACAATGTAACATTTCAAAAGTAGCGAATGACGACGATCCCAGACAATCCCATTCTCCGTTGTCCAGCCCACCAGAAGTGACCACGCACATTCCCAAGTTTCCTGTTCGATCAGGCCGGACAAACCCATCATAAAGCCTTCAACCCAAATCAATGATTATGTTGTAAAGAAAAGGCAGAAACAGATTGGAAAGGAGATAGAAAGGTGGGGGCAGTGTACCCTAAACTCGGGCACGTCCTGCTCTTTGATCTTTATCGGACCAGCTGCTGAACAAGGAACTGGCTCAGCGAGGTCAGCCTCGGGCAAGGAGTCAGTTTGGCCAGGTCACCCAAAAGTCAGCTAAAGCATACGTGTCTCAAGGACTCGTTCGGCCACAGTTATCGGGCCTATGTTAGGGCAACCACACAAAATGGCTCACATATACAAAATGGAACCCGAAGGTTCAAACTAAATCCTTGAATAGAGAGTGTTCTCCTATATCGATTCATACGAAAACACTCAGACACGCTACACTCGCCATTTGCGGTCTGCTGACACCAAAATCATCCATTTCCGACAATTTTTAGTGAATGGGTTCGGAACCATCGAACCCGGTTCGCGAACCACGGAACCACAGGTCAAAGGAACTTTATTTCTCTTTGATACTGATGAAGCAGACACCAATTCAGATGGCATCCTCATAAACCTGAATGTACAGAAAGGTGTATGAATGATGTATAGTCTCTGCATGACTCCTCTAACTCAATCAGATGTAAGATCAATGGTGCTAAAGACCTTTGCACCATCGAGTAACGCTAATAGTTCAGTAATATTAGGCAAAGGGTAATGATCTACCACAACACATTTATCAAGTTGCCTCAAGTCAATGCAGAGACGCAAATCCCCATTGGGTTTACGTGCTGTAACGACCGGAGCCAACCATTCAGATCCTTCAACCTCTTCTATGATTCCCCAATCCTTTAGTTTTTGAATTTCTTTTTTCATATCTTCTCTAATAGAGAGTGGCACATTCCTAACTTTACAACACACCGGAACAGCATTAGTCTTTAACTGAATTTTGTGCTGATAGCCCTTTAAACATCCTAGATTTTCTTTAAAAACATCAGGAAATTCTGCTTTTAAATCATGTGCAGATATTTCATCAGTTTCTTTCCACTGATTGAATTTTACCCCTAAGTTGTATGGGTGGATCAGAATTAGGATCTAGAAACACACCCAGATCACCCTGGTGTATTCAGCTTATAATACTGTCTCCTTTCTTTGAGACATACATTTTCCCAGATATTAATCTGTTCTTATATTCTACAAGTCCTACAAAATACCCATGTAGCTTAATGGGTTTACCCCCATATACTAAAGGAATGATGTTCGCATTCATTAATGTAATTTTTCCTTTAAGCTTAGTATTAAAAAATTCATTAGAGATAATAGTGATCTTGGCACCAGAGTCAAATAATACCCTCGTTTTTTCTCCTTCAACCAAGATCTCATCAAAAGGACAGGATTTATTATTGGATCTATTATCAACCTGAACTATTATCTGTCCGCATTCAAAATCTTCAGAACTAGATCCTCCTGTAGCACCTTCATAAATCTCCACCTCTTTAACCTTGGCTTGAATTTAGTTTTACAGAATTCTGTAAAGTGTCCTTTTATTTTACATTTAGAACAAGTTTGGTTAAGAGCTGGACACTTCTTATCATTGGCAAGATGCCCAGTTTTACCACATCTATAAAATGTTCTCTCCGTCCATGGTTTACCAACTTTTTTCTTATCTTTAAAATTTTTCTTTGCATTAGTATCTTTACTCATATGAACTTTAAGATTTTTTTCAGAATCCTTTTTTATGACAGCTACACATTTAAGCGAATGCTCAATTCGTTTAGCAACTGTTAAAACTTCCTCAAGAGTAGGTTCATCTCTTAACCACAATTCTTCTCTGACTTTTTCTATCCTACATCCATAAATTGAGTCCAGATGCGCTTAGCTGTGAGATTTTCAAATTTACATGAGGAAGCAAGCTTCCTTAAATGAGTTACATAGCATTCAATTGTCTCATCCATGCCCTGCATACCCTTCGCAAATTGATACCTTTTCAAAATCGTACTGACCTTAGGAAGGTAATGTTTGTCTAATTTTTTTATGCAAATTTCATAGTCATTCAGATTACTAGCCTCTGAAGAGGGAAGGTCAGGCAAATGATCATAAACATCTTGACCTTCAGACCCCAAACAATGAAGTAACAAAGAAGACTTCCTTTCAGGGCTAAGGGAAGGTCCATAAACTCTAGCATATCGTTCAAAAACAACTTTCCTTTTTTCCATTTCATATGAGGAGTTTCAGGACTAGATAGAAAAAATGGGGCCGCTGTGACATTTTGCATTTTCTATAAAGCAATTTAAGTCATACATGCAATTTAATTATTAAAGCAATATAGCAATATTTGTACGAATATACAACCAGATGATCATGACATCATCATATCATAACATAAAGAAATGCAATTGCTGAGGAGAGACACACTGAAGCAATTAGAAATGTATATATCACTGTAATGGCACATATAACACATTAAATTGTGAGTGCCACTGTAATGAGAAATATGACACACTAATTAGTTAAAGTGAGAGTGTCACTGAAACAACAACTGTAACACGCTGTAACACACTGGAATTAAACAACTGATGAGGCCTGTAGTAATATACAGTGATCGTTGTATCATGCTGAAATAGTTCAAGTGTGCTTGTCACTGATGATGCCCGCAATATTGCATCCCAAAGTGTGCGCGTCTCTGTGATGAAGTGAGACACGCCGATTAATTTAAGTGTGTGTGTCACTTTTGACGCCCACAATATTACATCCCAAAGTGTGTGTGTCACTGTGATGAAGTGTGACACGCTGATTAATTTAAGTGTGCGTGTCACTGATGACGACAAATATAACACGCTGGAAGTATTTGATGAAGCAGACACAGTAACAAATATACACGCTGAAATCATCCAAGTGTGGGTGTCACTGATGTCACTAGTAACACGCCGAATTACTTGAGTGAGCGCATCACTGACGGGTTTTCCGTGTTCGCCGTAAAGAGCACAGTAAGATTGGTTGTAGCATCAAACGTTTCTAAGCAACCAAGTCAAGATGGCTGCCACGCACGCGTGAGGAGCGTGATGACGTGAGATGCAGCACAGTCCAAGAAATCTCAAAAGAACAGCATCTCCGTGAACACTCCAAGAGCAATTAAGAGCAAGAACGTAGAAGTAAGCTTTGTTCTTACAATTGAAGCTTTGTTTATTTACAAAGTAGAAGCCACGCTGACCCTCAAGTAGCCATGCAGTTAGTGAGCTCGTATTTACTTTTGAATGACTGAAGACGCGCTCTGCCTTAAACAGCTTTACAGTTTACGTTGACACGTTTACATTTGAAATCAAAGCTGCGTTGTGCCTCGAGCATACAATTCAATGAAGACACAATTACCCTTAAAAATGAACTCTCATTGCACTTCAGTAGAAGAGTTCTTCGATTAATTATGCTGTATTTACTTTCAACGTGAATCACACCGCAGTTTCAGTCAGCTTTTACCAAATTCCAAATAATAATCAATACTTCCAATGTGCTCCTCCAGGGACAATCACAGTGCGACTGCTTGAAATAACGACCTCAAGATATCAGTAAACGCATTGATAACCAACTTCAAAACAATGTCATCGATCCAGACATAAATGATAAGTTTAAGTATAAGATGTTTCAGATTTTAAATTCACGTTGAATAAGCTTATTAACTCCTTATACTTATAAGCACACCCAGCTCTCAGTCTCAAAGTAAATAATATGCCAAATAGCTCGCCAGTTAGGTGAAATAACATTTTCTTCAGATCTTGACTCCAAAATATAAGTTAGGAAAATATAATTCTCACCAATCCTTCGTGTTGGGATTTTCTCTTACATCATCCTGCCAACTACCCCAGTGAAGTATCATGTATAATAAATCCAGCACTCAGAAATGCTATTTTAAAGTTGTTTATTCCAAGAGAATAATCCCATCCATCAGCAAGCAGGCAGGGAAGTAACTGATCAAAACTAGAACCTTTCCATGCTCAGAACTTAATGACAATAATGACATCTCTTAGATTCCATTCTAACAAGGCATGAAGATTTAATAAGATGCACATTAAAATAACATAAGAAGTGAAATACCACACCATACTCACTGAGCATCCATTTTAAGAAACGTCAAAGTCCAGCATTCACCCAGTACTAAGAGCCACTCTTAAACTTGATAGTTTCTCTGATTTTTTTTCTGCTGTTTAAGTGTATTCTTGGTTGTTGACTGGACTAATACACGTTCCTTGCTAGAAAAAGAAGGAGAATGCCACAGCCAGTGACTAGAAATATTACAGTAAAGGCGCCATACTTGAAATCAAGGAGTAAAAAAACGCTTAAATCAGTTCAAACACAGCTTTAAATCCAGTCAGCAGACCACATCTGATGGTTTTAAAGCTGTGCTCAGTATCAGAGGTGCTTGGTGAGTTGGTAGTCATGTGTTTTGAAAGGAGTAGAAGACTGTCTGCAAAAACCTCTGAGTTTCTTAAGCAGAGCGGCATGGTTCTAAATCAAATGTTTCTGTTGCTGAAGTCAAAGGGACAGCTTTCTGAATCAAAATGGCATACTTAGTTTATCTGAACGCATATTGCCTGTGTCTATTCAAGGCCAAAGAATATTTTCAAACTCTATTTTTAGACTGAGAGGACTCAGCACGGGGACACTCCGTTGGAGTAACCAATCGCTTTATAAACTTTAATATAATCTAATCTAAGCACGCCGCAGGGGATACAAGGTTATTCCACTACATTTTATCACTTTTGATACAGTTACCAAATAAGGCTGACCTTGTGCCATTCGACAACAGCTTTCATTAATTAAAAATAAATATGAACCGTTCAAGACAATGGGTCTGATTACGATCTTGGCAGATGATCTACTTCATCACAAACATGATGAATATCCCGTCCACTGTATTACAAGTTCCATAGGGTATAATGGAATTGTAATACGGTGAACAGGATATCCGTCACATTTGTGAGGGAGCATCTCATCCGCCAATAACGTAATCAGGCCCTTCAAGGTGAGTCAGGTTTGATGGAGAAGGTGCACCTGCTAACTCGAGATCTGGCTTCAAAAGATTACAAATTCAATGAAAAGTAACGGAATCGCACAGGGGTGAATTACCCAGAGAGTTTATGCTACCAAATGTGCTTATGAATGCAGGGTTGCCTTGAGTCTGACAGGAGAACTCGTAGGGTAACTCACACAAAAGATATAGGAAGGAATTGTGCATTTTTCTTACCAACCCAAGGTCTTGTACTTTTGGTATTCGTGATTTGAAAGGTTGCAATAGAAAGCGAAATAATTCCATGCAGGAGCCATGAAATAGGTGCATTTTCTGCTATGTAAAATGGGCTCTCCGTTTGTTCTTTACTTTATAGTGTGGTTGAGGCTTCTTTCTTAGCCATGGTTCTGTGCAAGGCTGGAGGCACCAGAACTACATCCACACCAGTCCCGCGTGCTTGAGAGTAATGTTGTCCTCAAATCTAAAGTGATTTTTCTTTTAAATTCCAGAGAGGCATGTTACATTACAAATTTGATTGGTGATGTGTAGTGCCGCTCTGTGGCTTTCTGTAGAGTCTCCATTATCCTGAAGGGTTGCTGCATGTGGTAAACTGGTAGAGAGGGACTCAACATCAACATTTGAATATTTCAGGATAAATGGTTACATTTTCTAGAAGGTTGAGGGTATTCAGTATCCTTTAAAACGGATGTTATAGCCCTTACATGTTGTAAGAAGATACCAACAAATTGTGAGAGAGGTGCCAACAAGGCTACTGTTCAAACTATGTTGTTACCATAGACATAATTTGGGCTGTACTGATGGCATACACAGTTTCGACTTTCATCCTCACTCACACTTCCATTGTGATATTTCAATAGATTCATGGGAAATGTAGTTTGCATTCATTCACCAATGTATAGAATATCCTCCAGAGACACATAGGCATTTCAAGGCATGGACAAAATGGTTTCTGGCCCAGGGCCGCCAGGTTTTTAGGGGCCCGATCATTAAGCTTTCAGCACAACCCCAGACAGTGGCATAATGCAAAAATTATGAGGCCTCCTTCACAATATGAAAAGGGTCTCCCACTTAGCACTGAGTTAAGGTGTCCTGAAGTATGTGGGTCCCCTTAAAGTGTGTGGGTGAACGAAGAGGGTCACCAATGATCAGGCCATAGTTGCTCAGTGCGTGAATGAGCCGGCAATGGATAATAAATTCAGAATTGTTCCAAGTTTGAGGCCCCAAATTATGTTTGGCCCAGGCCCTACACAATCCTTAAGATGTCCCTGCAGATACATGAAACCTTTTGCCTTGCAGTGTTGATGTTTTGAGATCATTATCAAACTTTCATTCACTGGAATGAAGTAAGTGCAAGTGAGTTTTTGAGAATTGCACCAGTTACTAACAAGGGGAGGCGAGCAAATGGCAAAGATCCTGTTTGATAATGTTTAATAGTTAAAATAAACCGAGGGTGCATACCCGGTAACCATATAATATATTCCTAAAGTGCCCATGAGGGGGTGCCATATTTCCCTGCGTTCTGAAGAACAAATGGGCGTTGCACACCATTCCAATAGACAGTGGTGGCTCCGTTTCCCCACTGCTTTTAAGCACTGTAACTAAAGGAAAAATTATATGATAATAATTGAATGTTACTATCATTTAAATTTTTCCTGCTGCTTTGCAGCCGGGGCGGGTGGGCTGCTCATCTCTTAGAGCAGGACAGGGGAGGAGTGGTTTGCCCACTCCAAGTGGGCACGAATGTTTAGCCAGTCAAACGGTCATTTGCACTTTGCATGTTCTCCACGCAGGCTGCATTACAGCCTGGGTAGACAACATGGCCAGGCCCCCAGTCCCCATCTGAGCGCGAACCACGGCGCGCTGACCAATCACAATGCTGCATTGCAGCGTTGTAATTGGTCAGAGGAACCTGGGTACTTCCCACTTCCTGTTACCACCTGAACCCGACACTTAGGAAAGACAAAGAGAGATGGCGACAAGGTAAGTTTAAAAAAATATATATATTTTACATTCCCTCCTTCTCCACCGGCCCGCCACCCCGGTCCGTGCTGGCCGACACTGCCAATAGACCCTTCAGATTGCATTTCTTCTGGAAGTTCATTTCAGCATGTTTTTATTACCGATATTATTTTAAAGTGTTCTAACCAAATGTTTATGCATTTTCCTAGCAACCGCATAACATTTTGCAAAGACGTTTACTGGAGACGAATCTCTCAAAATTTAGAAACAACCGCACAGCATGGACACCAAAGAGCGACCAGTCAGCACTGAGCAAGAAGTTTAATCATGTAAAACAAACAAGCCAGAGGAAAATTGAAGAGGATGACATGATATTTGTCTCCTGTCAGGTAAGAAAATGTTCTCTTTCAATAGAGAAACCACATAATGCCATAATGCATTTCCCATTTCGGACATAAGGCAGGTATTATATGCTAAAAAAAATATTATTACTTTTGAGCATTTTCAGTCTTGTTCAAAACTGTTTGCGAGTATAATACTTAACCTGTGTGTTGGATATGATGGGCATTATTAATGATAATTTTTTGCAGAATCTCATTAGAACTAATTGTGTAAAGCTGTATTGTACGGAACAAAGAACCCTCTGCCATGCATTATACAGATACTGCCAGTCACCGAGCACTTATGTGGCTGTTGATGAACGAGGCCAACGGCTGGGAGCATATTAGTTCTTATATTACATGTTTATACCATTATTCTTCCACCAAGAAATGTAAAACCTCAGTCTCTTTCCATGAGCATGGATCAGTATAGTTGCAAATATAATAATTCCAGATTTCTAAAGCACGAATTATCACCACCAAGGATATTGTGACGCTGGGGGCCGTCAGGGAGATTAAGTAACATGGGGCCAGATGTAGGTCGGTCGGTAACGGTCGAAAATCGGTATTTTCGGCCGTTACCGACCGGTATTTCAGAAATGGTATATAGGGGCATTATTTTACAGAATCAGTAAATTTACCGATTCTGTAAAATACTGAATCTGTATTTTTACCGATGCGGTAAATCTCAGATGTAGGTGGGACTCTTCTGAGTCCCAAAGGCCCTACAAATTCGGTATTTTAACACCCAATCCAATTGGGTGTTAACATACCGAATTCAGGTGTGCATGCACACCTAGCCATGTGACAGACAGACATGCCCTTAGGGCATGTCTGTGTGCCACGTGGCGCACATGCCTATTTTTCGGGTGCCAGAGGGTGTCAAAGTGACACCCCCTGCACCCTTGCAAAAGTCGGTATTTACCGATTCGGTAATTACCGAATCGGTATTTCCCATTCATTGCTATGGGCTTCACAGCCCATAGGAATCAATAGGGAATACCGATTCGGTAAATACCGAATTTTAACGATTCGGTATTTCCACATCTGGAAATACCTACATCTCCCCCCTTCATATTTACCGACTCTGAAATACCGAATCGGTAAAATTCGGTATTTCAGAGTCGGTAAATATGATTTACCTACATCTGGCCCATGATGAGCTAAGCTGCCGCCAGTGATCAAACTGTGAGCCGAATATAGCATGTTACTACGCATGCTATTACATCGCGTTCTATTACAACACAGTTGTTACAATGACCGCTTTGTTAGAACGCGATACTTTTGCATCGCAATTCATTAGATCGATTTGCTGTAGGGGGCGCACTGGACTTCAGAATAGTGTAATTTACTATTCCAACTCCAACATGCACAATAGTAGGGAAGGTGTTGGAAAAGTAAATTATGCTATTCCTTAGGTTAGAGCGCCCCCTAGAGCAAGTCTATCTAGTGACTTGCGATGTAAAAGTATCGCATTTCTAACAACGCAGTCATTGTAACGACCACATTGTAAAAGGAACGCAATGTAATGGCAGCGTTGTAAACACTGTTTCCCACTGAGCCCTGTGCTCCTGAGTCAGCCGCTCATGTCGCTGCACCACACCTCTCTCACGAATATGATAAACAAATGTTGAGTCACGCACCAAAATTGCTACATTAGGCACTCCAACAATTTATTGCAAATATATTATACTTAGTACATTATAAAATAGCTCTAATTCATAGTGTGGGACAATGCTGAGTGACTTTTGCTTTCATATAATGGACTATTAATGTGCAAAATATAAAACTGCTTCCATGAACTACAATTATATTCTATAGCGTTCCTTTTGTCTAGTTTAATGGGGTAATCCAGTGTCCCTCAGAACCTGGGTGTGAAGATATGAAGTAATGCTGGATCTGTTGGAAAAAAAAATGCTTTCCTACCAAACTGAATATAAGCCTAAATTAGCAAACAAAAACAAATATTCAAACATTTGTGTCGTCACAGTAGATGGAAAAAGGAGAAACAAAGAAAGAACACACCAATTATGATTCAATCAGAAAGAGTATATTGAAAAAATTACTTTTTTATTTTTACATTTTCATTTTATAGTGTATAGATGACACTGACAGGCTGTGACAAATAAAAGAACAAAACGGCGCAAGTGCTGAGGTGACAAGGTGCAAAAAGTGTTGGTTGTGAATAGGATATATACAATAAAGAATATGCTGGTTAAAAAGTTATCATTACAAATGACATCCATCCCTAGGTGCATAAATCTCTGTGCCACTTGGGATTAGAATTTCCTCATGACATGGATCAAGGAGAATAGGGTCAAGATTTTAACAAGAGCGTCGACATTTCGACCCAGGTTAGTGCAAATGAACCAGTTCATTGCACGAGCAGTGCCAGGAGAGTTTTCAACCATGCCACTTCTGGAAGTGATTATTCGCTACCCCAGACTCATTCATTACAACCAGGATCTTGCATGATTCATTGCATTTATGAATCTAGCCACACGGTGGATCATACCTCAAAGACAGTCAATTTCACCTTTATTCAGGCTGTTCCTCTGATCCTTCTGTCCTAAAGAAGACCTGCCTTGACTACTGACAATTTGCACACACCGAGGTCGAAACGTTGACGTTCTTGTTAAAATCCTAACCCTATTCTCCCAGTTCCACGTTATGAGGAATTTCTAATCCCAAGTGGTGCAGAGATTCATGCACCTAGGGAGGGATGTAATCGGAAATGATCATTTTAAACCAGCATATGCTTCACTGTATATATCCTGTCCAAAACCAGCCCTTTTTTAACCTTGTCACCTCAGCACTTGTGCTGTTTTGTTCTTTTATTTGTGACAGTCTACTAGTGTCATCAATACACTGTAAAATGTAAAAAAAAAAAGTCATTCTTTTAATATACTCTTTCTGATTGAATCATAACTGATGTGTTCTTTCTTTGTTCCCTTTTTTCCATTTACTGTGACGGCACAAATGTTTGAATAATTGTTTTTGTTTGCTAATTTTGTCCTATATTCAGTTGTGAGGAAAGCAATTTATTTCCCGACAGAACCAGCATTACTTCATATATAGATTTCCTTTCAACAGAGTTGTTCAGAAGAGCTGAAAAACTATTTCTTGTTCTCATTGTTTTTAGTCAGATGTAATTATGAACCATTTTCTGCTTTTCACACTGTTTGTTGGCACTTGCAGTAGGTATTGTGTGAAAATCTAACTATACTAGATTATTATAGTTGAGTAGCTATCTTTTTTTCTTATTACTGGTGACTAGTGATGTCACAACTTAATTATAATAAGACAATATGTTCTTTTACAGAGATTCCAGGCTCACATGTGTTTTATAACTTTAAAAAACATTGTGGTAATGCCCCATATCATCTATGGTATAAAGTGCTTCATATTGTACATTATTAGCATAACCACACAGAGGGGAACAAGGCTGAACGTTCAATTCATTCCCTTATAACATCAGAGGACCCTGAGAGATAACTTGCAGTGTACTTTTCATGCACAGTACATGGTATTCTACTCCTGGTGATACACAGTGACTGTAAAATCCTGGATTAATAACTATGGGGAAAGCGAGATGTGAACTACTACAAAGCTGATGGACTAGTGCCTTGGAAAGTAAATGGATTTTCAATTAGAATGTCAGTACTCTCTTTTAATCTATTCATTATAGTGATGTGTGCACCTTTTTAAAACAAATTACTGTATATCTAGTGCACATCATTTATTATCTGTATTTTATGCCTGCTTATATTGCACTAAGATCTATTTAATGAAACTAATACAAATTATTTAAACTCAAATATTTTTTTAAGTCTCGCCTGACAATACGCTTGCGCATTCGAGCTGGCGAGAGATATAGGGGCTTATCCAGAGTTAACCAAAATGGCGATTTAATGCAGCGCCTGTGCGCTTTTTAGATCAATGCGCAAGCGCATTGACCTAAAAAGCGCGTGCACATCGCCAGGCATCAATTCCCCAGCTTGGTGCCGCAAACAGCTTTTGTAAGGTATCAGCTCCGCCCCCTGCTGTTCCCTCCTACTCGCTCGCACGTCAAAGGCTGCTCACTCAAACACCAACCTCTCCTTGTACTTTGTTCGTTTATAACCTGCACACACGTCAATTTTTTGTGTATTTTCCAAAATGTCTTACTTTTTTGATCTGTAATTAGAACGACTTTTCTTCATTGTCTGCCACAAGCTTCTTCCAGCAGGCAGCCCACCCCCTCCCTCTTCATATGAGAGAGACACAGCAATGCCGAGAGAGCTTCACACTCGTGCTCCGAGTCCTCCAGACCCCCCCATCTCTCCTCCCAACACGTTTCTTTTGCTCTTCTCTTCCGTGTTATACTTCTCCTTGTACCAGCAATGCCGAGAGAGTTTCACACTCGTGCTCCGAGGTTTCCAGACCCGCCCCATCTCTCCTCCCAGCACGTTTCTTTTGCTCTTCTCTTCCGCGTTATACCTCTCCTTGTACTTTGTTTGTTTTTGTAACCTGCACACACGTCAATTTTTTGTGTAAAGCTTCTCCCAGCAGGCAGCCCACCCCCCTCCCTTTCCATATGGTCGCCGCCACAGCAATGCCGAGAGAGCTTCACACTCGTGCTCCGAGGCCTCCAGACCCCCCCATCTCTCCTCCCAGCACGTTTCTTGTGCTCTTCTCTTCCTCGTTATACCTCTCCTTGTACTTTGTTCGTTTTTGTAACCTGCACACTCGTCAATTTTTTTTTGGTGTAAAGCTTCTCCCAGCAGGCAGCCCACCCCCCTCCCTCTCCATATGGTCGCCGCCACAGCAATGCCGAGAGAGCTTCACACTCGTGCCCCGAGGCCTCCAGACCCCCACCCCCCATCTCTCCTCCCAGCACGTTTCTTTTGCTCTTCTCTTCCGTTTCAGTGCCTGCCATTTATTGCCGCGTTATACCTCTCCTTGTACTTTGTTTGTTTTTGTAACCTGCACACACGTCAATTCTTGGTGTATTTTCCAAAATGTCTTACTTTTTCGATCTGTAATTAGACCGACTTTTCTTCATAGTGTGCCCCAAGCTTCTCCCAGCAGGCAGCCCACGCCCCTCCCTCTCCATATAGTCCTTGAGGCTGCAGGCAGCCCACCCCCTCCCTCTCCATATGGTCGCTCGAGTTGCAGGCAGCCCACCCCCTCCCACTCCAGCGCCTGCCTTCTCTCTGCCCACGCATCGCGCGGCGCGCCTTTTCTATTCATTTGTGCCTTGTTTATTTTTTATTTTTTATTTATTGTATACTTGGCTCGTTCCTCCATTGTCCCTTTATAGCCCTTTTCGTTTGTTTTATTTCCTTCTGCAGTCTGGCACTCTTATCTTATAGAAAGCCAGTAACTTCAATGAAGGGTCACGTAAAGTTCACTTAAACTTAACCCAAGCACATTCACAAACATTCTTCACTGTAAATGCATTTTCCAGGGAGCATGTTACAGTTTTTAAAGTTCTGCTAATAATTTTGTCCTATTCATGCAGCTGGTCAGTCTCAAGCACCTCTGTTGCTCCCTCAACCCGCCGACTATCCATTCTGCCGCCCCATCCCCCTTCTGCTCCTTTGTTGCTCTCCAACACTTAGTGTTCCTTTAAAAAAAAAAAAATGGTATTCTTTAGAGAGGTCTTGCCAGCTGTCGTTCGCCTCTGGGCCATTGCTTATTACAAAATGTGTATTTGTGTAAAACAAAGAAATCTACACACGTTTCTATTATTATTGCTGTTATGATGAGAACTGCTTATACACTTAAAGTAAAGAAATAATTAATTTTCGAAGAAGAACAAATAGTCTACTGAAAAACTAGACAGTAAGAGATGTTGCCTGGATAATGTGCCCAGAAATGAATTGCAGGATAGAAAGGCAATATTCATTTGATCATTTTATTTCCTCATTTGTGGCCCGTTTGTATACTAGGTGCCCACACGAAGACATCAACTCACATATTGCTCTGACCTTTTGTGGCACTGAAATTATTCCCAGCACAAAGCTGAAGCATGCTCTTCATTGTTACCTTTTACCATTCTGATTACACTGTAATCTAGTTTTCATTTGCGCAGCTACAATTATTAAAATAATAATAAGCAAGTGTTACTTTGGAACCGGCAACTGGCGCCACTGGGGACAAGGCAGACAGAGCCATTCTTATGGGGGTACCCCTCCCTTCTCCGTTAGCAGCGCGTGCATCCGCCTTCTCCAGCTCTTTCCTCTCTGCTTGAAACAGACAACAGGTGCCAGTGGGCAACAACAGAGACATCCTGCTTGACAATGGGTTTGTCAATTACGTGTTAACACTAAACCGACCCGAGGTGCCAGGAGAGCACAAGCTACACAGAGACATCCGCCTTTATTGATGTCTTTAATTCACGCTTTACTCGTACCATTTTGAACCAGAAAAAGAAGAAAAAAAAACGTACTTTTTAAAGGATACTGTCTTAGACAGTATTGTTAGCGTGGTCACATTTTATTATAAACATGGTGGAATACTTTCAGCCTTTTACTATATTGAAATTAAAGTCGGTACGAAAGCACATTTAACAGTATATTTCGTTTTTAAATATGGCATTTCAATTTAGCAACTTTAAACCGTTCATGATTTAAAACATCACACACTGCAATAGTTTATAATCTCTCTGCTTCCCTATCTCTTCCTTCTCTAATTCTCGTTATACTGCAATAACTCTACTCTTATACTATTTTGGAGGCTTTCTCTCTCACCCCTTTATCTGCGTGGCTTCCAAACACAAAATAAACATACTTCCATTCCACTTCTTGCTGTCTCTGTATCACGTGCCAAATTTTGAGATATGGCGACATTTTAATTCTAATTTTCCACTATCCTCTTTCAGTACATTATTTGCCACTCTGTACATTCTTCCTCATACGACACTAACGCTTTATACACACTTCTGTGACTGAGACTTGGTATTTTGCACAGAGACAAACAATATAAGGTTGGCCCACTGGGTGAACATGCATGCACTTTTTTAAACTAACGGCAGGATCCATGTAAACAGACAATGACATTAACACAGTATAAAACATCAAGACTCCAGTCCTGCTTGCAATCGTTTCTTACAGAACTAATGTCATAGCACGTTTTTGATGTTTACTCTCCAGTAGCCTTAGGTTCACAAAGCCGCACCTAAGCTCAATTATAAATTCATGCAACTATTCCACTATATTTTTTGCTTACATCAATACTTGGATGTCGTCTTGGTGGTGTTTTTGCATTGCCCTTAAAACCCTAGCCTAGGAGCTGTTTGCCTTTTTGGAAGTGTTTGAGCTACACAGCTTAGTGCTCTCGCACTCGACACAACTTTTTAAAATATTCATTATAAAAAAAAAGCCATTGGTATTTGTAAGATCAATACATCTTAGTCACGTAAATACAACACATATTGCATTACAAATGCAATAGGTGTCACATTTTTTTCACCTCCCTCCCTTCCTTTGATGTCCCCGTGGCCTCTGCCTGTCGCCTCTCTGTCCTTCACAGCCCCTCTCTGTCGTGGAATCTCAAATTTGGGAACTACATCTTCAAAATAAGCCTGTTCATGTTGACACTTGCAATTAGAATCCTTTCTTTCTTTCCTTTTATCCTTTCTTTCCTTCTTTTCTTTCCTTCCTTTCCTTCCTTCCTTTCCTTCCTTCCTTTAAATCCTTTCTTGCCTTCCTTTTCTTTCTTCCATTCCTTCCTTCCTTTCCTTCCTTCCTTTCCATCCATTCTTGCCTTCCTTTTCTTTCTTCCATTCCTTCCTTCCTTCCTTTCCTCCCTCTCTCCCTTTCATTCCTTTCTTTCTTTCCTTCCTCCCTTCTTCCTTCTTTCTTTCGTTCTTTCTTTCTTCCCTTCCACATTATCACTCAGCACGCAATAACACAGTGCAACCACAGCATCACTCAGCGAAACCACAGCATCACTCAGCACCACCCAGCACCACTCAGCACCACCACAGCATCACTCAGCACCACCATAGCATCACTCAACGCCACTCCAGCATCACTCAGCACCACCATAGCATCACTCAGCGCAACCACAGCATCACTCAGCGCAACCACAGCATCACTCAGCACCACCACAGCATCACTCAGCACCACCACAGCATCACTGGTTCAAATATGTTCTTTCAATGTTTCAAGCTGTTACGCTTTATTACAAATCACAAAAAGATGTTAATATTTCACTTCTGTTCTTGGATTTTCGTCACAATAAAAAACACTGAACATAATCTTCACAAAAGTTATTTACAAAAGTTTAAGTTATTGCCATTACAAATTAAATAAATTATTTAAGTATTCATTATTTAAAAAAATTAAAAGCCATTGTTATTTGTAATATCAATACAGCTAAGTCACATAAATACAAAACATGTTGCATTATAAATGCTATAGGTGTCACATTTGCAAAAATTATAACTATTGGCATTGTAAATGACAAAGCTATTAAATTAGCTATTTTAAAAAGTAATACATAAATTAAAAAAAATCATTTATAAGACCAATAGCTCAAAATTTCCTAATGCGAGACCTATTGCATTTCCAATGCTTGTATTAAATGACTTGGGCCTGGTAGCTGTAAAATATGTTTTTCCTCAACATAATAGTAATTTAATCAGGACCAAAACTTTAAAGTCAAGAAGCCATTCATGAGAGCAGTGGTTTTCCCTGGGGTTTTAAACAATATGTCAAATGTATGCCGAGGTTTGGGTCCATCATAAAGACCCCTTAGATGCGCTTCCATGCGCACGCTGTCGTCATTCCACTCTAGATCCAGATGTTTTGGGGTGATTATTTCATCTATAATTGCTTTTATATTTCAGAGAATGGTTTACTTTCCCGCTGGTTATTTTTCAGCGACACATTTTTTGGATAGTTTCTGCCTTAATTATAGAATTAAAAGCTCAATTTGACAGCAATTACATGGAAGGATTCAACTCGTTTGAATAAACAACAGGACACTTCGCTGCTTAGAAATGCCCTCATTCCAGCTCAGAATGCACGTTAAAGGATGACGTGCTAGCACGGTTACCTTCACTCGAATGTATTCCAGTTAGGTAGGATGGATCTGTCTCTATGTCTTGTTTGTGCGCTTCGCTCCACGTATTTAGCTGCCCTGGTAAAAACTACCGCCATTTGTAAACAGGAATAATTACCATGTTCATTTCCTACCGCCCTGTTGTGCAGTAACTGGCAGTGAACAACGAGCAGCTGGTCGTGATTCAGAAAGGACACGCATCAGATTCCACACAGAAGTCTCCATTTTAATCAGAAATAAAGCACACCACAGGACAGTCTGAAAAGAAATGCTAATACCTCTCAGGCGCTGGTGCACCCACAAGGCCTCACGCGAGCTGCAAAATGGCCTCCATTTGTATCCAGCATTGACAAAACCAATAGTTCTGGCTAGTTCTTGAGTGAAGGTGATTCTAAGTTGTTTTGCAAGCTGTTTTTTGTGTGTGACTTTTGTGGATGTGTTAGTGGGCGAATTTGACAATGAGTCAGCTTTAGGTTGTGTAAGTGAGCGCAAATACAGATGAATGAGTAAGTGACAGTGCATGGGCACTGGAAACGTATGGAGTTGTCTCAAGGGTTGTTAGTGGGCTCACACTGTGAACATAGGAGCCTTTTACTCCTATTGCCCTGGAGCTCACTGTATAAGAAACAGCGGTCCAAGGCTTAGTCAGGGAGGTGACACGGGGCACAGACTTGGAACTCAATTAAGCAGAAAACACCAGCTAATAATGCATTGATCAGCCGCTACCTTTACTTAGAAAGATAACTGGAAAGAAAAGAAATTTCAAGCACTGCACAAAATTAATTGCCACAGATACAATTTCAGAGGTCCAAATGGTAACAATAATGATATATGCAATCACTGTGTTGGATAGCTCAACATATACTATCATTAAGCTGGTTCCCAGGTCTGTAGCTACGGGTGGGGGAGGAGGGCTGGAGGGGCCAAGCAGTCCCATATTATTGCTTGGCTCCCAAAATGCAACTGGCAGCAGACAGGGCTCACAGGGCTAGAGATAGTTTTCAAAACAAAAGCTTAGCTCATGTTACTACTTCCTTCACCCCAGAATATGTTCAGCATGCAAGTCAAATGTAAAGTCCTGCTCTGCACTGTGACGTAAACGTCAAATGCTTTTCTTAGTTTTTTAAGTGACATATGGAATTTGTCCTACATGGTCATCTACAAAAAGTTTGACAATATGAGGATAATGCTGCAGGAGTGACTGTAATTTAAGAAATAGTAAAACGTATGTTGTCAAGTCTCCGTTTTCATAGCGGGCATTACTCTATCTCATTCTTTCTTCCTTGCAATCTCTCAAAGAAAAATATTAAGGCATATTTAATAGGACTTTTTGCCACAACAAAGTCTGGGAAAGGGATTTACTTTCCAGCACAAAGGTATCTTGTATTGGAAAAGTGACCCGTGCTTTGTGCACATTGAGCTTTATGATATTTTGTACCACTTTCCATCAAGGGGAAGTTATCTGGCTAGTACTTGGGTGTTACTGTGCAAACTGCCATGTTTGGACACATAGCCTGATTTATGTAGATTACCAGGCCGGGCTTTGCATAAAAAATAATGCCTCTTTGAACAAGACGCTAAGTTGGACTCATTGCATCTGTGCCGCACTGTACAGGAAATACACATTCAACATGTGGAATGTAATAAAAACTGTCTAGGCAGAGAGTTTGTAATAGACGGTGTTGTAAGACATTGGTGTAATAGTTGAGGGGGTGAGTACCCACCTTAAGAAATAACCACAATCCTTGTCGTGGAGAACCATTAAAGGCAACAAATTAACCTGAACTCCTTCCTCCTGGTAGCTATGGCAGAGACAAGTCAAGCTTAACTTAAGGACAATGGGCCCGATTCACAGAATTAACTTAAGACAACATCCTAAACGTACTACTTTTGGTATTCACAGAATGCACTTGCTACTTTTGGCATTCACAGAATGGATTTAAGACTACTAACTTTACGTCTGCACTTGTGCCGGAGATTCCGGCCCGGAGGCGGAATTTCCGGCACGTAGGTGGGACTTCCGGCCCGTAGTTGGGACTTCCGGCCTGGAGGTGGGACTTCTGGCCCGTAGGTGGGGATTCTGTCCGTGACGGAGATTTAGCCATGGCCGAAATCTCCACCTCCGGGCCGGAAGTCCCACCTCCAAGCCGGAAGTCCCACCTCTGGGGCGGAAGTCCCACGTCTGGGCCGAAAGTCCGGGCCGGAATCTCTGCCTCCGAGCCAGAATCTCCGGCTCGAGTGCGGACGTACAGTTAGTAGTCGTAAATCCATTCTGTTGTTCTAAACCGGTACCTAGGTGCAAGTTAAGGCCATTGGCAAAGGATTGCAAGTTGGATATAGGAACCAGGTTCGACATGGTCAGAAGTATTACTTTTGGGCTTGGAATGGTCAAAAATCCTCAGCTGAGTAAGGCAGCAGGCTGTGCCCGAAAAATGCTCCACCAGGCCAGATACCTTCTCCAGGAGGTCCCGTTGAATCACATTTGCTGTTGTGGAAAGCTCTGCATAGGAGCAACCTAGATCGTTGGCCCAGCTGCAACACATCTTCACAGGCCGGTCTTGGTCCCTTGGAGATCTTTGGAACCAAAATATTTTACGTCTCAGGTTTTAGGAAAAGTTTGGAAGAGTGCACTTTGACATCAGCCAAGGGCCCTGAACCTGTGGGACAATACTTGGGAGCAAGTCTCAATCCAGCAGAGGCCAGCAGCAGGGTCCCATCAGGTCTAGCTGGAACTGGTCAGCTGGACAGGTGCAGAAAAAGGCCTTCTGTAACTTAGTGTGTTCCCGTAGCATGAACAGGCGGTCAACTATATGACACTTTGAGTCCATGTCTTTGTCCAGGGAACATGAGGGAGAGCAGGTCCGGTTTTATGCTCTTCTTGTGATACAGTCAGCAGGTCCAGCCCTCTTCTGTTCATTCGCAGGTCCCGAAATTGTTCTGAGGAGGGTGCCACAGTTATGCCTGGCACCAGCCTGTGGGTGGAACAAACCACTGGCCACTCCCTAACCAATGAGGTAAAAGTTCCCAGGGGTGACCCTACCCTCGTTTGCCACATTTTGTGTGTGCACTACTGTAAACAATTACGCAGTGCTCCTCTACCTAAAACTAAGGTGGCAGAACCTTAATTCCCCTGTGCAAAGCTCCTGTACACACCCCAGAGGTGTGACCAGGGAAATTAGCAATCTCTCCTCTCTGATCACTCTAAACCGGTTCTGGAAGCAGAACGAGTTGGGGTTGGTGTCTGGCTGACTGCGGCAGGGTCCTGCATAGGTGTCAGCTAAGGTTTGCCTGTGACAGGATTGGACACTTTGAAATCAATCAAGTCCCTGGGTAAGATGGTCACCCTGCCAGAGGAACAGAACACTTCTCCATGCACAAGGGCTTTGTCTCAGCTCTGGGAGCAAGTTCCCACCTTATGATGGGGGCTATTCAGCTGCCAGGTAACAGTTACAGATCATTCAAATAGGCAATATGAGTCTTTCTGCAGTGAAAAGATAACTTTCTAAAAGTACCTTTTTCAAAATATGTATTCGAAATCTGTCTTCACCAGTGAATTGGGATTATAAAAAATATTTTTTTTAAACAAGAATTAATTTTGTAATTGTTTCTTATCCAGAGATACCATTATTTAATTTAATATTGTACCCAAAGCTTTCCTATGGAACAGCCAACCCTGCTACAGTGAAAATAGCTTTTTGGGGCCTTTTCACTTAAAGGACATATTTGACATTAAAGCTTTACATGCATTTCTTTTAAATACCATGCACCCTGCCTTATGGTTAGGAAGGCTGACTTTGGAGTGGATTATTAATATTTAAAAGGAAGGTTTAGGTCTGCCAAAAGCAGTCATTTTGACAGGTCGAATTTGCAGTTTTAAAACTGCACAACCAGACTACAGATGGTAGTCATGCAGTCGTGTTTACACTGTCATTGTAGTGTATGGCACACTGGGTGCTGCAGTCCACTTGTGACACTTAACTTACAAGTCCAAGGCACTCTTCTGTGCCATATACACAGGACTTATTGGCAAGTTAAATATGACAATCATGGGTATGCAGATTTCATAATGTTAAAAGTGGGAGCGAAGGCATTTTACCCACAGCAGGAGTAAAGTGCAGAGCTCTACAGCCATTAAAAATGGTAAAGAAAAACATATGAGGATACCATGCAAAAGATGGTCATTTCCAACAGGGATATTTCCAGTACTTGCGCAATATAGTGACATAAACTTTGGTTGCTGTGATGTGTTGTGCTAAAATTTAGGAAATCTGCCCAATATTTGTCACCTTTTGTCAAGTTATCCTTCCTGAAATACTTATCACCCCAAGTCCATTCTTTAGATCACCGGAACCAGGACCGGACTGGAAGCCGAAAGCAGCACTGACAATTTTGTATGGTCAGCCCCCCCCATCCCTTTTTCAGAGGAGGCGAGTGGGTGGGGTGCAAGGGTGAAGCACTGCTGCTTTTGTTATTGTGATCTGATTTTGCAGCAACGCTGAAAAACCGCCCAGCCCAGTAACAAAACAAATCCGCCATTTCTACAAAACCGCCCCCACCCTTCCAGCCTCAAAGGAAAATGCCCAATACCCGCTACGGCCAGTCTGGACCTGACCAGAACTATCCATCTTTATCCTGGCTGGGACATAGGAATGAGACCCACATTGATACCAGAAAACCGTCACAGGGGTCCGGTTCCGACAATGACATAAGGCCCCTGATAAGGGGGCACTAACATGGTCACCGGCATAGTGTCACAAGAGCACCAAAACTGACATGGGTACATCGCCTTAATTAGACTGACACGAGGACACTAACAAAGGAACACTAACACAGGGGCTTTGGCAAAAAAGGCACTGCCACAAGTATGACAAAGAAAAATCAACCCTGACAATAGGTTACTGCCACAAGGATCATTGAAACATGAGCACCAATACTGACATGACAACAATGATACTGGAGCACTGATGTGGGGAACTATCACTAAAACTGGGAAAGCCGTATGGAGGAGTTTCACTGGGACACTGACATATAGACACTATGACACAAAGATATTGACCATAAGACACAATCCCAATGAAGTAATATGACATCGAGACACTGACTGGAGGATCGAAAAATTAGTGTACTGACATGTGGATACTGACAGTCACTGACAGAAAGTTAGTTACATGGAGACACTGATACTGAGATACTACTGATGGGACATGATACTAGAACGCTGACACACGGACACCAACACTGACAAAGGCTTTTGCTATAGGGACAAAGAAACTCAAATATTGACATGGCTCACAAATATTAATAGTAGGGCACTGACACAGGAGCAAAAACACTCATACTGGAACGCTGACAAAGGGGCACTAGCAATTACAAGGTAAACAATAACAGAAGGACACAAAAACAAGGGCACCACATGTACATGTGGATATTGTTTTGGAAACCGTGACATTGGAAGGCTGAATGGGACCACAAACATTGACGCTGAGACAGTGGCAATAGCCAGTGATCCTGGGAGAATGAAAACGGAAATTAGGACACTCACGTTAAAATACTAATGCTTGGACTCAATATTACCAGGACAATGAAATGGCACAGGGACACTAACACAGGGGCACTGACTAGAGAAACTACAGTTTTATTTTTCATCCGCTGGCTGAACGCGCATGTGTAGAGAGGGGCAGGCCGGGTCATGGAGGGAGGAGGAGTGGTATGTGCACTTCTAAGTGCGCATGTCTGTTTGGTCGGCCGACGTAGGCCGGCCAAACAGACATGTGCAGTTAGGTTTCTCCAACCCAAGGGGCGCTAGAGGGCGCACTGCAGAATGGCCGCACTGCCGTGAGGCTCCTGCCGCCCGGAGCTTTTATCCGCATATTGATCCTGCTGACCATCACTATACCCTGATCTGACCCCGGATTCTTGCTGGTGTAACTGTTGGCCACGTTTGGTCCAACTCCTGTGCTGATCGGTGCCTGCTGACGGAAGTTACGAGGACTCAAAGTTTTCCCCGACTGGCGCTCTGGAAGTCGGGTGCTCCATAGCTCGGCGTCCCTGTCTACTCCAGTCCGAGGCTTCGCACGTGGGGTGGAGGCCCGGGTCCCCTCCCCCTCTGGTCCCGATTGACTACTGGGCGCGCTGCTGAGCACTCCTTTGTGCCGAGAGATTGTGCCGATTGCTATTGCGAACTGTTCCTGAGCTGTGGTGTGGAAGATACGCCGAATCCTGACGTTGAAGCGCAAAGGGATTGCGCCTTCGGCCCGCGGTGAGCGGCAGCCATTATTTCGGCGGGAGTGGCGGGGTGTTCGTGCCTGCTCGTGCCCCCGACTGTGGTACCTTGGACCTTGCTGGGAAACTACCTGCGACGTGACTGTGGTCGCTTTGTGAGCTGCCACGTGCTGGGAGCGGATTGTCATGGGGAAGCCGGACAATAAGCAGTCCAAATTGTCTTTTGACTCGGTGGTGGCCAGGAGGGGTACGCGCCTGGTGCAGGAGGCCGGGAGCTCGCGTTCTCCCCCCCCTCCCGTCGCCGATGCGGGGCTACAGCCGCAAGCCCCCGACCTTCAGCAGATGTTGCAGGAGATGCGGCAGGGATTTGCCACTACTGTGGATAAAGTAGACAAGCTATCGTCGCGCATGGACGCAGTGGTGCAGAAGCTGGATGTGCATGAGGAACGCCTGACATCGGCGGAGCAGCGCATCTCTGATCATGACGATACTGCCGCCACCCATACCACCCAGTTGGCGAGAATTGACAATATCCTGCGGGTGATCGCCGCCAAGAATGCGGAGTTGGAGGCGAGGAGTCGGCGTAACAACATATGCATAGTAGGTGTGCCGGAGACGACGAATGTGGGGAAAATGGAGACGTATGTGGAGCGGCTCCTTGTTGGTGCCGTTGGTGCGGAGGAATTCTCTGCGCAGTTCATTGTGGAGAGGGCGCACCGTTCCCTTGGGCCGAAGCCGGCCACTGGATCGGCGCCGCGCCCTATAATTGCACGACTCCTGAATTATCGTGACCGGGACGCAGCCCTCCGTGCGGCACGCACTAATCGCACCCTTTCGTTTGAGGGGGTGAATTTCACCATTTACCCTGACTTCACACCGATGGTGCAGGACCAACGTCGTAAGTTCCTAGGGGTCAAGAAGAAACTTCGTGATCTTCAAGTGGACTACGCTTTGCTTTATCCTGCTAAACTGAGGGTGACCCATCAGGCAAAGCAGCATTTTTTCACGAACCCGCAGCATGCAGAGGACTTTGTGAAGCGCCTCAGGAGGGAACGATCTGCAGCGGACCGACGGGATGGGCGGGACCCTGACGGCCACCGATCGGCGGGAGAGGAGGAGGACGCTTGAGTGTGGTGTTTTTTCTTCGACGAGACGCTTGAATGCTCCTGGGACCTCGGCAATCCCTGCCTTGTACTGTGGGGAGATGAACATGATGGTTACTGGTTTGTTATTGGGCGCAGCTACTGGGGGTCAGTAAGGGAAAGATGGTTGACGACTTTGTTGTGCTCCGGGCACCCACCCCCGCACTGCGCCTGGGCCGTGTGTGAGCCCGTTGGCTCGGAGAATGGCGTGGTGTGTGGGAGTGGTGCTGGGCACCTCTAGTGGGTACCCCACAGGGTATGCCCCACTATTGCTTGGTCTCTTGGTACGAGTCCTTTGTTGGTTGGCTGGACGGATGTTTGGGGGTGAGGGGGGAGGGTGTCTGGGGGTCCTGATAGTTGGGGTTTCATCAGGTGGGTGGGAGGGGGGGAACTAAATTGGCGGCACGTGTTTGGACTGGTCCTTGGGATTGTGGCGATCTCTGCTCCTGCTGTGTGCTTGCACTGATATTGGCACGTGGCCGCTGCAGTATATTGTCCTCTGGCATGCCGGACCTTTTCGGTTCTGCGGAGTGTGCACACGTGTTCATTGTGCCTGAGTGTCATGACCGCTGTTGCAGTGTAGTGGTAGGACGAGAGCGAGCTGCACCGGGGACGCACGTGAGTATTGTGGAAAGGGCGGGGTGTGTGTGCTGCACGTTGCACTTTGTGTTATCCGCGTGCCTGTTGCACGGATGGTGTTGTTTGGGACCGGGAGGGAGGTCTCTGGTTGTTTGGTTTGGAGATGGCTGGGATGCATGTGGAGTGCGTGTGTTGGTGCGGTTGTGGTGTGTGATGGTGGCTTTTCGCTGTCTTGCACTGGGAGTTCGGGACGGTGCACCGTCTCTCTGGGTCCTATGGAACCTTGATTATGGCTGATGTCGACTGATGCTATGGATAAGATTTCAATATTGTCTTGGAATGTCCGGGGACTTAATGATGCCAGGAAATGTCGAAGTGTATTACAGTATTTGGATAGGCATGCAATACATGTGGCTCTCCTGCAGGAGACGCATCTGCGGCGTGTGCCCGCTCCTAGGTTTGGTGGGAGGTGGGCTGCGGTTAGGACATTTGCATCGTACTCCTCTTATGCACGTGGGACTGTTATCCTTGTTAAGAAATCGCTCGCCTTCCAAGAATTGGGGTCCATGGCGGATCCTGAGGGGCGCTATGTGTTGTTGTGGGGGCGGCTTGGGCAGATCACTGTGCTCTTTGTAAACTGCTATGCACCTAACATTGATATGCCAGCTTTCTTCCTTACCCTATGGGGCCACGTGCTTGCTGTGGAGGCCTCACATATAGTATGGGGGGGGATTTCAATTTTGCGATTCAGGCTCTGGTGGATAGGTCGGAGGGTAGCCCTCAGTACAATGTACAAGCTAGAGATGCTTTGCGGGGTATTGTGGAGGAAGCTGGGTTGATCGACAGCGGAGGTATGCCCATCCAACCTCTAAAGAGGGTACACATTATACTGCACACGCGCGCTCATGGGCGAGGCTGGACTATGTCTTCCTTTCCAGAGGGCTGGTAGCGGGACTGCGGGAGGCGGTACACCTGGCTAGGACATACTCCGATCACTGCCCGGTTAAGGTTGTGCTCTCTATACCTGGGCTGCACAGACCACGCCCACCCTGGAGACTCTTCCCTTCTGCCCTACTGGACCCTGTGTTTAAGGAGGAACTTGGCGAGGAGGTGGAAGCTTTCTTTCCAAGGAACAAAGGATCTGTTGATAGTGTGGAGATGATATGGGAGGCATTTAAGGTTACGATCCGGGGTGTCACTATCTCCAAAAGTTGTGGAATGCTTAAATCGATAGTTCAGACTCTCGAGGGCTTAGAGGTAGATCTAAGACACTTGGAGCGTAGACTGCAGGCTGGTCCTGATCCCGACCTCTTGGGCCAGTTTCGGATTAAGCTCTCAGAATATGAGGAAGAGGCTGCCAGGGAGGCTAAGCATAGGGGGAAATATTGGACGGCGAGGAGATACTGTGAAGGAGAGAGGCCTGGGAAGGTCCTTGCTGCGCTTACTAGACATCAAAGGTTTAGCTCAGACGTGCTGGAGCTGGTCTTGCCAGATGGCACTCACTGTAGGGATACTGCGGAGATTCAGCAGACATTTATTTCTCATTACACCCAATTGTACACAACGCAGCAGTCAGGTGAGGTTCGATATGGCGGATTCCTGGATGATTTGGCGCTCTGTTGGCTGTCGGACGATCATAGGGCGTTCTTGGGCAGGCCTCTCGAGGTGGAGGAGATCAGGGGTGCCATCATGTCCCTGAACAACGGGAAGGCCACTGGTTTGGACGGCCTTCCTGCTGAATTCTATAAATGTTACGTAGATATTATGGCTCCTGTTCTCCGCGAGGTTTTTGAGGAGTCCCTTGAGGAGGGACGGCTGCCGTGTTCTATGAGGGAGGTCGCCATTACCTCGCTACTCAAACCGGGCAAGGACCCCCTGGACGTGGGTTCCTATAGGCCCCTCTCATTACTTAATTGTGATGTCAAGATTCTTGCGAAAGTGTTGGCGGTTAGACTGTCTGAGCTCATGCCTGTTATTGTTCTGCCTGATCAGTCTGGGTTTGTGCCTGGCTGAGCGACTTCCCATAATCTACGTACTCTGTTTTCCCTTATCCCGACTATTGCTCCGGAGCTTCCGGTGGCCGCCGTTTTTTTAGACGCCACTAAGGCGTTTGATTCAGTGGAGTGGGGTTACCTTATTGATGTTTTGTGCAGGATGGGATTTCCCCGAATCTTTATATCTTGGGTCAAACTATTGTATACTGACCCGGTGGCGAGAGTGGTGGTGAACGGCGTGCTTTCTCCCCAGTTCCCTCTTACTAGAGGGACCAGACAAGGGTGTCCCCTTTCGCCCCTCCTATTTGCCATAGCCATAGAGCCCCTAGCCTGCCGGATCCGCCAACGGCACCAACAGAGTGCGTTCAACTGTTTCCAACGCCAAGTCGGAATCTCGTTATATGCGGATGATGTCACACTTTATGTGAAAGATCCACAGACGAATCTTAATGCGCTATTGCGAGAGTTGATTGCTTTTGGGGGTGTCTCCGGGATACATATCAACTGGCAGAAGTCCCAACTCTTCCCGCTCACTGCGGCGGTTCGTCAATTTCCTTTGGATTTCCCTTTGGAGTGGTGCGACTCGGAGCTACGGTACCTCGGTATTGTGGTCTCGTTGAACAGAGAGGAGACTATCAGGCTTAATTATGGCGTGGCTATTACTAAGCTGGCGGATGACGTCACGAGGTGGATGTCGTTGCCTCTGTCCATGGCTGGTCGGGCGTCCCTTATTAAAATGGTGGTCTTGCCCCGTTTTCTGTATCTTTTTCAAAATATTCCGTATCACCATGGAGCTTATTTTTTTCGTCGACTCCGCTCGGAGCTCATCCGGTTGTTTTGGGGGGGCAAACACCCACGAGTGGCGTGGGCTACCTTAACGCTGCCCTATGCCGATGGGGGTTTTGATGTCCCTGATTTTGAACTTTACTACTTAAGCGCTCAAACGCACTAAGCTTACCATTGGATGCGTCCCACGCCGTTTATGCCACAAATTGCGGCTGAACACTGGGTCGCCCACCCGCTTCCGCTGGAGGGACTGGTACTGGGCAATGTGGCCGACGTGGACACACACCAGACGACGGTGACGTGCACGGTAGATGCTTGGAAGCGAGTGGCGCGTCTACTGGGTGTTTCGTTTCTCTACTCGCCTGCACTGCCCCTAGCATATCACCCTGCTTTGTCTCTGTTACAGGAGACGGGGTTTCAGCGACTTTGCAAGCGGCTTGGGATCCTTACTTGGGGTGGCATTTTTCACGAGGGCACTTTTCGTACCCGGGCTCAGTTTTTTGGAGCGGTCGTCTGTTCCCCTTTGGAGTTGTTCTATTATGTTCGCTTGAGGCAAGGCCTGCGTACCTTGTTGCGGATTTCCCTGCGGAACCGGAGGTAACCCTACCACTCCACGTACTACTAGTCTCTGATGGACGTCATCTGGTTTCGAAGTTATATGGTGCCATTCGGCGGCAACGTGCTGTCCCGGCCAGTCGGGTGCGGGGCAATGGGACGCTGAGCTGGGCATTACTATCACTGACGAACAGTGGAAGTACTGCTGTGGTATTACTGCTAATGTCTCCTCCAGTTGCCGTTTGAAAATTATACACTACAAATTCGTCCAGAGGTTTTATTATACCCCTGCAAGGAAACTTCGGTTTCGATTGTCGGAGGACGATAGATGTACTAGGTGCCGGGCAGAGGGTGCCGACTTCCTGCATCTGGCGTGGGAATGTGCGGACGTTTTGGAGTACTGGGTGCAGGTCCATGCTGCTCTTCAGATTATGACCGAGGATGGAGTGTTGTTCGACCCCTTAGTCCTCCTGCTGTGGTATACCAAGGAGGTACCTGCCCTCTACCGTAGATTTGCTGATGTGGCCTTATTGTTGGCTAAACGCAGAGTTGCTTGTTGTTGGGGGCGGGGCAGGGTGCCACAGTTTAGGGACTGGTTACGTGATCTCATTTATTGTCAGGACCAATATAACGTATATGCGGAGCTGATGCCCGTGAGATGTAGGCCTAAGGATTTTTGGAGCCCGTTACAGGTGTACCTCCTCACTAGGGCGGTGCAGGACTCTGATTCTGAAAGTGAGGACCGGGTTGGGGTTGGTTGACGCCGACATGAGAGCTTGATGTACTGCACTGACACCTTCCAGGTCTTTAGCCTTGGTGGGGGTGGTGATTATCTCCTACTTCTGTTACGGTGAGGAATTTGTATGCCCTATTGTGTTACTCCTGTGTGCGGGGTGATGGGCCGCTGCCTGTCTTCTTATCGATGATGGTCGGGGAGGGGGCCTCTACGACCCACATAATGCTTGGGGGCTGGTTCGTCTATTGATACGATGCGTCTATCCCTTCCACAAAGACTGTGCGCTAAAGGTTTATACCCCTACCACCATCTGCTGTTCTGTATGGATACGCATCATGATGCGCGTTTGTGCCTGCTATATGTCTTCTCCATTACTGTATACACTGTACTATGTCTCGACTTGTACCCTGGACTTTTTGAATGTATTGCCATATTGCACTGTCTTTGTACATTTGTATGTACCATATTTGCACTGCTGCTGTCTCTAGCTTATCTCCAAATAAAGGTTTAAAAAAAAAAAAAGGTTTCTCCAACCCAGCTGTATTGCACAGCTGGTTTGGAGAAACAGCACAGACTCCCTTTGCCTGAGGGACTATTAAATTAGCCTACTCAGGCCAATCTCCACGCTTCTCTCATGCTTAGTAATAGCATGAGAGCAGAGCAGGGATTCCACAGGGGGTCTCTGATGCTTTCCCAGTGTCTGCTGAGACCAGGAAGCAAAGGAATACTGAGGCACGAGGCGGCTGGCAGGTTACGTACGTCTTAATTTTTTATGATTTAAACCACCACCCTGCTCTTCCCCTCCCACACACCCTCTGCGCCTCCTTTGACCACCACACCACTTTTCATTTGTACTGCTTTCCACTGCACACACTGGGTTACTGACCTCTAGTTCTTGTTATGAGTCACTGACATTGGGATGTTGGTAGAGGAACATTGACATAGGGTCACTGACATTGATAGTGATGCTTGGACACTTACGAGGACACTGGGCACAGCCAAGGTTTACCTTCACAGGGATGCTACCTGGGAACACCCACACTGAGACATGAGTCTACTGGAATAGAGACACTAATTTTGAGATGGACATGGACACGTTCACACTGGAACATTTGGTAGATAGAGAAATAGGGGCACTGACGTTGATACTAGAAAACTGACAGGGGAAACAATAAGATATTGTGATACATGCACTAATTCTGTTATGGGGATGCTGACAAGGAACACTGACAAGTCCACAAATACTAATCTGAGATGCTGACGCAAGAGCACCTGTACTGGGGGACTGATGCAGGTTGCTACAACACATTGATGCTAACACTAGGAAGTGACATAACACTGAGGACCGGCAACGAGGCACTGATACTGGGTCACTGGCAGAAGAGCACCAAAACGGACACAGGGAAACTACCAGGGGTACACAATTGTTGGGGCACCAATACTTGCACATGAACACTGATGGGGAATCATGGTATGGGAAAGTGCCACTGAGGCACTGACACAAGTACTGATATGGATGGTGGACGGCATAGACGGAGGAGGCGAGAGGCGGTTCATACACATTGGTGATAACAATTCCTTGGGAGTCGAGAATGAAGCTCTGCTGAGTTCGGCATAAAGGAAGGAATCTTGTGAGCTTCTGTGCAACTCGATGGCAACTGGATCTGTGCTACCAACTTAACTCCTTGGTGGTAGGAGTGGAATTAGGAAAACTGGCAACACAAGGCAGTGGGATCGTCTCCTCTTTACACATTTTAGTAAATGTCGCTTCATACCTGAATAGTGTTCCCCTGATGAAGGGTCCTCCCGAAATGCATTGGGATATGTAACACTACATGGAGTTTGGGATTCAAAGAATGAATGTGCATACAGATTTATTGTTCAATAAAACGTGAAGCTAATGGATCATTAATTTTGTGAAATTTTGTGTAATCATTAATTGTGGGAGCCAATTTGAGATTTGCTCTTGAAGATTTATTATTAGATTTCATTAACATTTTTTATTTGTAAACCAAATATTTAGCATACAAATTATTGAAATTACTAGTGCACCTTGTATTCATGTGACAGTTCATTTTCTCATGTTATTTTGAATGCCACTCCTTCCTCATTAGGAATTACAACTTAAAAACATATAAGGACATTTTCCAATGCTAGCCTATGAGAGGAGTGGGCCTCATGGCAGTGAGAAACAAAATGGGCTGTTTGTCACTACCAGGATATGCCACACATAAAGGCACATGTCCTACCTTTTACCTATACAGGACATTGCCCATAGGACTACCTAGGGGCTACCTTAGGGGTGATCTATATGTAATAAAAGGGGAGTTTAAGGCTTGGCAGGTAGTTTTGAATGCCAAGTCAAAATAGCAGTACATTTCGCAAACAGGCCTTGCAGTAGCAGGCATGAGACCGGTTTGAAAGGCTACTTCTATGGGTAGCACAAGCAGTGCTGCAGGCCAGCAGTATTGAATGTACAGGTCCTGGTTATATGTGATACTGCTTTACAAGGGACTTCCAAGTAAATCAAATATACCAAACAGGTTTTAAAACAATCATACCTTGTTTAGAGGAGAGAACACATGCACTTTAACACTGTTTAGCATTGGTAAAGCGCCCAGAGTCCTAAAGCCAATAAAAATGTCAGAAAAATAGGCGAAGGATGGCAAAGTATTTGGGGATAATCCTGCAGAAAGGACCAGAGGGTCAGGTTCAACACAACCCACTTCCAGCCTAAAGCCAGGGTAGAATTATCAATACCTTGATGCCAGTTCTACACCTCTCTAAACCCAGTTGGATCCCTCTGTCCATACTCTCAGGGCCCTCTTAGGTAACCTTTTCCTCACCAGCATACCTCACCTGTGAAGTGCAAGGTCTCCTTTCATCCAGGGGTCTCTGTCCTCTGTGGCTTCTCACAGTGGGGCATCCTTTCTCCACTTCACCTCCCACCAGTTCTGGGGTGGTATCCTGAGACTGGTCCCCCTGCCCAGGGTCTGTACCCTCAAGCTCAACAGCAGTCAGGGGCAAGTCCTTCCTCTCCTGCCCCTCCTTCTGGGGTTATGCACCCTCCTTTTGGGGCTGGTACCTCTTAATCCAGTACTGTCAGGGCACTTGTGGCACCCTTCCTGTACAATTCTCCCACCAGTTCCGGGTCTGTACCCTTAGGCTGAACATGTGCCAAGGGATACACATTCTTAATGTGTTGTGTAAGAGTCTGCCTGGCAATGGTCTCCCAACCCCTGTCTATTTCACAAAGTATGGAGTCCTCCCAGGCAACCCTTGATCCACTGATACTCCCACTGGGTACTGTATCCCCTCCTAACACTCCATCTAGACTTCTGCACCCTCCTTTGCAGAGTGGTACTGCCAGACACCGGAACTGGTGAGGCGCATGTGTCAGCCACCGCCCCAAGTTCTCCTGACACTATGGGGTCCCCCTCACTGCACAGACTAGGTTCCCTCTCTGGTGTCGCCTCGGGGTACTCTCAAGGCTCTGGTACTGGGTTTTGGGCACCATGGGCCTCTGCCACCTCTCCTCCTTCTCTGAGAAGGGACATTGTGACCTCTACCCATCTCACTACGCTGAGACCTGTCTGGGCTACTACGTACCTCCCCCCACCCTTGGTTGGGGGGAGCCTGAGCCACTCCCTATAGCATAACTCTTAAATGCCTTCCCATACCCTCTGGCATTCACCCAGAGCTGCTCCTTTGCAAGTTCCCTTGGGACAGAGAACGTACACTCCAACACGTGTTGGCGTACTTCTAGATAACAATAACGGAACATATGCTCTATGATAATCAGTTTGTACAGCCCTTCAAAATTATTTACATTCCTACCCTTCACCCATCCATCCAGTGCTTTGCAAAAATACTCCACAAATTCCTCCCAGGACTGGTGAGACAGTTTCAGGCTGCCCCTGACCCTCAACCTATAATCTTCATGGGTGAATCCATACTTTCTTATCAGTGTTTCCTTCATGGGGGTGTATCTCTGCCTGTGACTCCCTTCTAGGGCCAGGCGGGCATCCCTCCTAATCTCAGGAATATAACTCCATAGGCCAGTTCCCCAGTCCTCCTCAGGGATTCTGTGCACTGCCAGAGCTCTCTCATACTCCTGCGACCACTGATAGATGTCATCCCCCTTCTAGAAGCTAGGCACCACGTCTGTGGGTATGCGAGTGTAATTGATAACACTGGACCCAATATTGCTCCAGGTCCAACAGACACCAACCTCAGCATCTACTCATTTGTGGGAATGGTTGCAAATATGCAATTTGACAATTTGCGCTTCTTAATAATAAGTAGCGATTATTTCCCCTTCGGGGCCATGCTGTAGTTGTAAGAGTTGCAATCAACCCCTAGAGGGAGTATACAAAATCCCTCTATGCTGGCGCCTAGGTTGCAAATTTAAGAAGTGGCATTGAGTGGAATAACCTAAATGGCATTTAGTCTGATTTAATCGCACCTTGCCTAGTCCTGGCTTGTCATAAAAGTATCACTTTTCTGCCAGTTACGCAGAGCCAGAGCCTCATTCAAAATAACATAAATGGATTTTAAGCACCTCAATTTGAAGTACAAGATTAAAGGTCGCTTAGGTGATGCCAGGGCCATTGTGTGCGACGCTGTGGTAGGGTTGAGGAGACCGATGGTTTGTGCCCTTGTCAGTTAGGCGTGTTAAGGTGAACTAAGACCATTCGACCTCATTATGAAATTCCCGGTATTTGGGTTGGTAATTCCCCCCCTGGAGTTATCATAGTGGCTGGTACCGTATCTCTGTGGGATCGAAAAATGCACCATTAACAGGGAAACTCGGAGAGTTCACCAAGAAATGGGGAATAACATTGGAATTGGATTTACTGCAGCCAATTCTCTTAGTAATGCACAATCACAGCCGATTTGGTATCCAGAGATTTTGTTGTTGCTTCAAGCAGTTAGAAACTGTACAGGCCTGCGGTGTTTCTGCATTACCCGTAATCCAGATGGGCCAAGTAACCCATATTCCAGTGCCCATCAGAGATTAGGACTAACGTTCAATGAGAGCCTTAGGGACAATTTTGCAAAACATTTAAACCTATTTGTCCTGATGTCAATAAATGGGGTAAACCGTAAAAAGGGACATTCTACCTAGTCTGTGTTTGTAGTTTGTACTGCTTTTTATAATTCCCAATATAACCAAGAGGCAACAACGTTTTTAATCCTTTCTTTAAAACACATACAATTTAGCGCATGTCTATATTTAACTATGTAAAGATGCTAAATACTTGTTATCAGCGATTAAAAAAAGAGGTATGAATAATTGATTACCAATTTACCTTTGTAACATGTATGTGAAATGTAGTTAAAGGAATACAGCCGACTACCTATCTCTTGCAAATACGTTTTTAAAGCATGTCTGTACATAAAGCTCTTTTCCACAAAAATGCTGAGCTTCACCGACATCTGATGTTGATGGGCATTAGTCTGAATCACGCTTTGCTTAATAAACTACCCTCCTTTGGGTATGATGTTCCTGGTTGATTGTGCAATGGATGTTCACAATAGCATATCTTGTCTCCCACAGTGTGCTGGAAAGGATCTGAAAGTTATGATTGATACCGGCTGTCAGTACAATCTGATAACATCTGCATGCGTGGATAGACTGGGGTAAGTAGTCTGTTCAACTGTTTACATTAAAATAACTCCTTGCGTGACTTTTGTGCAGTATTGAAAGTAGCGTGAGGTAGCCACTACATGGTTCCTGCTATACAAGTGCAGGAAGTTAGAATAAATTATTCTGGGAACTCACCAGCTATTCATGGTTTATGCTATGTAGGCCAGAATAACAACCCTGGGCTAGTATTCTAACTTTCCGAATGTTTGTCTATAAGCCAGGTCTTTAGCTGGTGGCGAAACATAACTAAAGACGTTTCAGAGCGTACATTTGGAGGAAGGGAATTCCAAAGTTTAACTGCATTAACAAAAATGAATAATTCCCCTGATCTGGATTTGTGGAGTTTAGATTCCACTACTAGGTTTGCATTGGAAGATCTACATTTTCTCTCCAGAATATAATTTTTTAGGTTCTTGCAAAAGAAGCTTGTGGCTGGCTTAGATCGATGCAATACAGAACTTTTGAAGACTTGGCATTGAGTATAGAAAGCGTGGAGCATCCACCAGCAACCCGACTCCCGTATCCTGAATAACATCAATCTTTTTCCAGAGGAACCTGGGATGGTCCAGTTGTGAAGCATTCTCATAACCCATCTGGGAACCAATCAATGCAATCACTCTTTGAAGCGTGCTATCAAATGTTAGTAATTACATCTTTCTCAATATTCTGTTGAAGTACATAACCTGTGATACTGCAGCGACTTGAACCGATCACGACTGCAGATTATCAGCCTTGATTAAATAAACCGGATAAGGGTTTAGCACCCAGTTCAGGTGGCTTGTAAGTGTTCAGCCACATGTCATTCCACCCTTTGACTATCTCATAACCTCAGTCTTCTCTGCATTTAGTTTTACCTACTTACTACCCATCCACTGTCAGATGTAGAACAGTGTCTCGGAATGCATTCTGTGTGGGAGGGGAGGTTATTCTCAAAACCTAAGAGAATTTTGGGTGCCATCTGCATACATGAGAGATCTGATTCCTCCTTTCCTTGGAATCCTTGGCAACTGGGAATACACGGATATTGAACAAGTGATGTGTAATGGCCAAACCTTAATTGTGAGTTTTCTGATACCAGTACTGTATAGAAGAGGACAAGTCCAAGAGCACTTTCGGTGTCAGGCACCCACAATATTGGTTAATTTACCTGTATGCGTTCGTTTTTCAAACTTTGGCCTGGGAAACCATTCAATTTAACGCTTTTTACCCTTTGGAATAAACACACCTGGACACACCATCAACACCCTGAATGAGAAGGAACAAGCGCCCGGTGGAAGAATTACTGGTTGGAAAATTCTGCTCAGAATTTGCGTCCCCTATTTGTGTTACCAGAGAATATTTAATGAACCAACCTATGTACTAATAGGCCGGTTCACTAAATTATGATTTGGAATAGATCACAATCCAACTGACCTCATGAATGTTAATGAGTTAAGTTGTTAATTATGACTCTCTCTGATTGGTGGTCATCTCAGCGACGATGGGTTAGCAGACCACCATGTCTGTGATTGACTTTCAGTAAAGTAAACTTTTTTAAATTCAGTCCGTTTTACTTAAAGGAAATAGGGCTGTGTTTAAAAACAAATGATTTCTTTTTTAAAAAGTTGGCAGTGGAGGCCGCCTCCCCCCAACAAACATTTATTTTTTCATTCACAAAACGGAAGGGATCCCAAAGGGACACACAGGTTTTACCAGCCTCCAAGTAAGTGCACCCTATGGAATCTTCTAGAATAACAAAATTACCACACATCTTTAAAGGATCGTCTTCTTCACAAAGTCGAATACATGTAAGAATACTACATTTCCTCGTATTGTTCTCCCAGCAGCATCTAAAAATGTATGCATGAACAGCATTGCAATTACATTTGATACTCTTTCTCCATATTTAAAAATGTTTTCTGTGCAGACAAATTGATGACAAGTGCTTTATTACAAATGTAGTAGTGGCACATGCAACGATAACAATAAAAATGACTAGAATTCCACTTCTATGCTTTTACCACGCATACATTTACAACGAAATTCGTTGTAAATGCATGAATGGTAAAAGCATGTTTTTTTAATGTTTGGATAAGGTAAGTATGGGTATAGGGGTATATGTTTTGGGGTACTGAGGTATATGTTTTGGGGTTTTTGGGTATTTTAAGGGTTCAGATATAGTTTTGGGTTATGGGGTACAGGGGTAGTTTTAGGGTGTAGGGATAGGTATGGGTTTTGGGGTACAGGGGTATTTTTAGGGTTCAGGGCTAGGTTTGGGTTTTGGGGTATATGGGTATTTTTAGAGTTCAGGGGTAGGTTTGGGTTTTGGGGTACAGGGGTATTTTTAGGGTTCAGGGCTAGGTTTGGGTTTTGGGTTACAGGGGTATTTTAGGGTTAAGGGGTAGGTTTAGGTTTTGAGGTACAGGGTTATTTTTATGGTTCAGGGCTCTTTTGTGTTTTGGGGTACAGGGGTATTTTTTAGGGTTATGGGTTAGGTTTGTGTTTTGGGGTACAGGGGTATTTTAAGGGTTCAGGGCTAGTTTTGGGGTACAGGGGTATTTTAGGGTTCAGGGATAGGTTTGGGTTTTGGGGTACAGGGGTATTTTTAGGGTTCAGGGCTAGGTTTGGGTTTTGGGGTACAGGGGTATTTTTAGGGTTCACGGGTAGGTTTGGGTTTTGAGGTACAGGGGTATTTATAGGGTTCAGGGCTAGGTTTGGGTTTTGGGGTACAGGGGTATTTTTAGGGTTTAGGGATAGGTTTGGGTTTTGTGGTACAGGGTATATTTATAGGGTAAAGATAAGTTAGGTTTAAGGGTGTTGGGGTATTTTAAGGAGTAAGGGTGGGTTATGATTATGGGGTGCAGGGGTATTTAAAGGGAGCAGGGTGGACACCTGGAGCTGGAATGTACAGAACCTGGGAAGAAAAAACAATGAAATATTGGGCACAGTGCTCGCTTTTTTTTCCGTAATCCCGCGCCCCCCACACAGCCACGCCCCCAGCACACGCCCACAGCACACGATATGAGACATGGCATGAAGAGCAGAACGTACCACACGCCCCCAGCGTTTGTCACACCTCCAGCACACGCCCACAAGGGACTACTTTGCTGGCATGGTTCTTTTACCTTTTAAATGTGTATGGTGGGTGTCTGCATAGCCTATGTCCTTCTGCTGCAACTGCCCTATCCAACGCTGTATTGGGTGTTGTGATTGGTGCTGTGGTTCCTGAGATTATCCGCCTCAAAGGTTTTGGCTCTCTCTTTATTATATTAGTATAGATATATATAATTTTTTGGGTTTTTGGTTTTTTTTTTGTGTGTGTTTGATGTCAATTTGCTCCCACAGCTGTGCGCTGTCTGAATAATGAAAATAACATAAAGGGAGAGAGAGAGAGAGACGGAGTGGATTCGTTCTCCCTAAGTTGAATTTTTTAAACAAAGAGAATCCACCTTCACTATTAGGATGACAATATTTGTCTAGTAGCGGCTGCCCACACAACCCTTTTTTTCCTAGGTCACTGAACCTGGCATAATATAAATAGTGAATGGCTATAAAAATGAAATATTATTGTTTCTTTCCTTGTGTTTTTCCCTAGGTTCGCTAATCTCAGAACCTTCGTGACATTTGCTTTAGGTACATATTAGCCTTTATTTAGATTTCACTTTTCTGTAATTTACAGACTTTTTGTAGGAAAACGTGAGTAAGGTGGGGATTTGTGCACCCGGTCCTGAAACTCCGAAACATGTTGACACACACATGAGGTGATGTACATTGCATTACATAAGAACCTCTAAATACACCCTTTTAACAGTACCAGCCCGGGGGCCCATTAAATTTTCTTTTTTTTAGTCTACCCCACAAGCCAGGTACTTTTCAACCATCACTAGAGTCACTTCGAACCCCACCACTCACTCACTATTACAAATAACCTCACACGAACCTCACATAGTCATTGATTAAAAAGTGCTCCCGCGTAGACGTAGGTAGCAACACGCTGCATCCCGTAGAGGGGGGCGAAGACCCCAATGATGAAGCATGACACCAAGGGTTCTTTTGGTGTGTGAGGGGTATTTAAAGAACACTACGTGCTGGCCACCATTGTAGGGACCACCCACACCCACCTGTGGATTCTCTTGTTTAAAAAATATATAAATATATATATTCACTTCCAATCCTGGCAGCGGGGAACAGTCAGGCACAGACTCCGTAAAGTAATGGCACAAAGGTTTTAATGATCCAATAAAAGCTAGACGCGTTTCGGCGGCATACCGCCTTGGTCACTAAGTCTAGGTCACACTACTGTATAGATTATATACACTTCACTCATGTCTGGGTTGTCATGGTTAGCGCACGAGCACCATCATAGACATAGAAGGTTCCTGTTACATTTAGAGCATGACAGTGCATAAATAACAGAAAACCGTTCATTTGATGCCAGAAATGTCGGTAAAATACAGTAAAATACCAAGAACAATGTAAACGTATTGATGGCAAAACATTTACAAAAATAAAATAAAATATATGGCAAACAACGTGAGCAACTGGATGCTAGTATCTGCCCGTGCGTGACATCAGCCTTCTCTCATGTGTAGACATAACGAAAACAATCAAGCACCCGTCAGCCTACGATCTAAATGGATGTTTGAAACAAAGCGCAGTGGAGGAGCCTCAAAATGTTGCCGTCTAATGAATGTTGCAGGCTGGTTGGTGTTTACGAAAAAATTATGCCGGTGGTGGATGGTTAACCTGTAGTATACCCCGGGTGAGTGCCTCACAGATCGACAAAGTTAATCGTACGACAGGTTATGAGATGTACGTTCAGGTTGCTGAAGTCTGTCGTTTAGACAAAAACAACAGTGCAGGACTGAGACCGGGTGCCCGTGTGGGCTGGCAAAAAGTCATCAACCGAAAATCACAGAGGGCACAAGTTAACTAGCGTGTTGCGTACGTACCCATAGTGCCTGTAGGAGAGTGTCTCGTTTGCCTGGGATATAATAAACAGGGTGCTTCCAACCAGTGAAAATACTGTGGTTAAAGTACGCCAGAGGAAGGTGGGTGCTGCCCTAGTGGGCTGGGAATAAAAACGGCTAATAGAACATGATTGTAATCTAAAAAAATAGAGAGACAAGAGCCTCTGCTGCTAAATGTGAAGCGCAGCTGAAAGGTGAAAAAGTGACCTCTGCGGGCGCTGTACATGATGGTCAGGGTGAGATGTCACATGGTCGTTAATTTGTGAGTTAGAAGTGGGAAAAAAATAATGAAATAAAAATTATAAAAAGGTGTGTCCTAACGTCGCAGAGTCTGGAAAAAGAAGCGTGACAAGTAGCGAGAGCCACATCATAGATGAACAGTTAGTGCTTCATCTGCATTCATCCCATAGGGAATTTTGGAATTATTCAAGATGATATAGTGTGATTCCAACCTTCTAAGTGCAAGTAGCCTATTCCCCCTCTCGGGTTCTTGGTGATGGTGTCTACCATATAGAAAGAAAGATCTTGCGCCCTGCCAATGTGAGCTGTATTGATGTGTCGTGCAACAGGATATGTAGGGTCGTTATTTGCAATTGCTCTTAGATGTTGTAAGATGCGTACATGTACTTGATGGATGGTGCTGCCCACGTAAATTTTCCCACAGGTACAGGACAAGACGTATACAGCAAAGTCTGGTTTGCATGGATAGTACCCTCTGATGATGTAGAGGGACTGTCTAAAATGTAATGTGACTTCCTTGGTATTCACACCGTGTTTACAAGCCTTACATTTGGTACATTTGAAAAAACCTTTGGGTGATATGAGCCACTGGTCTTAGTTTTGCAAGGAGCGTTGTTCACTATCTTCTGTCTCATAGATTTTGCTCTTCTGATAGTGATTTGTTTTTTTTACTGGAAATAGCTCCAATGACAGGGACGTTTCTAACAGAATGCCAGTGTCTGTATACTATGTTTCTGACTTGAGCATGGTATGCATTAAAGTCTATTATCAGTCTAGGTGTCTTAATGCTAGTACATTCCATTTCAGTTTTTTTGGCACTGGTGCTAGTTTTCAAGTTTAACAGCTCTCTGAGTGTTTTGGTTGCTGCTTTATTTCTGGCTCTGGTAAGCGTTTCCTGACTGTAGCCTCTGCTCGACAGTCTAACGCAGAGGTCCCCTGTTGCTTGTTCTAGGCTGCTGGTGGTGCTGCAGTTCCGCTTCATGGGTAGGCATTCGGCGTAAGGTATTCTTTCCTTGAGAGAGGTAGGGTGAAAGCTGTGCGCATGCAGTACGGCGTTGCCTGCAGTGGGCTTTCTAAACGTTTTAGACTGCAGTTTGCCTCCCTCAACATATACATCTAGGTCTAAGAAGTGTATGCTTGTACTGCTCGTGTTGCAGGTGAAACTGAGATTCAATGAATTGTGGTTGATTTCGTCAGCGAAGATTCTAGCACTCTCCTCGGACCCTTTCCACAATATAAAAATGTTGTTGATATATCTGACATACATTATTACTTTTTCAGCAAAAGTTGTAGAGTGCACCACCATGAGTACTTGCTCCTCCCATCAGCCCATATGCAATTTAACATAGCTGCGGGCATTGCCCTGCAGTTGTTTATAAGTCAGATTGTCAAAAACAAACACATTGTTATCAAGACAAAACTCAGCCATTTGAACAATCATCAGTGAATGCTGGAACATGGGCATAGGTGTTTTGCCTAAAAAGTGGTGTAATGCATTGAGACCATCAGTGTGTCTTATGCTCGTGTAGAGTGTATTAACACCAAGGGTCATTAGCAGGTAGTTCATTTTCCATTTTACATCATAAATCTTTCTGAGGAAGTCCCCTGTATCCTTGAGGTATGCTGGGAGTGCCTGCACAAATGGCTGTAGGAAATGGCCTTGTGTCTGGAGGTGTTTTCCAAGAGTCCTCCAATTTCAGCAATTATAGGTCTACTTGGCGGGCCACACAGGGTCCTTGTGAATCTTGGGGATTAGGTACAGTTGGGGTAGTACACGATAATCACACTTTAGTTACTCAAATTCTTGTTTGGTGAGTAGACCTGCACTCTTCCAGTCGTGTATATATATATATATACAAATATATATTTTATATGATAAATATGTTTTGTGTGTGTTATTAACTGCTGACTACTGTAACTCAGGCGTGCATTTATTACTACTCATATTTGCCCATACGTTCTCTCCTTTGTTGTTGGACTCAGAGAAAGTTTTCTTGAAACTCATGAAATCCTGAACCATATCCTCACTTATGGGCGTTTGAATCCAGATTTAAGACAATTTTGGAGCACTCACAACAAACGTTGTATGCAAGAAAAGCCAATGAAACTGACTTTACAGATGCCAGGTCTAAAGTCACAGTGCCCATATGTGCTTACCAATTCATAATTAACATTACAAATCGAAATTTGCAATACACGTGTTGTCTTTCATTGTGAATCACAAGAGAAAGAGGAGACTGGGTGGGGGTCCATTCCCTTTAACTTGGTGGTATGCAAAATGTTTTTTATATTTTTGAAGGTTAGAAAGTATGGAATGGCGATAATATCTGTAAGAGGAGAAGAAATTTGCCCAATAAAGCACTGCATGCAACCCCATGTGAAATTCAAAAAGCTCCGCTGTTTATATAGTTACACTTGAAAAGCAATGTCCGTAATGGAGGTCGGCTGCTTCCTTCCAAGCGTTCCTTAATTTTCAGAGTAGCTTGAACCAATTTCTATGCCATGATGGGGGATAGTTTGCAACATTTTGCTAACAGTCCATTGGTACTGTGTTTGCATTTGTTTGCAAATCCGTTGCACTGCCAAGGGTGAGGCTGGTGGAAGCACAGTGCAACCACCAGCCAACCTCTTTGTATATGAAGCCCCTGGTTTTGTTTGTCACACTTAAAACCCTTATCTGCCAAATGTAGCTGAATTGTGCAACCCCACCTTTATATATTGCGCCACGGGTAGTACTGGCTGCTGTTTTATGGAATGCTTTACTATTTGCCTCTTATCTTACAACATTTTTTTGACGCCAAAATCCACGCCCAACCTTCTTTGGACAGATGGGCCCTTTGGCTTTGCTCGCTTGCTGGGTGCAATTCTGATGGGTGTTTCTGCCCCATGCACAGCTAGATGTTGGCTTCCCTTAACTCAAACCTTTAACTTTACCAGCTTGTTACTAAGGAGCTGGAACAACTCAGTTATCTTCTGTGCTTCACTATCCCCCCTTTTATTTCAGAGAATCAAAAAATATATACAATATAAAACACGGCGGGAGTCAAATCACAGAAATACATTCCCTCTGGTCCCCGCAGTATAGAGAGATACATTAACGGCGATCCTTCCCCTGATTATCCCCTTCCATGTCACAGACGTCCACCCTGGGGAGACAGGGACAGTGCCTAGCAACCATATATGTCTCAGCGGGGACTCTCTGCTCCAGTTTCATCGTCTCTCATTTGTAAATTGCTTTTCACAGGTAAGGGCAGATGGGAAATGCGTCATGGTGCATGGCTTTCATCTCGGGAAAGCCAGCTTTAAATGCACTCAGTCCCGAGCCAGGAGTATGTGGGTACATCAGCCTATGGTAACTCTCAAGAGAAGGCAATCAGCACAATTGGTCATGTCGACCTGATTAAAGCCATGAAATGGAACTCTGGGGAGGGGTTCTGCGAAAATGAAATACGGTGCCCTACTTAGCAGTGGAAACTGTCTTTGGTAATATGAATGCCCCATGGCATCGTTTTCTTTTGATTTTACAGAACTAATATGTATAATATAATGATATAGGCTTTCATCCAGTAATCTTCATCCATTGGTCTATTACTATGTCATTCACATTTTATTTTCTCCCACCACAACATGTGGCAATGCTTCAGCCCACCTTAGCCACTGGTTGACTTCGCTGGGAGTAATGGCATTCTGCCCTTTCACAAGGTGCACACTGGCACACAAAGTAGTTCTCTCCAGTACCAGAGACTACTATGGTAGTGGTACTTTTTGCGACCCAAAAAATATATTTTTGCTTTCAGCCACTTTTTTTTGCATGGCGAGAGCCCAGCAGCTTCCCTACAAAAACGTTTTGCAAAAAACGTGGCAAAAGAAAACAAGCAATTACAAAACCATAAGGTTGGCAGCCAACGTCGGACATATTGGCTCTGTGGAGAAAAGTAGAAATAGGTCCCATGAGCCATAGAGAGAAGCCTTAGCAAAGACATTAGGTCTGGCTTTAGTGTGCTTTCACTTGAAAACACAACCATGCAAAAATGCTAACAGTTTATTTGTATATCTTTATGCAACCTTCTCTTTCTGGGCCTCTTATGCCCGTGGCAACGCACCAGAAGGGCTTTTGGACATGCCATTGCTTGAAATTAGCGCTTTAGAGCCAGGCTTTCTGGCATTGCCAGTGCTTGTTGTAAAAGGGTTTGAGATCGTTAGAGTTTTTGTTCTCTCCACCGCTGTATCATGGGGAGAGTGTATTAAGGTCAGGAGTTTGAAAGAAATGTAGTAGTCAAGCTCATCAAATTTAAGATGATTAGATATTTGTATTTGGTGTTTCTTTATGGCAAACCGGTCCAGGGTACAGCCCACACTGTAGGTAGGGAACATACAATATTGCAGTAGGTTTTTGTTTGATAGGAGCAAACAGCAATCATATTGAGACAGAAAATTGTTATTGGGTGCAAACCACAAGTAGATGCAACATCACCCTGGGTGTACCATCAACGAGTGTGTAAATACTTTTTGGTGCAGAAGCACACTAGGTACACAGTCATATATGGTGTAACATCTACATTGAGGCAGAGACACTTTATTGAAAAAACACATTTAGACACAACATTTTATGTGCATACATACAGTAAAGGGCATCCTTGGACTACACTCAGCGGGAATTTGGTATCGCATTTAGGTCCAAAATCACTCACTATACAGGAAAACACATGATAATAAGATCCCATAACAGGTATAAAAGGTGTGCATCAATTTGATGTCACATTTGGTTGACAGCACAAGTAGGGGTAAAATCACTGGTGGCACATATTATTAGGAGCACAAATCCCATTTATTTTAATCAGGTCGACATGACCAATTGTGCTGATGGTGTTCTCTTGAAAGCAACCATAGGATCGTAGCAAAAGCGGAATATACACAACTTCAAGACTGTATCAGCAGCAACAATCTCCTTCCCGACTACCAGTCTGGTTCCATGTCATGCTGCAGCATGGAGACCCCTACCCTACGAATCACAGAAAAAGATGACCCCTGATTCATAATATTACTGAACTTCTCAGCTGCCTTTGACAGCGCAGACCACCATGGCCTCATTCACACCCTGTAGTCTTGAATGGGATGCACTGGAAACATCCTTCACCGGATCTCTTACCTGTAGAACTGACACCAGTCTGTCCACATGGGTACTCCAGGTCCTGGAATATCCTGATCATATGCAGAGCTCCCCACTGTTTCCATCTAGTTTCCCATCTTCGTCAACCTCCACATGAAGCCCCTTCAGGCTCTACTCACAGATGGCATTGTAATGAAGGAATACACTATTGACCCACAACTATAATTATAATTCTTCTCTGCTCCACACATCCAACACATCAAACAGTGCTTGTACCTCTTCCAGACCAGAATGTACAACACCTCCCTGAAGTTTAACCACCAAAACAGAATTCCTGTTGCACCAAGAATAGCAAGAAATATTTAGTCCAAACCTGGCTCACTGACATAAATCTGGATGGATCTGAACCCCACTTACACCCACTGCCAAATGACTGATTTACCCAGAACACTGACCTTACGCTAAAGAAAAAACACCAGGAAAAACAGGATTTCCTAGTACTACCTCTTTCCACAAAAGAGAGTGAAACCATTGCTCCCATAAAGCTACTTCAGAACTGGCATTCAAGCCCTCATACTCTTGCATCTGGATGGTGGCAAGGCCCTACACCACATACTCCCAGACTCCACATTTTCCCATCAAGGGAAACCTACATGCTGCAGTATGCCTCATCCATAATCTTAAGAAATATGACCACATCAGTTCCACCATGCTGAAACTCCATTAGCTCAGACTTGCCAGTCCTACAAAGCGATCACGACTGACATCCCTGCTTATTTGGTTGACCATTTCAATGGTTCACAGTACACCCACAGCCAGATACCACAGGCTGGACTCAAAGAAGTTCTAAAAAGAGAAAAACAAAGCAAAAGGCCTTTCCTGCACATTGCAACTAGTAGCTGAAACAACATCCCTGTATTCATCAGGCCTGTGTTGACCCTGCTGTAATTTAGAAAAGAGCTTACCGCATCTCTTAAAATAAAGTTACATCATGATGCATCTAAGTCTACCTTTGCTCTTAGAAATCAACTATCCCTCCAATATCAGGTTGACTATATCTTTGCCTTTGCCCCTGTGCAGCTTTCCGCTGTCTTTTGCCAAGGTTTATACTATATACATACCAGATAGATAGATAGATAGATGGATGGATGGATGGATGGATGGATGGATGGATGGATGGATGGATGGATGGATGGATGGATGGATGGATGGATGGATGGATGGATAGATAGATAGATCTTTTTTATCCCTGCTTTCTCCTTTGTCACCATTGTTCAATCTTTCTCCCTCTTTCCCCTTATATGTGTTCTTCACTCTCATACATTTGGTTAAAGTTTGATGAGGATAAAGAAGTGCCTGTCCTCAAAAATGAGTGCCAGTGGGTCCTACTTGCCATCACCGGCACAACTTAACCACTGCCCATGCAGGAAAAAGAACAGGCGCTTCAAGAAGGGAAACCCATTAGATGTGTAAGGGGCCAAGTAAGGGGCAAAAAAAAGAAAGGTGCAAGGAACCCCAAAAGCCCAGTGAATGAACTTTCGTCAAGCAGGAGAAAGCTATGCATAATGTTGGCAGGTACAGTTATTTGTAATTCACATCTCCCTATAATGGTGCTTCCGAATCCAACCCAGAATTACTTTCCGGCCTACATTTCTTAAAGGGGTAGTAGTACCCTGAACTGCTTTGTCAAGAATTGTGCTGGTCTCTGCAAAGTGCCTTATTGTTTTCTTCTGTGTCCCAATCTCTGATGTTTCTGCTCCCATGGCTAACTCATCTTGCAGGAAACCAAGTTATCCATGTCCTAGAGATATCTGTCTCACTTGGGGTGTCTCACAGAGAAAGGCAAAACAGAGATGGGGAGCAAGCTTTCATACATTTTCAGTCACCGTTAATTACCCTGACTTACTTTCAGCTGCAAAATCTTTACTTGCGTTTCCACTATAGACAGACACCCTCCATTTGTTTATCGGTCTTGATCCTGGTCCGGCCTAAGCTGCTAGATCACATGCCCTCGTAACGAGAAGACAGGCAGCCCTAGACTGGTTTCAACATTAATCTGACTCATTAGGGAGGTACTGCATGAGTGCTATGCACAAGAATCTATGGGACCAGCTCTAGGCATTTTCTTCACACCTAGGATGCATGGTCAAAGCACACCAACCAACATCTAGACATTTGTGTTTCATCAACTACCATGAGCATCTTTCAAAATATGTGCTACAGAGAACTATTTTGTTTTCGAAACAAGAAATAATCCACAACAAATGACTTAAAATATACAATGGGCAGTCTAATACGGAGACTCCTCAGTAAAATGAACGAAAATTGTTAGCTTAATCTTCTCAGTTAGGACACTAGTACAGATACAGTCATACATTTAGTGATTTATTGATTTAGTGATTACATACACAGGTGTTGGCTTCCCTTCTCTCTATTGCGCTCTCTCTTTCGCTCTATGTCTCTGTTTCACTTTCTTTCCCTGTCTTCAGCCACCAATAGTGCTCTGAGGATCACAGTCACACTTTGTTCTCCCTATCATAGCTCACTTGTCTGTACTGTCAATGGTTGTATGCACGGGTGAGGTCGGGGCCACTTTGTTAAACTTCAATACAGAATGTGCTGAGAGCAGGAGTCTGCAGGAAAGAGTTACTGATAAGGAGGAATAAGCCCAAAGGCATTCAAACCCGTCAGGAACTGAAGAGATCATCACGAGGCCAACGTCAGAAGGATCCAGGCCCAGGGGAAGGATGAAGACATCTTCTCTATGTGGCACTGTGACCGCGATGCCTCTCTGCCTCTTGGGCACAAGTGTGACTCTTCTTCGCCTTTTGAGAGCAACACGTTCAGGTATGGGTAGCCAACAAGAAACAAAACATCTTGCACCAGTGGACACAGTAGACACAGCACAAGCACGGCATGGTCCATGAACACACACGCTGGACGTCACATCATAACACAACACGCCTTCCTCCAAACACTGAGGTGGACTGAAGTTCAGAGAGGCAGGACCTGAGGCCGGGAGGACCCCTGCATCTTACAGATGCAAGAGGAAGAAGCAGGCTAAAGGCAAAGCCCAGATGTCGATCACCATGCATGCACATATTGCATGCCATCAACCGGGCTTAGACCCCTTAACCTGGGTAAAACACATTTTCGGCTCCGGTTGGCCTTTGCCTTCTCTTTATAATGAATATAATCCGATCTGATAGGTGATGGAGATTCTCTCTCAATGTATTAATTTTTACTGAGCGCCGCTTGTGACATCAGACAGTAAATATGTCTTCTTTAAACATATATAAGCCAAACGTACAAGTAAATTGGCTTCTTTCAGCCACCGAATCGTATACTATACTGTTGCAGTTGCTTCTGCAGAAAAGTGAACTAGAGCAGAAATCTGCTCTGTCCTCTTTATTTTGCACTACTGAGAAAAAATACATCTTTTGTTGACAGATTCAGGTCAGCTGAAGGGCTTCTTACGCTGTAGTATACTTCTCGACGGTGCGCATTTTCACGGGGAGGGCGGCTTAAGGCAAACATGACTCGCTTATGCTTCACATTTATAACCACAAAGGAATACAAGATGGAAGCGCAGAGAATCATGTGAAACTCCCACGTTTTCTGTGAACAACTTTTTTTCAAGCTATAGCAGCAGCCATTATTGGTTGCGGTTCATTCTGCTGTGGCGGAAAGTTATCATGTCCACATTGCTTTAAAAGTCTGGCCCAGAGACAGTACCTATATATATGTATTGGACGTAGCTTGAAAACGGCTGAACGGATGTCCATGAAATATGCCAGGATTATACATTAAAGTGGGCAGATGATCCTTTTGGGTAGTGCAGGTAAGTAGTATAAGTTTTTTGTAAGTTATAAGGCATTTTAACTTAAAGATGTCTTTTGTCACAGTAGTTTCGTGAAAATTCACAGTATTTTGCAGTATTTCACAAAACTACAGCTATACATAGCGATGACAAGGCATTATGTGATTCGTTAGTGACTACCTTTACAAGCGTTTAAGGCAGACATGTTATTTTAAGTACAGTGTTCTGGCTTACAGCCTTAGATATAGTTAAGTATTAGGTTTTATATGTTTCTCTTCCTATTACCACTGTATTAAAGTGGCAATAGGCCGGGAATATTATTCATAAGTTTCTTTATATTTAAAAAAATATATACAGAGTACTCTGGTACCTAAAAATTTAAAATAAATATGTATGGTGTCTACTGAGTTGAATATACTGTGTTTGGAGGTGTGCAAGTTATAATAATTTGAAGATGCTGTGTAAATTATAAATTAAAGGTATGAGTGTTACTTTAGAAATTCAAAATTTTGTGTAGTTTAAGTTTTGTTTGTATAGAAAGAATAAATAAAATTCACGTAATTTTAAGGTGGAGTGTAAATCATAAATGTAAGGTCTAATAGCTTTAGCATTTTGAATGGTTGTGTAGTTTAAGTTTGGTTTGAGCAGAAAGAGTTAAAAAAAATTCTAAATATAACAAAGGTTTAGCATTTTTTTCAGTGAATTCATATCTGTCTATCTTTCTATCTATATGTCTATCTATCTATCTGTTATTTTTTACACAGTTATTATCCATAACAATTGAAGTCAATTCAATGTAGATTTTTGTTGAAACTAGGGTGAGCAAAGAGCCAGCTATATAATCACTGTTGTTCAATTGGCCTATATGATTTAAATCATTTAAACCTTCCACAGTTGGATTCTCTTATATCCAGATTTTTTGGAACATAACTACATAGCTATGCTTAAAAATCTCATCTAATCAATGCTCATTTGTTGTTCGCTCAAACCCATAGATATTCCCTCGTATTATCCCGAGCTTCAGAGAAAAATCCTGCCCCTTTTCATACTCATATAGAATATGAGATATAAACGGAGACATCAACCCATCCATAGTCTATCTGTAATTATTCGACACGACAATTCAAAAGATTACACGATTTTTCATGCTGGCTATCTCTCATGAAGTTGATTCTGTGGGGATAAAGATTTTGATGTGGTCATGGGTACATCATTTTGGTTTATGGTAAGACCAGCACAGCAAGTAAGTAGTGGTTTTATGTTCTCCTCATCCATCATGATGTTGGATTTCGATTTTATTTCAAGGCCAACCGAGTTGACCCTAAGAATTGAAGGCATCATAAAAGGGGAGTAAATAGATGTTTTAGGTACATCCCTCACTGTTGACAATTTAACAAAACCAACAGTATCCAAGTCTTTGGGCCTTATTACGAGTTTGGAGGTCCTCCTGCAGCGCCGCCACCACCTGTCCAAAGGAGGACCGCCAAAGCCATGGGGCACCTTTCTGCCGGATTACAATTGTAGTCCATGGCGGGCTGGCGGTGCTGCGGCGGTCTCACCACAGTAGGCTGTTAGGCTCATAGGAGAGCCTAACATGCAGCTTGCTGCCATGACAGCTACTGCAGCATGTTCCTGCACGGTGTGGCATGCATGCCACACCATGCAGGAACAGGGGTGCAATTCCAGGGAGGCACAACATGTGCTCCACTGCATGCACCCGGGCCCAGGAGCAGCATGTTGCCTCTACAGCGACCTTTCCATGGCAGACTCACCACCATGAAAAGGGGGTTGACTGGCAACTCAGAAAATGCTTGGCGGTGCCGCAGCGGCACCACCAGCATATTTCTGCTCCTGACCGCTGTGCAACCACCACTGGATCCCGGTTGCCTGCCACAGGTCAGACCGCCACACTCATAATACTACAGGTGGGCCCACATTGTGGTGGTGCTATGGACCACTGTACTCGTAATAAGGTCCTTAGTCTGCTAAACAGATGAAGAAACTTAGATTTAATGACTGGAGTTTCTTTGCCCTTTTCCCTTTCAGTATATGTCAAAATATAAAACCAAATCTTTACCTGAGATTTCTAACTTTTGATTAAGGTACAGCAACAGCTTTACTAAGTTCTGGTTTCACAGCCGTCTCTGGTGAGAACTCCATATCGTCTTTTTTAATGGTTACCCAGTATTCATTCCTAGTAGTTTAACTACGGTGGGAGATAGAAAAGACGGTCTCAATCCTGCAAGGCTAACTTTACAGATTTCTTTGCTCTAATATGAGTCATACTTTCATGCCTGTGCAAAAATACAAAAAGGTTTCTATACCAGCTCTAGGTACACCTGCCTGCTAGAAAGCCCTCGTACTGGTCTTTTTTGTATGTAACATTTTCTGTGCAAGCATAAAGCCCCCACGCTAATGCAGCAGCATCTTTTCTTTTTGTGTGATACATGATTGCCAAGGCCAGCCTGGCTGTTGCTGGCGGGCTCGCCTTTGCAGTATCTGAGATTCATTAGCCAGGAAAGAATATACAACAAGCATTTGCAATGCAATAGGTCTCATATTAGGAAAGTGTGAGCTATTGGTATTGCAAATGACACTTTATTTTTAATATGCTTTGGATTTGAAAATATATACATTAATAGCATTGGTATTCACAAAGCCAATAGCTTACACTTTCCTAATGCGAGTTCTTTTGGCTATGGCAATGCTTGTTGGTAGCAAGCAAGGATAGTGCTGTTGTGGTGCTGAGTGATGATGTGGTTGGGCTGAGTGATGTGGTGGTGCCCCTGAGTGATGTGGTGGTGCCCCTGAGTGATGTGGTGGTGTTCCTGAGTGATGTGGTGGTGTTCCTGAGTGATGTGGTGTGTTCTTGAGTGATGTGGTGGTGTCCCCGAGTGATGTGGTGGTGTCCCCGAGTGATCTGGTGGTGTCCCCGAGTGATGTGGTGGTGTCCCCGAGTGATGTGGTGGTGCCCCCGATTGATGTGGTGGTGCCCCTGAGTGATGCAGGGTGGATTTGAGGGTCGAGTTGGAGAGTGGAGTAGGAGGGTGGAGTTGGAGGGTTGCGTTGGAGTTGGAGGGTTGCGTTGGAGTTGGAGGGTGGAGATGGAGGGTGGAGTCGGCGCAAATTAGGGGGGGGAAAAAGCCAGGATTTTAAAGCCTTCCTGAAACTTGGTTTCGACTTTTGAGAACGAAGTGTGGGGGGCAACGAGTTACACAATTTTGCGGCTTGGTAGGAGAAAGATTTCCCCCCCCCCCATCGGGCTCTCCTAATTCTGGGCTGACATACTAGGTCATAGTTGGCTGACCTCAGAGCTCGCGAAGGTACATAGCGAGACAAGAGTTTGCCGAGGTCATCAGGTCCCTTCCCATATAGGGACCTGTGAACCAGGCAGAGTGCCTTAAACTGTACTCTGCGCCTGACTGGGAGCCAATGAAGCTCCCATATGGCTTTAGATGTAGGGTGGCGCTTTGGAAGATTCAACAAAACCCTGGCGGCGGCATTCTGAATTGCCTGCAGTTTGGGTAGTTGTTTTTCTCCAGATCCCAGATAAAGTGAGTTACAGTAGTCCACACGGGACATTACAAGGCCTCCCATCACCGTTTTTTTTAGCGTGGGCGGAATATAAGGTAGAATTTTCCTGAGCACCTTGATATTGTAAAAATACGCAGATGTCACCTGGTTAATTTGTGCCATGCACAATCTTTATCCATCAGAAAACAAAGATTCCTGACCTTGTCTACTGGGCTAGGACAGGACCCTGCCTCTGGAGGCCACCAAAGATCACTCCAAACGGATGGTTTGTGACCGAGCTCTATAACCTCGGTCTTATCCGTGTTTAGTTTAAGATAGTTGTGGCTCATTCAATTCTTTACTTCTATGAGGCATTTCCTGAAACTTTCCGCTGTAGCTTCAACTGAATGGGAAATCAACACTACAATTTGTGTGTCGTCAGCATAGGACACTAAAAGCAGGCCATAAGATCTAATCAAGGCAGCTAGAGGTAACATATAAGTTGAAGAACGTGGGCGGGAGCGCCGAGCCTTGAGGAACCCCTCCCGGAAGGGAGAATTCATCAGATTGCAGGCTATTCCAGTGCACTTGTTGGATTCGGGTGCTTAGAAAAGATGTTATCAAGGCCAAAGCAGGGCCCGAAAAACCTAAAGTAGTTACCCTATTTAACAGGACGGAGTGGTTCACAGTGTCGAAGGCCGCTGTGAGGTCTAATTAAATCAGGGCCGTTCGACCACCCTCATACATGGTCTTGCGTAGTTCTTCCGTTGCCATGATGAGAGCGGATTCAGTTGAATGAGAGGGTCTAAAACCGTGATGTGATGGATCTACCAGCTCATTCTCGTCCACATATCTCATTATTTCCTGATTCATGGCCTTTTCCAAAATTTTGGCAGGCAAAGGCAAACAGGATATAGGACGGTAGTACTTAAATTCAGAGGGATCAAGAGTGTCCTTTTTAAGAATAGGCCGGATACAAGTTTTTTTCCAGCTGTTCGGAAATTCCCCTAGATTGATAATCTTATTTAACAGATGTGTTAGCACAACTGCAGTGATATCAGGAACCATATGCAGTACATAGGGGGGACAAGGGTCTAAGGGGGATCCAGATTTCATCTGTGTGAGTAACTCACCGACTTGCTTCTCCTCTAATGGAGGGAAGTTAGAGTAGACGGAGGCCGTTCAAATAAAATAATCAATATTTGTGGTAGTTGAATTTACTACTATGGTGCTAAGATCATCATACACTGTCTGAACTTTCAGTTGGAAAAAGGTGGCAATACCACTCACAAAGTTCTGATCAGGGCTAAAGATCACATCCCGAGGACTCTTTGCTAGGTGGGTGACCGTTTTAAACAAGTCCCTAGAAGTATTAGAGGAGTCTAAAATCTTCTTAGTGAAGTAGGTTGATTTAGCATAAACGATTGCCAACTTGTACTCCTGCAGAGCTTTAGTGTATTCTAATTTGCTTCCTGGCTGTAGTTTGAATGCCAGACCCGCTCCAGTCGCCGACATTTAATTTTAATTGCTTTCACCTCCAGGGTGGAGTTGGTGGGTGGAGTTGGTGGGTGGAGTTGGAGGGTGGAGTTGGAGGGTGGAGTTGGAGGGTGGAGTTGGAGGGTGGAGGGTGGAGTTGGAGGGTGGAGTTGGAGGGTGGAGTTGGAGGGTGGAGTGTGGAGTTGGAGGGTGGAGTTAGAGGGTGGAGTTGGAGGGTGGAGTTGGAGTTGGAGGGTGGAGTTGGAGGGTGGAGGGTGGAGTTGGAGGGTGGAGTTGGAGGGTGGGGTTGGAGTTGGAGGTTGGAGTTGGAGGTTGGAGTTGGAGGGTGGAGTTGGAGGGTGGAGTTGGAGTTGGAGGGTGGAGTTGGAGTGTGGAGTTGGAGGGTGGAGTTGGAGTTGAAGGGTGGAGTTGGAGTTGGAGGGTGGAGTTGGAGTTGGAGGGTGGGGTTGGAGGGTGGAGTTGGAGGGTGGAGTTGGAGTTGCAGGGTGGAGGTAGAGTTGGAGGGTGGAGTTGGAGGGTGGAGGGTAAAGTTGGAGGGTGGAGTTGGAGGGTGGAGTTGGAGGGTGGGGTTGGAGGGTGGGGTTGGAGGGTGGAGTTGGAGGGTGGAGTTGGAGTTGCAGGGTGGAGGTGGAGTTGGAGGGTGGAGTTGGAGGGTGGAGGGTAAAGTTGGAGGGTGGAGTTTGAGTTGGAGGGTGAAGTTAGAGTTGGAGGGTGGAGGTGGAGTTGGAGGGTGGAGTTGGAGAGTGGAGTTGGTGGGTGGAGTTGGTGGGTGGAGTTGGAGGTTGGAGTTGGAGGGTGGAGTGTGGAGTTGGAGGTTGGAGTTGGAGGGTGGAGGGTGGACGGTGGAGTTGGAGGGTGGAGTTGGAGGGTGGAGTTGGAGGGTGGAGTTGGAGTTGGAGGGTGGAGTTGGAGGGTGGAGGTGGAGTTGGAGGGTGGAGTTGGAGTTGGAGGGTGGAGTGTAGAGTTGGAGTGTGGAGTTGGAGGATGGAGTTGGAGTTGGAGGGTGGAATTGGAGGGTGGAGTTGGAGGGTGAAGGTGGAGTTGGAGGGTGGAGTTGGAGGATGGAGGGTAAAGTTGGAGGGTGGAGTTGGAATTAGAGGGTGGAGTTGGAGGGTGGAGTTGGTGGGTGGAGTTGGTGGGTGGAGTTGGAGGGTGGAGTTGGAGGTTGGAGTGTAGAGTTGGACTGTGGAGTTGGAGGGTGGAGTTGGAGGGTGGAGTTGGAGGGTGGAGTTGGCGTTGGAGGGTCGAGGGTGGAGTTGGAGGGTGGAGTTGGAGGGTGGAGTTGGAGTTGAAGGGTGGAGTTGGAGTTGGAGGGTGGGGTTGAAGTTGGAGGGTGGAGTTGGAGTTGGAGGGTGGAGTTCGAGTTGGAGGGTGGGGTTGAAGTTGGAGGGTGGAGTTGGAGGGTGGAGTTGGAGTTGGAGGGTGGAGTTGGAGGGTGGATTTGGAGGGTAGAGTTGGAGGTTGGAGTTGGAGGGTGGAGTTGGAGGGTGGAATTGGAGGGTGGAATTGGAGGGTGGAGTTGAAGGGTGGAGTTGGAGGTGGAGGGTGGAGTTGGAGTGTGGAGTTGGAGGGTGGAGTTGGAGGGTGGAGTTGGAGTTGGAGGGTGGAGTTGGAGGGTGGAGTTGGAGGGTGGAGTTGGAGGGTGGAGTTGGAGGGTGGAGTTGGAGGGTGGAGTTGGAGGGTGGAGTTGGAGGGTGGGGGTGGAGTTGGAGGGTGGAGGTGGAGGGTGGAGTTGGAGTATGGAGTTAGAGGGTGGAGTTGGAGTTGGAGGTTGTAGTTGGAGGGTGGAGTTGGAGTTGGAGGTTGGAGTTGGAGGGTGGAGTTGCAGTTGGAGGGTGGAGTTGGAGGGTGGAGTTGGAGGGTGGAGTTGGAGTTGGAGGGTGGAGTTGGAGGGAGGAGTTGGAGTTTGAGGGTGGAGTTGGAGTTGGAGGGTGGAGTTGGAGGGTTGAGTTGGAGGGTGGAGTTAAAGGGTGGAGTTGGAGGGTGGAGTTGGAGTTGGAGGGTGGAATTGGAGGATGGAGTTGGAGGGTGGGGTTGAAGGGTGGAGGTGGAGGGTGGAGGGTGGAGTTGGAGTGTGGAGTTGGAGGGTGGAGTTGGAGTTGGAGGGTAGAGTTGGAGGGTGGGGGTGGAGTTGTAGGGTGGAGTTGGATGGTGGAGGCGGATTTGGAGGGTGGAGTTGGAGGGTTGAGTTGGAGTTGGAGGGTGGAGTTGGAGGGTGGATTTGGAGGGTGGAGTTAAAGGTTGGAGTTGGAGGGTGGAGTTGGAGGGTGGAGTTAAAGGGTGGAGTTAAAGGGTGGAGTTGGAGGGTGGAGTTGGAGTTGGAGGATGGAGTTGGAGGGTGGGGTTGAAGGGTGGAGTTGGAGGTGGAGGGTGGAGTTGGAGTGTGGAGTTGGAGGTTGGAGTTGGAGGGTAGAGTTGGAGGGTGGGGGTGGATTGTAGGGTGGAGTTGGATGGTGAAGGCGGATTTGGAGGGTGGAGTTGGAGGGTGGAGTTGGAGGGTGAATTTGGAGGGTGGAGTTAAAGGTTGGAGTTGGAGGGTGGAGTTGCAGTTGGAGGGTGGAGTTGGAGGGTGGAGTTTGAGGGTGGAGTTGGAGTCGGAGGGTGGAATTGGAGGGTGGAGTTGGAGGGTGGAGTTGAAGGGTGGAGTTGGAGGTGGAGGGTGGAGTTGGAGTGTGGAGTTGGAGGGTGGAGTTGGAGGGTGGAGTTGGAGTTGGAGGGTGGAGTTGGAGGGTGGGGGTGGAGTTGTTGGGTGGAGTTGGAGGGTGGAGGTGGAGTTGGAGGGTGGAGTTGGAAGTTGGAGGGTGGAGTTGGAGGGTGGAGGGTGGAGTTGGAGTTGGAGGTGGAGTTGGACTTGGAGGGAGGAGTTGGAGGGTGGAGTTGGAGTTGGAGGGTGTAGTTGGAGGGTGGAGTTTGAGGGTGGAGTTGGAAGTTGGAGGGTGGAGTTAGAGTTGGAGATTGGAGGGTGGAGGTTGGAGTGTGGAGTTGGAGGGTGGAGTTGGAGTTGGAGGTGGAGTTGGACTTGGAGGGAGGAGTTGGAGGGTGGAGTTGGAGTTGGAGGGTGAAGTTGGAGGGTGGAGTTGGAGGTTGGAGTTGGAGGGTGGAGGGTTGAGTTGGAGTGTGGAGTCAGAGTTGGAGGGTGGAGTTAGAGTTGGAGGGTGGAGTTGGAGGGTGGAGTTGGAGGGTGGAGATGGAGTTGGAGGGTGGAGTTGTAGTTGGACGGTGGAGGGTGGAGTTGGAGTGTGGAGTTGGAGGGTGGAGTTGGAGTTGAAGGGTGGAGTTGGAGTTGGAGGGTAGAGTTGGAGTTGGAGGGTGGAGTTGGAGGGTGGAGTTGGAGTTGGAGGGTGGAGTTGAAGGGTGGAGGTGGAGTTGGAGGGTGGATTCGGAGGGTGGAGTTGGAGGGTGGATTCGGTGGGTGGATTTGGTGGGTGGAGTTGGAGGTGGAGTTGGAGGGTGGAGTTGGAGGGTGGAGCTGGAGTTGAAGGGTGGAGTTGTAGTTGGACGGTGGAGGGTGGAGTGTGGAGTTGGAGGGTGGAGTTGGAGTTGAAGGGTGGAGTTGGAGTTGGAGGGTAGAGTTGGAGTTGGAGGGTGGAGTTGGAGTTGGAGGGTGGAGTTGAAGGGTGGAGGTGGAGTTGGAGGGTGGATTCGGAGGGTGGAGTTGGAGGGTGGAGTTGGAGGGTGGATTCGGAGGGTGGATTTGGTGGGTGGATTTGGTGGGTGGAGTTGGAGGTGGAGTTGGAGGGTGGAGTTGGAGGGTGGAGCTGGAGTTGAAGGGTGGAGTTGGAGTTGGAGGGTGGAGGGTGGAGTTGGAGAGTGGATTTGAATGGTGGAGTTGGAGGTTGGAGTTTGAGGGTGGAGTTGGAGTTTGAGGGTGGAGTTGGAGTTGTAGGGTGGAGTTGGAGTTGGAGGGTGGAGTTGGAGTTGGAGGGTGGAGTTGGAGGGTGGAGGGTGGAGTTGGAGTGTGGATTTGGAGGGTGGAGTTGGAGTTGGAAGGTGGAGTTGGAGTTGGAGGGTGGAGTTGGAGGGTGGAGTTGGAGGGTGGAGTTGGAGGGTGGAGTTGGAGGGTGGAGTTGGAGGGTGGAGTTGGAGGGTGGAGTTGGAGTTGGAGGGTGGAGTTGGAGGGTGGAGTTGGAGGTTGGAGTTGGAGTTGGAGTTGGAGTTGGAGGGTGGAGTTGGAGTTGTTGGGTGGAGGGTGGAGTTGGAGGGTGGGGTTTGAGGGTGGAGTTGGATTTGGAGTTGGAGTTTGGAGTTGGAGGTTGGAGTTGGAGGTTGGAGTTGGAGGTTGGAGTTGGAGGTTGGAGTTGGAGGTTGGAGTTGGAGGTTGGAGTTGGAGGGCGGAGTTGGAGGGCGGAGTTGGAGGGCGGAGTTGGAGTCGGAGGGTGAAGTTGGAGTCGGAGGGTGAAGTTGGAGTTGGAGGGTGGAGGTGGAGTTGAGTTGGAGGGTGGAGTTGGAGTTGGAGGGTGGAGTTGGAGGGTGGAGTTGCAGGGTGTAGTTGCAGGGTGGAGTTGGAGTTGGAGGGTGGAGTTGGAGGGCGCAGTTGGAGTTGGAGGGTGGAGTTGGAGGGCGGAGTTGGAGTTGGAGGGTGGAGTTGGAGGGCGGAGTTGGAGTTGGAGGGTGGAGTTGGAGGGCGGAGTTGGAGTTGGAGGGTGGAGTTGGAGGGTGAAGTTGGAGTTGGAGGGTGGAGTTCTGTGAGACCCTGCCCACTTAAAGCCCTGAATACAAGCAGGTTGAAACGTGCGCACTGGAACCTATAGTATAACAGAGGCCGGAAATGGCGTATGAACATGCTTTCAGAGGAAGCTAGAACACCGGCTCGCTAGCTCCCGTCCTATAGGCTGCATTCTGAAGTTCACTTTACGACGAGATACATGGGCCTGTTGGTCCCCCCCCACCCAGGTGTGCCGCCTGTGAAGTGCCCCCACACAGGGATCGATATGTCTGGGGGGAGGAGGGTTGTTATTTGTCTAGGAGGGGATCCCGCACTCTGAGTCAGATTGATTGATAGCTTGTGACCCTGCCATTTCATTCACTTCACTCACTGAGCAAATGGAGCCACCTGTGTTTTTTTATGCTTGCCTTTCCGGTATGTTTTGTTGCCCCAGCGGGAAGAATGAAAGAGGAACGATTGAATATATGCTGGGGTAACATAGAGAGGAAGAAGGGGATGAGGATGGAGGGAGTGTAAAACAGAAGAGAAAATAACAAAACATTAATAGCCACATGAAGAGAAAATGAAGGAAGGAAAAGAAGTGATGATTGAAGTAAAGTGGTGATGGACTGGAAGGAAGGAAGAAAAGAGGAGGGGGCAAAAGAGGAAAGACGGAAAAGGATAGCAAGGAAAGAAAGGTTTCAGTAGGGATGGGAGGGGGAAGGAAGAAGGGTGGAATGATGAACGTAAGGTAGACTTTAAGAGAAAGGAGTCCGGTATGAAGGTAGAGAGGAAAGGGTGAAGCAAGGACGGGAATGAGGAAATTTGAAGGGTTATAAATGGTGGCATGAATGAGTGAAGAAAGAAATAAAAAAAAAATTCAGAAAGAAAACAGATGAACTGAGAATGCAGATATGAAAGAAATGAAAGGCGAAAGTTCAATGGGAAATAATTGCAGGGGTGGCAGGGAGACAGAAGTTGGTAAAAAGAAAGTAAAGTTTAATGTGAAGGAACGTGACTACAGTGAGGACAAGCTCTCGGCGTTGCTGTGGCGGGGGAGTGGGTGGGGGAGCGGAAGCCTTTGAAGTCTGATGCCGAGGCTCAGACAAATGGTGGTGTGCCAGCAGCTTCCTTTCAAGTCTGATGGGGGGAGAGCAAGTGGCGAGCGCGCGCCCATCGCACATGCACTTGCCATAATCCGCATTCCAAAGCCCTCTTGGTAGGATTTTCTGGTGCCCCTCTATATCTCTCGCCAGCAATGCGCAAGCGCATTGGCAGTGAGACCTAAAAAGGTACATTAATATGTTATGTTTTGAAACATTCACCGGATGAGTCATGTGCACTTCCATTCCATAAATAAATCAAAGATTGCGAGGTTTACTCTTGGGTCCACTGGCTAGGGTTGTTTTGCTGCAGTTCTGGAATGTTCTAATGTTTCATACTTTAAGGCAGCTGGCAATGCCTCGTATCCAGATTGTTATATTATACTAAGACGTTTATAGAGAGCCCTGCAACCCGCAGGCGTCCTGGCGCTAAGTAATCCTGATTCTGGTGACTAACAAGCTTAGCAGAGGTAATTGTATGAATAAAAGTCATGCCTACAAATCCTTTGTGAAAGTAAGATAGTTTGTCTCCGTTCTCAACACAAGAGGTTTGTGCCCAACACACTGAAGCAGTGAAAGTACTTAAAGAATATGTGAAGGCACGTGAGAAGCACACCCAAGACATAAAAGAACGTTTTTTGCATGTACCGTTTGTTTGTATTTAACTTTTGGACACTTTTATTGCCGTCATGCTTTTAACACTGTATATGTTGTAATGTAATCTGTAAACCATATAAGCAAGGGTTTTATGTTATAGCGCATACGATAACATCAATAGGGTGGGCGGGGTATAGTTTGAATTATTAAAGGGACCGCGTATGGAATTGGGAGAACATGGATCGGATTAAATAGAAAGGGATTGAATACCAACACTAGGTTTGACTATACAATGAGATGCATTATGGGGGTTGTAGGTATGAGTGACAATATCAGTGGTAATTGTGCGCCAGGTAAAGTTTAAAAGGCGGGGCAACTCCATATCAGTTAAACAATTTGCAAACGATGGCGCACACTAATCGCGGTCATTACAGTGGAAATGAAAGGGAAATAATAAGGAGTAAGGAGGGTGGTTCAAGGATTCTTCATGTGGAATAATGGTAGCGTAGTATCAACGTGTTTAGAGGGAGAGCACTAATAAAGGGCCGTTTTGAAATATGGTATTGTGTTTGGCATGTGAAGCACAGTAATCTACAATCGAATTTTAACAGCCAAGTTGTTTTATTTTCATAGTGAACCCCTGAGGAAGGGCTACTTTTAGCCCGAAATGCATTGGGTAACATTATCACTAACTGTCGAGGCTGGTTTACGTTTTTTACGTACCTGGAAAAAGGCATGGATTTGCATATCCAGGCATAAGAAGCTGTTTATAAACGTAACGCAAACCACGTGTGGCAAGATCAAAATAAAATGGATTGAAATCAAAAGTTTTGGAGTAAATGGATTGAATTTGAATAAAACAGTATGGTAAATAAATGGAAAAAGTTACTGAAGACGTGACATTCCGCAGTGCCCCTGGATTTGGTGTGCAATCTCGCACCAACTTGAACACACTGAAGCAGCATGCTTTCCAACTCTTCTTAAAATGGCGGACTGAGGCCAGTTGCATTGTGCAAGAATTAAATCAGTGTGCAAGGCAATAGTGACAAATCGGATGTGTTCTTGTTGTGTTTTAGGGGTCTGGGGTCTTTCCTGTTGTGGATGCTACTCCCACTCTCATAAGTCTAGTATTGTTTTTTTCAGAAGAAATGTAGGAGTTGTCTGTTTCCCTGCAGATTCTGCAACATTACCCTCATAGAAATGTGAGAACACTGCAGAGAATAAACATGATTGCTAAATAATAATTGTTGGTAAAAAAAAAGGGAAACTGCTCCTAGTTATTAGATACATTTAAAGTAGAGGAAGTAAAATCTTATAAGTATTTGAAAATATTGTTTTCCAGAAAGCTACAATGGAATTATCATTTAAAAGCAGCAAAGACCAATGCTCAAGTAACACGGGATCTTTAGCAAAATTCAACTGTAGATATGCAGATTATTCTGATGAAAACTACTGAAATGAAAATAGCTCCATTTGCCCTTTATGGGTCTGAGGTAGAACATTTTAATAGAGGTAATGTGTGGGAGAACATTGAAAACTTATGTTGGAACAGGCCATTCATCACAAACTGAATCTGTCTTCATGGGCTGAATTGGTGGATGTTTGTCTACTGCTGTATGTCTGTAAACTGTTATCTACCGAGCACCTTTAGGAAATTACTATATTTTGCATGGTGTACCCTAGATGTTTGCCCTATCTATTTTGTTAACAGTAGGCCACTGTGCACTTTACAACTACTAACCAGTAGTAAAGTGATGTTGCTTTTCACATCGAAAAATGGGCATAACCTAAAAATTGCATATTTAACTTACCTAGAAGTCCCTAGTATATGGTCCAAGTTTTACCCAGGGCCTGTAAGTTAAATGCCACTATTGGACTGGGGAACCTTTTGTGCCATCTGCTACAGTGGCAGTGCAAACGTGGCTTCAGACCTACCATTGTATCCTGATTAAATCAGTTTTCTAAACTGCAATTCGACCTGTCAAATTAAACCCTTTGGACAGTTCTAAACCTTCCTTTAAAATATGAAGTCACCCCTGAATACGCCTCATAGCATAAAATGCAGCATTCATGATATTTACAAGTAGGACAATTAGTAAATGAATATTAAAAATGTCCTCACAGTGACTAGCACCTAAAAGCTACATTCAATGTAACAAGGCTGACTGCTCCATAGAGAAGCACTGGGATGCATGATTGAATTTAGCAATGCTATCTTCAACTAGGAAACATCTAGGGATGTCATTCTTGGACTATTTAATATTTATCAAATGCACAATTTACTGAAGGAGTCTCACATTTATTAAATATTAAGTAAAAGGTACATTTGAAAGTTACCTTTTCCCTGCCTAATGCCTCTGCAGGCTAATTTGTATAAGCCTCCAACTACAGCCCTCTGAGTGCTCAAGCCCTAAGTGAGGTGTTAAAAAAAGGCTCCCATGGCAGAGACAAAGGCTTGGATGTGGGGAGGTGTTCCTGTTCCTCAGGCAGGATTACTATTTGGGCAGTGCCAAGAAACCTACACTTCAATTAAGAGTCCTCCCCTGTTACGGTCAGATGTCACCAGGACAGGGACAGGCCACTCTTTGTTCCAACAGTTATGCAGGCACCAATCCCAGTGAGGAGGGAACTGTCACCAGAACTGGTTTTAAGTGAATAAAGAGGAAGGGTTGCTCTTTTCCCTGACCACACCTCTGGAGTGGGCACGCAGGCTCTGCATAAGGGGAAAAGGTTTTCGCCATCTTGGATTTAGGTAGAGAGGGCATTGTAAGATTGTTTGCTATAGGGCACAGTAAATGCTAGAAATGTGAGTAGGGTAGCCCCTGCAATCATTTTTCCATTTGTTTTGGGAGGAGCCAGGAGTCACCCCCACCCTCATAATGCCAGGCATAAATAAAGGTGGCATCAATGCTTGACCTGAGGACTTAACCTGCTGTCTGAGACCTAAGGGGGGCCCTGAAGGACTGGACCTGCTCCCTCTTGTACCCAGGACAAAGAAGTGCACTCCAAGGTTCATAAGACTGATCTCCTGCTGAAGCTACAGGGACACAACAATCTATGGTTCTTCCTGAAGATTACAAGCTGACGGACCGTTCCAACTGGACCTGACTTGAACCCTGATGCTGGCCTTTGCTGGAGTGAGTCCTGACCCCCCTGAATGCTGTTCCTGAGGTGCTGGAACCCTTGTCTGGGTGGGCTTCTCCCACCACCCCTGAAATCCTGGGACTTAGAAACTTTTTTCTTTGCCGGGCTGGGACAAACTTGCCAATCTGATCTGATCAATGTGCGTTGGCGCTAGGCTGAAGATTTAGGTTATCCCGAGCCCATAGCTTTTTGTGCAGCAAATCCTCATTGGTGCAACCTGACAGAGAAGGTATCCAGCCTTGTAGAGCCGTCTTTAGGTACAGCCTGTAGCCCTACATCCTTGCCCCAATGAAGAATGCAATAAAGTGAAAACAATGAAGGCACAACCAGGAGAAGGCAGAAAAAGTATCCTACCTGCAAGGGGCCGTGCTTGAGTGTGAAACGTGAATTTACTCCACTCAGAGCTTTCTTGCCAAAAACCAAAATCTTCACCGAGACTTTGTTTGTTGACTCGTCGACTTAGTGAAGCCCTCTTCACCCACTGCCTGCTTCTTCTGAAGACTTTGAGGTTCCATTTTTGAGACAAAGTTATAAGGTAAATCCTCCAACCAGGTTGAACCTTACCCCTGTATCCAACCTGTGCTTCATCATGTTCTGACTCAAATCATGTCTAGGTCCCAGTCTACCATGACTAGTTGGCCATTGATATATTTTTTTAAAGAAACTTTAAAGATCCCTATCTCTGGTTCCCCTTATTGAGTTTTGTTATTTATTAAAATATATACTCTCTTTTTCTGAATTGGTTTGTGATATTTCTTGTGTGAATTTATTACTGTTTTGGCACTGCATAAATACTTCACATATTACCTGTAAATTAAGCCTTTGTGCCCTGTGCCATTGCTAGAATGAAGTTTTGTGCAGTGAAAGTGGGCTTGATGCCTTCTAGAGGTTATTATTTAATTATAAGGTTAAACATGACGCTTATGGTATGAGTATTGCGTTATGGGAACCTTTCCCATCAAAGAAAGCTCTTAAATGTGGAGAAAATATCTTCTCTGTAAGTAAAGTCTCTATCACATTTACTTTATCTCATTAGGAAGTGAAAATATGTTCCCCTACTTATTAAGCTCACACAACCTCCTTCTGCAGTTTGAAATATTAAAATTGAGAGTAAGCTGTAACTGTGTGTTTTCTGTTGAAGATTACATGAATGCATTCCTCCTCCTCACAGTACTGGCTCCAGAAACCTTATTCTACCCAGCTTGCATGGAGTATCTGACTGGCTGCAAATGCTGCCTGCAGTGGCACTTGTGACCAGCAGTTCAAGCAGGCCAGCTAAGTGCTGCATTCTCCTCCCATGATGCTAACTTTTCCTGGTGGAGGTCAGGCCACACCATCCACCATCTCACATTTTCCTGCAGCCCAAACAGCTTCTGGCTCTGAGGCTTGAAGGAACGTTCTGGAGGGCTTGGGCCCATGGATAACCCTGGGTAATCCTGTATGACTTCATGCCAATAAATAGCCTCAGCTCCATGCCAGTCAGGGGAGGTGGTTGCCATAACCCATCTTTTTTTTCCGATGATATGGTGTAGGCAACCTGGCGGAGCCCCAAACCAGCAGGCCTATAATTGTCACCGGGAGATGGAAGAGCTAGGACTATGGAAACTGGAGCAGCTAGGCCTAACCTAGTAAAGGTGGCCCTGCAAGACCCACACGGTGCACAGACATAATATCGAGTTTTAAATATCAATTGGACATAATATCGAGTTTTAAATATCGATTGGACAAAATATCGACAGGACAGAAGATAGATATCAAAAATATCGTTTTTAAGGTACGTGATGTAATATTGACTGTTAAAAATATAGATAGTTAAAATATTGAAGTATATAATATAGATTGTTAAAAATATCGATTTTTTAATAATATCTAATTTATAGTGTTTTTTTATGTTATAATATGTGTGAAAAGTGTGTATTTATGTTATAATTAATTTTAATTAATGTATTTTGTTTTTATAATTTTTGCGTAATTTAATTCTGTAGCGGGTTGTGGGTTTATAGGGGAATAGGGTGGGAAGTAATTTAATTATAATTAATTAAATATGTAAATGTATTTATTGGTATTCATTTTTAATTAATTGTTAATACATTTATATTTGTTAATAAATGACATTTTAATTGGTAATTAATTTTCATGAATTGATTATTTGGTAATTATGTAAATTTTACTAAATTATTTTCTGTAGTGGGTTGTGGGTTTATAGGGGAATTGGGTGGGAAGTAATTTAATTATATTTAATTAAATATGTAAAATTATTTATTGGTATTTATTTGGAATAATTATTAATTAAGTTGTTATGGGTAATTAATAAAATTATAATTGCCAAATAATTTAATTTAATTGATTAATCGCTAATTATGTTAATTTTAATAATTTATTTTCTGTAGCGGGTTGTGGGTTTATAGGGGAATAGGGTGGGAAGTAATTAATTTATAATTAATTAAATAATTAAATTTATTTAATTGTATTTAATTCGAATTAATTGTTAATTAATTTTTAATTATTGAATAATTAATTGTTAATTTGTAATTCATTTGTATTAATAGGTAACTAATTGTAATAATTATTGTCAATTAGTAATTTTAATACATTAATTATTCTATTATATTAAATTGGTAATTAGTTTTAAATATTTTTTTATAGATATTGATTTATAATTTTTTAAATAATATATGAGTATTTACTTTCCCTAGTGTTGTATTCTCTGGAGTGGGAATAGTAATTTTAACCCTTACGCTATCCAAAGCTTTCCCTACTGTTGCACTCTTTGGAGTGGGAATAGTAATTTTGACCCCTACGCTATCCAACGCTTTCCCTACTGTTGCACCCACTGGAGTCGGAATAGTAAATTTTACCTCTACGCTATCCAACGTTTTCCCTACTGTTGCACTCACTGGAGTGGGAATAGTAATTTTTACCCCTATGCTATCCAACACTTTCCCTACTGTTGCTCTCTTTGGAGTGGGAATAGTAATTTTTACTCTTACGCTATCCAATGCTTTCCCTACTGTGGCACCCACTGGAGTGGGAATAGTAACTTTAACCCCTACGCTATCCAACGCTTTCCCTACTGTTGCACCCACTGGAGTGGGAATAGTAATTTTAACCCCTACGCTATCCAACGCTTTCCCTACGATTGCACTCTTTGGAGTGGGAATAGTAATTTTTACACTTTTGTTATTGTACGTTAATAATATTGGATATTATTCAATTATATTTTGTTACTATATATATGTTTTAACAAATATGAATTAACTTTTTTTTTATAACTTTCATTAATTATTTAATTAATATAAGTTAATGTAAGTATTTTTAAGTATATTTTAGTAATGAATTTTTAATATTAATTTAATTTAACATTGTTTTTAGTAAAATCGATATTTTTTTAAACTATATTTTAGTAAACAATATTTTAACTCGATATTTTTGTACTTACCTGTTTGTAGATAGAAACTCGATATTTTGTCTGTTGATATTTTTTCAACGATATTCTTGATGGTCGATATTCTGTCCCTCGATATTATGTCAGTGATCCGACCCACACATAAAAGCCTGACATTTCATCTGATCAACTAGTGGGCTCTGTGATAATAGCCAAATAAATGACTCACATACTGTAACCACAGGTTCCCGGTAGACCAGAGGGCTCCAGCCCATAACCTCCTACAGCAAGCCTAAACTGCCCCAGGGTGTGAGAAGCTGGCTTGGTCTATGCTGACCCCTGATTAAAGTGGGCACCTTGTACCAGTCCAAACAACCCTTATTGATGATTAGGTTAAAGACAACCTTTATTGAAAGCTATCCTAATGGTAGATATGGAGAGCAGCCTTCAGGCTAAGTCTCGAAGGAATGTAAAGCAGCTTGTTTTACCAGATCAGAACCTCCTGAATGACCAAATGAAAGGAGAACCACACAAGATATATATAAAATATATGTATTTATTACTAAACACTCTCTACTAACCTCTTTATGAGATTAGAACCCAAAGCACACTATATTTAAATCACTAGAATGACAGTAAATAGCACAATACACAGGGGGCTCCAGGGGGAGACCAAACCATATATTAAGAAGGCGGTATAACAACCATGACTTGCCTAGGGCATGTAGAATCGCTGGGACCCCAAGGGACCACCCAAAGTAGTGACAGAGGGGACCCACGGAGGACGAGTGCAGTGTGTGAACACAAGCGCTATCTCCGTACAATCCTATGGGAAAGTCGCGGTTGCCATTTTAAAGATCAAGGACACTTCGGAGAGGACTTTAAGCAAATCATTTAAAAAATAGAAGGTTCTAAGGCTAGCATCCTTGAGAATACCGAGATACCCGTGTTACCTATCCCAGAGGAGACAGGTGCATAGGGGTCAAGTGATGTCAAAAACCTTTGTCATTTTCAATGGCGTGATGCGGAAAAGTGATGCTGCCGGGTAGATGAAAAGTTTCCGATGGAATCCAAGCCTGGATCCGAGGTGAGAAGAACCTGAAAGCAGAGGGGACAGAGTCTGGGTCACTTCAGGGTGACCAGGGGCATGATAGACAATGCCCACCGATGTTGGGTGCTTCAGGTGAGATGATGTGATGCTTGACTCTTCAGCCATGTGGTCCAGGATATGTCAACGATGACCAACGTCCAGAGGTTAGCTGTCCCACAAAGAATATCGAGTGCTGGGGGGTCAGTGTCCGGATTGAATACCAACAAGCCATGGCACCTGCAACCCATGCGGGCAGAGGAAATAAGCTTCGGTGAGGACCAGCAAGGTCCTGAGGACTCTACAAGCTATGGAGAGTCAGGGCATGTCTGGCGCAACCAGGAAAGCCCATGGAAAGTCAAAGCTACCTTCACATGGACCCACAGGCCAACGTACCAGGGATCACAAAGGGACCTCAAGCTGAATCACGAAATACCAGCCCACGGAACACTCATGAAGTGTAGGCTGGAAATCTTCAGTGGAAGCACAGCTCTGGGTCAGGACTACACATAGCCCAAAGCACAGGCTCAGGGATTGCCAAAAACCATATGCTGCTGCAAAAGTACATGGTGCACAGGGGTTCGGGTAGCACGGTCCCCACCAGGAATACTGGTCTCAGAATTGCTGAGAGAGCAGATCAACCTCAGAGACCTTGTGAACCCACCTCCTGTGTTGCAGAATTCTTCGGAGTCCTCAGGAGCTCGGGAGATGCAAACCGGTCAGATGCGTTAAAGGTGCCTTCCTTGCAGGGGAGTAACTCCTTTACTCCAAGGGAGATTCTTCAGTCATCCAGCGTAGTGTAGATCGTCAAGGTACTTGATTTCTGTAGCAGAGTTTAGTCCAGGTAAAATCTAAAGTCCTTTAGTCAGGTGTTCCTACTTTATACCCAAACTCAGGGGACCCAACTATGGGAGGGTCAGTACAGAGGGCGGCTACACCCATATCCTTTGTCCAGTTTTGTGCCAGAGCAGGAGCAAATGGCTCCTGCAACCGGTTTGATCTGGAATATGCACAGGGACACCAAATGTGCCCCCAGTGCAGACTTCAAAGAACACTCAGAGTGCATCTACCCAGCCCCAATACACTAAAGCCTGTCTGGGAGGTGGTCACGCCTCCCTGTGACATGAAACCTATTGTCAAGCCTTCCCCTGCTCGAGCTTGGCTCAGCAGCAGGAGGACAGACTTGTGTCTGTGGCTGGCAGCATCCATTTTGTGATGCCCAGGTCGAGAAAGCTGGTACCGGGTAGCCCGGTGTGTCACATATGTCCCTTTGGAAGGGTGCAATCATACCTCCTCACCAGTTACTGGCGGGGAGGTATGATTCCGAGGTATTTGACACCAAACATGACATGTTTCTAAGCAGCCATTTTAAAGTTAGCATTTACTGCAAGGTTATAATGCACTTAAATGTATATGGTTGGCCTCATCAGAAACAACCCCGGAAAATAGGTTCCGAAGGCTGCAGAGGGGCTCTGCTCATGCAGGTGCACCCTCTCACATAAAACCCAGCACCATAAGGCCTGCCCTTGGGGTGACTGATGATGCGCAGTGATTTAGAATAGAGCTAGTGAACCTATATCTAAGTAAGGGTTGCATGCACCACCTTGCACAGGCTGCAGTAGCATACCTGTGGTGTCATTTTGAATGGTCTCTCAGGGGTGGCACAATACATGCTGCTGCCCCTGGGAGGCCTCTGGGGTACCTAGTCTCCGGGTACATAGTATACCATATACTAGGGACTTATAAGGGTACCCCAGAATCCATTCTGGAGTGTACCTAAAGTACATGCAATCAATTTAGAGGAGAAAGCAGCTAGACTCGGGTCCTGGATAGCAGGATCCCAATCAGACTAAGTTGAAAACAGAGATACATCAGCAAAAAGTGGAGGTAACTATAAGCAGATCCTACTCTCCTGCACAGGGGTCCTCTGGGTCAAAGCAGGAGGGGAAGAATACATGCTGAAGATTGCACGAACACCTTCCTCCTCACAGTACCTGCTCCAGAAACTTGCTTCTACCTTGCTGCACATGATGCCTGCTGTGGATCTGGAGACCAGCAGTGCAAGCAGGCCAGTGAAGAGCTTCATTCTCTTCCGATGATGCTAACAGGTTTCCTGGAGGAGGAGAGGCCATGCCGTCCATCATCTCACATTGCCCTGAATCCCGATCAAGGTCTGGCTCTGAGGTTTGAGGGAATGTTGTGGAGGGCAGTGCCCACAGCCCAGACCAACTGGAAAACTGTGGTGAATCCTGTATGACTTTATGCCAACAAATAGCCTCTGTCTCATGCCAGTCAGAGATTGGTGGTCATAACACTTCTTTTTTTTGGATTATCTGGATTAAAGGCCCAACCCGCTCCTCAGCCCACTTCCTTTCCCAGCCATACCACCATCTGAAGCCCCCACACAGGTAAACTGCTGGCTCAACGTTGCAGCAGAATGAACCATTTTTAGATCTCATAGGTAATTTGCTTCCGTATCTTGTTGTCCCAGGGGTTTGAGCTGGGATCTACCCTGCCAATGTCTGTACTTCTATGCTGTGGATCTTGATGACTGAGGGAGCTTTTGTTCCTGCCACCCAGACATTGGCAGATTGTATTGCTTCCTTACAAGTGAAAGTAAAATAGACACATTTATCTCTCCGCTATCCGAGACGTCCAAATCAGTTGGATCATCATTTCTAAGTCAGCGGTCCCCTGAGTCATCAGGTACTGGCACAATACTCCAAGCAATACAACCAGACTGGGTTGATAGACAAGGTGGGCAATCCCCCTACTATGGCAAGATCTGCGTAAGATAATAGACAAGGACTCTGAAAGTGGAGGCTGCACTGGACTAAAATCCACTGTATCCCACCTTAGCCCAACCTCCAAGGTGTTGGAGGCATGAGATGAAGATGGAAAGAACAGGGTGCAAAGGAACAAATTGAGATTCATAGGTTTTCCAGAGGGAGTGGAGAAACCCTCCTTGGAATGGTGCTTTAAAACTTGTATTTCCTCCCAGCAGCCATCAGACAAGTTGTTGCCCTACTCCGTCCTAGAAAGAACCTATGATGCGCAGCAGCATCTCTTGCCGCCGGGTGCTCCACCATGACCTCTCGCCACTAATATGGGTAAGAATTTCAATACAGTATTAGACCCTTCATCTACCAATGCAAGGGCAGCAAGGCCACAAAGAATTTCTGTGGTTACTGACTGGACAGCCTTTCTGGAGCTGCATGATGCTAGGTAAATATGACACCCATGTGCAGTAGAATATACCCATATTTTGGCTGCACACAGTAGCATGTCTACAATTGATTACTTATTCCTTCCAGCTACAAACGTGCTATTTACAAAAGCGGTTAGCATCCTACCCCAGAGAATCTCAAATATCTCTCCAATTATAATTAGAATCGGGACCCCCGGGGTGGGGTGTTGCCCATGTGGCGAATGAATGCATAATGCCTAGTAAATCCACAGTAGTCACATAACCTATTTCCAATAACTGGAATCCTATTTTGAACCCAATGTGACCTCAATGGAATCCCTGGGGGCACTGTGGGCTTCAGGTAAAGCCATCCTATGTGGCAAGGTCAAAACCTTCTTGACAAAAAGGATAACGACAAAAACCAGCAGGTGCCCAAACTAGTGTGAATACCTTGCTAAAGAGGAATGAGAAAATCCAATGCCAACTTGCGACCTACAGGTCCTCCTTCCCCCACTGTGCCTCGAGGAAGCTCAGCAGTGCTGGATCGCCTCAAGCACAGATAAATCTATTAGTGAGGGATAAAACTTCAAAACTGCTCAGTTGGCTGCCAACTAGAGATGTCGCCTCTAGAGTGATCCCTAAGCTATGAGACCCAAAAGGGGAACAAATCAATACAGCAACAGAGAATGTCTCTGCTTTTGCCTCTTACCATTGAGAGCGATATGCTTGACAGAAGCAGACAGCTTGTGAACACCCCAATCCCACTTGAGACTCTGGGCTCATTAGACAGAGACACACTAGACCAACCCATCATGCTAGTGGAGAATGCTGTGGCTATTGACAATATGAAACCAGTGAAGGCCCGTGGTGCAGATAGGTTCCTGCTTGGATATTACAACAAATGCATGTCGATCCTCTTGTCCCACTTTTTGCGTTCATACCAACAAGCTATAGAGAATGGTCTGCTCCCATCTAAACTTGATCTAGCGACCATTGTGGTCATTCATAAAGTGAGACATCCCCTGGATCAATGCTATTCATATCACCCAATCTCCCTCATAAATTCTGAGACCAAGGTCTATGCCAAGGTCTTGGACAATAGGCTGCTACAGGTGGCTACTTTGCTTGTCCACCTGGACCTTTGTAAATGTAAATGTAAAATGTAAATGTAAATTGATACTTGTATAGCGCACTACTCACCCGCAAGGGTCTCAGGGCACTTGTACGAATGCCGCTGTGGAACCCATCCTGGCTTTCTCTGTGAGGCATCCACTCCTGGGCACCCCCAAGGTGGAGGCCAGGCATCCTTAGCATTGATGGGGCCGTTGTGGAGATTAAGCAAGCTACTGCCCAGAGTTGCAGAGTGGGACTCCATGATTGGAATAGGCACCGAGGCGAGAATGATCAGGTCCGTGGAATTTTGAGCCCAAGACCCGCCGAGGCAGGGAATTGAACCCTAGTCCCGGGCTAGACCTCTGCATCAGGGTCTGCCGCTCTAATCATTGAGCCACACTTCTCTTTGTGGTTTGATCCGTCATCGAAGCACCCTACACTGTATTTGTAAGTTACATCTTATGCTGTTGCAGCATCATAGGCTCAGGGACCCCACAGACCTTATGTTTATAGATTTTGAGAAAGCATTCAACTACCTTGATTGGTTCTCCTTCTTCAAAGTATTTCTGTGTGGGATCTGGGTCCCACTTCATATCCTTTGTTAAAGTATAATATGCTCACCCCCATATGTAAGTGAAATGAAATGGCACCCTCTCCCCCATTTCTGATTTGTGGGGGTACCAGGCAGCGGTGTACCCTTTCACCTCTCCTCTTTGCCCCAGCAATAGAACCCCTGGTGGTGTGGCTGTGATGCCTAGTTTTGTCCGGAGGACCTATGACTTGGACGACAAGTTTTCCTTTATATCCATAATGTACTTCTCTTTGTGTCGAACCCATGATGTAGGCCCTCGATTGATCTAAATGTTTGCAATCTATTGCAAGGCCTCTGGACTATAGGTCAATTGGTTGAAGTCACTGCTGGTCCTACTCAAGGGGGACAATGAGACTGCTGGGTAGCAATCCTGGCTTCTTTCCATGTGCTCAGCTTCCAATACACATTGCACTGGGGCCGGGGCTTATATGGAGTTTTAACCTCACCACACTGCTGGTTCAGACACAAGGAGGAAAGTAAGTGGCCCAACATCCGTCTCTGGAAAAGGACAAGGGTGTCCCCACACAAAAGACACACACAGTAAGGGTGTGTCTCACTTCTATTGAGTGCACCCTATAGTGAGTATTTTACTCTAAGAACAGCATGCCGTCAATACGGCGGGAAAGGTAAAGTTACAAGCCTTGAAATCCAATTTCTAAAAGCGTATTTCAACTGGGGAGGCGAATTCTGTGTATTAATATTCCTATGTATCTACAGCTGCCAAGTCTTTAGTAAAAAGGCCTATTTTTAACTATATATTCAATTCAAACATAAGCATTAAAATCTGCGATATTTAATGAATAACACAAATACAATTAAAAAGAGATGTTTTCCACACCATAAGTTTCGTAAACCTCTGTAATACATTTATTGCATTTCAAAACAAAGTTGATCATTTATACAGTATACAAATTTTAAAAACATGATTATACATTTTGTAAAAAACGAATTAAAAAACAAAGAATCACAAGTCGACGCGGCGTTTCGGTATTCTGTTTGTCTACCTTCTTCAGGACTGATTCTAGATAGATTTAAAAAGATTTAAAAAAAACACAGAGTTACTTTTCTTACATTGGTGCAGAGATCCAATAGATAAAAAACTCTAAGTGGTCACACCTCAGAAAAAAGACAAAATATATTCTCTATATGTGCTTATAAATTTTCAATACCTGATTTTCAAGGTAAGTTTACTTGGTCTTGGACTATCAGGAGGAGCCACCGTATTTTCAGATATGGGTTTGATCAATGACCCTGGGGAATTGTAATTGTTTCATATTAGCACATTTAGGTCTAATTTTTTGGAAACCAACTCGATGATAGTACACGTTAAACATGGGGGGATCACTCACCATTAAAGATTAGATGACTGGCGCAATTTCAAGGATATGTTGCTTCCAAGTCAATCCGTTATGGATAGAAAGTCCGTTCTATATTGGACAATACAAAATATAGAATTTATACATCAAGCGTGCTATATTGTCGGTTTAATTACTATTCCTGCTTCCACATTTTTTACTTATAAACTCTCTCATGCTGTATGCCACAAGAGAGAAATGGGTTAAATTATTATGTGTCGGGATTTAACATAATTTAAGATGAATACATTGGATTTTAAAGTAATTATTTGGTTATTTACGCTCGAATTACAAGAGGGCTTCTAAATCTGATCAGGACTTCAATGAACCCTAGTTTTTAGTTGCCTTTACCTTTAGTTATGCAATCGGCCTCCCTGCTCCTGTATGCTGGCAGTCTGTCAATACGTCCTTCAGCCGGTGTGGTCCGGGCCGCAAAGAGCACTGAATGTTTGCTCCTACAGCGGCGCTTTATGTTACCCGCGCTGTGATTGGGCGTTCTTCCCCTAGGTCCTTATTAGATCATATTGGGCCAATCACCGTAAGGTTGCTATAGTAACCGAACGCTTTTTCTCTCATTACGTACCCGCTCTATTATTTGCGCATCCAGTATATTTCCTTCGTTGTGATTGGAGTGTCGGTTGCCTGGTAACCTAACGCGTTTACCTGCACTTACCGAACGCGTTTGTCTATTTATTGCATGGTATTTTACTTTGACCACTTATATAAAAAGGCCAAGTTCAGTACTAGTTTCACATGGGCTCCTGTGATGTTATATCTCCCTTCTAATTCGTGGGTCGGTTTCACATTATAATTGGCGGGTCGGTTTCACATTATAATGACGTATAGTTGTTTATGTCATATATACATTTCTTATAGGCTCATATGATCGCATCCACTAATTTGTATTAATAATGTTTTAATGTAACCCACATTATTATTTTAGCTTTTACCGGGGCTCTATTTACCGTTAACTAAAGGCATACATATACGAGAGTGCAATTGTTTCCTCTCGTTATTATTTACGCTAATTTTCATTATTTAACTCTATACCAGCAGTACTAAATATGAGTTAATTTGGTGCTTGATTATTTAAATATTGGCCCCGCCTACTTATGCCCCTCTCATATGAAAACATTTTTTTGTATGTGAGAAAATTTATTCTTATTAGTCCTCTGGTCACAGATGATAAATCCCAGGGCCCCAAGTTTTATTCAGATCTTGGGTGTATTCACTTTACTATGTTTATTCATTAAATATCGCAGATTTTAATGCTTATGTTTGAATTGAATATATAGTTAAAAATAGGCCTTTTTAGGTCTCGCCCTGGAATTAGCATCCGAAGGATGCGTCCAGGGTCGGAGACTATAGCGAGCTGACACGGGGGAATGAGGGACAAAAAACTGTCACGCGCTTCTCCCCGGCTGGATTCAGCTGCTTGCACGCGCACCAACATTCATGCATGCGCACATCACAGCCACACGCATACACAGCACTCACGCATGCGCACATACACACGCATACACAGGCACACCCCCGTCACCTACACGCATACACAGAGACCCCTCCACACACACCAGCCCCTCTCCTCTCGGCTCCACACACACGCACACGCATTTACACTTACACAGACACGCAGGCACCCAGACAGGCAACCCCCCCCCCCCGTCTCACACACACGCATACACACAGACTCCAGGACACATACACATACACACACACATGCACGCTCACACACATACACAGTCCGCCGCCGCGCGCGCGCACACAGATGCCCCCCCCCCCCCAACAAGGCGAAGCCCCACTCACCGGCATCCTCAGTGCAGCGGCTCCCACCGGCAGCAAGACTCTTCTTCCCTTCTTCGGCACCGGGGCGCAGGGTAGGCTCCTGCCTGCTCCGGTGCGCCAAACAATTGCGGCTCTTCCGTGGGAGGCGGGGTAGGCTCCCGCCCTCCTACTTCCGGTTGTCCCGCCCAGCCTGCCTGACTTCCTGGTCGCAGGCCGGTGTACTATCAATAGACCCACCCCATCTATCTTTACACCCCCCGCATTTCCACGCATGCGCATAAGTCTGCGCAGCCGCACTATGGTCCATGTCTTGGCCGCATGTATTTTTAAGCTCCCCACTCTTCTGCCGGTTTAGTGCGCATGCTCGTGATTGCACTTTCAGTTTCAAGATCCACACACCGGAGTCACCCTTTCGCAGGAAGCAGACTTAAAAAGAAAAACTCAAACACAATGATTTAACGCAATGTAGGCAGACACGGCCCTTAAGAGCAGGAGAGAACTGGGAACACTGCTGCGCTTTAACAGCTAATTGTAATTTACGTATTATCCATATTAAATATATACAGCTGACCAAGCATCTGCACAGATCTGGTTTGAGAGAGTTGGCCGCTGTAGGCGATGCTCACACACCTGGCGTGGTATTGTGAAAGAGTTTTGGGCACGATCCTGGAAGCGGTGGGTGGCGCCTGCTATTGTGTCAGTTGAGACTTATTGAACACTTAAAACCACAGGACTGGCAGGTGCACTTTTGCTAGCAAAGAGGAAAGTGGTCTAAACTGCGAGGGCAGAGGTGTCCCCAAATTGCAGCACTCGTTAGTGGATATCACATGGTGTAGGGATCAGTGAACCAGGACCGTCCAGACCGAAGGACATTTGGGCCCCCTTTAGTGCATATTTGCTGGCAAATCAATGCGAAAATTCACCTGATGGCTTACCCAACGTTTGATCTTTCTGCCAGTTCCTAACCCCTCATGAATATTCTATGCTGTATAAGAAACAATATGTTGTGTAACTGCCCTGAGTACAGTAAGAGCAATGTGATGTACTTTTGTAAGGGTTATGATTGACAAAATCAATAAAAATTAAATAAAGAAGACCTGGCTTTTTCAACAACACACAGCGCCCAGATACCCCTAGTGATGCAATGCTGCGCTACACAAATGCTAATTGATTGATTTGTGTTTGTTTTCATCCTGTTAATATTACTAACAAAAGATAGGAAAGGAGGCCTTTACATTCCTTGAGAGTTTAGCTCTTAAAGGCGCTCCTTTCATAGCAGCAAGTTATTTTCAAGCGGAAACACGTACTTTATCAGTACAACCTTTTTGTCACCAATTTCTTTACAGCACTTTCAGGCAGCCAAAGCTGAAAGCACAGTTTTTAAATAGTTGAAATAAATAACGTTAAGAAAGAGAGACAAGGAGCAGAGAGATGGGGGGACTGGAGGCAGGTATGGCTTGGCCGTTACTCTCAAAAGCCTTAGGTAGTAAGTACTCAAAACATATGAAGGTCTCACCAATGAGAAAGAAAGAAGGAAGTGGAAGAGTTAGAAATAGAGAAATAAACGCTGCATAAAAAATGCGCGCGTCCCCTCCAGCAGACAGCAGCTGTCATCACATTGGAACAAATAACTCGGATTGCTCCATGTGAATTATTAAAACTGGTTCAGAACTGTTCAAGCCAGCAACTGCTCAAAATACCAGCCTGGTCTTAGTTCCCCGATAGTCCACTCTTCTACATGCATGTAGAGAGAAGATTTTATACAAAGTGGGGCACAAGACTTGATTTTTTTGTGATCTCGCAAACGAATTTACAACACTTAACCCTTCTAGACCACTTAAAAAGTGTAATTCATGAGATTAGCAACAGCCCTTGAGTTATTAAATATACTAAAAGTAAAAATGATGTATTCCCCCTTGGCAATAAAGACAATCCTATTTTAAATTCACAGTGAGTGCGGAGTGACAGTGAGTGCAGAGTGACAGTGAGTGCAGAGTGACAGTGAGTGCAGAGTGACAGTGAGTGCAGAGTGACAGTGAGTGCAGAGTGCGTGCAGAAACAGTGAGTGCAGAGTGCGTGCAGAGTCAGAGTGAGTGCAGAGTGACAGTGAGTGCAGAGTGAGTGCAGTGACAGTGAGTGCAGAGTGACAGTGAGTGCAGAGTGCGTGCAGAATGACAGTGAGTGCAGAGTGCGTGCAGAGTGACAGTGCATACAGAGTGCGTGCAGAGTGCGTGCAGAGTGACAGTAAGTGCAGAGTGCGTGCAGAGTGACAGTGAGTGCGGAGTGACAGTGAGTGCGGAGTGACAGTGAGTGCAGAGTGACAGTGAGTGCAGAGTGACAGTGAGTGCAGAGTGCGTGCAGAGTGACAGTGAGTGCAGAGTGAGTGCGGAGTGACAGTGAGTGCAGAGTGCGTGCAGAAACAGTGAGTGCAGAGTGCGTGCAGAGTGACAGTGAGCGCAGAGTGACAGTGAGTGCGGAGTGACAGTGAGTGCGGAGTGACAGTGAGTGCAGAGTGACAGTGAGTGCGGAGTGACAGTGAGTGCGGAGTGACAGTGAGTGCAGAGTGACAGTGAGTGCGGAGTGACAGTGAGTGCGAAGTGACAGTGAGTGCGAAGTGACAGTGAGTGCGGAGTGACAGTGAGTGCAGAGTGACAGTGAGTGCAGAGTGACAGTGAGTGCAGAGTGACAGTGAGTGCAGAGTGCGTGCAGAGTGACAGTGAGTGCAGAGTGACAGTGAGTGCAGAGTGACAGTGAGTGCAGAGTGACAGTGAGTGCAGAGTGACAGTGAGTGCAGAGTGCGTGCAGAGTGACAGTGAGTGCAGAGTGACAGTGAGTGCAGAGTGACAGTGAGTGCAGAGTGACAGTGAGTGCAGAGTGCATGCAGAGTGACAGTGAGTGCAGAGTGACAGTGAGTGCAGAGTGACAGTGAGTGCAGAGTGACAGTGAGTGCAGAGTGAGTGCAGAGTGAGTGCAGAGTGAGTGCAGAGTGAGTGCAGAGTGACAGTGAGTGCAGAGTGACAGTGAGTGCAGAGTGCATGCAGAGTGACAGTGAGTGCAGAGTGACAGTGAGTGCAGAGTGACAGTGAGTGCAGAGTGACAGTGAGTGCAGAGTGACAGTGAGTGCAGAGTGACAGTGAGTGCAGAGTGACAGTGAGTGCAGAGTGCGTGCAGAGTGACAGTGAGTGCAGAGTGACAGTGAGTGCAGAGTGACAGTGAGTACAGTCACTCAGCACCACCACATTATCAGTCAGAACCACCACAGCATCACTCAGAACCACCACAGCACCACTCAGCACCACCACAGCATCACTCAGCATCACTCAGCACCACCACAGCACCACCATAGCACCACTCAGCACCACCACTGCATCACTCAGCATCACCACAGCCCCATTCAGCACCACCACAGCATCACTCAGCACCACCACAGCACAAATATGTTCTCTCAATGTTTCAAGCTTTATTACAAATGTCACAAAAAGATGTTAATATTTCACTTCTGTTCTTGGATTTTGTTACAATAAAATACACTGAACATAATCTTCACAAAAGTTATTTACAAAAGTTTAAGCTATTGCCATTATAAATTACAATCACTTTTATTAAGTATTAAAAAAAATTAAAAGCCATTGTTATTTGTAATATCAATACATCTAAGTCACGTAAATACAAATGTTGCATTACAAATGCTATAGGTGTCACATTTGCGAAAGTTATAACTATTGGCATTGTAAATGACAAAGCTATTAATTTAGCTATTTTCAAAACCAACACATAAATGAACATTTGGTGAATTTCCATTAAAATATTTGACTTTTTTACTAAGATATTATTATACTGTTTTATGCAAACAAAATTTAGATACTGCATAAATAACTTTAATAAAACATATTTTATATGAAGCTTTTTATGTAAAAAAAAAAACTATAGCATAAAGCAAAAAACACTTGCCATTTACAATGCTAATAGCTCAAACTTAAATAATGCGAGACCTATTGCATTGCAAATGCTTGTTACTAAAGACTTGGCAGCTGTAGATACATAGGAATATTAATACACAGAATTCGCCTCCCCAGTTGAAATACGCTTTTAGAAATTGGATTTCAAGGCTTGTAACTTTACCTTTCCCGCCGTATTGACGGCATGCTGTTCTTAGAGTAAAATACTCACTATAGGGTGCACTCAATAGAAGTGAGACACACCCTTACTGTGTGTGTCTTTTGTGTGGGGACGCCCTTGTCCTTTTCCAGATCTACTATCCCCCCAGTCCCCTATTAGCCTGTGCGGGGTCCTCCTTTAATTTCACAACCCAACATCCGTCTCAACATTCTAGACAAAGCTCCATTCAAAATGATCAAAAAGTCTTACCATGGCTTCTCTACGTGTTACAATATTCTCCATTAGTGATCCACCAGAAGTGGTTTGCGGATATCACTGCAATAGTGCATTTCTTTCTTTCCGCTCCATATTTGACAGGGAACACAGATGAAGGTGTTCCAGACTCTTCAAGCAGACTTTGACCTCCATAAAGCCAAATTCCATAAATACATACAGTTGCATCATGTGTTGGCTTCTCACCATCCCGCTTTGAATAAGCCTTTGAAATGTAGCCTGCTAAAAAGCCAAATTCACCCTAAGCCCTCTAGAGTAAGGAGGTATATCACATATGTACAGATCCCTAATTATAAGTGCTCTGGACCTATGTTCTGTGCTTAGATAACAATGGTAGAGCTGTGTGTGACCCCTGCAGCGACTGCAGGGATGACAAAATGGGCCCTTCCAAACTGGATATTTCCTTGCAACTTCGCAATTCCCTCACCCTGATCTAATGCAAGCGAATGCCATTTCTTTGAAATTGTCTGGAACTGTCTCAGCATGGTAAAGTATTGGCCTGAAATACTCTCCACTTTCTTTAGACAAGCAAGAATTCTGGTGGTCAACTGCTCTCCCTGCATTGCACTCCTGGCCATTCTGAAAAATGTGGGCAGATGTACAGGTGATGGTGCCTTGGTCAGTATTGCGACAATGATAGCCAAATGAGACATCGCTTGATACTGGAACTCCCCTGGCCCTATTCCTTCTGCCAAATGGCAGGCAGCAATGGACTGCTGTGCAAAATTGCAGGAAAACATTACTTATAAAGCCAAGGTGTGTCCGCATAAAGACCACAAGATTTGGGGGAAATGCTGAAGCCATTATAAATTAATCACAAAATATTGTGATATTATGGATAGTATTGTTCTCTTGGACGAATTCATACCACCGTGATTGCACTGTTTATTTTACTGTTCTCATTTAATACACACAAAAGAATGTGGTTGTATAAAAAAAACAACGTTGCAGTGAGTAGAAAACAAGCTTACATGTACACAGTTCTTTCAATAGAAGGTGTGCCTCATTTAAATACAACATAGTACATTCTATAGTTACTATGTGTTTAACACACCAGGAGGTACTTCAGGATTGAAGAGATTGCACTTTGAAAGAGATGCAAAATGTGTTGGATTTTCTTAAAGTCTGAGTGATGTGGTGTAGGTTAAACTGATAGGTACAGCTCCTCTGGCAAGAGTCTGATCCAGTGGTTCTGTGTCCGAAAAATGGTCTGTGGAGAGGGGTATCAGGCAGGGGTGCCCTCTCTCCCAACGACTTTGGGTGGGCGATGGACTCGTTAGCTATTAGACTCAGGGATATATTAAAAGACCAGGGAATAAGGGTGGGATAATGATATACTCAGATGATACTCTTGTTAATGTTAATGTTAATGTTAATGGGCATTTGTAAAGCGCACTTTTACCGGGTGGCTTCATGGCGCTAGATAGATTAAGTATACTACCAAAAAGTTTAATTATATGCTTGCACAAACAGCTAGGTCTTAACCCCTTCGGTGCTCATGACGAGCTCATGAGGCACGGTGCTCGTGTGCTCATGACGAGCTGAGTTCGTCATGACCACACCCAAACATCATTATGGCCCAGCACAGGAGAGGAATATCCTGCGCAGCCAAGGTGTTAAGAAGGCCTCTGAACTGCAGAATATCAGTGCAGGACCGAATTTCCAGAGGGAATGAGTTCCAGAGTTTAGGAGCAAGGATCGCAAATCTGCGGCCTCCCTGTCTAACTCGTTTAAAAGTTGGGATAGTGAGTAGTGAGAGATCTGCAGGGATCGTCCTGATACTCTTGAGTGAACTAGAGAGGTTTGGCAGGGCATCAGGACTGTGATAAATAAGGAAAAGATAGAGAAATTCCCACTCTGGAGTCCTGAGGGGCTGAGTCGAGAGACTTCAAATATTATGGTGAGAGTGATGCAAGCTTGAGGAGCTCGGTGGATGCCTGGAATACTTTTCCCATGTATATGATAGGTAGGATTGCGGTTGCTAAGGTGGCGCCATTACGCCGGTGCCTATATGTGGCTCAAAATACTTTATGCCCAATTCCAAGATCAACATTCAAAGACCTTGATAGTTTACTGTCAACATTAGTATGGGGTGGGAAGAGGAGCAAAGTTCTGAAAATGGACAGACATGGAGGGGGACTAGGCTTGTCGGATCTTGAGTTATACAATCTTGAATCGCAGCTGCTGCATGCAAATAAATGATGTAAGGATGAAGAATATTGGAAAAAGAGAGTGATCAGTGGGAGTAGGATCACTACCAGTCCATTTAATGAAGCGTGGGAGTCTTCAATTAAAAAAGGCTCCCATGCAGAGTGCCCAACCCTGTCATCATTGGAAATTATAGTTAAGAGTGCTGGAGTACCCTCCTTTGACTAGATCTCTGGAAATTTGGTGGCTAAACCATGTAGATGTATCAGCACAATGGTGGAAAGGGGAATGAACTACTCTAGAGGAGTCTTCATTACCTTTGCGGATCAGCAGGACGCATTTGGAGTGTGCTCTGGGTACTTTCTTCAACGTCCTTGGTTGTCGCAGACAACCAGAGCGATTTGGGGTGGTTTCCCCTACTTCCCAAAATCAAAACCGGAACAGGAAGGAATATGAACACTCCATATACCCAAGGAAGAGGATAAGCCCCGATTCCTGTGACTTCCAACAAGATGCCCACTCTGAAATCATAAAGGTCCTCCCATCAGCGTCTCTTTGTCTTACCCCCTGGCTTGATCTATGGCTGCCTTTTCTCACAGCTACTATCCTGGTGGTCTTCCACTTGTTCCCCTGGCCACGTGGTGCACACACGACTGCCTCCAATATCCTCCCCAGTATCAGGACGGTCCACCTCTGTCCTACTCCTGCTGCTACACATGCAGCGTCAAAAATAGGCTTGGAGAACTAGAAGCTGTTCCGGAAATATCAGAGCATCATGGGATCACATACGCACGCGGCAGGGGAAGAAGTCGGTGAACCCGTGACCCAGAACAACCAGTTACCCTCTGAGGCAGGAGAAGGTCCTGAAAAGCACAGGCCCCTGTACTCCAGCAGTTTGCAAGATCATCCATTCCTCTGTCGATACCAACCTGCAGTGATGCACTCAGAACAGGAATTATAGCCCTTACAAAAATAGGACCAGACAACAAAGAATGGAAACAGCCTGATAATGCTGGGTGGTACATTTTGATGGTAGATAGACGAAATTCAGAGCCGAAACATGTAGATTCTGATTTGCGACAGGAGTTCATACTCTGAGCAACCTTCCTGAGAACTGTGATCGGCTATAGATACCTGCAGGATATCAGGGGAAGACTACTGCAGAGTCACATTAACTTTCTCTTTCCATAATCATTGCATTTAAAACATAATTTTCAAAACTTTGAACTTGAAAAAACGACTATTTATGTACGTATTGATATTATTTTCCCTTATTGCTATTGATTACATATTGAAAGGCAGTGTCTTTTTCAATATAGGTTGAAGGAACGTGTCAAGACGAACAAGAACGATGATGAAAATATTTCTTTGCCTCAGAATGTAAAACCCATTGGTCAGGTGGAACATCTCACGGTTACCATGGGGTCATTAACACTGGACTGCTCGGCAGTTGTCATTGGTAAGCTGAGCATGAAAAATGGCAAGGTGTGCAACATTTGTGCTGTTCTTTGGTATTGTGAAGTATTTGTTTTGTGGATTTTGTTATGCAGTTTTTCCAATTGTTCGCATGTTTTATTATATTGATATGCACTTTGTGATGGTCACATTTGTCATGAGGAGGAATGCATGGATACTGGAATCCTGAATACATGTATATTTATCACTAACCAATCCGCATAGTAAAGTGGTTAAAAGTTATTTATTTTTCCTTATGCACAATTACCATGTTCAAGAAACTCCTACATTAATATTTGTTTTAAGTTTTTGAAAACGTTTGCTTAGGCAGATAATTCTTTTTTTTTACAGAATAACTACCATTTTAATTTCATCACCTGCACTTAAATCCCAAATCTAAGTACAGGTGATACACTCACTTTGTTGTAAAGCACCTTGGGACAGATGTGTTAATTGACTAGATGCAGTGCTGCGCTTTGTTTATAATGTCCGATCAGCACTCTGCACTCAGTTAACTGATCCAGTGATGCCCAAAGGCCATGTCCAACGTGTCACACTTAGCCCAACAGCACTTTTAATTCATATGGATAACGTGGGATTTGATTGTGAGCTTCATTGTGAATGACTGTAATTGTGAATGCAGGATTGGAGGCTTTTCATTAATAGCAAGACCTTGGCCCTTCATTCACTTTCACAAAGATTCGATAAAGAGACCTCTGTCATTTAGGGGACAAGAGTAACAAAGCCAGAAACAGTGAATTTTAAATGCATCTTTATTAAGTTTTCTAAGGACAATGAGAACGGACAGTTACAATGATGCCAATGCCATGATTCAATAGTCATACCAGGGAGGGCCTGACCTGCCCTGTGATTCAGGCTCAGTTATTCCACCACTGGTCAGCAATGCACCAACCGGTGGAGGGTTATGATGCATGAATTCAAGTAATTTTAAGAACACTGAGGATGGGGACCAGTAAGGTAATCTCGACATGTTCCAAAACATGATCAACCAGTGCTGTCTGGTCCTGCAGCGAATACATCAAATGGCCGCGTGCTGCAAGGCACTAGAGCTCCATTAGACATTGTATTCAAGTTGATAATTCAGCCATTCCTCAGGGTGCATACTTGAGACACGCCTCTCTCAAATCTCTATTGTGGTGCTAAGTATTACTCAGAAGAGCATTTCAATTGTATGAGTATTCGCCACCTGATTCTAGTGCCTCTTTCCAGTCCTATGGAGTGTACGTGGAGGTTCAAGGTGTGATAAAGGCCCCAAACCACCCCTCTGTGTTTTACTCATTTCTTCACTTAAGAGACGACCAGGGGATTCTTGGCATGCGACTGGCACTCACTTTAACATGCCCTTTAAGGAATTCACTAGGTGCCAATACTGACAGCCTTGAGTTGGCTGGAAGTAAGACAAAGATACAGACTCAAAGGATTTTGGGCTGCCACCCTTTACTTAGTTGTCTACTGAAGAAGCCCACTCTTGTCATCAAAATATGCTATCCCTTATCACTAGCAATGCATTATTCCAGATCGTGGCACTACAGTGAATGTATTTTATGAAACTGCCCCTTTCTTCAAAGTTACTACAGATTTTTGCCTTTCTTTACTGAGGCCTTTTTTGTTGGCTTTTAGGTCCCTGAACACTTTATCCTGTTAACCAGTGGTGAAATGCGGAGCACTCCCTTCTAAACATGGTAAAATTGGTATACACATGGCCCATTTAATTTACTAGTATATGGCACTACATATACCCAAGGTCTATAAATTAAATGCTAATAGTGGGCTACAGCACTCATTGTACCTCCACTAATGCAGCATTGTGAAACATGTCTCAGGCCTACCACTGCATGCTGTAGTGCAGTTTTAAACTGCCATTTTGACCTGGCACAATAAATCTTGTGCCAGGCCATCCACTGGAGAGACCTCTTTCCTTTTTAATGCTTATAAGTCACCCCTAATGTAGGAACTGAATAAAAATAGGGCAAGGTGAATGATATTTAAAAAAACAGGTCATGTGTACTTATGTTTTATATATCCTGACATTGTAAAACTCCTAAGTTATTTGTTTCTGTAGCAAGGCTAGCTCTCCATAGAAGGAAAACTGGGCCGACTTTCCCTAAACCCAGGACCCCAGAAATGACTCCAAGTTTTCAGTTGGCTGACCTCCTGTTACGACTACAGGGACACAACAAGCTTCCAGAAGTCTTTCCCTACAACTTTCTAGCTTACCAGTACCAGCTGGACATGCCTGACCCCTGCTTCTGGCCTCTGCTGTAGTGAGTCAACCCCAAAACTACATAAACTGGGCTCTCATTGAAACATCTGAGGTTCTGGGCTCTTCGCATCAAAAAGAACCATCCCCGCTCTCCTCACGAATGTGAGTGGGATTCACTTCACAAAGGCCAATGTAGGACCTGCATCTGACTGCTGGCACTGCCTTACCAAACACAGAGCCCAGACTTCACCAACTGGAGCTCTGTGAGTCAACAACAACTTTCCCACTGGCAGTTGTTGGTTTCGACTCAGGCAACTTGGACAAGGGAACGTGCGTGCTGAAGCAACTCTTGTTATTGACCCCAATTCAATTAGTGTGTGCAGTTTAATCTTAACCTGTTAGTGGGGACCCTTGTTGAGCCTGCCATGAGGCCTGTGCTTGGGAATATAAGTCACAGCTAAGAGGTATTATGTCAGAAAGATTTTTGTCCTGAGAAGACCCACTGAAATTAGGTTGTGGGTGGAAACAATGATACGGAAATGGCAATTATCCAAAAGGAATAGATTCCAACCCTGAATCAGTAATTGTACAGAAAGAGCATTGAAATTGGAGCTACACCTGTGTCATCACTGCATTTTTTTGATTGAGTTAGGACCTATTGGACGAATAATAAATTGTGATCAAAGAAATACAAACATCGCCTACTCAAGGCTAGACCTGAAACCTTAATCTCTGACCACTATTTCTGCACCAACATAGGTTCCGTGGTTAACGACCTCATCTTTTATATTAGAAAGCGGGCCTGCTGGCGGTCTGTGCTCTACGCCATACTTCGAATAACTGGATCCAAGAAAACTGCACATGGCCTCAAACTAATAACGTCTCCCTCCTCCTTTCTCAAAACCACCACAACTATCACCCTCTACAATAATGGTATCATCCTAATCCAAGGATCTAACATCAACCTAGCAAAGATAGCGAATATTTACTCAACTCTCAGGAAAGCGGTTTACAGTGACTCCCCTGACCCCATGTCAAACACCACGTCCCCGCTGGACCTGAATATTACTCTTCCTTTAACATCAGTGAGCACCCCAGTCTCCCTTAACCCCTCTCCTCCTCCTACTGAGTCCATAGCCTCCATGTCCCCAGTCGGATTACCTTAATTCACTAGAACACCCTCTTTATCTGTCATGAGCACCCTACCCGCCCTATATCCCTCATCTCAGCTAGATAATCACATAGCCACCGTGTCCCCAGTCGGATCCCATCATCTAATTATTTCGCCTCCTCAATGGGATGAAGAATCTATGGCCTCTATCTCCTCACTGACTGTCACCTCAACACTTGATGACTTCCGAGTGGAGATACTTCCCCAAGTCATACAGTCCTCCCATTTAACAGACACTGTCCCTCACCAACCCTATAACTCTGCCTCATACTAGTCTTGAGTCAGGACATCGATCCCCCTCAAAAACCCCAATGGCCTCTTCTTCCTCACCTTTGGTTAGCTTGTCATTTGTTGACCGTAGAACGGAGTTGCTCCCTCGAGTCCCAATGGCCTCAATCTCTTCTCCTACTGTCAAATCGACACAGGAAGACTCTAGAGTGGAGTTGTTCTCTCTAATCGTACAGTCCTCTCTTACTTCAGATGGTGTCCCCCTCCCCTACCCTATAACACTGCCTCACACTAGACTTGAGTCTGGGCCACCACTAGCCCCTTCAGGCCTTCCCCAAGGTTCCCCGTCGCCGATTATATTTCCCCACTCCCGCCTCCCTTCGTCCAACACTCTGATCTGACTTCACGTCTTGATGATATCTCTCTATAGCTACACCTTCTCTCCTCTGAACTACATGAGCTGAAAGCCCTATCAATTGATCTCGTCCCTATGATTATTTCTCTCCTTTCTTCTGCAAGCGGGCCTAGAGAGGCCTCTAGGACAACGGATCACATGGTCCAGCCTTTAGGTCCCTTCACCCCCGAATCTATCGCCGGCAAGGTGGAAAAGGTCCAAGTATTCTAAGGCTTAAACAACGCTTTGATAAGGAGCTTTTTATAGGAGAATGTAGACACACTCGAAGCTCTGGACCTCTTGGGCTTCATGTAGAAATACAGGTTTGAGAAGTGATGAGTGTGTACTCCATAGAAGATCACAAAGATTCTTATCAGGAATAATATCCGTTCTTTCAAGTCTGTTTACAGAGGACAGGACTATTTCTAGTTGCAGAATAACATCTTTATTATTTTTTGTGGAACATGGACAGCCAACACGTGTTTCGCCCCCTCTTGGCGAGTTGCGCCGGGGATTTCTCAAGGCTAATTTCACATATATAGGATATATAATTATAGTTCCCAATTTTTGTAATATCCAAGGTACAGGGAGTTCAATACTCCAGGAGCAGAAGTTCTTCTTTAAGTTATGTTAGGCTTTATTCCGCGTTCGGTCCCTGCTCCCAGTCAGTCAGGATTAGTTTACGGGTTAAGTCTGGGACGAAACATGTGTCGGCTGTCCATGTTCCACAAAAAATAATAAAGATGTTACTCTGCAACTAGAAATAGTCCTGTCCTCTGTAAACAGACTTGAAAGAACGGATATTATTCCTGATAAGAATCTTTGTGATCTTCTATGGAGTACACACTCATCACTTCTCAAACCCCCGAATCTATCCCACTACTCAACGCCAATGCCTGTCACATGGAAGATGAGTCCCAATCTTCGACCACTGATCCATGTGACTCGCACAGCACTAAAACGACCTTTTCCAAACTTATCCCACTACCTAACGCTAACGCCTGTCACAGTGGATTTGAGTCCCACCTTTCGACCGCTGATCCGCATGTCTCTCACAACTCCAGCACAGCCTTGTCAGAACCTAACCTAGACCCTACAAGACAAATTTCTTCCATCCCGTCTAACCCCTGTAGAGAACCCCGTTGCAATCTTAGTTGCAGTAACACTAACAAACTCACCTGTGTGAACATCACCCAGTCGTCTCCAACCCCCCCAAATCAACCCCGTCTTAAATGTGTACAACTTAACTGCAGGTCAGTCAGTAAACATGCCACCGATATCTTCGACCTAATCCAACACAACGATTTAGACATTATCATCCTTACTGAAACTTAGCTAAATCCAGCTTCCAATCCTATCTTAGACCTCCTAGTACCCCCCACTCATGATAAAATTAGGCTTGACAGAGATCTGAAACTGGGTGGGGGACTAGCATGTATTCACAGAAACTCACTTTCAGTTTCTCAATCAGACTCCTTGACGCCTACCTCCTGTGAATACCTCTGTCTCACTATATCAGGTGTGAACCTACAGGTCTGCAAACTTCACACCTTTTACCACCCTCCAGGTGACAATCTCCCTTTCATTGGTCTAATCCGAACAACTTAAATCTTTCTCAACTGATCAAGATCTTACTCAGCACTGTATCCAGCCAACTCATAACAAAGGAGAAACGTTAGACCTCATTATTTCTAAAGAGCAGTCTATCTCCATAGATTCCATCACAACTTGTAACTGGTCCGACCACCACTGCATGCTTCTTCTATATCAACAGGGAGGTATTGATGAGAAAGGTTCAACCTCTAAAATCTAAGATCTGGAAAAGGGACATAAGAGCTATAAACTCTGACAAACTAGCTGCCCACTGTAAATTTGCCCTCTCCTTCTAAGCTGATATATTTGAGGTACAATCACTCACCGATGCCTACAATGCAACCATCTCTAACATCATGGAGAATATTGCTCCAAACCTTGGTATAATGAAAACCTAAACTCAGAACGCCGCAACCTTAAGGTATTTAAACGGTCATGGCGAGTCAATCCCTCCTCGGACCAACTAAAACTCTTTAGAGATGCCAGGAGCCGATACAACAAACAAATCAAGAGTGCTAAGGCGACTTACTTCAAACACCAACTGGATCAAGCGGCAAACCGCCCTATGAAACTCTTCGAATTGGTCAAACAACAATCAGTCGTTGGGTCTAACCAATCTGATTCTGGTGGCAACCCACCTTCTTGCAATGATCTTGCCACCTTCTTCACAGAGAAATCTTGAACCATCTCCATCGACCTCGCCTCTAAGATGGCTCTACTACCTTCTCCCATTACTGCCTCACCCATTGACTCCTCTGCTAGGTGTAAGTCGACTTCCACGAATCCTAAGAACAATGCATCATGGTGCACCTTTACCACCTTTAGCGAATATGATAGCTTCAAGATTTTTCAGATTATCAACCTTTCCAACCACTTCAGCGACCCGCTGCTCCCTTCTATCTTCAAAGAAATCAAGAATGCTCTGATCCTCACAAGGACTAGGATTGTTAATGCTTCCCTAGCACATGGCATGATCCCAGAATGCCTAAAAGCAGCTCAGGTTACACCCATACTAAAAAAAACTAACACTGGCAAATCTGATGTCAATAACTTTCGCCCCATTTCCAACAGCCCCACCTTAACGAAACTACTAGAAAAATGTGTGCAATCTCAACTCTGTGCCCACATAGAGAACTACCAACTCCTAGACTAGCACCAATCAGGCCTTAGGAAGTGGCACAGCACTGAGTCGGCTCTCACTCACGTTTTTGATTACATCTTAATTATGCTCAACCAAAATGAATACTGCCTTCTGATCCTCCTCGACCTTTCTTCCGCATTTCACATGGTTAATCATGACAACCTGCTATCTATCTTGCAATGGGTTTTTCCGATCAGGTGTTACTATGGTTCTCATCCTTCCTTCAGCACAGAACTCAAAGAGTCAAGACAAACCATTCTCTCTCCCAGCCCTCTACCGTCCTCATTGGGGTCCCCAAGGATCCGCTCTATCTCCTATCCTCTTCATTCTTTTCTTGGAACCTCTTGCTCATTCTCTAAATTCCATGAACATTCTCTTCCACATGTATGCGGACGACACACAATTATATCTGAAAATCTCATCCTCGGAAAATATCATCTCACTCAACACTACCCTAATGTTTACTCAAAACTGGTTAACGGAGAATCATCTACTGCTCAACACCTCTAAATCGGAATTCCTGCTCATCTCCCCCCCCGAATCTCATCCCCTAGCTAGACCTCTGGTTGAGCCACCTCACTGCTTTCAACTGTACGCCTCTTATCGTAGACACTGCCAAGTCTCTCGGTATCACTATGGTCAAGCACCTGAACATGAAAGGTCACATCAGCAATGTATGCAAAGGAGCCAACCTCTTGTTGAGATCTCTAAGAAACAACAAACCTTTCCTTCCTCCAAATGATTTCAAGCAAGTGGTTCAAGCGCTTGTCTTGCCGAGGTTAGACTACGGCAGTGCTACTCTTTGTGGCCTTCCCAAATACGCTCTGGCTCTACGAAGGGCTGCACTTAACTCAGCTGCTAGACGGGTTTCGGATACCAAGCGAAAAGATCATATATCCCCAGTCCTAAAATCCCTCAATTGGCTTCCCTTCGAGCACGAATTCAATTAAAGATTGCTGTTCTCACACACAAAGCCCTTCACCTAAATACTCCTACGCACCTTGCAAAAAAACTTAAATTATCCTGTGGCGTAAGAGCTTCAAGAAGTGCCTCTTCCCTCCTCCTGAAACCACGTATCCTTAAGAAAAAGAGAAGTTGCCACTGAGAATTCTCCGGTGCTGCCCCTAAGATTTTGAACTCTCTCCCACCTGAAGTTCACAGAATCTCCTCATTGACGGCGTCAAAGTGAAAGCCAAAAGATTCCTAATGAACAAATTCATACCCTAGTAGGGTTAGTCTCACAGGCCCGTTGACATTGCACCTGCTGACTTTGTTCTTTACTTTTGATACAGCTCCCCCTTGAACACTGTGTTTTCACCCTTGCTACCCGCCTTCACTTGTTTGATTGTATTACCCTCCTAGTTGTATTTTGCAATGGTTTTTTTTCTCTCCCTTACTCTTATGGATATTGTTACAGATATTGCTTTTGTCCTTCCTACCATCATATTGCAAAGCTCTCTGTTATCCCTTGGGATCTTGTTCGCGGTTTAAAAAACTCTATAAATAAATAAATTAATTAAATAAATAATGTACACAATCAGACTAGTGTTCACCTTAACTCCATGTGCAATAGCGATTGAGACCCACAGAACCATCCGTTCGTGTTTCCACCTTCCCGCCAACGTAAAGTTGCGATCATCGACAAGCTGTTCGAGCTGACGACGAATGCAAAGCCATCACAAAGTTTCAACCAAGGCCGGAGACTTCAGTAACCCTCAGTAAAGCTTTGTGCTTCTTGGCACTATTTTAACTTACCAATTTAACAATTCATAAATCTGGTTCTACTTTATTGGACTTTGTCATTTTGGTGTCATCATATTGATTAAAATGTTCTCTATTTTTTTAATTGGTTCAGGATTTTTCTTGTTTTCTATTTTCACTTTATTACTATTTTGAGTGCTGCATAAATACTTAACACATTGTCTCTAAGTTAAGCCTGTCTGCTTGTGTGCCAAGCTACTAAAGAGTTAAGCACAGGTCCATTTAGTAAGTTTTCTGGTCCAGCCTGACAAGGATTGTGTTTATTACTTGAGTGGAAATTTCACCTCCCTCAACTAGTAACCCAATTTCTTACAATATTTGTTCACTTCAAATTGTTTGTGTGCCATGTCCCCAGTGGTCAGCATTGTGCAAACCATTGAGAAGAAATGTGAGCCAGGCTTATTTTTCTTATATTATAGGCAAGTAAGTCTAAGCTGGGTGTGATACATGGCTTTCTCTAGGAGTGAGTCTTTATAGTCCTGAGGCAAGTATATTATCTGAGCTAGATGATGCGCCAGATGATATGCAAACATGACAGGGAGTCTCAAGCTCAAAGATGTGGTGGCTGCATGTAACTTGGCCTTTTAAAATCCTGTTTTTCTACCAGTCCAAACAAAATTTGGATCGCATTAGTCATATATTTTAGAACCCTAGCACGGACTGGGAGGGGGAGCATTCCCAGAAGGTAATAATATCTTCGCCCATCAACCATTGTGGGAAATCATTAGCTGTCTTATCAATCAATGGTTACATGTTGTACAAAACCAGAAATGGGACATCGAAATATTTCAGGTGTGATGGCTGCCATCTAACTCGGGCTGCAGTCACCTTATCAGAACTATTGATGAGCAACAGTATCTGACTCTTGTTTCAGTTGATCATATAACTGGAAAATGAACACCCATAGACATCTTGGCACTAGTGTCTGTGATATGCTGTACTAAAATAGCAATATTTATAGAAAACTAAAGAGAGAGAGAGAGAAAAGCCAGGATTTGAGATGTTTCCTGAAACAGGTCAGATTTAGCTGACATCTAAGATGCCAGGGCAATTGATTCCAAAGTTGGCAGGTGGAGTAGACAAAGCTTCTAGCACCCCGGGAAACTTTGTGGATTTTAGAAACTATAACTGTTTTGGAAGCAGCAGAGTGCAGGCATTTTCTTGGAGTGTTCCATAAGAATTTCTTCCATAAATACTCCAGACCTATACCGTGGAGAGATTTCTGCGCTATTCATAGTGCTCTAAAAGCCACTCTCTTTTTGACTTGGAGGCAGAGAAGCTCCACTCGTGCTTCTTAAACTGATTTGAACTTCGGTATTCCCATCAGGAGACGGGCCACTGCATTCTGCAGCCTCTGTAGTTTGTTTAAAGAGCATTGATGAGTGCCCAAATAATGGACATTGCAATAGTCTAGCCGCAACAAAACTAGCAAGATGATAACTGATTCTGTAAATCAAAGGGGATAAATGACAACATTTTCCTCAGGATTCTTAACAGAAAAAAACAAGAACAGAGTAGTTTATTGATCTGATCAATGAAAGAAATATTAGCATCAAAGGTTACCCCACGTTTCCTGACTTTCGGTACTGGCAAAGGGAGGAGCCCCAGGTTCTGGGTACCACCACGATTGATTCCAAATCGAGGTGTCCTTGCCAAAAGAGAGCACCTCCATTTTCTCCGTGTTCAACTTGAGGCATTTGCTACTCATCCAACTGACAATTAGGGATACAAGTGATTACACTTTGGCTAGGAAGTTTGGGCCAATCCCACCATCCCAGATCTTTCTTGCATATGAAGAAAACTTCATTCAAAGCCTTTTTTATATCCAGTGAGACTGTCACTGCTCCGTTAGTCATCCTTCACTTCTCACAGTACATGAGACAGAAGTCATAAGTGATTTCTGGACATATATCCAGGTGTGAAACTCCCCTCTGCATCATGAATTAAGCTCAGGATAACATTCCCCTCATGTTTCTCAAGGACTTTTGCAAGAATCTAGATGTCAGGATTCATGCAGGGGATGGGTCTATAATTGAAATGCTGTAAAGGATCTGTGCTTGGTTTGGGAAATAAACTGATGACTGCTTTGCTGTACTCCCTATAAAACCCTCCCAAAAAACCCTCTTGAATACCTCATATAAATTTGGAGAGATCACATTTTTGGTTATCCTGTACAAGTCACATAGCAGACCATCATCACCTGGTGCCTTGCCGTACATAAGGAGATCCGAAAATACCTCTTCAGTTTCCTCTATTATGACCTCAACTTCCAACTGTTCCTTGTCGTCTCCTCAGGGGATGCGAAGGCTGCTTCATATTTGGGATTTTACTGGGCAGTAATAGTGGTATAAACTCAGAAAGGAAACTGCAAATTATTCTGTGATGTCAATCTGGTGACTTTATCGTATGTTAGAGCCATCTCGTACTGCAGGTATGGCGATTTGTGATTCTCTCTGCTGGAGTTGGGCTGCTAATGCCCCTTGTTCATAATGCAACCATTTCAGACAGGTCACAGCTTATTCAATCTTGGTTGTGAACATTTTGTTAAGGTTTCACTCTCTCCATTCAAGGCCCCTTCATAATTCTGTCGGTGGATTCCTAGTGCACGAAGCATTCAGCGCTTTTGATTTCACTCTCATGAGCAGTCTGGTTGTGCCGTCTCTGAGTTTCTGATTATATAGGGCCAAGTCCCACATCATATTGCCCCTCAAAACAGCCTTCCCTGTGGCCCATAAGGTTTTCCATGATAAGGGGTAGTCCTTCTTTCTTCCCAGATAGTCTTTATCATCTATAGCATCCTTTTCCCCTTGGGCAATTTGTATCTGAAGATTTTTATTCTCCATCTTTTGGGAGCAGGTGAGACTTGGCCCCGGTCCAGGTCCTTCTGCACGAGTGAGTGTTTTCCTGATCCCAACCTTCAGTATGGAGAGACTGGATAAAGGACCTTTAACTGAACTGAATCCTAGGAAAGAGTTTATACATGAGCAAGTACATTCCTTTTCTGTAGGAGTGTGATGTGTTAACGGTCTCCTAGGCTATGAGTTTCCATACCGTCATGAAAAATCTCTCTATCCCTTGCATTGACTCTGCATTGAGGCCGTTCCTGACTATGATCAAGATTATTGCTGAATCCCAAGTGCCACCAATCACAGTTTTGGAGGAACTAAATTATGTTGTGGAGTCATAATAAGGTAGAAAGACTGCCCACTGGTGGACACAGCTCAAGCCGACAATCAAGATGGAACCAAAATGTTTAGTTTGACAAAAACATACCTCTCCAGTGTCTTTACTACTACATTTTTGAGCGATTTTCGAATGAGGACAGCTATTCCACATTCCTTGACGGATTTTTGGGGCTGTGTATCTGAAGCATCAAGTTGTTGATCAGTAGCAGAGGTGCAATATGCGCCAGGAGGACCAAAAGGCTCTTCAAAGGGCACAGGGTCAGTCACAGCTGTTGAGCTTTCAATATCAGAGAATAAAATAAAGGGCAGCAGTGAAAAGTGGTGGATGGAAAAGACTGATGGGAATTAGTGTTAATGTCCAGTAAAATTGCACAGAGGAGTGAAGGAAAAGCGGGCTGTAACTTATCAATGGAGGGTTAGGAGTTTTACCATCCCCTTCCTCAGAAAACTCAGAAATATTAAAAGAAATTGAGCTATATACCACATTTTAAAGCATCATTTTTGAATTTTTGAACCCACAAACTTTGCAAAGAGAGAGAAACAGCAAAAGGGGCTAACCATCTAAAAATATGGTTTGGGATAAGAAAAACAGAGCAAAATCTGCTTTTGCTGCAAGAACTGGGTGATTGCACAAATGAGGCAACCTGGAGAAATGCACAGTTGTGCATTTCACCCAGTTCTAGAGGTGATCTACCATACTCTAACTCCAATGTCAAAAATGGACTAATAGTCATGCGAGCATAATGAACTTCTTTTTAGGTCGCACATTCAAGACCTATTGTAATATCTTATGCTGGGTTAAAGCCATCCCCCAGCTTTTGATTTGTTTGTTTCAGTGTCCTTCAAAAATCCTTGCTTGCTAGTAGTTAGTCCTGCCTCTTTGTCCCTCCTTTCTCTCTTCCATTCCTCCCATGCAGCAGGGACTAAGTACTGTCTCATCACACTACAGATTTGTTTCCTGCTCTGTTTCTGTTTGCCTGTGTGTAGTTTCGGTACCATAGTTGATTACATTTAAAGATAGTTTTCCTCCATCTCACCTTCTCTTAATTCCACAGTTGTATGGGGGTACTTTTTTCGTCATGCCTCCCTCGTCGTGGTTATATTTGTAATTAGGCTTTTTGCAGTTTTCGATCTCCATCGTCATTTGGGCCTTTTCTAATAGGATATTTGCTTGGTCGGGGCTTTAGTTTAAAGGGGATTAGGCTTGTTTTTTAGGTATGGCCTGCAAAGGGTTTGCACCCCTCCCCCTCTCTTTTCTAGCTTTTCATTGGTTCCTGGGCGGGCCACTTACTTTTCCTCCAGTTCTATTGGCAGTAGCATATTTTCTTGCATTGACCAATGCTTGTTAAGACTTGTCCCCTTTCGGTAATCTTCATTGTCCTTAGTTCAATATATGCAATGAGCTGCTGGCGTATCGGGCATGGTGGAATCTAAAATCTGCTCTGTGTGGCATTATTCCAACATGAAACTACGTCATTTTTAGCGCTCTTGAAACTTATATATCTGACGTAAAGTTGCACAAGTTGCTGCGCAAACGTAAAGCCAAATGTGCAGCGTCATTATGCTGAACACCCTGAATTCATTTACAACGTGTGATAGACAGAGCCTGACCCCAACATGGATGCACAGTGCCCAAATAAGCATTTATAATTGTAGCAACTAAGCCCAACCATTCTTGGTCCCTTTTCTGTTTCTCCGACATCATCACCGCTGCGCCATGTTGGTTGTACTGCTACGAGAAGAGGAGTGGGAGATGGTGCGCTGTTAGGACTGAGTTAGTGTTGGACTGCAGTAACTGCAGTTTTAGAAGTGATATTTAACTGTCAATGTGTAACCTACCTTGATGTTAAGCGCTCTGATACCCACGGGTCTTGTTCGCGCTATACAAAACTCTATAATAAAATAAAATAAAATAAAATAAATAAAACTTGGGCCGAAGGGGTTTCTCCGCAGGGTGTCCGATTGTGCAACAGGGTCAGACTTACAGGTTAGTAATTAGGAAAGGGTCTGATTGTCCCCTCTGGACAGAGCTGTGTCGACATTCACTCTACCTACACCATTTGACCTCTTGTGCATATACCGCCTTGCCCTTTTCAATAAAACAGTTTTAAACTTTAAGGATAGAGTATGTGCAAGCTGTAAGATACACTCAGCTATTAGTTTCACTTAGAAAAAAACCTTTATGTGTCTCTGCAGTGCAGGAATAATGGCTTAATGCCTTCTACATATTAACCAGGGCACAAGTCCTGAAAAAAGAAGTGGGGGGACGCTCTCACCGTAAGTGACATCACGACAGGAAGTGACGTCACGAAAGGTGCCGAGCTACTCATCCCAAAGTGGCCAAAGCGTTAAGTCCAGCTGTTTGGCAGGGGGGACGGCGTCCCCCCGGTAAAATACGTTGGGGGACGCCGTCCACCCGCGTGGTACCCCGACTCGAGCCTGAATTTAATACAAATACACCATGTACTACACAATTATAGGAGTAAACTGCAAGCTCTGCCAATTTCGGAACTAGGGAACCGTCCGATCAATATCCTGTGATTCTCGGCAATTTACCGGTGGCTAAAAAAATTAATTTGTCCTTGCTGTTAATGTTAACCCCGCTTTCATGCCTTCTCCTTAGAAACATCACGTCTCTGTGAGAAACAGGTTCTTAGTTAGATATGTGTTGAGGTGCTGGAGTTTGTGCCTGAGAAAGGTTATATTTTTGTCCACAACCCTCCTCCCCACCGCTCTCTCACCAATTCGTAAAATATAAATTCAAGCACGTTCCCTTACTGTCTTATTTCACACGTACCACCCAAAGCATAACAGTAAAGAAAGAGCAGACGGAAATCATGGCCTTTGTGTGAGGACTCCGAGATTAAGGTGTTTACTATCAAACAGGGAACCTAGAGTATAGTCACGTGTTGTTCCCTCTTTAATCCTCCGTTGACATTTTATGTGGAATAATTTTTATCTCTTCGTCGTCTTTGGAATGGCCCCTGTCCTTCTATATATTTTTCTTCTCTGTGCTATCCATTTTCACTTCCAGCTTTCGGCACAGTGTTCAATGGCAAATACCCAAATAAATCATCCAGATAATATTAGCTTTAGGGCCCTTCATCGGACACATATGGTTAGTACAATACACTGCTTTTAAAGCTGTAAACATTGTGCATTTGGGATAGCCCAACAACCCCTCATACTTGATTTAACCCTTTCAGCGCACTGCTCACACTTACTCTGCCATACATTACTTTACGGGTTACCTTGGTGACTGTGCACACTTCTTCTTCCATTACCTTACAGGTTATCTCCGTGACTGTGCACACTTACAAAACCCCAGTGACCAAACATTACCTTTAATCAGTCAACATATTGGTTGAGACTTGTTTTAAATAGGGACCACGATGCACTCCTGTTGTTTCTGTAAGGTGCACCTTATTTCCCTATACCCACATAGTGGGAAATATTTATTGTCTCAGGTTAATAAAAACCATTACAAAAGTACATTAAAACACATATCATCAGATAAAAGATTATAAGAGCAAAAAGTTATTTGTAAAATCAGAAAGACATTAGTTATTAATGATAATAATGCTAAAAACGATATGATGTGGGAAGTGAGCGTTGGTCATTTCGTATTGTCTTGGGCATAGTTCAATCGATCTTGTCAGGGCCAAGTTCATGAACTTGTTACTTTCCGCTCAAGTAGTTTCAAAAATTTCACTAACTTCCCATTTAATGAGGGAAGGCCCGGATCGAAGCAGGCCAGGACTGCCTGTCTGCGTGTACGGATAATATGTTCGTTAAAAACAGTTTTTAACAGGGCGACCCTTTCCTCTTTCAGCATCGGGCATGTGCATAGCACGTGTTCAAAGTCTTCATTCTCTGCACCGCACAGCCTACATTTTGTTCCGCAAGCCCTTCTCAGCCACGGTTGTAGATGAGGTATAGATGGTAGAATTCCTAACCTGTGCTTTAAAAAGGCTTCTTTCGTTTTCCTGCCGTACCCAAGACCAAAATATCCCTGCAGGCCCGGCAGTTTGTATGTACACAGAGTCATCCAGGCATGTCGCCTGCGGGAAAAGGTAGCTTTATCTTCCACATGCGATTGTCTTTTTATGCTCTTGTTTACTACCCGCTTAAATTGCGCATGTGGTAGTGGAGTTTCCCATAAATCTTTCAGACTTTTCGCAGTCAAAGACTCCTCTAAATATGATTTTGCCAGCGTTTTAGAGGAGGAGTTGGTTAAATCTTGCCAGAGCTGGTGATTTTGTGTAGTTTCCGGTGCGTTCTTCATTTTGTGGCAACACTTTATGTAAGACCCTCTTCTTGCGAGCAGTTGGCTGGTCAATCCAAATTCTAATCGGATCTGGGCTTGTGAGGTGTAAGTTGGGAGGTTAAAAAGAAGACGATAGGCCCTTACAATGGTTTTATCCAGTAATTCCGCATCTTTGACTCTTAAAGCCTCACTGCCATAAGTCAAAGATGACTCTATTTTAACTTGCGCCATGCGAAGCAGTGGCAATAAGGTAGGGCCACTCAAGTTTGCCTTTAGCTGTTTAAGTGTGGTTGCTACCAGCATCCCTTTCCTCTTGATGGCCTCTAGTTGGTTTAAGAAGCAACCTCCTTTATCAACCAAGATTCCGAGATATTTATATTCCGAGCAATTTGCAAGAGCCTTTGTGCCGAGAAACCAAGTATGTTGTTGTTTGTTCCTAGTTATAGACAGAACGTTGGTCTTGTTGGTGTTTACTTCTAGTAGGTTGGATTCAGCAAATCCATGTAGCGTGTTGATCAGATTTTGCAGACCTACTTTTGTATGGCTCACCAGGACCACGTCGTCAGTATAGGATATACTAGGCAGCGCCTTGCCCCCCAATCGTGGGGCGTGCGCAATACAGGCTTCTAGGACAGGTGGCAGGTCGGCTGTGAATAAGTTAAAAAGAGTCGGCGCTAAAACACAGCCTTGCTTTAGGCCTTTTGTGGTCGGAATTCACCTAGAGAGATGTGTGCCATTACCGAGCTTTACCTGAACCCACGTGTTGGTGTGCAGTTCAATCAGAAGGTTTAACAACGGTCCCAGGATCCCCCAAGAGGTCAGTTTTCTCCAAAGGTTGGCCCGGTTAACATTGTCGAAGGCCGCCTTAAAATCCACAAAGCAAAGGTGTAAAGCTTGTTTAGACACCCTTGCCTTGTCAATAAGTTGTGAGATTGCGAGCAGGTTTGTTGTTGTTCCCGTGTCTTCGCAGAATCCCGTTTGGCTTGATGGAATTAAGTTGCGGATTTTGGCCCATTCACGTAGCTCGGCCAGTAGGAGCCCCGCGAAGTATTTGGCCTCGATGTCTAGGAGTGCTATCAAGCGGTAATTTTTCGGCAAGGATCTGTCACCTGCCTTATAAATGGGTGAAATAATAGAGCCCCTCCAAGAGGCAGGAAGGCGTCCTGATCGGCTGACTGACATATATAGAGGGGTCAGCGTTTCTGCCCAATATTTCGGCTCCAGTTTGAAGATGGCCGGGGGGATTCCATTTGGCCCTGCTGCGCCGTCTTTCCTTCCCTTAGAGATTAATTTCTTTAATGAACCTGCCACGGTTCCAGCTTCAGCTTCTGTCCATGGCAGACTTATTTGTGGCAGTTGGCCCACTAGAGCGACCTGGTTCGCACTTGTTAGAGGGGCCTGTTGGTTGAAATGAGTATCCAGGAAAGATTCCCCGGAGGTTTTAGCTATGTAAGATGTTATTCCGCTGTTCTTCGGGTTTAACATTTTATTTTTTGTAGCCCAGAATTGGGCACTGTTGTTCTCAGTAGAATTGTGGTACAGTTTCGCCCAGATTTGTTGATTGCTTTTTTGTGAATATTTTGGGCTGATTTCTGGGCGCTTGACATCTTCCTTGGAACCCCGAATCTAGAGGAAGGCAAATGGCGTACATTTGTTGAGTATGCTTTTGCAAAGTTGACCGTGAATTTTTCCCAAACTTCTGCTGGGTTCCCTGAGGGATAGTGTAGACTTTTAATTGGAGTTTTGCTGCTTTTAAAACTTCCACCGTGATGGCGACAGAGGTTTTTATTTGTTTGAGGTTTATGGTATGGCTGGCGTCTGGTCCTGCTGGGTTAGAAAAAATTTCATCCGCCAGGGCGCAGAAGGAGACTTCTTGAGGGCGGTGGTCACTGTCTCCCTTATCCCCTAAGTTAAAGCCCAGCACATAATGGAATAGAGGAAGGGAGACCAGCGTGTAATCGATTGTAGAGGTTACGTTGCCTGAGTTGAACGATGCCACAGCTGGAGAATCATCAGAAAATCTTCCGTTTAGAACCCTCAGGGCTATATGTTCCAAATCTTCCAGCAGCTCCTTCGCAACCGTAGGAGTTTTGCCTTGCCTGCTAAATATTTTGAGTGGGGTATTCCAATGGTAAGACTGTGCCTGGGTGTCGCAGTTCAGGGATGACCCCAAAATACATTGATTGAAGTCTCCCGAGAGAATTACACTTGGGGAAGTTTGTGAAGTCATGACATGATGCAGATGGTCCATTAAGCGCTTTGCCTCTACTTTCTTTTTTTGGGGGTTTATATAGGCGTTAATCAGCTGAATCTCTTTTTTCCCCCAAAGTTTAGGGCAATCTCAACTGAGTTTATAGCAGGTGAGTTGGTAATGAGTCCCCGCACGTTGCCAACGGTTGTGATTTTAATGTATATTGCCAGACCGCCTGCCAACCGTCCGAACTTGCTTTTCCTTGTTGCTGGAGAATGATGGCAGGTATAGCCCTCTATATGTGCCGGTTCCTCTAGCCATGTTTCCTGGAGGAGAATGATGTCAAATACTTTCACATAGTTTAGGAAGTCATTGTCAACTACTTTGTTATTAAGGCCATTTATGTTCCACGAACATAGTTGCAAATATGGGTCCGCCGAGCGCCTACATGACTCCATTGAATTTCATTATTATTATTATTATTATTATATTTCTTATATAGCGCCAGAATCGACCCCCGAAGGGGTATCTCCGCGCTTGCCTTGGGAACCCGTCCTGGTTTTTCCCTGTGAGATAGCCCCTACAGGGCATCCCCAAGGTGAAAGCCAGGCATCCCGCCGCGGGGGGGCCGTTGTGGAGATTAAGCAAGCTTAATGCCCAGAGTTGCAGAGTGTGAAGCCATGATTCGGTCAGGCACCGAAGCGAGAATTATCGAGTCTATGGACATTTGAGCTCAAGACCCTGCCGCGTCGGGAATTGAACCCTGGTCCCGGGTCTGACCTCTGCTTCAGGGTCTGCCTGCTCTAACCAGTGAGCCACACTTCTCCAATTGTCATTGTTGGTTGCTTGATGTGTTACAGATTCTGAAGAGCCGATGTTCTAACGTGCTGTGAGCGTTTGTATTCATTAAGCTGTTTTTAGTTGTAATCGCCTGCGTAATTGTCGGGGATCGGCCCAGTACGCACCTCAGCACCGATCTTGTTCCCGAGGTTGTTATGGTTACTCCCTGCTTAGGTCTCTCAAGCAGGGGCAACGGATATCCTACTTTATGGTACACAGCAGATTGGATCCCCCATGTTTTAAGGAGATTTTGCTCTTCTAAAATTTTGTTTGTAATTACGGACGAAGCCCATGTTGCCTTTGTGGCTTCGTTGCCGTGCGGCCTTTCAGATTTTATAAATTCTATGGAGAGAAGGTAAGCTGAGGATATGTTGCTTAATGCTGGAATGCTGCTAAGCAGCCGTAGTAGATTGCCTCTATTCAGAATATCAAATGGGCCCTTTGATTCATACTCCGGAGTGAAAAGAATACTAGTGGTAGTCCTGTTTGGGTCGTTCGATTGGGCTGTTGACTGATGGATATAGGTTTGGTTTCTTAAGTCATTATTATCGGACTGCGAAGCGCTTCCTATACAGGTGGCAACTGGAGAGGGATTCTTCAAAGCAGAAGCAGATGGAACTATGGGAACTCTCGCTACAGTGGAATATAGCTGTGTTTGGGGGCACGGGAGCCCATTTACCCTCTGATCGTAAGATCTTGCTCCCTTACAGTTAATGATATTCGATCCTCCTTGTACCGAGGCCGAGTAGTTGTTTGGCAGTGCCCCCCTTGTTTCCAGTGTTAACAGCACTTTGAAGGGGCTGGCGTCGTTTTCCTTATCCGGGCCCCTGTCTTCCTTTGTGTGATGGTTCCTGGTGTCGCTGCCGGGCAAAGCAGTTGATACCTCTTTTGTTGGTGCCCTTATGAGAGGAGCTACATCTTCCTCATTTGAGGGGGAAATATGCCTCGTTGTGCTTTGCTCTTTGCATACATCTGCTCCTATTCTCAGATCAGAGTCTTGCTGCTCCTGTCTGCTTCCCACTTGGAACAACGGGTAAACTTCTGGCATACTTGTGGTTGTAATTTTGTTCCGACCTTTTCTCTTTTGCTGCCGCCGCCCTTTCGCATTCAGCGCTGGTGTGTTTCTCTTAAACGGTGAAAGAGAGTTTGTTGTCCCATGGCCTACCCGCGGATCCTGGCTTCCATCTGATCGCATCGGTGTGCCCTTATCATCAGTGCTGGCTGAGATGGAATCTCCTTTTGATGATGCGAGGAAGGATGTATCGTTGGTGGTTATGTCCTGGTGCCTAAGTTTAGGCCCTTTTGGCAGCCTTTCTATCAGCGAGGTTACTATTTCAGGAAGAGCTGATAGTTTATCAATTATAGGGCCGCAGCTGCATGCCAGTGTTGCCTCTTGCTGGGCTCTACTAATTAATGAGTTTAGTTGACCAAGTTTCTCGTCTATTCGCCCAACAAAAACAGCCAAGGTGTCAAGCAAAGTCAACTGGAGGTCCATTTTATTGGATTGGAAATGGAGAGAGTCAACAGTTCGTTGCATGGTGTTTAGTAAGATGTGATAATCAAGGGAGGAAGTGTAGAGGAAGTGATAGAATCACCCTCCTGGAAGACTCATATAAACAAAGAGATTCTATCAAGAAAAAGTGCAAGTGTTTATTTTTCAGGGTTTTTTATATAAATATATTTTTGAGAGGGAGGTTGGCTCTTCATCTACCCGGTGGGATGAAGGCACTATGTGCTTTTAAAATACCCCTCACCCACTAAGAGTCCCTTAGTGTCATGCTTCATCATGGGGGTCTTCCCGTCCCTCTACGGGGCGGGGCGTGCTGCGACCTACGAGCTACGCGGGAGCACTATAGTTTTGTGGTGAAAGACTATGTGTATGTGCAGGTCAAACCCGGTAGTTGCTAAACAGCCCTACCCCACAACCCCTTTTTAACATTCCCAGCCAGGGAAGCGAATAAAATTATTTTTTCCACTAGCCAGGGAATTTTTAACCCTTTTTTTAATCACTAGGTCCCTACACCTCACCACCTCCACTGTCACTGCACATACACATAGTCTTTCACCACAAAACTATAGTGCTCCCGCGTAGCTCGTAGGTCGCAGCACGCCCCGCCCCGTAGAGGGACGGGAAGACCCCCATGATGAAGCATGACACTAAGGGACTCTTAGTGTGTGAGGGGTATTTTAAAAGCACATAGTGCCTTCATCCCACCGGGTAGATGAAGAGCCAACCTCCCTCTCAAAAATATATTTATATAAAAAAACCCTTAAAAATAAACACTTGCACTTTTTCTTGATAGAATCTCTTTGTTTATATGTTTAGTAAGATGTCCCACGTATTTGCCACGTCCGTAGCATGGGTCCCGGGTGAAAGGCTGTTTTGAGTTGTCAGTTTGTTAGGTGTTGACGAGAGTGAGGTATTTGGTAAAGTGATTTGGCTTGTGGGAATGACCTCGGAATCGAGGCCCCTTTTAGTTAGCTGAGTTTGGTCAATTGATTCTTCTTTGAGTGGGGAGGTTTTGGCCTGGGTTTACGGAATGTATGAGGCGACTAGGTCGGCCCACTCCTGTGTGCCCAGATAAGTTAAATTGGTGGGGCCGTCACTCCCAAGATTTAGCGCGTTTACCTCATCCTCAGTTGGCGACACGTCCGAATTAGAACTATTCGCTTGACTTTTAGTACTTTTGTCTGTGGTCGGCGAATTGTTTTGCTTGACTAAGTTATCCGGGTTTTCACAGCTTGGGATTTCTTGCCATTGGGAGAGTACCTTCCCACAGCAGGTTGAATGGTTGTTCGAAGAATACTCTGGGTTCTGCCTTGTTGCCGGTAACGGTGAAGATAGACTGGTTGGTGACGATAAGGGATTGATGTACGTGGGAAAAAAAGATAGATATGGCTCACATGAAGCACCACCATCGCCTGAGCGCGGGACTGATGGACTGCAGATAGCCACAGCAGTAGGCTCGCCTTTACCCTTCTCCCTTTGGCCCTTAGGCCCTGGTGACATCTCAACAGATGGACATAGAGCAGGTTGGCCTCCAGGTATTGCAGCGTGGTTCGTAGGCCCACTTCCTTGACCCGGGGATTGGGCTTTTTGCAGCTCGCACGGGGATAGCGGAAGAAGTGAGTCCCGAAGACCGGGGATTTTTCAGCTGGTCGAGAAAATGGTCGACAGTGGATCCTTCAAATAGTAGAATTTTGATGTAATTTTAGGTTGTCTGAGACCGGGGCAAGAATCCACCACCAGTAAGGCCTGGCCCCTAGCCCCTCCACTTTCTCCCAAGGATGAGTCCCGGCACCCCCTGACTTCACTTCCATTGTCCATTTTGTTAGCGGTAGCTACAGCTTCCTGCTTTGCCTTAGCCTTGGTTTTCGGCTTATTCTCGAGGTGCACCCTTTTTTTCCCTGACCTCATGCTTAGTTGGCCGCTAGTTTAACCAGTATATTTAATATGGGCCTGCCTGTACAGGGTTTTACAGGGTTTTGCAGCTTTTGCAGCAAGGCTCAATGGCTGGCCACAAGGTTCCAGTTTCCGAAAAGCAGGGGAAGGGAGAAGAAGGAACCAGAGGGAAGCAGACCAAGCAGACCAAGATCCCAGGTCTTAGAACGTCTCTTCCTCTCGTTCCACTGCCCGACCTGGATCGCTGTATGGCTCTGTGACACTGTGGCTCAGCGGATGCAACTACAGTTCAAAGTGTGTCCTTGTAGCTTATTTCGTACTTGTTGTCTCTGGTTTCCCACCTGGTCTGGGTCGCTGTTTTTCACCCCCTATAGCTCCTGAGACCGCAATAGCTCCTAATGCCGTAGTAGTGCCGCAGTAGTGCCTGGACCCAACAAATACTTTAGGTCTCGTCAGGAGCTGATTTACGAGGTGCTTTTCAGGCCACAGCAGACCACAGCAGACCACAGATGCTTTTCAGACCACAGCAGGCAGGCGACGAAACCACAGCCCAGAGCCCAGAGTGCAGAGCGCAGAGCACAGTCCGGAGCACAAATCAAAGGACAGTTCAGAGCAACCCACTGCAACCCACAGCGGTCGTGACTCACGTGACTCCCGGCTCCCGGCTCCAGGCTGCACCTTTATAACTGCTCATAGTCAAAAGAGGGTCAGTACGCCTCAGTGGTGGGGGGGCCAGGCAGGCAGACGGGCAAAGCAGGGCAGAGCAGAGCAAGGCAGGTAGGAGGCGGGAGGGAGCAGAACGGGAAGCCAACAAAGTACCTGCACGTCCTGGACCTCGCCCAGGTCCCGGTCCCAGTCCCGGCTAACAGCTCCGCCTCTCTGTAATTCTTAAATCCCCGGCCTTCTCTAGCCTCCCCAGCCTCTCCAGCGAGGGGGGGGGATTTGGCGGGGGTGGCGGCGTCGTTGTTTTTCCAGCGCTCCGCACAACTCGTTCTTTTCAGCACTCACGCCGACCGTGAACCACTGTTCTGCACCTCAGCTCCTCACACTCGCACTCGTCTGGCAGATTGCAAAACGTGGAGTGGATTGCCAAATCGGGAACGGCACCAACATAGTGGATTTTTCTTAAGTCGAAGCACCATCCCTGGTTGGACCCAGGCTTAGGTCTGAATGTGCCTCTTTCTGCTGGCCTCACAACACACGAAGGCCTCCACATCTGTAATTCCCCGAGCAGTCAAGGACTCTCTGGCAAATAAATATGCTTAAAACTATCTGTGGGAAGATTAAAATCAACCAGTGCAAATAGTGACCGTCCACGTGCAGGGTACTGATTTCAACATATATGCAATGTAATAAGGTTACACTGCAAACTTCTAGATGGTATGATAGCACAGTCAGCGGGTGTGCCTGCTGTGCAGATCAGGCGCTTATGCTCGCTAAATATCGAGTCCCATGCTCTCCACACCACTGGAGTCAAGCTATCCTGGCTAAAGACGGCTGATAGGCAGAAACCGGTCCTAGGATGCTTGATTCCTGTCCAGTAAAGACATGGCTTGGCAGTTCAGGCTGGACTGTTCCCATGAGGCACAGGGTCAAGGCAGATTTGCATATGGCCATGTCTGAACTGGGGTGGTAGGGAGTGCAAAAAAGCGATGGATTTAGGCCCAGATCTCTGTACTGGGGTGAATGTATGACATTTTTCTGCATTCTGTCCATCAACTGTTGTATTTGCATTTGTCACTCCGAGTGGGATGGGTATACTAACACGTGAGTCCCATGCTCTCCACAGCACTGGAGTCAAGCTATCCTGGCTGAAGATGGCTGATAGCCAGAAACCGGTCCTAGGATGCTTGTTTCCGGTCCAGGAAAGACATGGCTTGGCAGTTCGGGCTGGACCGTTCCCATGAGGCACAGGGTCAAGGCTGATTTGCATATGGCCATGTCTGAACTGGGGTGGTGTGGAGTGCACACAAACGATGGATTTAGGCCCAGATCTCTGTACTGGGGTGAATGTATGACATTGTTCTACATTCTGTCCATCAACTGTTGTTTTTGCATTTGTCACTCCGAGTGGGATGGGTATACTAACACGTGAGTCCCATGCTCTCCACAGCACTGGAGTCAAGCTATCCTGGCTGAAGACGGTTGATAGCCAGAAACCGGTCCTAGGATGCTTGATTCCGGTCCAGGAAAGACATGGCTTGGCAGTTCGGGCTGGACTGTTCCCATGAGGCACAGGGTCAAGGCTGATTTGCATATGGCCATGTCTGAACTGGGGTGGTGTGGAGTGCAAAAAACAATGGATTTAGGCCCAGGTCTCTGTACTGGGGTGAATGTATGACATTGTTCTGCATTCTGTCCATCAACTGTTGTTTTTGCATTTGTCACCCCGAGTGGGATGGGTATGCTCAGACGTGAGTCCCATGCTCTCCACACCACTGGAGTCAAGCTATCCTGGCTGAAGACGGCTGATAGTCAGAAACCGGTCCTAGGATGGTTGATTCCGGTCCAGGAAAGACATGGCTTGGCAGTTTGGGCTGGACTGTTCCCATGAGGCACAGGGTCAAGGCTGATTTGCATATGGCCATGTCTGAACTGGGGTGGTGTGGAGTGCAAAAAAACGATGGATGTAGGCCCAGATCTCTGTACTAGGGTGATTGTATGACATTGTTCTGCATTCTGTCCATCAACTGTTGTATTTGCATTTGTCACCCGAGTGGGATGGGTATGATTAGACGTGAGTACCATGCTCTCCACACCACCGGAGTCAAGCTATCCTGGCTGAAGACGGCTGATAGCCAGAAACCGGTCCGAGGATGCTTGATTCCGGTCCAGGAAAGACATGACTTGGCAGTTCGGGCTGGACTGTTCCCATGAGGCACAGGGTCAAGGCTGATTTGCATGTGGCCATGTCTGGACTGGGGTGATGTGGAGTGCACACAAACGATGGATTTAGGCCCAGATCTCTGTACTGGGGTGAATGTATGACATTGTTCTACATTCTGTCCATCAACTGTTGTTTTTGCATTTGTCACTCCGAGTGGGATGGATATACTAACACGTGAGTCCCATGCTCTCCACAGCACTGGAGTCAAGCTATCCTGGCTGAAGACGGTTGATAGCCAGAAACCGGTCCTAGGATGCTTGATTCCGGTCCAGGAAAGACATGGCTTGGCAGTTCGGGCTGGACTGTTCCCATGAGGCACAGGGTCAAGGCTGATTTGCATATGGCCATGTCTGAACTGGGGTTGTGTGGAGTGCAAAAAATGATGGACTTAAGCCCAGATCTCTGTACTGGGGTGAATGTATGACATTGTTCTGCATTCTGTCCATCAACTGTCTTTTTTGCATTTGTCACCCCGAGTGGGATGGGTATGCTCAGACGTGAGTCCCATGCTCTCCACACCACTGGAGTCAAGATATTCTGTCTGAAGACGGCTGATAGCCAGAAACCGGTACTAGGATGCTTGATTCCGGTCCAGGAAAGACATGGCTTGGCAGTTCGTGCTGGACTGTTCCCATGAGGCACAGGGTCAAGGCTGATTTGCATATGGCCATGTCTGAACTGGGGTGGTGTGGAGTGCAAAAAACAATGGATTTAGGCCCAGGTCTCTGTACTGGGGTGAATGTATGACATTGTTCTGCATTCTGTCCATCAACTGTTGTTTTTGCATTTGTCACCCCAAGTGGGATGAGTATGCTCAGACGTGAGTCCCATGCTCTCCACACCACTGGAGTCAAGCTATCCTGGCTGAAGACGGCTGATAGTCAAAAACCGGTCCTAGGATAGTTGATTCCGGTCCAGGAAAGACATGGCTTGGCAGTTTGGGCTGGACTGTTCCCATGAGGCACAGGGTCAAGGCTGATTTGCATATGGCCATGTCTGAACTGGGGTGGTGTGGAGTGCAAAAAAACGATGGATTTAGGCCCAGATCTCTGTACTGGGGTGATTGTATGACATTGTTCTGCATTCTGTCCATCAACTGTTGTATTTGCATTTGTCACCCGAGTGGGATGGGTATGAGTAGACGTGAGTACCATGCTCTCCACACCACCGGAGTCAAGCTATCCTGGCTGAAGATGGCTGATAGCCAGAATCCGGTCCTAGGATGCTTGATTCCGGTCCAGGAAAGACATGACTTGGCAGTTCGGGCTGGACTGTTCCCATGAGGCACAGGGTCAAGGCTGATTTGCATATGGCCATGTCTGAACTGGGGTGGTGTGGAGTGCAAAAAAAACTGATGGATTTCGGCCCGGATCTCTGTGCTGGGGTGAATGTATGACATTGTTCTGCATTATGTCCATCAACTGTTGTTTTTGCATTTGTCACCCCGAGTGGGATGGGTATGCTCAGGCGTGAGACCCATGCTCTCCACAGCGCTGTAGTCAAGCTATCCTGGCTGAAGATGGCTGATAGCCAGAAACCGGTCCTAGGATGCTTCATTCCGGTCCAGGAAAGACATGGCTTGGCAGTTCGGGCTGGACTGTTCCCATGAGGCACAGGGTCAAGGCTGATTTGCATGTGGCCATGTCTGAACTGGGGTGGTGTGGAGTGCAAAAACATGATGGATTTAGGCCCAGATCTCTGTACTGGGGTGAATATATGACATTGTTCTGCATTCTGTCCATCAACTGTTGTTTTTGCATTTGTCACCCCGAGTGGGATGGGTATGCTCAGAGGTGAGTCCCATGCTCTCCACTCCACTGGTGTCAAGCCATCCTGGCTGAAGACGGCTGATAGTCAGAAACCGGTCCTAGGATGCTTGATTCCGGTCCAGGAAAGACATGGCTTGGCAGTTCGGGCTGGACTGTTCCCATGAGGCACAGGGTCAAGGTGGATTTGCATATGGCCATGTCTGAACTGGGGTGGTGTGGAGTGCAAAAACATGATGGATTTAGGCCCAGATCTCTGTACTGGGGTGAATATATGACATTGTTCTGCATTCTGTCCATCAACTGTTGTTTTTGCATTTGTCACCTGAGTGGGATGGGTATGCTCAGACGTGAGTCCCATGCTCTCCACACCACTGGAGTCAAGGTATCCTGGCTGAAGACGGCTGATAGCCAGAAACTGGTCCTAGGATGCTTGATTCCCGTCCAGGAAAGACATGGCTTGGTAGTTCGGGCTGGACTGTTCCCATGAGGCACAGGGTCAAGGCTGATTTGCATATGGCCATAACTGAACTGGGGTGGTGTGGAGTGCAAAATACTGATGGATTTAGCCCCAAATCTCTGTACTGGGGTGAATGTATGACACTGTTCTGCATTCTGTCCATCAACTGTTGTTTTTGCATTTGTCACCCCGAGTGGGATGGGTATGCTCAGACGTGAGTCCCATGCTCTCCACACCACTGGAGTCAAGCTATCCTGGCTGAAGACGGCTGATAGCCAGAAACCAGTCCTAGGATGCTTGATTCCGGTCCAGGAAAGACATGGCTTGGCAGTTCGGGCTGGACTGTTCCCATGAGGCACAGGGTCAAGGCTGATTTGCATATGGCCATGTCTGAAATGGGGGGGTGTGGAGTGAAAAAAAACGATGGATTTAGGCCCAGATATTTGTACTGGGGTGATTGTATGACATTTTTCTGCATTCTGTCCATCAACTGTTCTTTTTGCATTTGTCACCCCAAGTTGGATGGGTATGCTCAGACATGAGTCCCATGCTCTCCACACCACTGGAGACTAGCTATCCTGGCTGAAGACGGCTGATAGGCAGAAACCGGTCCCAGGATGCTTGATTCCTGTCCAGGAAAGACATGGCTTGGCAGTTCGGGCTGGACTGTTCCCATGAGGCACAGGGTCAAGGCTGATTTGCATATGGCCATGTCTGACCTGGGGTGGTGTGGAGTGCAAATAAACGATGGATTTAGGCCCAGATTTCTGTACTGGGGTGAATGTATGACATTGTTCTGTATTCTGTCCATCAACTGTTGTTTTTGCATTTGTCACCCCAAGTGGGATGGGTATGCTCAGACGTGAGTCCCATGCTCTTCACACCACTGGAGTCAAGCTATCCTGACTGAAGACGGCTGATATCCAGAAACCGGTCCTAGGATGCTTGATTCCGTTCCAGGAAAGACATGGCTTGGCAGTTCGGGCTGGACTGTTCCCATGAGGCACAGGGTCAAGGTGGATTTGCATATGGCCATGTCTGAACTGGGGTGGTGTGGAGTGCAATAAAACGATGGATTTAGGCCCAGATCTCTGTACTGGGGTGAAAGTATGACATTGTTCTGTATTCTGTCCATCAACTGTTGTTTGTGCATTTGTCACCCCGAGTGGGATGGGTATGCTCAGACGTGAGACCCAAGCTCTCCACACCACTGGAGTCAAGCTATCCTGGCTGAAGACGGCTGATAGCAAGAAACCGGTCCTAGGATGCTTGATTCCGGTCCAGGAAAGACATGGATTGGCAGTTCGGGCTGGACTGTTCCCATGAGGCACAGGGTCAAGGCTAATTTGCATATGGCCATGTCTGAACTGGGGTGGTATTGAGTGCAAAATAACGATTGATTTAGGCCCAGATCTCTGTACTGGGGTGAATGTATGATATTGTTCTGCATTCTGTCCATCAACTGTTGTTTTTGCATTTGTCACCCCGAGTGGGATGGGTATGCTCAGACGTGAGTCCCATGCTCTTCACACCACTGGAGTCAAGCTATCCTGGCTAAAGACGGCTGATAGCCAGAAACCGGTCCTAGGATGCTTGATTCCGGTCCAGGAAAGACATGGCTTGGCAGTTTGGGCTGGACTGTTCCATGAGGCACAGGGTCAAGGCTGATTTGCATATGGCCATGTCTGAACTGGGGTGGTGTGGAGTGCAAAAAAACAATGGATTTAGGCCCAGATCTCTGTACTGGGGTGAAAGTATGACATTGTTCTGTATTCTGTCCATCAACTGTTGTTTTTGCATTTGTCACCCCGAGTGGGATGGGTATGCTCAGACGTGAGACCCAAGCTCTCCACACCACTGGAGTCAAGCTATCCTGGCTGAAGACGGCTGATAGCAAGAAACCGGTCCTAGGATGCTTGATTCCGGTCCAGGAAAGACATGGATTGGCAGTTCGGGCTGGACTGTTCCCATGAGGCACAGGGTCAAGGCTAATTTGCATATGGCCATGTCTGAACTGGGGTGGTATTGAGTGCAAAATAACGATTGATTTAGGCCCAGATCTCTGTACTGGGGTGAATGTATGATATTGTTCTGCATTCTGTCCATCAACTGTTGTTTTTGCATTTGTCACCCCGAGTGGGATGGGTATGCTCAGACGTGAGTCCCATGCTCTTCACACCACTGGAGTCAAGCTATCCTGGCTAAAGACGGCTGATAGCCAGAAACCGGTCCTAGGATGCTTGATTCCGGTCCAGGAAAGACATGGCTTGGCAGTTCGGGCTGGACTGTTCCATGAGGCACAGGGTCAAGGCTGATTTGCATATGGCCATGTCTGAACTGGGGTGGTGTGGAGTGCAAAAAAACAATGGATTTAGGCCCAGATCTCTGTACTGGGGTGAAAGTATGACATTGTTCTGTATTCTGTCCATCAACTGTTGTTTTTGCATTTGTCACCCCGAGTGGGATGGGTATGCTCAGACGTGAGACCCATGCTCTCCACACCACTGGAGTCAAGCTATCCTGGCTGAAGACGGCTGATAGCAAGAAACTGGTCCTAGGATGCTTGATTCCGGTCCAGGAAAGACATGGCTTGGCACTTCGGGCTGGACTGTTCCCATGAGGCACAGGGTCAAGGCTGATTTGCATATGGCCATGTCTGAACTGGCGTGGTGTGGAGTGCAAAAAAACGATGGATTCAGGCCCAGATCTCTGTACTGGGGTGAATGTATGACATTGTTCTGTATTCTGTCCATCAACTGTTGTTTTTGCATTAGTCACCCCAAGTGGGATGGGTATGCTCAGACGTGAGACCCAAGCTCTCCACACCACTGGAGTCAAGCTATCCTGGCTGAAGACGGCTGATAGCAAGAAACTGGTCCTAGGATGCTTGATTCCGGTCCAGGAAAGACATGGCTTGGCAGTTCGGGCTGGACTGTTCCCCTGAGGCACAGAGTCAAGGCTGATTTGCATATGGCCATGTCTGAACTGGCGTGGTGTGGAGTGCAAAAAAACGATGGATTTAGGCCCAGATCTCTGTATTGGGGTGAATGTATGACATTGTTCTGTATTCTGTCCATCAACTGTTGTATTTGCATTAGTCACCCCAAGTTGGATGGGTATGCTCAGACGTGAGACCCAAGCTCTCCACACCACTGGAGTCAAGCTATCCTGGCTGAAGACGGCTGATAGCAAGAAACGGTCCTAGGATGCTTGATTCTGGTCCAGGAAAGACATGGATTGGCAGTTCGGGCTGGACTGTTCCCATGAGGCACAGGGTCAAGGCTGATTTGCATATGGCCATGTCTGAACTGGGGTGATGTGGAGTACAAAGAACAATGGCTTTAGGCCCAGGTCTCTGTACTGGGGTGAATGTATGACATTGTTCTGCATTCAGTCCATTAACTGTTGTATTTGCATTTGTCACCCGAGTGGGATGGGTATGATTAGACGTTTTGTACATTGCTCTCCACAACACTGGAGTCAAGCTATCCTGGCTGAAGACGGCTGATAGCCAGAAACCAGTCCTAGGATGCTTGATTCCAGTCCAGGAAAGACATGGCTTTGCAGTTCGGGCTGGACTGTTCCCATGAGGCACAGGGTCAATACTGATTTGCATATGGCCATGTCTGAACTGGGTTGGTGTGGAGTGCAAAAAAACCGATGGATTTAGGCCCAGATCTCTGTACCAGGGTGAATGTATGACATTGTCTTGTACTCTGTTCATCAACTGTTGTTTTTGCATTTGTCACCCCGAGTGGAATGGGTATGCTCAGACGTGAGTCCCATGCTCTCCACACCACTGGAGTCAAGCGATCCTGGCTGAAGACGGCTGATAGCCAGAAACCAGTGCTAGGATGCTTGATTCCGGTCCAGGAAAGACATGGCTTGGCAGTTCGGGCTGGACTGTTCGCATGAGGCACAGGGTCAAGGCTGATTTGCATATGGCCATGTCTGAACTGGGGTGGTTTGGAGTGCAAAAACAATGGCTTTAGGCCCAGGTCTCTGTACTGGGGTGAATGTATGACATTGTTCTGCATTCTGTCCATCAACTTGTTTTTGCATTTGTCACCCCAAGTTGGATGGGTATGCTCAGACGTGAGTCCCATGCTCTCCTCACCACTGGAGTCAAGCTATCCTGGCTGAAGACAGCTGATAGCCAGAAACCGGTCCTAGGATGCTTGATTCTGGTCCAGGAAAGACATGGCTTGGCTGTTCGGGCTGGACTGTTCACATGAGGCACAGGGTCAAGGCTGATTTGCATATGGCCGTGTCTGAACTGGGGTGGTGTGGAGTGCAAAATAATGATGGATTTAGGCCCGGATCCCTGTACTGGGGTGAATGTAAGACATTGTTCTGCATTCTGTCCATCAACTTTTGTTTTTGATTTGTCACCCCGAGTGGGATGGGTATGCTCAGACGTGAGTCCCATGCTCTCCAAACCACTGGAGTCAAGCTATCCTGGCTGAAGACGGCTGATAGCCAGAAACCAGTCCTAGGCTGCTTGATTCCGGTCCAGGAAAGACATGGCTTGGCAGTTCGGGCTGGACTGTTCCCATGAGGCACAGGGTCAAGACTGATTTGCATATGGCCATGTCTGAACTGGGGTGGTGTGGAGTGCAAAAAAACGATGGATTTAGGCCCAGATCTCTGTACTGGGGTGAAAGTATGACATTGTTCTGTATTCTGTCCATCAACTGTTGTTTTTCATTTGTCACCCCGAGTGGGATGGGTATGCTCAGACGTGAGACCCATGCTCTCCACACCACTGGAGTCAAGCTATCCTGGCTGAAGACAGCTGATAGCAAGAAACGGGTCCTAGGATGTTCGATTCCGGTCCAGGAAAGACATGGCTTGGCACTTCGGGCTGGACTGTTCCCATGAGGCACAGGGTCAAGGTGGATTTGCATATGGCCATGTCTGAACTGGGGTGGTGTGGAGTGCAAAAAAACGATGGATTTAGGCCCAGATCTCTGTACTGGGGTGAAAGTATGACATTGTTCTGTATTCTGTCCATCAACTGTTGTTTTTAGGTTTTGCCTCGCCAAAGATGCGCTCTGCGCATCTTTTCGGCGCAGGCGAAAACCTGATGAGAAGAATAGTGTGGCTTGGTTCGGCCCTCGTCGTTGATTGGCTGGCTCCGTAAACGGAGCCTTGCCATTGGACGAGGGGCCTGTCCGTCAATGCCGGACCAGACACGGGGGCGTTCCCGACATTCTTTGGCTTTTGCCGACGTCACGGGACGCCGGGAACGCCCCCGTGTCTGGTCCGGCATTGCCGGCACTTCTGCGTCTCTCCTAACCCCGTGACTGGCCGGCCGGCCAATCCTAGCGCGGCCGGCCGGAAGTGCCCGCCCCCCGCAGCCCGGGGGAAGAAGGAGAAGAAGACAGCAGCAGTATGGCGGCGCCCGCGGGGAGACCGGAGAAGTGCCTCTCCAACCTGCCGCTCTCCACTCGCTCCCAGTAAGTGCCTCTCCAACCTGCCGCTCTCCACTCGCTCCCAGTCCCCTCTGACTGTTCTTTGTGCTCCGGGCCGGTCCCGCTCCGCGGTTCTCGGTAAAATGGCAGAGCTGCCGCTGAGCCTCGTGTCGGAGTGAGAGAGGAGCGGCGGCGGGCAAGGAGCGAACAGAAGGGCAGACCGGGCCAAGCGGGAGCGCACAGGACCCCAGTCAAGGCAACCCCCAACACTACCGCAGATGTTACAGGCATCCGCCACGCGATAGATTTAGTTTCAAGAGTTTACCCTACGAACTGCATTAGAGTGGCGTGCTTGGCTCTCATTGTTTAGGAGGCACATGTTTGGCGACGCTACATCGTGCACGGGACTTCATGAGCGCCGTTTAAGGGGGAGCCCAAGACAACAAACGTATTTATTAGCATCGGTTGAATATTTGTGCAATGCATAAAATAAAGGCATGACATGCTTTTTTGGACAGTAACTATCGTCGGAGGCAGTTGGTGGCCCTCGTGGGGCCGCCATATTGGCTGTGCCTGGACACCCCCCCCTTCCCGAGCACCTAGCGTGCGGAATATATATGCGAGTCTGGGAAGCGGCGTCAGGTTATTTATTTATTTTTAATGCAATGCAGCGCGGCCTTTACCCGAAGGCGGCAGAGCGCTTCACAATAGTGACCCCCCACTGGGGCTGGTAGCTCGTCGCGGGTCGCGTTCTTTACGAAGCATATATTGCAAGGTTGACGGGAACGTAATTGACGGCTACGTTATTTATTTAACTATGTAATTTCGCGTTGAGTTTTCGGGATGCTTCTGGCTGCGGGACGAGGCGGTATTTCTCGGGTCTGCCTTTTGTGTGGCACGGGGTGTCATGCTTAGTGTGCACGAGTGACGGAAGTAGGCTGTCCACGTAGGAGCCTTCTACCGCCACCTACGTGTTCCTCCGCCCCGACAGGACCCCCCCAGCTCCGGAAATACCCGTCTGACCCAGCGGCGAAAATCAGGGGGGCGGCCAGGGCAGTGCTAGGGGGGGTCCCGGCCGGGGGAGTAGGGATCGTGGCACAGTGCTTCAGAGCCTAGTCTCAGTGTCGTCCGTGGGGGTCGAGGGGTCCTGCAAGAGTAGGTAAACCTAGCGTTGGAGTGAGGGGGCTGCTGTATGTTGGGGTGCTGCTTGTGTGCGTTTGAGCCGCTGCCTGCTAAGATTGCGTGCATACTGCTCCTCCTGTGCAGAAGTTAGAACTAGTTGCTGATTGCTAGGGGTGCTGGTGTTTACTTTGGGGGCGCTGCTGTAGGGTATCAGCTGGATAGGCTAGTAGGTGTCTGATTTAATGTCAGTGTGCCACGTCTGGGAGCAGGGCGCGGCTTAGTAGGGGTGACTGCGTAGGGAGGGTGCTACTTAGTTGCAGGGGTGCGGTCCCGGGGGGTATCTTTCTAATCGCGTACCCCCTCCCCGCCATGTTGAAGGTACCCCGGGGGGTGACCCCCGCTCCGGGACGGGTGCTTGTCTCCGCCCAGCCGCAGAAGGTACTGTCCTTCGTGGGCCCAGATCTCTCCAGCCCGCAGCTGAGGCCCGGCACCTACTTCACCCAGATCTACCCACAGCCACCCGCGGGGACGACTTTGGGGGGCTGCCTTTACACCACCCCCAACGGGCCCGAGCTGAAGCCGCTGAGACCCGCCTCCCTGGGGAGGCTGCCGGTAAGAACCCCCGGTCGTAGGGGCGTGATTGAAGATGTGGGGAGGGTATTTATTTTGGGGTGTCTTGTGGGAATTAGGGGTGCAAGCGTGGTGGGCGACAGCCCGGCGCTTCTGTGAGCTTTACCCGCGGGAATGTTGCAAAGTTTTGATACATTCAAGTAAAGGGGGGTTGTGGCACGATGGTCTTTGAAGTGGTGTGCACCAACAAATGACAGCTGCGTATACAGTGATGTGTGGTGCACAGGTGTGACGCCCATTTGCACCCACACAAGCCACAGTCTATGCCCCAGAGTGATTATACTGCTTCCATGTGGGGGTGGGGGGATTCTCACTGTTGCATGGGTGCATGTCTTCAGAAAGGGAGGGGTTGTGCTGTTTTATTGGCACAACGTGTGAAAAGGGCCCAGGGCAGAATATGCCCTTGAATGGAAGACAGCGGGTCACTGGGTTATAATTGCAGGGGCAAAGTTTAAAGGTGTGGCAAGTGTTTTTGCTGTCTACCTAAAGCGGGGGCAGTGTCAAAAGGATGACGATTCTGGAGTGGATCGTAGTGAACGTGCACAACTGGTGTAAGGGCCTACATGTCATACACCGAAAGTTGTACGGAGTAGGTGAAGGAGTCCTTGAGTGGTGACGTGACTTTAGTTGTTCTTTTAGGGTGCCCTGGCCTGCCGCAGCGGCAGATACTGTATTCTGGTGTAGGCGGTGTTAGGGGTCGTTCTTGGTTGTGCTATCAGTTTTTCACGTGATGTGACTGGCATAGTGCTTGACATTATATAGCCTGCCTGGATGTCGTTTTCCTTTCAGATATCTCTTGTGGTGTTACACGCTGAACCCCGTGGATGTGGCCAATAGTTTGGATGTCTGGTCCTGGCTGGAACTTCTGCTCTTGTACAACTTTTTCACTTCCTCTTTGAACAGTGCCTGATCTCGGATTCCTCCTCTGCACTTCCCTTCTGAGTTCTGGAAATTATGACTGCTACTGTAACAAGGTGGCGTTCTGGTGTACTTCATTCTTAGTTTTCTGTGATCTCTAGAGGTGACCCCAAGGGTAACTTCTTTATGTGCTGGGCATGTATTGCAATGCAATTGGTCTCGCATTTGGGACCTTATATGTATTTAGCTCTGGTAGTGACTACGGAAGAGCGTCTCGCGGGCTGAAGCACCAGCATGGACCCACTCGGTGCACTAACCTGTAGCCAGCGAGTACCCGGATGTAGCCTCTGCTGCCGCCGTTTCGTTTGCTGCCCAGGGGAAGAAAATTACCCGGATGGAGCTGCAGCTGTACTGTACAGTTCAGTACAGTAAGCATAGATATAGAAAAGGGACGATAAAGGCATGCATAGGCGCACATTATTCTGCACCTACCCAGACGAGAAAGCCATTTTGGAAGTATAAGTGTTTCATGCACTTGAAAGCAGGAATCGCAGTTATTCACGAAGGCAGCAACTTCCCATCAAAAATGTCTTTATTTTAAATTTGCCTGTATGTAAATTATTTGTAATTATTTTTTCCAGCCTCGTGTAGACATTGCCTGCTTGTGCTCTGCTTGTGCCTCTGTGTGCCCCTGTTGCCTGCTTGTGCCTCTGTGTGCCCCTGTTGCCTGCTTGTGCCTCTGTGTGGCCCTGTTGCCTGCTTGTGCCTCTGTGTGCCCCTGTTGCCTGCTTGTGCCTGTGTGCCCCTGTTGCCTGCTTGTGCCTCTGTGTGCCCCTGTTGCCTGCTTGTGCCTCCGTCTGCCCCTGTTGCCTGCTTGTGCCTCCGTCTGCCCCTGTTGCCTGCTTGTGCTGTGTTGGTGTGTGTGGAGGGCTCTGTGTGGCTGTGTGTGTAGGAAGCTTTGTGTGGCTGTGAGTGTGGAGGGCTCTGTGTGGCTGTGTGTGTGGGGGGCTCTGTGTGGCTGTGTGTGCGGGGCTCTGTGTGGGGGTGTGTGTGGGGCCGCTCTGTGTGTGAGAGAGAGAGATTTGTTTAAATACCAGGATAATTGCCGGCAGCAGCACCCTTGCCGTGTAATGCCTTGTACTACATCTGTGTTAGCAGTCGCCTCAGGCTGTTGTTTTTTTTTATGCAGGGGACGGGATTTGATCATGCCCATTACGCCGTATTGCTTTTCAAAGGCAACTGTTGCAGAGCCAAGTGGGCTGTTGAAAATTGTGTTTTCTCCACCTGCCCCTGTTGCCTGCTTGTGCCTCCGTTTTCGTGCCCCTGTTGCCTGCTTGTGCCCCTGTTGCCCGCTTGTGCCTCCTTGTGCCCCTGTTGCCCGCTTGTGCCTCTGTGTGCCCCTGTTGTCTGCTTGTGCCTCTGTGTGCCCCTGTTGCCTGCTTGTGCCTCTGTGGGCCCCTGTTGCCTGCTTGCGCCTCTGTGGGCCCCTGTTGCCTGCTTGTGCCTCTGTGTGCCCCTGTTGCCTGCTTGTGCCTCCGTCTGCCCCTGTTGCCTGCTTGTGCCTCCGTCTGCCCCTGTTGCCTGCTTGTGCTGTGTTGGTGTGTGTGGAGGGCTCTGTGTGGCTGTGTGTGTAGGAAGCTTTGTGTGGCTGTGTGTGTGGAGGGCTCTGTGTGGCTGTGTGTGTGGGGGGCTCTGTGTGGCTGTGTGTGTGGGGGGCTGTGTGTGCGGGGCTCTGTGTGGGGGTGTGTGTGGGGCGGCTCTGTGTGTGTTTGTGTGTGTCATTTGCGATAGATAAAGGTAGTGGCATTGTAAATGACAATGCCATTTATTTATGTTAAAAAAACATAAAATAAAGGCATGACATGCTTTTTTGGACAGTAACTATCGTCGGAGGCAGTTGGTGGCCCTCGTGGGGCCGCCATATTGGCTGTGCCTGGACACCCCCCCCTTCCCGAGCACCTAGCGTGCGGAATAAATATGCGAGTCTGGGAAGCGGCGTCAGGTTATTTATTTATTTTTAATGCAATGCAGCGCGGCCTTTACCCGAAGGCGGCAGAGCGCTTCACAATAGTGACCCCCCACTGGGGCTGGTAGCTCGTCGCGGGTCGCGTTCTTTACGAAGCATATATTACAAGGTTGACGGGAACGTAATTGACGGCTACGTTATTTATTTAACTATGTAATTTCGCGTTGAGTTTTCGGGATGCTTCTGGCTGCGGGACGAGGCGGTATTTCTCGGGTCTGCCTTTTGTGTGGCACGGGGTGTCATGCTTAGTGTGCACGAGTGACGGAAGTAGGCTGTCCACGTAGGAGCCTTCTACCGCCACCTACGTGTTCCTCCGCCCCGACGGGACCCCCCCAGCTCCGGAAATACCCGTCTGACCCAGCGGCGAAAATCAGGGGGGCGGCCAGGGCAGTGCTAGGGGGGGTCCCGGCCGGGGGAGTAGGGATCGTGGCACAGTGCTTCAGAGCCTAGTCTCAGTGTCGTCCGTGGGGGTCGAGGGGTCCTGCAAGAGTAGGTAAACCTAGCGTTGGAGTGAGGGGGCTGCTGTATGTTGGGGTGCTGCTTGTGTGCGTTTGAGCCGCTGCCTGCTAAGATTGCGTGCATACTGCTCCTCCTGTGCAGCAGTTAGAACTAGTTGCTGATTGCTAGGGGTGCTGGTGTTTACTTTGGGGGCGCTGCTGTAGGGTATCAGCTGGATAGGCTAGTAGGTGTCTGATTTAATGTCAGTGTGCCACGTCTGGGAGCAGGGCGCGGCTTAGTAGGGGTGACTGCGTAGGGAGGGTGCTACTTAGTTGCAGGGGTGCGGTCCCGGGGGGTATCTTTCTAATCGCGTACCCCCTCCCCGCCATGTTGAAGGTACCCCGGGGGGTGACCCCCGCTCCGGGACGGGTGCTTGTCTCCGCCCAGCCGCAGAAGGTACTGTCCTTCGTGGGCCCAGATCTCTCCAGCCCGCAGCTGAGGCCCGGCACCTACTTCACCCAGATCTACCCACAGCCACCCGCGGGGACGACTTTGGGGGGCTGCCTTTACACCACCCCCAACGGGCCCGAGCTGAAGCCGCTGAGACCCGCCTCCCTGGGGAGGCTGCCGGTAAGAACCCCCGGTCGTAGGGGCGTGATTGAAGATGTGGGGAGGGTATTTATTTTGGGGTGTCTTGTGGGAATTAGGGGTGCAAGCGTGGTGGGCGACAGCCCGGCGCTTCTGTGAGCTTTACCCGCGGGAATGTTGCAAAGTTTTGATACATTCAAGTAAAGGGGGGTTGTGGCACGATGGTCTTTGAAGTGGTGTGCACCAACAAATGACAGCTGCGTATACAGTGATGTGTGGTGCACAGGTGTGACGCCCATTTGCACCCACACAAGCCACAGTCTATGCCCCAGAGTGATTATACTGCTTCCATGTGGGGGTGGGGGGATTCTCACTGTTGCATGGGTGCATGTCTTCAGAAAGGGAGGGGTTGTGCTGTTTTATTGGCACAACGTGTGAAAAGGGCCCAGGGCAGAATATGCCCTTGAATGGAAGACAGCGGGTCACTGGGTTATAATTGCAGGGGCAAAGTTTAAAGGTGTGGCAAGTGTTTTTGCTGTCTACCTAAAGCGGGGGCAGTGTCAAAAGGATGACGATTCTGGAGTGGATGGTAGTGAACGTGCACAACTGGTGTAAGGGCCTACATGTCATACACCGAAAGTTGTACGGAGTAGGTGAAGGAGTCCTTGAGTGGTGACGTGACTTTAGTTGTTCTTTTAGGGTGCCCTGGCCTGCCGCAGCGGCAGATACTGTATTCTGGTGTAGGCGGTGTTAGGGGTCGTTCTTGGTTGTGCTATCAGTTTTTCACGTGATGTGACTGGCATAGTGCTTGACATTATATAGCCTGCCTGGATGTCGTTTTCCTTTCAGATATCTCTTGTGGTGTTACACGCTGAACCCCGTGGATGTGGCCAATAGTTTGGATGTCTGGTCCTGGCTGGAACTTCTGCTCTTGTACAACTTTTTCACTTCCTCTTTGAACAGTGCCTGATCTCGGATTCCTCCTCTGCACTTCCCTTCTGAGTTCTGGAAATTATGACTGCTACTGTAACAAGGTGGCGTTCTGGTGTACTTCATTCTTAGTTTTCTGTGATCTCTAGAGGTGACCCCAAGGGTAACTTCTTTATGTGCTGGGCATGTATTGCAATGCAATTGGTCTCGCATTTGGGACCTTATATGTATTTAGCTCTGGTAGTGACTACGGAAGAGCGTCTCGCGGGCTGAAGCACCAGCATGGACCCACTCGGTGCACTAACCTGTAGCCAGCGAGTACCCGGATGTAGCCTCTGCTGCCGCCGTTTCGTTTGCTGCCCAGGGGAAGAAAATTACCCGGATGGAGCTGCAGCTGTACTGTACAGTTCAGTACAGTAAGCATAGATATAGAAAAGGGACGATAAAGGCATGCATAGGCGCACATTATTCTGCACCTACCCAGACGAGAAAGCCATTTTGGAAGTATAAGTGTTTCATGCACTTGAAAGCAGGAATCGCAGTTATTCACGAAGGCAGCAACTTCCCATCAAAAATGTCTTTATTTTAAATTTGCCTGTATGTAAATTATTTGTAATTATTTTTTCCAGCCTCGTGTAGACATTGCCTGCTTGTGCTCTGCTTGTGCCTCTGTGTGCCCCTGTTGCCTGCTTGTGCCTCTGTGTGCCCCTGTTGCCTGCTTGTGCCTCTGTGTGGCCCTGTTGCCTGCTTGTGCCTCTGTGTGCCCCTGTTGCCTGCTTGTGCCTGTGTGCCCCTGTTGCCTGCTTGTGCCTCTGTGTGCCCCTGTTGCCTGCTTGTGCCTCCGTCTGCCCCTGTTGCCTGCTTGTGCCTCCGTCTGCCCCTGTTGCCTGCTTGTGCTGTGTTGGTGTGTGTGGAGGGCTCTGTGTGGCTGTGTGTGTAGGAAGCTTTGTGTGGCTGTGAGTGTGGAGGGCTCTGTGTGGCTGTGTGTGTGGGGGGCTCTGTGTGGCTGTGTGTGCGGGGCTCTGTGTGGGGGTGTGTGTGGGGCCGCTCTGTGTGTGAGAGAGAGAGATTTGTTTAAATACCAGGATAATTGCCGGCAGCAGCACCCTTGCCGTGTAATGCCTTGTACTACATCTGTGTTAGCAGTCGCCTCAGGCTGTTGTTTTTTTTTATGCAGGGGACGGGATTTGATCATGCCCATTACGCCGTATTGCTTTTCAAAGGCAACTGTTGCAGAGCCAAGTGGGCTGTTGAAAATTGTGTTTTCTCCACCTGCCCCTGTTGCCTGCTTGTGCCTCCGTTTTCGTGCCCCTGTTGCCTGCTTGTGCCCCTGTTGCCCGCTTGTGCCTCATTGTGCCCCTGTTGCCCGCTTGTGCCTCTGTGTGCCCCTGTTGTCTGCTTGTGCCTCTGTGTGCCCCTGTTGCCTGCTTGTGCCTCTGTGGGCCCCTGTTGCCTGCTTGTGCCTCTGTGGGCCCCTGTTGCCTGCTTGTGCCTCTGTGGGCCCCTGTTGCCTGCTTGTGCCTCTGTGTGCCCCTGTTGCCTGCTTGTGCCTCCGTCTGCCCCTGTTGCCTGCTTGTGCCTCCGTCTGCCCCTGTTGCCTGCTTGTGCTGTGTTGGTGTGTGTGGAGGGCTCTGTGTGGCTGTGTGTGTAGGAAGCTTTGTGTGGCTGTGTGTGTGGAGGGCTCTGTGTGGCTGTGTGTGTGGGGGGCTCTGTGTGGCTGTGTGTGTGGGGGGCTGTGTGTGCGGGGCTCTGTGTGGGGGTGTGTGTGGGGCGGCTCTGTGTGTGTTTGTGTGTGTCATTTGCGATAGATAAAGGTAGTGGCATTGTAAATGACAATGCCATTTATTTATGTTAAAAAAACATAAAATAAAGGCATGACATGCTTTTTTGGACAGTAACTATCGTCGGAGGCAGTTGGTGGCCCTCGTGGGGCCGCCATATTGGCTGTGCCTGGACACCCCCCCCTTCCCGAGCACCTAGCGTGCGGAATATATATGCGAGTCTGGGAAGCGGCGTCAGGTTATTTATTTATTTTTAATGCAATGCAGCGCGGCCTTTACCCGAAGGCGGCAGAGCGCTTCACAATAGTGACCCCCCACTGGGGCTGGTAGCTCGTCGCGGGTCGCGTTCTTTACGAAGCATATATTACAAGGTTGACGGGAACGTAATTGACGGCTACGTTATTTATTTAACTATGTAATTTCGCGTTGAGTTTTCGGGATGCTTCTGGCTGCGGGACGAGGCGGTATTTCTCGGGTCTGCCTTTTGTGTGGCACGGGGTGTCATGCTTAGTGTGCACGAGTGACGGAAGTAGGCTGTCCACGTAGGAGCCTTCTACCGCCACCTACGTGTTCCTCCGCCCCGACGGGACCCCCCCAGCTCCGGAAATACCCGTCTGACCCAGCGGCGAAAATCAGGGGGGCGGCCAGGGCAGTGCTAGGGGGGGTCCCGGCCGGGGGAGTAGGGATCGTGGCACAGTGCTTCAGAGCCTAGTCTCAGTGTCGTCCGTGGGGGTCGAGGGGTCCTGCAAGAGTAGGTAAACCTAGCGTTGGAGTGAGGGGGCTGCTGTATGTTGGGGTGCTGCTTGTGTGCGTTTGAGCCGCTGCCTGCTAAGATTGCGTGCATACTGCTCCTCCTGTGCAGAAGTTAGAACTAGTTGCTGATTGCTAGGGGTGCTGGTGTTTACTTTGGGGGCGCTGCTGTAGGGTATCAGCTGGATAGGCTAGTAGGTGTCTGATTTAATGTCAGTGTGCCACGTCTGGGAGCAGGGCGCGGCTTAGTAGGGGTGACTGCGTAGGGAGGGTGCTACTTAGTTGCAGGGGTGCGGTCCCGGGGGGTATCTTTCTAATCGCGTACCCCCTCCCCGCCATGTTGAAGGTACCCCGGGGGGTGACCCCCGCTCCGGGACAGGTGCTTGTCTCCGCCCAGCCGCAGAAGGTACTGTCCTTCGTGGGCCCAGATCTCTCCAGCCCGCAGCTGAGGCCCGGCACCTACTTCACCCAGATCTACCCACAGCCACCCGCGGGGACGACTTTGGGGGGCTGCCTTTACACCACCCCCAACGGGTCCGAGCTGAAGCCGCTGAGACCCGCCTCCCTGGGGAGGCTGCCGGTAAGAACCCCCGGTCGTAGGGGCGTGATTGAAGATGTGGGGAGGGTATTTATTTTGGGGTGTCTTGTGGGAATTAGGGGTGCAAGCGTGGTGGGCGACAGCCCGGCGCTTCTGTGAGCTTTACCCGCGGGAATGTTGCAAAGTTTTGATACATTCAAGTAAAGGGGGGTTGTGGCACGATGGTCTTTGAAGTGGTGTGCACCAACAAATGACAGCTGCGTATACAGTGATGTGTGGTGCACAGGTGTGACGCCCATTTGCACCCACACAAGCCACAGTCTATGCCCCAGAGTGATTATACTGCTTCCATGTGGGGGTGGGGGGATTCTCACTGTTGCATGGGTGCATGTCTTCAGAAAGGGAGGGGTTGTGCTGTTTTATTGGCACAACGTGTGAAAAGGGCCCAGGGCAGAATATGCCCTTGAATGGAAGACAGCGGGTCACTGGGTTATAATTGCAGGGGCAAAGTTTAAAGGTGTGGCAAGTGTTTTTGCTGTCTACCTAAAGCGGGGGCAGTGTCAAAAGGATGACGATTCTGGAGTGGATGGTAGTGAACGTGCACAACTGGTGTAAGGGCCTACATGTCATACACCGAAAGTTGTACGGAGTAGGTGAAGGAGTCCTTGAGTGGTGACGTGACTTTAGTTGTTCTTTTAGGGTGCCCTGGCCTGCCGCAGCGGCAGATACTGTATTCTGGTGTAGGCGGTGTTAGGGGTCGTTCTTGGTTGTGCTATCAGTTTTTCACGTGATGTGACTGGCATAGTGCTTGACATTATATAGCCTGCCTGGATGTCGTTTTCCTTTCAGATATCTCTTGTGGTGTTACACGCTGAACCCCGTGGATGTGGCCAATAGTTTGGATGTCTGGTCCTGGCTGGAACTTCTGCTCTTGTACAACTTTTTCACTTCCTCTTTGAACAGTGCCTGATCTCGGATTCCTCCTCTGCACTTCCCTTCTGAGTTCTGGAAATTATGACTGCTACTGTAACAAGGTGGCGTTCTGGTGTACTTCATTCTTAGTTTTCTGTGATCTCTAGAGGTGACCCCAAGGGTAACTTCTTTATGTGCTGGGCATGTATTGCAATGCAATTGGTCTCGCATTTGGGACCTTATATGTATTTAGCTCTGGTAGTGACTACGGAAGAGCGTCTCGCGGGCTGAAGCACCAGCATGGACCCACTCGGTGCACTAACCTGTAGCCAGCGAGTACCCGGATGTAGCCTCTGCTGCCGCCGTTTCGTTTGCTGCCCAGGGGAAGAAAATTACCCGGATGGAGCTGCAGCTGTACTGTACAGTTCAGTACAGTAAGCATAGATATAGAAAAGGGACGATAAAGGCATGCATAGGCGCACATTATTCTGCACCTACCCAGACGAGAAAGCCATTTTGGAAGTATAAGTGTTTCATGCACTTGAAAGCAGGAATCGCAGTTATTCACGAAGGCAGCAACTTCCCATCAAAAATGTCTTTATTTTAAATTTGCCTGTATGTAAATTATTTGTAATTATTTTTTCCAGCCTCGTGTAGACATTGCCTGCTTGTGCTCTGCTTGTGCCTCTGTGTGCCCCTGTTGCCTGCTTGTGCCTCTGTGTGCCCCTGTTGCCTGCTTGTGCCTCTGTGTGGCCCTGTTGCCTGCTTGTGCCTCTGTGTGCCCCTGTTGCCTGCTTGTGCCTGTGTGCCCCTGTTGCCTGCTTGTGCCTCTGTGTGCCCCTGTTGCCTGCTTGTGCCTCTGTGTGCCCCTGTTGCCTGCTTGTGCCTCCGTCTGCCCCTGTTGCCTGCTTGTGCCTCCGTCTGCCCCTGTTGCCTGCTTGTGCTGTGTTGGTGTGTGTGGAGGGCTCTGTGTGGCTGTGTGTGTAGGAAGCTTTGTGTGGCTGTGAGTGTGGAGGGCTCTGTGTGGCTGTGTGTGTGGGGGGCTCTGTGTGGCTGTGTGTGCGGGGCTCTGTGTGGGGGTGTGTGTGGGGCCGCTCTGTGTGTGAGAGAGAGAGATTTGTTTAAATACCAGGATAATTGCCGGCAGCAGCACCCTTGCCGTGTAATGCCTTGTACTACATCTGTGTTAGCAGTCGCCTCAGGCTGTTGTTTTTTTTTATGCAGGGGACGGGATTTGATCATGCCCATTACGCCGTATTGCTTTTCAAAGGCAACTGTTGCAGAGCCAAGTGGGCTGTTGAAAATTGTGTTTTCTCCACCTGCCCCTGTTGCCTGCTTGTGCCTCCGTTTTCGTGCCCCTGTTGCCTGCTTGTGCCCCTGTTGCCCGCTTGTGCCTCCTTGTGCCCCTGTTGCCCGCTTGTGCCTCTGTGTGCCCCTGTTGTCTGCTTGTGCCTCTGTGTGCCCCTGTTGCCTGCTTGTGCCTCTGTGGGCCCCTGTTGCCTGCTTGTGCCTCTGTGGGCCCCTGTTGCCTGCTTGTGCCTCTGTGTGCCCCTGTTGCCTGCTTGTGCCTCCGTCTGCCCCTGTTGCCTGCTTGTGCCTCCGTCTGCCCCTGTTGCCTGCTTGTGCTGTGTTGGTGTGTGTGGAGGGCTCTGTGTGGCTGTGTGTGTAGGAAGCTTTGTGTGGCTGTGTGTGTGGAGGGCTCTGTGTGGCTGTGTGTGTGGGGGGCTCTGTGTGGCTGTGTGTGTGGAGGGCTGTGTGTGCGGGGCTCTGTGTGGGGGTGTGTGTGGGGCGGCTCTGTGTGTGTTTGTGTGTGTCATTTGCGATAGATAAAGGTAGTGGCATTGTAAATGACAATGCCATTTATTTATGTTAAAAAAACATAAATAAAAATAATGTCAAGAGCAATGCCAATAGCTCTAACTTTAACAAAGGCAAAACCATTGCATTGTAAATGCTTGTTGCATTTGTCACCCCGAGTGGGATGGGTATGCTCAGACGTGAGACCCAAGCTCTCCACACCACTGGAGTCAAGCTATCCTGGCTGAAGACGGCTGATAGCAAGAAACCGGTCCTAGGATGCTTGATTCCGGTCCAGGAAAGACATGGATTGGCAGTTCGGGCTGGACTGTTCCCATGAGGCACAGGGTCAAGGCTAATTTGCATATGGCCATGTCTGAACTGGGGTGGTATTGAGTGCAAAATAACGATTGATTTAGGCCCAGATCTCTGTACTGGGGTGAATGTATGATATTGTTCTGCATTCTGTCCATCAACTGTTGTTTTTGCATTTGTCACCCCGAGTGGGATGGGTATGCTCAGACGTGAGTCCCATGCTCTTCACACCACTGGAGTCAAGCTATCCTGGCTAAAGACGGCTGATAGCCAGAAACCGGTCCTAGGATGCTTGATTCCGGTCCAGGAAAGACATGGCTTGGCAGTTCGGGCTGGACTGTTCCATGAGGCACAGGGTCAAGGCTGATTTGCATATGGCCATGTCTGAACTGGGGTGGTGTGGAGTGCAAAAAAACAATGGATTTAGGCCCAGATCTCTGTACTGGGGTGAAAGTATGACATTGTTCTGTATTCTGTCCATCAACTGTTGTTTTTGCATTTGTCACCCCGAGTGGGATGGGTATGCTCAGACGTGAGACCCATGCTCTCCACACCACTGGAGTCAAGCTATCCTGGCTGAAGACGGCTGATAGCAAGAAACTGGTCCTAGGATGCTTGATTCCGGTCCAGGAAAGACATGGCTTGGCACTTCGGGCTGGACTGTTCCCATGAGGCACAGGGTCAAGGCTGATTTGCATATGGCCATGTCTGAACTGGCGTGGTGTGGAGTGCAAAAAAACGATGGATTCAGGCCCAGATCTCTGTACTGGGGTGAATGTATGACATTGTTCTGTATTCTGTCCATCAACTGTTGTTTTTGCATTAGTCACCCCAAGTGGGATGGGTATGCTCAGACGTGAGACCCAAGCTCTCCACACCACTGGAGTCAAGCTATCCTGGCTGAAGACGGCTGATAGCAAGAAACCGGTCCTAGGATGCTTGATTCCGGTCCAGGAAAGACATGGATTGGCAGTTCGGGCTGGACTGTTCCCATGAGGCACAGGGTCAAGGCTGATTTGCATATGGCCATGTCTGAACTGGGGTCGTGTGGAGTACAAAGAACAATGGCTTTAGGCCCAGGTCTCTGTACTGGGGTGAATGTATGACATTGTTCTGCATTCTGTCCATCAACTGTTGTATTTGCATTTGTCACCCGAGTGGGATGGTGTACCGACCAGATTTTTGGACCAGATGGAATCCGCTCCTAGGAGCCCCTCTAATCCAGCCGGAACGTAAACAACTCCCTCCTTAGAACGTATTTACAATGAATATAGGCATATGTATAACATCTCGTACCTAAGGATGGGGAAAATAGCAATAAACAAGCATTGGTTCTACAATATCCTATTCACACCTATTAGTCTCGCGGCCACATAAGCCCAGACTAGTCTACCCTGGGGCAGGTCTGATAATGTACCATTTCGCACTTTATCCACTCGACACGCGATCCGGCGCGTCTACACACGTGGGCCTGCAGTCCCAGTGCTCTCCTTTATACCCGATCTGCAATCCAGCAGACCTACACACCCCTCAATCTTGGGTGCTCTCATTTACACACGGCCTACAATCTGGCAGGCCTCTGCACCGTATCCCCCCGGTGCTCTCATTTACACGCGGTCTACAATCCGGCAGACCTACACACCTATCCTTAGGTGCTCTCATTAACGCCATGTACCAACGACGATCACTTTCCTATGAATCCTCAGGGATGAAATCTGTAATTATCTATTCAGGGTAAAACTACGGCAATGGAAATCAGTATAGTTTTCGAATCACAATGTGTGCCTTCTGCTCTTGACATCAACTGTTTTCTGCCTCCCTACTTGTTCAGTCATTCCTTACCTGACCGGGATCCACATCCGTTCACGCAAACAACACCTGACTAGAAGAACTAGATCACAACGATTGAACAAGAATACAAGGCACATGTCGGTTCACCAAAAATGGGGGCATTTATTACAATAAAAGGAATAAACACAATACTACACGATATATATATATATATATCTATACGTATATATGCTGCAAAGAAAAGATAGAGGTTAAGGTGCGCGCTTCGCAAGGGAAGGGGCAGATATCACCTGGTTAATATGAAGTTTGGACTCGGCAGTCATCTAGGTTCTCGTCTCGTCTCTCTCTGTGTCTTGGCTCGTCTCGGGGGTCCACCTCAGCCGTCACAAGTGCACGTCTGCACCGCTAGGCTCAACCTCCTCTGCTTCCCTCCAAGGCACTGGAACCTTGCTCGTTATTAGCTACCGTCTCTCTCTCTCTCTCTCTCTCTCTCTCAGAGAGTCTCAGCTTTTCTCAGACTTCAAAAAGGCGATTGTCTGCCGCAGAAATAATTAATGGCAGAGATGCTAACGGCTAGCTGCCGCCTACGGACTGACTGACTCATTGCCTAACACTTTCACTAATATGGAAGCTGTCCCTTCATGGAAAGTTACGGCCAGTAACCTGCCGCCCACCAAATTCTTGTACCTCCCCGTACCAAGGACACGTTCCCAGCCGGCCGGCCTGAAGTTGTGTCTTCGGAGTGGAGAAAAATACAGTCTTTCGATAAGGGCCAGCCTGAACCGGTTCTCTCCAAGCGAACAACACCTCGAAACTAAAACATTACATTTAACCTAGAAAGCCTCTCCAGCTACCGGGCAGAGGGCAAGATGGAGTCTGTCCCGTTTAAGGCCTGCAAGGCCCAAAATATGAATGACTCCATAGAGAATGTACTAATACTCTTACAAAAGGACGGATCATCACTAATACTTATATATCTATCCCCTAGCTTTAGCTTATAAGCCCTGATCTAAGGAAAAGGGTACGAAAATGCACTACTGTGCCTTATGAATAGGTCCTACTTATAGTCCTAATCCCTATACTATAAGGGTAATAGGCTGGAGTCATCCTCCATCATCCTCCTTCTAAAAAGGGTCGGAAAAGTCTGTTATTACAGATGGGTATGATTAGACGTGAGTACCATGCTCTCCACAACACTGGAGTCAAGCTATCCTGGCTGAAGATGGCTGATAGCCAGAAACCAGTCCTAGGATGCTTGATTCCAGTCCAGGAAAGACATGGCTTGGCAGTTCGGGCTGGACTGTTCCCATGAGACACAGGGTCAATACTGATTTGCATATGGCCATGTCTGAACTGGGTTGGTGTGGAGTGCAAAAAAACCATGGATTTAGGCCCAGATCTCTGTACCAGGGTGAATGTATGACATTGTCTTGTACTCTGTTCATCAACTGTTGTTTTTGCATTTGTCACCCCGAGTGGAATGGGTATGCTCAGACGTGAGTCCCATGCTCTCCACACCACTGGAGTCAAGCTATCTTGGCTGAAGACAGCTGATAGCCAGAAACCAGTGCTAGGATGCTTGATTCCGGTCCAGGAAAGACATGTCTTGGCAGTTCGGGCTGGACTGTTCCCATGAGGCACAGGGTCAAGGCTGATTTGCATATGGCCATATCTGAACTGGGGTGGTTTGGAGTGCAAAAAACAATGGCTTTAGGCCCAGGTTTCTGTACTGGGGTGAATGTATGACATTGTTCTGCATTCTGTCCATCAACTTGTTTTTGCATTTGTCACCCCAAGTTGGATGGGTATGCTCAGACGTGAGTCCCATGCTCTCCACACCACTGGAGTCAAGCTATCCTGGCTGAAGACAGCTGATAGCCAGAAACCGGTCCTAGGATCCTTGATTCCGGTCCAGGAAAGACATGGCTTGGCTGTTCGGGCTGGACTGTTCCCATGAGGCACAGGGTCAAGGCTGATTTGCATATGGCCATGTCTGAACTGGGGTGGTGTGGAGTGCAAAATAATGATGGATTTAGGCCCAGATCCCTGTACTGGGGTGAATGTAAGACATTGTTCTGCATTCTGTCCATCAACTTTTGTTTTTGATTTGTCACCCCGAGTGGGATGGGTATGCTCAGACGTGAGTCCCATGCTCTCCGCACCACTGGGGTCAAGCTATCCTGGCTGAAGACGGCTGATAGCCAGAAACCGGCCCTAGGATGCTTGATTCCGGTCCAGGAAAGACATGGCTTGGCAGTTCGGGCTGGACTGTTCCCATGAGGCACAGGGTCAAGGCTGATTTGCATATGGCCATGCCGGAACTGGGGTGGTGTGGTGTGCAAAAAAACGATGGATTTAGGCCCAGATCTCTGTACTGGGGTGAATGTGTGACATTGTTCTGCATTTCGTCCATCAACTGTTGTTTTTGCATTTGTCACCCCGAGTGGGATGGGTATGCTCAGACGTGAGTCCCATGCTCTCCCCATCATTGGAGTCAAGCTATCCTGGCTGAAGATGGCTGATAGCCAGAAACCGGACCTAGGATGCTTGATACCGGTCCAGGAAAGACATGGCTTGGCAGTTCGGGCTGGACTGTTCCCATGAGGCACAGGGTTAAGGCAGATTTGCATATGGCCATGTCTGAACTAGGGTGGCGTGGAGTGCAAAAAAACGATGGGTTTAAGGCCAGATCTCTGTACTGGGGTGAATGTATGACATTGTTCTGCATTCTGTCCATCAAATGTTTTTTTTGCATTTGTCACCCCGAGTGAGATGGGTATGCTCAGACGTGATTCCCATGCTCTCGACACCACTGGAGTCAAGCTATTCTGGCTGAAAACGGCTGATAGCCAGAAACCGGTCCTAGGATGCTTGATTCCAGGCCAGGAAAGACATGGCTTAGCAGTTCGGGCTGGACTGTTCCCATGAGGCACTGGGTCAAGGCTGATTTGCATATGGCCATGTCTGAACTGGGGTGGTGTGGAGTGCAAAAAAACGATAGATTCAGGCCCAGATCTCTGTACTGGGGTGAATGTATGACATTGTTCTGCATTCTGGCCATCAACTGTTGTTTTTGAGCTAAATATCTGAAGCATTTGTTATTGGTTTTACTTTTTATTGCGGATTGCATGCATTTCTCAATGGGGAGATGATGTAACGTTACGACCTGAGCTGCCAACTTTGGAAGTGGGGAATCAGGTTCCAGTCTTGGCGTTGGGTAAACATCCTGTAATTTTGGCCAAATAATCTCCTCATGCCCCAAGAACAACAAAAAATAAATATGACCTTGTTTCTTATTACTGTCTCTATGGGTTTACAAAAAGCGATACACCAACAGTTTCAATAACAAAAATATTCATACAGCTAATTATGCAGTTAGTAATATGGAATTTGTACAGTTCTGACCAAACGTCCAATAAAGTATTACCATTTCTTTTATGAATATTTGCATATATATGTGTATATATATAGATCTTTGTTTACACTGTGTATATATATGTAATTGCATTTGCACTTTATTTGATACAGTATCCACCGTTACAACATGACGTCAACCCAGGGATTATCCCGAGATGTGTTTGAAATTCACAGTCTGTTGTCTGTATCTATGAGTGGGTGCATCATGTGACCATAAACCTACCAATTGGAATGTATTCCCACTTAGCACTAGCACTTTAAAAATTGCCTTTTTCCCAGCGTGCGTCATGTGATCAAGGCCTCTGTGTAGGCCGAAACGTCATGCTGTGTGCCGCTTCCTCGAAGGTACAATAAAGAAAAGATTACTCACTGCACCTGAGGTCTCCTTCCTTCTTCCTGCGCAGCGGTCTCCAGCATTTGGGCTCCGGGCGAAAGGCAGCTGAGGATTGTTTCATATTGCCAGACCGGCAGTGTGCTTCGCCGGTATTTGGATGACCCCTCCCCTTGCTCGGGCGGAACTACAGGAAGCCGAGACCTCTGCTGACCCGGAAGTCGTTTGTCTCTCCCGGTAGGGAGTAATTGTTCCTGCCCCCGGTTACTGCCAACGCTGCGCTACTAGTGAACCCGACGCGGAGCCTGCCGAGCGTTCTGCTTTGGTTGAGATTCTTCGGCTGGGACCAGCGAAGTGGCGCAGAGAAGAAAACACCGGTAAGGAGAGAGTGTGCGCTACTGTACGGCGGCTTGCATTTCGCAGCGATCGCCAAAACAGCTGTGAGTGCGCATCACGCGCAATAATTACTAAGAGGAAGCGGCATGTCGGCAGACGCACTGAAAGCGAGGGAACAGGCAGCGCTTAATGCGTTTTATGACTCCCCGGCCGGGGGGTCAGCGGAACCATCCAGCTCAAGTGCACCAGCAGTCGAAGTTGTTAGCGTTCGTGAACATTTTAAAAAACTGGAGAAGTTGATGAAAAGGGAACTCTCCAAGTGGTGGGAGCACCGTTCACTGAGTCGCTACCTGGAGGTGAATAGGATACCACGTGGCCTGCGGTCATGTTGGCCCCAAGCTATGAGGATCTAGATCCGGAAATGCTCCGTGAATGGGCTGATTGCAACTTAGAATCATCACGCAAACTAGTCCAAATACTGGTCCCGCTACGCGGAGAGTGACCGGGTAAAAACACAGGCAAAGATTGAGGAGCTTAACCTGGTCATTGAAGCAGCCAGTATAGACTGTCCTAATGAATGCAACAAACTCAGAGGTGACATGATGGCAAGGATTCAGAAGGAAGAAGAATCCATCAGCAAAAGGAAAGCCTGGAAATTCCAACGCGACAAGGCTGATTATGCTGAAGGTCGCATTTTCACCTTTGCGAAAAAATATGATGCCATCAAAGCCTCACGGGGCCAAAAAATTGCAACTACCGCGGATCATTCAAACAAGGCTCAGGGAACAGCACTGCAAGATGATTCATCGGAGTCCAATCTGAGTTCAAGCGTGAACAGCGACTCAGACTCCAACTCTGCTCAATCAGGAAGGCGATTGGGGTTTACAAAGCTCACGCCAGCAGAGGAGTTGGACTGTGTGAGGAAAGACTGGCGAGGGACCCTACGCCCGAGAACGCAGTCGCGCTCAGGAACAAAAAACTCAACGCAAAACGCTACCAACGTCGCAAGGCCAGATCCAGAGCAAGAGCCAAATCAGCAGAAGAGGAAGAAAAAAAGTGCAAAAAGATGGAACAGGAAGTGAACTTATTATCTGGAGCGAAGGACGTTGCCCCCTCCATTGTCAACTTGACTGACATGGTCCTGTCCGAGTCTGAGACTAACATCCTGTCTAAAGGTCTTACATTTTGTCCTCCTTGCGATCTGAATTATGCGGACACAAGAATTGATCTTTATAGATTTGTCCGCAAAATAAAGCTACAGAAACATTTTGCTGGAGGAAAAACCCGCAGCAGCGTCACAAGGGTTGAAGCTGGAGAAGATGGATTGCAGGCCCGTGATTTGCCAGGCTTGGAAGCCCTTGAGTCTCTCAGATCGGAGCAGTCATCTTCACAAGCTACATCTGGAGGTGAGCCGAGTAGGGTGGGGGGACTCACGTCCTTTAAACCGCGCTCAACGTTCACACCTGTTATGATCTATGATAATCTTGACATTTTTCACGATGCAGTGGTCAAAGACATTAAGTCACTACACTCCAAAGTGCTCAACTCTAAACGGAAAAGATTTTCACAAAATGATCAGTACATGCGTCTTATCCAAAAAATTCAGGCCAATGAAAATGTCATTGTCAGACAGGCTGACAAGGGAGGGAACATAGTTTTGTGGCCACGAAAACTATATCTTGAAGAAGCTCTCTCCCAACTGAATGATCTGAACTGTTATAGACACAGCGACATTTCATTGGTCAAAAAAGCTCAGGAAGACTTCCATTCCTTGCTCATGGGGTGGAGATCTTTTGGCCTACTGAGCATGGACGAGCTGAAATATCTTAAGAATAACCATCCAGTCATGCCAGTCCTATACCTAATCCCTAAGATCCACAAAAATCCAAACAAGCCCCCGGGAAGACCAATAATTGCAGCATGTGGGGGCTTGTTAGAGAAGGCAACTATATATGTGGACTCTTTCTTGCAGGAATTTGTTCAGGAGTTACCATCTTATGTGCAAGATTCCAATGATTTTGTAAGAAAGACACAGGATATAGAGTGGGGTATGGATCTGTGGCTCATCACACTAGACGTCACGTCTTTATATACGAGCATTAATCATCAAGACGGACTCAGAGCCATAGAATTCTACCTAGGACTGAGACCTATTATCATGGCTGACCACAACCGCATGTTACTGTCAATGATCTCATTTTGTTTACACCATCATTTTTTCATGTTCAACAATAGATATTACCAGCAGGTCAGGGGTGTGGCTATGGGGGCCTGTTTCTCTCCCAGTTATGCCTGTCTTCACATGGGCTACTGGGAGAGGCAGGTTCTCCATGGCACGCACGCTGACATTTCCAGACAATCTATTGTTAGGTGGTATCGTTATATAGACGATGTGTTCCTAGTCTGGAAGGGCACTCGCCAGGAGGCTGAACACTTTGTTGACCTCATCAACAAGAATGATTACAATCTGCACTTTACCTCTAACATCAGCAGGGATCAGGTGCACTTTCTAGACATGACAGTTACACCAGGAGCAACAAGTCTAGAAACGAGGCTATACCGCAAGGAGACGGCAGGAAACACGATCCTCCATGCCAGTAGCCATCACCCTGCTCACCTTATACGCAGCATTCCATATGGTGAAATGCTGCGTATAAGACGATTAAGCAGCACAGAAGCCCAGTGCCAACTGGCTCAGCAAGCCAGTAGGTCCAGATTCTTGGCTAGGGGGTATCAGGCTGCAATAGTGGACAAAGCCATAGCCAAAGCTAATGCTATCCCACGCAGCCAGGCTCTTGAGCCTAAGGTCCACAAAAAGTCCACTACCACTAATGATCAACCAGTCAGATTGATTTGGGCCTTTAACAGGCAACAGGCCGCACTGGGGAAAATAATTTCCAAACATTGGAATCTAGTGAAATGTGACCCAGTGATAGGGGATAGAATACCTAGTACCCCATCCATCACATACAGGAGAGCGTATTCTATGCAGAATGCCCTAGTTAAATCTAGCCCAGAAGTTCTGACCAGCAAAAATTGGTTAGGGAAAAGTAGGGGCTTTAGGAAGTGTTCATCCTGCAAGGCTTGCCAGCATGGATTGAATAAAACAGAGTATGCTATCCCATTCACTTCTGAGGCACGCAAGATAAAACAACAACTTACGTGTAAGAGTGAATATGTGGTGTATGTGCTGGAGTGTCCGTGTGCCCTCCGCTATGTTGGTAGCACCAAATTGCAGGTGCACAAGAGGATACTCCAGCACATTAGGGCCATCAATACTAGTGATCCATCATATCCGGTGGCCCGTCATTTCAAGGAACACCACAATAATGACAGTTCCCTGTTGCGCTATTACGCTATCGACTGTGTTGGTCCTCTTAGGAGAGGAGGAGATAGGGACGGGGCCCTGAGAAAGCTGGAAACCAGGTATATACTGGAAATGGACTGTCGAGCTCCGGGGGGATTGAATTCCACCGAAGATTTTTACACGTGTTTATGATAATTCTACACTGCCGTGTACTGTCATTAGCTTCCCCTGTTGAGCAGTCTGTTGCTTCTGAATAGATAATAGTGGTGTTCTTGTCTGTCTTCTTATTGAGATTAGTGTCGTCAACACTGTACAGATCAGAGGGTTGGATGGTTCTAAAGTGGGGTGCAGCCTAGGCTTAGGTTGCACTAAGATGTACTAAGAGCTTCTTTCACTTTTATAAGAACTAATCAGCATGCTCTACTGAGAAAGAGTAGGAGAAAACAATGTCACAGAGTCACAAAAAATCTTGAAAAAATATTCACATAAAAAAGTGCACATGTTTATCTTCTTGTTACTCACTATTCACTAAGGTACATCCGGTTCTAGGTATTGGTCTGTTCAGGCAATTTATGAGCATAGTGGATGGTAGCGGGGCAGAGGCTGCGATGGTTTCCCCTCTCTTTTTTCGGGGGGGGTCAACATCTCCTCTGCCCGTGATCTTTCCAGCTCAGCGTATGTGTAAACAAATTTGTGCATTTATAATGGGATGCTGCGATCTGGGTATTAGAGCGAAAACATTTACGCTATAATATTATTCTCGCATACTATAGATCTCATCCCGAATGAACGGTGTTGTGCTCATCTATATATTTATTTACAATGCACTGTACAGTCATGGTTTTAACATATATATTTATATATTTATGATATAGGATTCATTAATTTATATATATTTTCTTGTATGTATTAACTTATTAATCAGGTGTTATACATGACTTTTTGTACAGGGTATATATTGTATATGGTATATATGTGTTAAGTATGATCTTCTTGAAGCACATTGCACTTTGCACATCGTTTGGGATTTGCACAATTGGATTCATCCAGTGATCTTTGTTTACACTGTGTATATATATGTAATTGCATTTGCACTTTATTTGATACAGTATCCACCGTTACAACATGACGTCAACCCAGGGATTATCCCGAGATGTGTTTGAAATTCACAGTCTGTTGTCTGTATCTATGAGTGGGTGCATCATGTGACCATAAACCTACCAATTGGAATGTATTCCCACTTAGCACTAGCACTTTAAAAATTGCCTTTTTCCCAGCGTGCGTCATGTGATCAAGGCCTCTGTGTAGGCCGAAACGTCATGCTGTGTGCCGCTTCCTCGAAGGTACAATAAAGAAAAGATTACTCACTGCACCTGAGGTCTCCTTCCTTCTTCCTGCGCAGCGGTCTCCAGCATTTGGGCTCCGGGCGAAAGGCAGCTGAGGATTGATATATATATATATATATATATATATATATATATATATATATATATATATATATATATATATATATATATATATATATATATATATATATATATATATATATATATATATATATATATATATATATATATATATATATATATATATATATATATATATATATATATATATATATATATATATATATATATATATATATATATATATATATATATATATATATATATATATATATATATATATATATATATATATATATATATATATATATATATATATATATATATATATATATATATATATATATATATATATATATATATATATATATATATATATATATATATATATATATATATATATATATATATATATATCCATTTTTCTGTTTCCATACCAACCATCTGTAACTATCCTACCCATGCATCACCTAACATCTTTTCATTCATCCAATCACCCAGACATCCATCCCTGTACTCAGAAAGTTACTATCCGTCCATTCAGGAATTCCTTCAAACATCTATCATTCCCCCAAACCAGCCATCTTAAACTACACCTCTCCTTTTTAAATGCTCACATTATTTGGATGGCAATCACAAAATGTCACTACACACCATATACCAATTGCTCTAACTTTCAGAAATGCGAGACCCTGTGCGTTGGAAATGCTTGTTCCAAGTGCACTTGCTTTTTTGTGGAACTGTGTGCATACATCGATTGACTGCACAAATGCTTGAAATCCCAATTTAATATTACCCAAAGGCCAGAGCAAGCAAGGTCACTTGAATATGCTTTGAGTGCCGGTGAGCTAGCGCTCATAGTAGTACAAGAGCTCTAGATCTAGATGTAGGTGCTGAATTCTTATGCGCTCCAACTAGTATGTGTGCATACTCTAAACTTGGATATGGATGCTCCTTGCTGGTGCGCTTGTGCTCCTAGAAGTATGGGTGCCCTTGCACTGAAATTGCATGTGGGGTGCTCAATGCCAGTGTGCTAGCCCATGAATTAGTGCTCCAAGTAGTATGAGAGCTCTAATATTGCATGTGCATGTGAGTGCTCAGAGACTATGCTAATGATCCCAGTTGTATGAATGCTTTGACTTGGATGTGAGGGTTCAGTACCTGCGTCAGTGCTTATAGTAGTATGAGTGCTCTGAACTTGGATGTGCATGCTCATTGTCTGTCCGCTAGTGCTCCTGGCAGTATGGATGCTCTGACCGTGGATGTGAGAGGACAGTGCGAGTCCTAGTAGTATGGATGCTCTGAACTTGGATGTAGGCGGACAGTGCGAGTCCTGGCAGTATGGATGCTCTCAACTTGGATGTGGGTGGACAGTGCGAGTCCTAGCAGTATGGATGCTCTGAACTTGGATGTAGGTGGACAGTGTGAGTTCTGGTAGTATGGATGCTCTCAACTTGGATGTGGGTGGACAGAGCGAGTCTTAGTAGTATGGATGCTCTGAACTTGGATGTAGGTGGACAGTGCGAGTCCTTGCAGTATGGATGCTCTCAACTTGGATGTCGGTGTACAGTGTGAGTCCTAGTGGTATGAATGCTCTGAACTTGGATGTAGGTGGACAGTGCGAGTCCTGGCAGTATGGATGCTCTCAATGTGGATGTGGGTGGACAGTGCGAGTCCTAGCAGTATGGATGCTCTGAACTTGGATATACTTGGACAGTGCGAGTCCTAGCAGTGTAGATGCTCTGAACTTGGATGAAGGTGGATAGTGTGAGTCCTAGTAGTATGGATGCTCTGAACTTGGATGTAGGTTGGACAGTGCGAGTCCTAATAGTATGGATGCTCTGAACCTGGATGTAGGTGGACAGTGCAAGTCCTAGTACTGTGGATGCTCTGAACTTGGATGTAGGTTGGACAGTGCGAGTCCTTGCAGTATGGATGCTCTCAACTTGGATGTCGGTGTACAGTGTGAGTCCTAGTGGTATGGATGCTCTGAACTTGGATGTAGGTGGACAGTGTGAGTTCTGGTAGTATGGATGCTCTCAACTTGGATGTGGGTGGACAGAGCGAGTCTTAGTAGTATGGATGCTCTGAACTTGGATGTAGGTGGACAGTGCGAGTCCTTGCAGTATGGATGCTCTCAACTTGGATGTCGGTGTACAGTGTGAGTCCTAGTGGTATGAATGCTCTGAACTTGGATGTAGGTGGACAGTGCGAGTCCTGGCAGTATGGATGCTCTCAATGTGGATGTGGGTGGACAGTGCGAGTCCTAGCAGTGTGGATGCTCTGAACTTGGATGAAGGTGGATAGTGTGAGTCCTAGTAGTGTGGATGCTCTGAACTTGGATGTAGGTTGGACAGTGCGAGTCCTAATAGTATGGATGCTCTGAACTTGGATGTAGGTGGACAGTGCGAGTCCTAGTACTGTGGATGCTCTGAACTTGGATGTAGGTTGGACAGTGCAAGTCCTAATAGTATGGATGCTCTGAACTTGCATGTGGGTGAACAGTGAGAGTCCTAGTAGTGTGGATGCGCTGAACTTGCATGTGGGTGGACCGTGTGAGTTCTAGTAGTATGGATGCCATGAACTTGGATGTAGGTGGACAGTGCAAGTCCAAGTAGTATGGATGCTCTGAACTTGAATGTGGGTGGGCAGTGCGAGTCCTAGTAGTATGGATGCTCTGAGCTTGGATGTGTGTGGACAGTGGGAGTGCGCTAGCCATTCTAGAAGTATGGATTCTCTGAGCTTGGATGTAGGTGGACAGTGGGAGTGCTTTAGCCCTCCCAGTAGTATGGATGTTCTAAACTTTGATGTAGGTGGACAGTGCGAGTCCTAGCAGTATGGATGCTCTGAACTTGGATGTGGGTGGACAGTGAGAGTCCTAGTAGTATGGATGCTCAGCACTTGGAGGTAGGTGGACAGTGCAAGTCCTAGTAGTATGGATGCTCTGAACTTGGATGTGGGTGGACAGTGGGAGTGCGCTGGCATTCCTAGTAGTATGGATGCTCTGTTGGATGTGGGTGGACAGTGCCAATGCGATAGTGTTCCAAGTACTAAGCATGTGGCAGTTGACAGACAGACAGAAAGGCAGAGAGGAACCTGACCAAAAGCTACAGGAGAGGAAGCGAGAGAGAGGGAAGCAGAGCTAAAAGTAGCATTCCCAGAACCCCTAAAATATGAGCAGTGCTTAATTTGAGCCAATGGTTGCAGGTGGGGACCACCAACACTTATTTTTGGGGACCAGCACTTATTTTTCCCCATCAAATTGTGACCCAGAACAAAAGAGAAAAACACAAAAGGGGGAAAGAAGGCTGAAAGGAAAGATGGAAAAATAGTGATTACGCTAAATTTAGTCCTTGCCTTCCCTAATAAATTCAGCACAGATGGTCTTTTATTTGCCTGCCGAAAGTGGTTGAGGGGAGTAAACAATTCAAAATTCTACTTACAAATTGTCATGTTTAAAAGACCACAGACTCCGAATTCGAGTTTCTGGATTTTATTGTAAGGCCAAAAATAATTGAATATAAACGCACCTTAAAATCAGAGAATATAGGTATGTAAAAAGCAATACAGAGCCGAATCTACGTATTTAATTAATTTGGCATAGAAGGCATAATGTGATGAACTTCAAAATAAAAATACAACCCAGAATTGAAGCTGACTCCAAATCCTTTTTCATGAGGAAGAAAAACAAAGGTTATCTTTTTCTACACTGCTCTCTCTGAGGGTCCTGTCTATTTCCCTAATATCATACCCCAAAGGTGTCAGCACGTGTTGACTTCTTAAGAAGTACTCACGTCAAATGGGTCTGATAGCTCAAGGCTTTGGAGCTCATTCTGAGATGCTCCTTCTCCGACGAAAAATGCAGAAGTCTACTTTCTTACTGTCCCTGCACATCATACAAAAAGACAAAGTTCGCCCCCCAAATGTATCATATGATGAACTGTTCACTTGTAATATTCCCCAGTAGATTTCTATAGACGTTTGAATTAAGTTCTTCTTGTCTTCTAGTGGCCTTGAGGTTCAGATAAGCCAGGCACGGAAGGCATCCTCCCTTCTCGCCTTTCAGACTTCTTCAAAGACATTCCAGGTATCTCCTTTAACTAAGAATAACGAGGACGAATTCCTGCATCTGCAGGATGAGAACATTCTTTCCTGGCACACAAAAGGATTCATTTAATTCTTGAGCAAACAATGATTCTAAACCAACAACAACCTGCAGTTCTGGGCCTACAGTGCAGGCAACTTAAAAGACACACAGTTACATTATATGGTTATAATGTCATCTTGCACATTATGCATACAGGAATTATAATGGTCTCTAATACTTGTAAAATCCTACTTGAATGTGTACACTACATTTTAATACTTATATAGCGTGAATAAATGCATCTTAATAAGCATAAAACACTGCAAACGATAAAAATATATGTGAGTGAGTTTAAACCATGAGTATAATGTACCCATGCAATTTAGAGTGCAGTAAGCGCTCTATCAATAGTGACAGAGAAAACAGAGATGACAAGTGACGTGCCAGAGTGAGATAGAGGAGACAGGATTGTCGGATGATGGATGAAGGGGATTCAAGAGTAGGCAGCCCTAGTAATCAGCTTCCCAATCCTTCTACAGAGTGGGCAGCAGCTTCTGAGCAAAAGTGTGGGCCTGGCACACATAATTTTACAAATTAAGTACTGACTATGAAGGTTACAGCAAGGTTCGGACTCTTGGTCAGATTTACTAACATTTTCCGTTGTGGGTACGCCTCTTTCTCAGCAAAGCCACAACGCAAAATGTATTTTAGGATTCACAAAGCCAGGTGTGAAGTCACGATGACTGCTGTCAGAGCCATCAGACAGTGTGAAATGCATGCAAAGGAGAAGAATTAAAATGATGCTATGTCAACAATGAAAACTAGAACTAGCTCTGAATGTTTTTTTGAAACGAGGTGTCGTTAGTAGAAACTAGAGAATTATGGCAGCATAGTACGTTCTTTCACACCTATAGTTAATCACACAAAACCAAAATTCTATCTGCACGCTACCACGCATTATCATCAACAATCATAGCTAGTTTAAACATGATTTTCAATTAATTGCATTAAATATGTTTTTGCAACATATTTATATGTTGCAAAAACATATTTAGTAATATGTTTAACTTGGCACTTATTTATTTGGGCTACATATCTGCAACCACACTTAGTCATATGAGGGGAAGGGTAATAGTATGATTATGTATTATAAAGAATGAAATACATTCGACTGATATTAAAAAGATAATGCCTTCTCAGAATTACATAGCATTATGAAGCAATCCAACCTTTGGCCATTTTCCTCTCTATGGTCAATAAACTAATCTGTGACTCATAATAACTAGGGTACTTTATCCCATATGTATTCAGTTAGAAAGTTGTAGTGTTTGGATCTAAAACTTAAAAAACTATTATATAATCAGTTCTGATTAGCGACACCGCTATGTCTCGTCCCAGCGCACAGTGCAAGATCTCACACATATCACAGATAACATGTCTGATAATATTATTGATGACATTACTATGGATTCAAAAATGTTTGTCTGTGTACATACTGTTATTTATAGATGCTGTATAGTTATGTGTTGTTTTTAGAGACATCAAAGATTGCTTACATTTAATCCCCTTGTGCACATGACTCGCTGGGCATGGCCTTTAGTCATAGGTGGCATGGGCTCGGCCTGGCCTTATGCCCAGCATCAGTATCATTATAACCAGGGTGAATGACCTTTGGCTATAGGTACATGTGGTATTTTGAAGTGCCAGGATTATGACTAGGCCCTGCACCCAGCAGGTGCGTGGGTTTAGGCTCCATCCCCAAAGAGCAAAATAGATCCTTATACCTGCATACATTTCCCTTTAATGTAAAAGTGGGTTCTGGGGCAATTAGGATTTCTGATTTCATTACCGTTTCACTTCCATTCTAATGCCTGCTCAAATTGATATAGGTTTGTTTAATATGATGTGATTTGTATGAACGTTTTTCTTTATTGGTGCAGTTGCACTCCCTTGGCCATAGACAGTGATTTAATTGATGAGGCCAAGATAAAATGAGATGTCATCAGTAATCTCATTAACGAGACCATATTTGATACTATCTGTGACGTCATGTGTGGTCCTGAGCAGTGCATTGTATTGCTATTTGCTAACCAGAAATTAAAGTTCAATCCAAATTCAAATTTCAATTTATTTGTAGGTTTCAGTTTGAATCCTTAACATTGCTTCAGACGAAGTTCTGTAAGGAAATTTTAATGATTGCAATGCTTTTTTGTGTGTACTCAAACATAACTCTCCTTGACGAGTAGATTTCTGGGGGTTTGGGATGATATAAAATATTCCCTTGACAAAATAAATGAATGTCTGCACGAGCTTCAGCCCTTTGTGGACATGACACACTGTGCACAGCCTTTGTACAGCAAATGTTGAGCCAAGCTCTGTACCAAGCCCTCATTCTACTAAAACCAGCTTTGCACACCCTTTGGCCAAGTGCAGAGCCCTGTGGGCACCGACTAGTGACTATAGACAGGCCATGCATGTGACCCTGCTGCACATGCCTTAGGACATCCATAGTGACATGCAAGCTCTAGTCTGCAGCCAGGCCTTCACCAGACTCCGCCACTCTTGAACCACCAGCGCATACACCTTGGCCGTGTGGTACAGGCTAGAAGGCATGGCCTAGGGCTGACAGCCAGGCCTTCCAGCATCTGCCACTCTAAAAAACCACCAGCGCATACACCTTGGCCATGTGGTACAGACTAGAAGGCATGGCCTACGGCTGACGGCCAGGCCTTCCAGCATCTGCCACTCTTGAACCACCAGCACATACACCTTGGCCATGTGGTACAGACTAGAAGGCATGGCCTAGGGCTGACGGCCAGGCCTTCCAGCATCTGCCACTCTTGAACCACCAGTGCATACACCTTGGCCATGTGGTACAGACTAGAATGCATGGCCTAGGGCTGACGGCCAGGCCTTCCAGCATCTGCCACTCTTGAACCACCAGTGCATACACCTTGGCCATGTGGTACAGACTAGAATGCATGGCCTAGGGCTGACGGCCAGGCCTTCCAGCATCTGCCACTCTTGAACCACCAGCGCATACACCTTGGCCATGTGGTACAGACTAGAAGGCATGGCCTAGGGCTGACAGCCAGGCCATCCAGCATCTGCCACTCTTGAACCACCAGTGCATACACCTTGGCCATGTGGTACAGACTAGAAGGCATGGCCTAGGGCTGACGGCCAGGCCTTCCAGCATCTGCCACTCTTGAACCACCAGCGCATACACCTTGGCCATGTGGTACAGACTAGAAGGCATGGCCTAGGGCTGACGGCCAGGGCTTCCAGCATCTGCCACTCTTGAACCACCAGCGCATACACCATGGCCATGTGGTACAGACTAGAAGGCATGGCCTAGGGCTGACGGCCAGGGCTTCCAGCATCTGCCACTCTTGAACCACCAGCGCATACACCTTGGCCATGTGGTACAGACTAGAAGGCATGGCCTAGGGCTGACGGCCAGGGCTTCCAGCATCTGCCACTCTTGAACCACCAGCGCATACACCTTGGCCATGTGGTACAGACTAGAAGGCATGGCCTACGGCTGACTGCCAGGCCTTCCGCCCAACCTCTGGCCCTTCTTGGGTCACTGGATGGCTGCAGGATTGGGCTCAGGGTCACGCCCTGCGTGAAGAGCAAGTTGTGCATGGCTGAGTCCAAGCACTGATGGCCGGCTGGGAAAATTCGCTACATACACTGTTAAAGTTATGTCATAATACTCAGAAGACTAAAATTAATTGTTACATTTCTTAGAACTTGACTTAAACATGTCAGTTGAAGAAAAGGTAGAGTTACAATTTTCATTCTAAAAATCACGGAAATTCTCCACTGCTCATGACCTTGCGAATGATGTGGCCCAATAAAAGTTATTTGAGAGAAATGTGTTCATAATTATGGATTCACCCATTTATTACTACTTCGCAAAGGTCAATATCTACCTAACTACGACTTCTTAAATATGTCATGTTTCAAGCACTTTACAGATGAAAAGCAGGGCTATTCTCTCAAGACACAGTTCATGCCATTTTGCTGCAGCATTGAATAGATTTACACTGTGTTCTGCTGAAATATCTTTGTTTATAACTCTGAGGCATATGGACGTTAGTCGACTTCTAAGAAATAAAATGTCATAGGTTAATCTTGCTTGTATGTTCTTTTTAGATGACAATGAAAAAAACATATCCTTGGGCCTTCAACTCCTGCGGTCTCTAAAGGTATGGTAAGATTATTCCTTACTTGGTACACCTGTCAATAGTGTGTGCATCCTTGCGGCTCTGACATTAAACGTGTTCTCTGCATGCGAGGGCCAAGGCCAGTGAAAGAAAGGCACATAACGGTATTTTCGCCACAGGTGGGAACTACTGTGAAACATGGCCCGATGTCATGACACACACACTCAGTCACTCTCTTTCGCTCTCTGTCTATTTCTCTCACTCTAGCTTGTTCTCTCTGTACAAAAAAATCCTTGACAGAATCGAACGCACCCTTTTCACCCTTTAGCCAAAATAACCCATTTCTAAAAAAATACTTTGGGCAGACACACTGTCTTTAAACAAGCAGAATGACAAGAGGTCATATTGATTCCGGTCAACAAAAACGAGCAAAGAAGAGCAGACTTCATAGCACTTGGGGCCCAGCAAATGTAGAAGTGCGGCTTAGTGCGCTATACAAATGCTGGAATCATAAGTGGCGCTTTAGAAACCGATAGCTTCATATAGGAATCTGCACTGCAGAGACGGGCGCCAAGGGCGACCCAGCTGCAGTCAGCATGACCGGTGTGCCATGCAGGGGAACCTTCACAGTGAATATTCAAAGCTGGCACGTACAGCAGGCACATCGTAAATGGTACTCTACTTACAAAGGGTTAGAGTGCTACTTTGAGAGTGTACAACCGCGGGAGATCAACACAGGTAGAAAGAAAGTCACAGCAAGTGTTCTACAAATTAAAGCAACTCACCGCAAAGTATAGTACACAGCACCAGTTAATCTACATAGTATCAGAATGAATGTTTCTTACACAGAACAATTTGCCCAAGACCCCTGCTTACCCCATACTCCCTCCACCTTTTCATGTCTACTTACCCCCTTCCCTCCTCTTCTCTCACTTTTTCCCTCCCCTCCTTCTAGGCCCGGAACCTTCTTCCTTCCAGAACTCTTCCCTCTTTCTTTCCACTTTCCGTCACTCCTTCCCTCCTCTTCTGACCTACCCTTTTTTCCGCCCTCTCCTCGTTCCTGCTCTCGTGGTTCTTCTTCCCCCCATGATCCCCCGCCTTTGCTCCTTCCTCTTTTCCTTCTATTTAACACCCTCTTCTCATCTCTGCATTCTTACTCGGCATTCAAATTCTCTTCCTCTCCCCCTTCAATCTTTTCTCTTCAGTTTCTCTTTCTTACGCATCTTCTTCTTCCCTATCCTGCCCCCTCACCCTTCCTCACCCCGGCAGTCCTCCTTCTGTCGCCCCCCCTTGCTTTCCATGCCATCATTTTTAGCTGGGTCTGGTGGCTTAGTGGACTAATTCATCCAAAGTAGGGGCCTGTGTTCGACCTCATGGTCACAGGTTAAATTCAGCCTGTCATCCTTCTGAGGTTGATAAAATGAGTACCATTGATTTGGATAACAACAAACATCTGTTATTCAGTGCCAAGATACCCTGGGGTGAACGTGCCAGCGGAGCATTTTAGTGCCCCATATTTACAAGCACAGGAATAGCCCCCCTGAGTGACTTTTCCTGTTCTTGTAAATATGGCCCCTTTGCACGCAGCACTTTGCGTGAAATGGGTGTTCCATGGGCGTTGTTGTCGGTGTTCCCATGCAACACCAAGACACATTTCCAGATTTACAAGAAATCGTAAATCTGGAAATGCACCTGAATGCTACCCCTCCCCAGGGGTGGTGTAGGGAGGCGCAACGAGGAGAAATGTATTAATATCTCCTCGTTTTTTTCCCCCTTTCTATGCGTGCTACATTCTGCAGCAAGCATAGAGGAAATCACCTATGGTGATTGTTTATGTACAGGAAGGTGTCCCTTCCTGCCCATAAACAATCAGTAAAACAATGACGTTTTACAAGTTCCATGTGTGCTAATGCGGCACACAAAGAAGTTGAAAACCGCCATTTCTGATTGTTTATGTGCAGGTAGGGAACCCTTCCTACACATAAACAATCTCCCCACAACGCATGCATCCTTGCACCATGGTGCAAGGGTGCCTGCGTCAGTGCATCACAGCAGTTTGTGGGCCAGCCAGGGGGAAGCAAAGAGATGCAACATATTGTTGTAAATATGTCGGATCCCTGCGCTTTGAAAGTGACTCAATGCGGCGCAGCCAAATGGCTCTGAGTCACTTTCCTTGTAAATCTGCCCCCGTCTTGTTGCCTCCTTTCTCCTCTTCCTCACGCTCCATGCTCTCCTCTCCTCCAGTCTCCTCAGCGGCAATCTATTCTCTCCTCCTGTTTGTTCCATTCCTTGTTCACCGGGAGACCTTCATGTTGCTGCTACTTTGTGACGCGTGTCTACACATCTTGGTGCCCTTGCACGATATAAATAAAACTGTTACATAAAGAAGCACATTAATAAATAAAAGGATCTTAAATTTAGAACATCACAAAGAGCTAATGTACTCCACACAGGAAATCACCACGAGCCTTTGAAGGAAATCTTCAAGTCTGTTTTGGACATGGAGTAGCATCAGAAGCTCCCTACACCACAACATGCGGCCCACACACAGGGCATCAGAATATTTACCCACTACGAGAACCGATCAAACTTGAATAGATCTGTACCTGCAGAGCACAGGTGTGTCACCCTCTTGGTGCTGCCCGAAGGATTGCAGAACAACCAGATAGTCCAAATGGTAGAAAATGGGATATTTCAATCATTGGCTGTAGATTATTTTTCCTACTCTCATTTTTAGTTTAATTATATATGATTGATCTATAGAGGCCTAAAGTAAACACTTTTTTAAATGAGAATTGAATGGATGTTCCTTCAGATGACGTTAGCTGGCTCCGAAGGTTATAGATTGTACACACTTATTAAGAAACCGCCTCCATTTCCTTAATGCATTTGTGCAAAGAGCATTACATTTCAAAAGCAACGTAAGATCCACTAATAACCACTCGAATGTGCATTTGGCCATGGATGAAATCAATTATAGTGCATTAAAACACTTATTTTTATACCATTTCGTTTGTCTAATGGTTGATTAAATGATTTTAGGGCAGACTTCATAAGGAGAAATTACATCGTTCAAGCATAGATTACCACAGAGCCAGACAGACGTCACAACCATTGTTAAGAATCAGGCAAATGTCAAGAATTCTAGATCACTGAGTCATCTAGATATGCATACAAACGCATTTTACCCTCACTTCCTATTTCTGAATACATTATTTGTTTTCTATTTTTTATGTAGCTTTTCTCACATAAAATACAATTGGCTACTCTGAAAAACAATAATGACACATATTTTGTATTACATAATTATTTGCACCATGTTTGAATTAATCATTTATTTATCATTGTGGAATGTGTGCTTTTAGTTGGGGAACATTCTTTTCAAAATGGCTTCTGAATTCACCAAAATGACCTCACCATCTGCTTCTGGTTCTGAAAACAGTACACCCCTTGCATGGATATGGAAGCACTCCATAAGAGGTGGAGTAATTTTACCAAACAGAATGACAGTAATGTAATGTATTGTTAGGTGGATTTGTAGAGCGCTGCTTGTCACCCATGAGGGTATCGAGGTGCCAAACAGGAAGTAGGTGAGTGTAGGCATGTGGTGAGGCTGGGCCTGAATACAGGAAGTCTGGATGGTCCAGCAAAACGACTAGTTGAATAGCCAGGTCTTCAGCTTCTTATGGCATTAAAGAAGTGAGGGAGAGACCATGATGTGCTTGGGAGGTTCGTTCCAGGATTTGGGAGCTTGGTAGGAGAATGATTGACTTCATGTTCTGCTTCTGTGGATGCGGGTGTATGTAGGAGTCAGAGTGATTCCCAGGTTGTAGATATGGTGGGGCCAGGAGTCTGTGGGAGCCCCCGAGTGGACTGTTTTCATTATTGCTGTAGTGTCCTTGAGGGATGTAGGGTTCCATGCTGTTAGTTATTTGGTGAGGTTAGCAGGCTGGGAAGGCCAATGGGGGGTGGCTGTGGTTCAAAGCTGTTGTAGATTCTAGTGAAATTTTCATGGAAGAAGTCATAGAGGGTGTTGCAGAGTTAATGTGTAGGTGTACAAGAAAATTGAGAGGTGCACTCAATGAAGTCAGTAGTATAGAAAATTCAATAGTATAGAGAGTTCATAGATTTTGTGAGTCTTCTGTTCTTTCTTTAATGGGTTTTTTATTTTCTCTTAAAATACACAGGCACAGCCAACGCGTTTCATTCCCTTTAGTGCCTTGGAAATTTCGTCAGGGCATGGAGAAGGACTAATCAAATCCGATCATCCAAAATGTGATCGCACCTCCACAGTTGGTGCTGAGGGAGTGTTGTCAATAGTATAGTCCCAGTGTTCCTGGATTGTAAAGAAGTGACGTTCCAGGAGTGGTTTCTGGTTGTAATCTCGTAATGTGGCCGCAGTTGTGCGTGAGAACGGAAACAGAATTATATCCTGGCCCCCTTCAAGATTCAGTGTAAAGAAGGGGGGTGGTGGCATACGCTGGTTGACGGGTAGCCTCCAAACCGGTTGCCAGATGGATCGCAAGATATCGGACCTGCCATAGGGTCTCCGCAGTTTTCTGCTCCTCCCCGTGGAAATTTGGAAGCTTCCAAATTTCCACGGGGAGGAGCAGAATCTTGAAGGGGGCCAGGATATAATTCTATCAGGGCATCTTTTCAGTCGGTCCCATCTGAAACATGTGAGGCACTATCCTTTAATCTCAAGCTTTCCAAAGATCATACATTTAAAGGTACTCTCTTATACAGACCACTGTGAGCTAGGAATACCTTTCTAGCTTCTTTGGATAATATTCTGGAAGAAGGCCTTTGCACTGACGCATGTACAATCATGGGAGATTTAAATTTCTATCTTGAGAGTCTAACTGACCCTGATAAAGGGACTCTGATAGATACAATGAATAGTGCAGACTTGAAGCAACTGGTTTATGGCCCTACACACTTGGCAGGCCACACCTTGAATGGTATTTTCTCTAAGCATCCTGGCCTTCAGTTTACTAGCCTCCTGCCCCTTGTGTGGTCAGATCATGCTGCCGTCCAATTCAAGCTGACATTTAAGACTAAACCCACAAGCGGGCCTCACCCGAAAGGCCATATAATAACTAGAGCCTGGAAGAATATAGAGCCAACTGCTTTACATGAATATCTCACCTCCACAGCCAACCATTTGCCGGTGAGTGTGGAAGAAGCCACCATGGTATGTACAAAATGGCTCGAGAAGGCTTGTGATGAACTAGCCCCCCAAAAATCTATCTTCCCTAAAAGACTACACACATCTGCCCCGTGGTATACTGAAGACTTGAAAAACCACAAACCCTCCTGCAAACGGCTTGAGTGAAGTTGGAGAAAGGGCTATAAAGAAACAGATAAAAAAAAACTCTAAAAAATGGGGTTACTTAAGTATAAACAATTGCTCCACCTAACCAAACAAGAGATATATGTAGCACGTATATATCTAGCGAAAAATTCAGCTAAAGAACTATTCAGAACTGTCTCCAGCCTGGCCACCCCACGCCCAGCTAGAGTGGAATCAAGTGAAGAGCTGTGTGAGGATATAGATAAGTTCTTCTTGATGAAGGTAGAAACCATTTTCTCAGCCTTTTGCGGTCTAAATAATGCTACGTTGGATCCGGCAAGCAAAAACGTAAGCCCTCAAAAGGTCCCACTGAGGTACTAGATACGTTTAGGCCAGTATGCCCCGACAATCTGGAGAAGCAGCCTTTGGCTGCTAAATCAGTCTTTTGCATTAGGTGGATATCAATCTAGGACCTTTTCGCTGGCCTGTGAGGTCCCACAGGGGTCTTCCCTCAGCCCCACTCTATTTAATGTTTGTGTTTCTTCCATGGCCCCCATTATTAGAGCATTTGGGTTTGGTCTTACTTCATATATGGATGATACCCAAATTGTGGTGTCTCTATGACCAGGGCATGACATGGGTGTAGATCAATGTTTCCCAACCTGTATGCAATCAGTTGAGAAATGGATGGCAGAGAACTGTCTGAATCTTAATTAAGGCAAAACAGAAGTCCTACTGTTTGGAAAGGACATACATTTTTGGACTCCAAGTTGGTGGTCGGACACGATGGGCTCTCTCCCTCTGCCTCCAAAAAAGGTGAAGACTCACCTTTGGGGATCAGGGGAATGCAGTAACATCATCAACCTCACATGTGCTCAGAACGGTCAGGAAAGTAATATCATTCCTACCTCTAGGTTGTCACTAAACAGTGGTCACAGCTCTGGCGCTGTCGAGGCTGGACTACTACAACAGCCTGTATCTGAATATCCAACAAAAAAGTTTGAATAAACTTCAGCTTCTGCAAAATGCAGCAGCGAGACTTCTGACCGGTACATCCAAATTTCCCCCATCTCCAAGGAAATAAGGAAGCTGCACTGGCTCACAGTAAGGAGTCGAGTGCATTTCAAATCACTTTGCATGGTCTTCAAAGCTCTGCATGGCAAAGGCCCAGACTACCTGAACAAGCTGTTCCAGTGGTACATGCTAAAAAGAGCACTCCGCTCGCTAGGAGTTAAGCTGGTTTCTGTAACGTCCAGGAGGAAAGCTTTGTGGGGGGGCAGAAGCTTTGCAGTGTGCGCAGCGAAAGCCTGGAATGACCTTCCGTTTCGTCTAAGAAACTCTACTGACCTGTTGGACTTTAGGAAGGCTTTGAAGACCTGGCTTTTTGCTGAATCAGCTTAGTTCCTCCTTGCTCCCTCAGGCTAGATATGTCAGCGCTAGGACACCTTTGGGTTATCGTCGCTGTTTATAAAAGTTATTAACATAACATAACATAGACTTGGTGAGGGGTGGAGTGTGGGTGGTGGTGGAAGCGAATGTGTGGAAGCAGGTGAATTGGCAATGCAAGCAGGCAAAGGGGCCAACCGTGGATTGAGGCTCGGCTCAGTAGCAGCGTTCATGGCGGAATCCAGAGTTGAACAGGTGGAGTTCATTGATGGTGTAGCTGCGAAAGGCGTTTGGACCAGGATTCTTGGCAGGCACTAGGTGCAGTTCCAGTGCGGAAGAATGCACACAGGCTTGCACTGAAGAGGAAGAGAGATGCCTTGGCACCTACTCATAGGGGTCATTCTGCGGCCTCCATTCATTAGGGCCATAAAGAATGGAACAAGCGGTGGGCGGAGCGATGGGTGGGCTCAGCAAGAACAGGAAAGTCCGGCGGGGAGAGTGAGAAAGTCCTTCAGGAGAGACAAGGTGGAAAAACGTGATTGACAAGGCAAGCCAGGAGCCAAAACTGACAGAAGAGACCAAGATGCAAAACTTGAGCAGTAAGAGGAGCAAACAATGCAAAAAGAAGCAGTTAAACAGCGACAGGAGCAGACAGAACAGCCAGCACAAACAAGAAAGAGCAGTTACCAGGTTAGGGGCAGAACAGCCGGCTAATAAGCAAAACATCAGGGGACAGACACCAGTACGAGTCAGAAGGGCAAGGCGAGATCAAGGTTGCACTGAAGCAGGAGAGACACCTGGACAGGAACAAATACTCTTCCTGGGACCACTTTATGTATATTTTGGAAACTTAATGATTGAAGCTATAGCAGACAACTAATTAAATCTGTAGTCAGACCTAAAATGTAGCATAAATTGGTAGCATGTGTATCTATAGCCAGACCTAAAAAGTAGCATATGCTGATAGGATGTGTTACCTATCTTAGAGAGTCCAGAATGACTCCAATAAATGTGAGCAACTAATTGTGGTGCTTGCGTCATCAGTTCAACAGCCATGATTATCACACTTGCAATTCTGCAATAGCACTTTGCCTACAATGCAGTCCTCAAGTCATGCAGTTTATCTCAGAGGCGTGGAAGAAGCAAATAAGAGATATATGAATTCTAGATTACTTAGAATGGTATGAATACTCAGTTATATATTTCTATAAATCCAATAATTGCTACGTTTTTTGCTTTCATATAGGTTAACTGTGATTGTATTTTTTGTTGTGACAAACATCCATGTAATACAGAATAAAAGGTTTCCAGGAGCTGCATAAATTGTTCTTTATTCACCAGATATTTGCAAGTGTGTTATCTTACAATGATTTATTATTTTGGGGTAGGCCAAACCAGATCGCATTCATCGTTTGGTAATACTCAATTTAGAACGAATGAAGATTTACCAATATTTTCCTCTGATAAATGTAGTAGAAGAGATATTAGATTTTATCCAAGTATGACTGTTTCAATCCATTTCAATCCATTGAACGAAGGTCATTAATTCAGGTGCTGTAAACATTTAAAAGAAAAGGAAACTCAGGGCTGATATCTCGGACTCAGTGTGAAATAGTGGGCAAAGAGACAAGATTCAGATTCGACTCCAGCCATTGAGAGCAGGCCACCCACCATGAGGGTAATGTAGCCAACAATACAGGACATTACAGGTGATTCCAGTAGCTGGAATCTTTGAAAAAAACCAACCATAGTCTAGTGATAGTAGTTCATTCTAAGCTGCCAAGCGAGATGGTTAATTCTCAAAGAAACGTGACTTTCTGCTATTATTATGTTCATGTAGGGTTTTTGTTCGCCAATTAGACCTCTTTAGTGCCCTGAACACTGTGTCGCAGGCAGATTCGTGGTATTGATAATACACTGGTGTTGTACCTTTTACATTCAAATGATGACACCTAATTACACCAGAGCAAGAAATAATATATGTTTCAATTCAGTTTCATTATAGAACAAGCATTTGCAATGCAATAGGTCTCGCATTTGCAATAGTTGGAGCTATTGGCATTGTAAATGACAATGCCTTTTATTCTTTTGTTTTGAATACCTACAAGCCATGCATAAACATGCACTTTGTACTTATAAAAGAAACTGCCAGCCTTGCTTCTCATAAGCAAGAACTACAATTACAAAGTGCTTGTTTACGCACAGCTTGCAGGTTTTCAAACGCTTTTAATAAAAGGCATTGCCATTTACAATGCCAATAGCTCAAACTCTCGCAAATGCAAGACCTATTGCATTGCAAATGCTTGTTTTAATGAACTGTGCAACTACAAATTTGACTCTAGTGAGTCCCCGCCTGTGGCGGCGCAGAGTACTGTGAGCCACAGCATCCCAATGCTAGCCGTGCCAGGGGAAGGCCAGATTCTGACAGAGATGGGTATCCCTGAGACAACATAGAAGGAACAGTTCCACAGTGTCAGGAAGCCACCCGAGCCCTGTGAGCCACGGATTTCTCAAGTAACCAGAACCTGTGGCCGGGCAGAGAAAAGCAGTGAGCCATGGTGGCACAGAGCTACCTTAGACCGTGGCAGGGCATCCTTTTAAGATGAAGTTTCGTGCAGCTCTGTCTTAAATGCACCAAAATGATTACAAACACAAAATTGTTTTTTCCCCAAGGACTTGCGAGTCTAATAGGCACCAGAGAGGCACCAGTGCCACCGCATTCACACTTATAAACATTTGCATAGCTCCCACGCGGTTGTCTCTTGAGAGGCGCTGTATCAGCTGTGCGTTTTCCTGCAGACCCCGGCCAGTATGCACTAGCTGTAGTGCAGTGTGAGGGCAGCAGCAGCCCAGACCACTCTGCGGAGGACGCCCCCTGACCAGCTGTGCGGGGCTAACAGAATGCGGGTGGGATATTAAGCCGGCCTTTGATTAGTAATTACAGTTATATGGGAATCCCAGCATATGACATGATAATCCACATTTGTAAAGCGTCACAATCACCCGTAAGGGTCTCTAGGCGCTGGGGGCCGTCGGGAAGATTAAGCAAGCTATTGCCCAGAGTCATGATGGTAATTTGGAAACGTTATGCCAAGCCCCTCCAGAGATCAGCCCCAGCCCGCTTTGCGAAGGTTGCAAAAGTCCCTCTGAAGCCCTCTCGAAGGGATTCCTCAGATCTTGCGGTTGTCGAAGTGCACATAAATCTGAAAGGCGCTGCTTCTGAGCGCTCCATAAAATCATAGCTCCCCGCCACTTCCTCCGGGAGAGCCCCCTCTCCTGACCATTCACCCACTCCCCGCCTCGTGTTAATTTCTAGGCAGATGCATTCAGGGGCCGGCAGCGCTCAATGGGGCTGTGTGGCAGTCACCCCTAATTGGCGTTAAAGCACTCAGTACTTGGCAGCATATGCGGGTAGGGGGCTCCCAAGTCCCATCGAGCAGCGCACCCACCCGCAGGACCCTCAACCCGGAGGGTAAAGGCAGAGCAGAAGCTGAAAGTGTCAGGGTGCGAGGGAGCGTGAACTGGTACGGACCGAGGGACATTACCCCTTGCATTCCGCAGGTGTGGGAGCAGGAAGGGGGTTAATGGAGACCTGCCTTCTACAGGCAGAGAAATCTCGCTATAAGCCCCACAGGCCAGGCCACAAGGAAGGGCCAGTTGTTCTGCACTCTGGCTCTGCAGTACAAATGGGAAAGGGTTGGGGGGATGCGCACCCCATGGGGGGCATCGATGGAAGGACATTACCCCTGCATTCCACAGACGGGGCCCAGTGAGGGGGGTTCATGCACAGGTGCCCTCTACAGGCAGAGACATCGCGCTATAAGCCCCACAGGCCAGGCCAAGAGGAAGGGGCAGTGGCTCTGCACTCTGCAGTACAAATAGGAATGGGTGGATGCGTACCCCATGGGGGTCCTCGATGGAGGGACAGTGGTTTGACTCCCCTCAGGCAAAGAGCCCGGAGGGGATCTTGGCGAGCTGCACTGTACAGGCAGGGCTTAGAATGAGGGCTGCGGGCATCGGACTGAGCGCCACACAGGCAAAGCCCCAGAGAGGGTGCTTCAAGGCTTTGCGCCCGCATGCAGGGGCCCAATGGGGTGTGAGGGGGCGCAATACCTCAGAGAAGAGGTCTGCTTGAATCTCACAGGAAGGGCCATGAGAGGCTGGGAGAGAGTCCCAGGGGGTAAAGGCGCTGGTCTCACCCGGCATAAAGAGGCCACTAAACAGGGTGCATCCAGCTCAGAGAGGGCAGTGAAGTCTGCCCAACAGGTGGATCCAAGGAAGACAGGATCTCGCACAGCTGAGGCAATCTTTTTTCCTCCTAAAACAGTCTATAAATGGTAACGTTTGTCTAAGGCTATAAGAGTAAATACATTTGCCATTCAGGTCAGAGTGAGCGTTGGAACTTCAGACTGAGGTGAGCTGGGACAGTGCAGAAAGTGTGTCTCTCTCTCGAAGAAACCTAGGTTGGGATCCTGGCTCCCCACTTCATCAGCTTGTGTGATTCTTGGGCTATCGCGCCTCCTTGTATACAGCAACATTCGCAGCTCTTTAAAATGTAAATATTCTTATCAAGCTAATTGAAAGCTTAGAGCGCATCAAACAAAGTTTGTAGACACTACTGAGAAACGCTGCAAGCAAATGCCGACCACAACAAGCAACGTACCTTTCTTGGATTGAGTGTTTCCGGTCCCTCTGCACGGGCAAGACACAGTAAGCCAGGCTGGACTGCCCGGGACTGCCTGCTTGAGGGTGGGGCCACCAGCACAGAGAGGAAGCGGACGGGAGCCTACCCCGCACTCCTGTGAAGAGAATGGAGCTAGCCGCGTACGAATCCCGTGCAGCGCCACTACCGCGGGACAGGACGAGAGGAGTATGAGAGACCCGGTGAGTGGGGGCGTCGGGGCACATTGACAGCTAGACTGATAGACGGAAGTCATTAGGCGTGGTCATTAGGCACGTTCGGCACGTTCACAACACCAGAGCTGCAGCGCCCAGGAGAGTCTGAACACGTGATGCGAGCCCGCCAGCTGAAGCGCGTCCTCGAGGTGAAATCGCCAAGGTTATGCGCGTGACCACCCCCTCTCAGCCATTCCCAGGAAACCCACAACAATAGGTCTTTCGCTGAAGCAACACTATGAGCTGCTAACACCAGCGAGACCTAAAAAGCACCAATCACATTAGTTCACAACAGCTGAACTGAAGCGCACAGGAGAGTGTGCACAGGGTCAGCAGAAGCGGCAGTGAGGCGGCTTTTTACATAACTTGTTGATTTTAATTAATTCCATAACATGAGAGCTATTGTAGAAATGATATATTGTAAGCCGTTCTTTTAACCGTAATGGTGTCAGCGACAAGAAGGGTTACGAAGTTTAAGACTTGGTAATGCTTTGGAATTTAAAAGCAACCATAGTCCCAGTGAGGCAGCTTTTAACGTACCTTTGCGACTTTTAACACTGTGGTTAAATAAAAATCACCAAGCACATTAGTTAACAACATCTGAACTGAAGCGCACAGGAGAGTCTGCACACGGCCAGCAGAAGCGCGTGCCACTTGCCTAAAATAATTAGAGACGCAGAAGTAATTATGCGCAATCACAACAACAGATCTGCAGCTCCCTGGAGAGTCAAGCGCGTGCAACTTGCCTAAAAAAAATGCGAGGCACGGAAGTCATTAGGTGCGATCACAACAACAGATCTGCAGCGCAGATCTGCAGCGCCCTGGAGAGTCCAGCGCGTGCCATTTGCCTGCAAAAAAAAGCGCGTGCAACTTGCCTAAAAAAAAAACGAGACACGAAAGTCATTAGGCGCAATCGCAAAAACAGATCTGCAGCGCCCTGGAGAGTCTGCACACGTGATGCAAGCCCGAGTGCAGAAGCGCGTCCTCGAGATGAAATCGCCGAGGTGAAGCGCATAACCACCCCCTGTGCCCCATTCCCGGCAAACGCACAACAATAGGTCTTTCGCTGGAGCAGCGCTTCGCGCTGCTAACACCAGCGAGACCTAAAAAGGACTTACCTCTTAATGGATTGTATTGTTTTAATTCTTTCCCATGGGTGATGAGCTGGATATTGAGCAGCTCAACAAGTATTTATATATTTAGATTTGGAGTTTTATTTCTATATAAGAACGAAAGTATGTCTGTTTGTCCTTCATGTATTACTACACCATTCATCCGATCGCCATGAAACTTTGGGAAGTTGTTGAGTACACTCCCGCAAAGGTTTCTGACAAAAAAAAGAAACATTTGTTAAATATCGGCCCTCATAATCTTTCCAATACTGAACGTTTACAGTTTACGGTGCGACTCGCTTTTGCAATGACCATCAACAAAGCACAAGGACAATCGCTGCAAGTGTGTGGACTACATTTGGAGAATCTGTGCTTCTCACATGGACAACTGTATGTGGCCAGCTCATGCGTCGGAAAACCTTCTGATTTATTTGTGTACGCACCAGACGGAAAAACAAAAAATACTGTGTATCCACAAGCACTCGAATAAATAAACAGAATTAAAACCACACTATAAAATGTTTTCCATATTAAAATGAATAAGTTTCAATAAAAATGACACAATGTAAATTGAATGTTATCATAACAAGTTTCCTTGAATTTCCTTTCTTCTGAGATCGCAGCAACGCGCGACGGGTAAGCTAATTAAATATAAACCAGGCCTCTGGTGTTCCTGAATGGTACAATTGTGGGCATAGCTCCAAATAGGAAAGCTTTGCGGTAAAGTGAGAAATAAATATCATAAGTAAAAAAAAGGCCGGTGTGATGACTCCCAACAAGGACCATTTTCCATAAGTGGGAAATACAAAAATATATTTTCGAAGCAGTCATGTGTTGCGTTTCAGATTGACATTACCTAGCAAGCGCCCTGTTTGTTCAAAGTGTGTCCTCTCACATATAGCTGCCATGATCATACTCTGGCCAGGCGTGGCCAGAGGCTATGTAATAAAAGGGTGTAGACCACTAGTGGTCTTCTTGGCCCATGCCAATATACACAAAGTGTCCATGTGTATTTATTTACAGCCGCCTACCTTGCACGCAGGCCTCATTCAGTGGGCCCGAAAGTGCCAAGATGGCCCCAGCACACTGGCGTCGAGGGTCCACCACAAATGACCCTCTCTACGAACCTGCCTACAGCAGAGGACATTCTTTGCTGACCCCTCAGGCGGCACGTGTCCTGAAGCCTGCCCATGAAGCAACCTGTCCTGTGTGCATGTGAAGCACTTCTCCTCCGGCCCTCTTCACAAGTCCAGTCTGCATTCTGAGCCTCTGGTTGCCGTGCGACGCCTTAGCCCCTCCCAGATCCTAGAAGTTGCTGCCACCCACAGCATCCAGTTACTGTGCCAGGCCGCAGGGCCAGCTCTAGGCATGTGCAAGCTGTGCACCTGCACAGGGCCACCAAACCCCAGGGGCCACCACGCCAATATATATCCTTAATATATTAATTCTCTGAGGATGGATACATATTTGCGTGGTGGCCTCTGGCAGGGATTTGGCGCCCTCCGGCTCTGTTCCACTTCTAAACTCCCTGACCCCCTCCCCTCTTTACTGGCCTGCGCGCTCCGCCCCGCCCGGACCCCCTCTTCCGGGCCCCCTACCTACGCTCCCTGCCCAGGGCCACCATGAGCCTAGAGCCGGCCCTGCAGGCCGCAACGTTTCTTGAAGGGGAGGAGTTCTTCCGCTGGAACACCCCCAAGGCCGATACCGGCCACAGGCTGACTCTGGGGCACTCCTGCTACCAGTGGCAGTTAGAGGAGACACAGAAAAGAGGAGGAAAAAAGAAGAAGATATTTTTTGCTAAGATGGATAGGTGAGACATTAAAAGTGTTAATAGCCTTAGTCTGAAGATACACCATCAAACATTGGTACAACCAACCGAAAGTAGAACATCACAGTATAGGCCATCAGTCTCTGGTAGAGTCCCAGCTCCATCACATTAGTGGGCAAGTTTGCAGGCACCAAGCCAAACCACCATGGCAGATGGAGCCAATGCCACACTCCAGCAAAGCGCACCAAGGGACCAGCCGACCCCAGAACGCAAACTTGTAGGAGTAAAACAACCATTCAGTGAGCTAGCTGACCCGGCTGCTTCATCACCGTGCTGAAAGACATGGGTTGGCAGGCTAGAGAACTATTTTGTCGCAACACGCGAGACAGAAGGAACCATCAAATGGTCCCTTCAGCTCCACTATGTAGGCGAGGATATTTGTAAACTGTTTTACCAAACACAGGCCCTTCCAATGACTATGACGCTGCAGTGCGAGTGCTCAATACCCATTTTGATCAACAATTGAACCCAGACTTCAAGCGTGTTAAACTTCATTAACCCAGACAGCGAGAAGGCAAATCCAGAGATGCCTTTTACGGCCGCCTGTGCTACCACGTGCACAGCGGACCACCAACCGAAAGAAATAAGGGCACAAATTATCCAGGGGTCTAGAAGCAAAACCCTTAGAGGCCTGATCTTCCAACAGCCGCAAATCAGCCTAGATTACATCCTCATCATGGCCAGGCCCCATGATCTGTCTGTGACCAGGGCAGGTGAGATGGATGTTGCCATTACATAACAACCTGACAAGGCCCCCACCGTGAAGACAGAGCGAGCTGACACCATCTGGTCTACTGGGAAGCTAAACACGCTAAAAACCCTCACTTTCTCCCCGCAGAAACCCCGTTGCGGATATTGTGGGTGAGACAAAACTCTACCTCGAGGATTTCCCGGCCCAATGCCGCACTTGCTCAAACTGTAGCAAGCTCAACCACTTTCCGAGCTTGTGCAGAGGAGAGCCCTGGGGAAGAGACACAAGGGGCAGATGAACCCCTGCCAAAGCTCTGCGACAGGTGACTCTTGAGGAGTCTTACACCAGGACTAATGCTCCTTCTTCAGAAATTCTATTGGGTTCTTTGGCTATGTTTTTATTCAAGTTGGGGTGCAGATCGATCCCTGAAAGTCGCAAGCCAATCAACAGGCCCTACCCCGACGTCTGTCTCAGAAGTCAGAATTTTTCTGGGGATTGCCACATACTGTGGAAGGTTCATCCACAATTTGGCCACCATCGCTGAACCCTTGAGGGCTTTTACCAAGGTCGACGCACTCTGGAAGATGAGTACTATTGAAGAGAAACACTTTGAAGCAGTGACAACTGCACTTCTAAGTAAGACTATCATGGTCTACTTTGATCCAAAGAAACGGACCAAGTTACTGATTGATGCCAGCCCTGGGAGATTAGGTGCCATGCTCACCTCGTAAGTAAACCTGGGAAGGTGGACCCCACTTGCTTTTGCTAGCAAAGCACTAACTTTGATTGAGTCACGATACTCACAAATTGAAAGAGAGGCATAAGCAATCAAATGGGCCTGTGGCCATTTCCACTTGTACCTCTGTGGGAGACCGTTCAGAGTCATCACTGACCACCACCATCTTGTTCCAAGAACACAGCAGACTTCCTGTCACGCCATCCACCATCACTAGCCTACGAAGTTGAAGAAAACGCGGATGACATCGAAGCATATGTCGACATGCTCTCTGCAAGAGCGTGCCCCCAGGCACTCAGTATAACAGAAACTTGTGATGCCACACTGATAGACCCAGTGCTAGTGAGGGTACTGTACATGCTACAAAGTGGCTACTGGCACTACTTTCTACGTGATACCAATAGATGGCAAGGCAATGACCGAGAAAGGCTGACAAAAATGTGGCAAGTGCGCAATGAATTAAGCGCGAAGATGGATGGGCTCATCCTGAGGGGACCGTGCCCAGTGATACCCGAGAGCTCGCAGATTCAAGTGACAGAACTGGCCCATGGGGAACATCAGAGAACAGTGAAAATGAACAGTGAAAACCGCTGTCAACGACCTGGTGAGCCAGTGTCCATCGTGCCAGCTTACCAGTGCCCAAAAAGAGCCAGCACCCATCATAAGGAAAGAACAATGCCCTGCACTATGGTCACAAGTGAGTCTTGACCTAGTAAGTTTCCTGAATGGGAGAACGACAGTGGTTGATATCATTGGCTACTCAAAATACCCCCTCGTTGTGGTCATTGACTCCACGGCCTTCTGCACAGTAGCCCCAGTGCTGGAAAAAGCTTTTGCACTCTTTGGCCTACCTGAAGAGATAAAGACGGACAACGGACTGCCTTTTCATAGCTCTGAATTCCAAGATCTCCTAGTACAGTTGAAAATTCAGCAGCACCAAATCACGCCCTAATGTCCACAAGTGAACGGAGAGACGGAGCGGTTCATGCGGACACTCAACAAGGCTCTTAGAATCACTGTAGTATAAGGGACAAACCCTGAAGCTGCGCTCCTGAGAGAATACCGAAGAACTACACATTGTACCACTCAGTGCTCTCCATGGTCACGGATGCCAAATGGCTACCATCAGGACATGATCCCAGTCCACAGGTAGTGGTCTCCCCCACAATGTAACCCAACGGATACCCAAGATCGATGCAATCAGACCAACTTGTGTGCCAGCCACAAGTGACGCGCCGCCTCACGAGTGATCTCACCTGTAGACAAAGGGCCAGATGTAGGTGGGCAAATACCGGTCGGTAACGGTGAACTTCGTTAAATTTCACTGTTACCGACCGGTATTTAGCCATGTGGGATGTAGGGAAGGAATCGGTAATAAGGAATCAGTAAATACCGATTCCTTAATACCAATTACTTATTGGCCTTGCATTTAAGGAATCGGTAATACCGATTCCTTAATACCGATTCCTTATTGGCCTTGCATTTAAGGAATCTGTAATACCGATTCCTTTAATGCAATGTAGGTAGCACTTAAAATAGTGCACCTCAGCCTTAACGAATCCCTATTTACCACCAACTTCAAGTTGGTGGTAAGTAGCGATTTCCTTTCAAAAAGCAGTTTTTTGCTTTTTGAAATGTGCCATGTGGCACACATCCATGCCCTTAGGGCATGGATGTGTGCCACATGTGCACATATGCACATTTCAGGGGTGCAACAGGGTGTCCTTTGGACACCCTGGCACCTTTGAAATACCTCCCGGTATTACCGATTCGGTAATACCGAATGTCTTCACATTCATTCCTAAGGGCCTCCAAGCCCATAGGAATGAATGGGTAGGTATTCGTTATTACCGAATCTCAATTACCGATTCGGTAATAACGAATATTAAGAATTCTGTATTTTTTACCGAATTCTTACCTACATCTGAAAAACCGATTTCTAAATACCGAATCGGTAAAATTCGGTATTTAGGAATCGGTATTTCCCTATTACCTACATCGGGCCCAAAGTGATTCTAAAAGACCGCCAACCAGGGTGGAAGTTCTTTTTTTTTTTTTTGGTTTTCCTCATATGCCATTGTGGGGATTTTTGAAGGGAAACTGGGCATCACCTTCCGATTGGTCGACCTGATCCAGACCTGATGTTGAAGACCAAAATCGTAATGGTAGTGCCTGATCCTTCAAGTTGCCACTGCTTTCCCAATCCACTCCCGTTCACACCGTAGCTGGCACCCTGTGTTACTTGGGAGATAAGGGAACCAACAGGGCCCAGGATAAATCATAGGAAGACCTTTGACCTTTCACCGTTCACCTGTCTTGCCAAGCCACTATGGCCGCTCAGATTTTAACGAAACTTGTGGGGTCACATGCGATGTCAGACTTGCTGGTGAGAATAATATGCTTTAAACAATTCGAGAAGATAGGAGGGACTGGGTCTTTCCATGCTCTGCATATTTTGCGCCTTGCAAGAAGCATAACATAAAAGATAAATTTTGTGGAGGGATCATTCACATCATAGCCAAGGCACAACCCAAACAGAATAGTTCTAGTAGTGATTTCCAATAGTAGCTGAAGGACATCTTCCAGAAAGTCCTGGACCTTAACCCAATAGTTTCTTATCTCCGGACAAACAACAAACATGTGGACATCGTCTGCGGCTGGATATCTACATCTTGGGCAATAGTACTCTAAATTGGAAAGTTCTTAACACCTTTTAAACCAGGGGTATAGACCATCACCCTGGTAAACGAGACCCTGGTCACATCCCATAAGGGAAGTGAACAGGTCACAAAGAACGTCTCTTTGTTCGGAGAAGTAGCTATTGTTTCGTCACCTGAAACAGAGGTGGGAGAGACTGATACCACATGGGGAGTTCCACAAGACCAGAGAACCAAGAAGAAAAAGGGGATGGAGACACTAGATCTGGTGAAGAGAATCCCAACCAAGCCAAGCCCGTGGAGGACACAACAATGAGCCTGACTCCAGCAGTAATCAGGGACCAGAGGAAGCAAGCAGACCGTCTCAGCAACACCGATATCATCTCGGACCTAACCTGCCACTGTCAAGCTAGACATCAACAAGCATTTACAATGCAATGGTTTTGCCTTTGTTAAAGTTAGAGCTATTGGCATTGCTCTTGACATTATTTTTATTTATGTTTTTTTAACATAAATAAATGGCATTGTCATTTACAATACCACTAGCTTTATCTCTCGCAAATGACACACACAAACACACAGAGCCCCCCCCACACACACAGAGCCCCCCACACACACAGCCACACAGAGCCCCCCACACACACAGCCACACAAAGCTTCCTACACACACAGCCACACAAAGCTTCCCACACACACAGCCACACAAAGCTTCCCACACACACAGCCACACAAAGCTTCCCACACACACAGCCACACAGAGCCCTCCACACACACCCACACAGCACAAGCAGGCAACAGGGGCACACGGAGGCACAAGCAGGCAACAGGGGCACACGGCGGCACAAGCAGGCAACAGGGGCACACGGAGGCTCAAGCAGGCAACGGGGGCACACGGAGGCACAAGCAGCCAACGGGGGCACACGGAGGCAGAAGCAGGCAACGGGGGCACACGGAGGCACAAGCAGGCAACAGGGGCACACGGAGGCACAAGCAGGCAACAGGGGCACGAAAACGGAGGCACAAGCAGGCAACAGGGGCACGAAAACGGAGGCACAAGCAGGCAACAGGGGCACACAGAGGCACAAGCAGGCAACAGGGGCACACAGAGGCACAAGCAGGCAACAGGGGCACACAGAGGCACAAGCAGGCAACAGGGGCACACAGAGGCACAAGCAGGCAACAGGGGCACACGGAGGCACAAGCAGGCAACAGGGGCACACGGAGGTACAAGCAGGCAACAGGGGCACACGATTACTGGTGGCTGACATTATTTCATGAAGTCGACCCATCACTTGTTTTGCTTTCCTTAAACAGAACAGTCAAAACCTAAAAAGCAGAGCAACACATCATGTTTTTTGAAGCCCTGCCTCTCCTAAAGTCTTCTAGCTTATTATAACAATTTACCAAATACACACATACCTGAACACATTATTTACAACAGAATTTTACACTATGTCTCTTTAATTTTTAGATTTGTGTGCATTTATGTATGGTATAATGCACTCTGGGTTAAGTAGTAACTGGTCTTGGTACCAAGTGACCCAATTTACTATAAGCTCTTTATTTTGATGAGTCATCGATCTTGATCACTATTAATTCTCTATTAAGTACGTCCCGATTTCTATCTGGATGTATATTGCTTCCAGCAACACCCTGCTCTGTATAAACGTTAAAAACATTCCCATACAATCTAAAGCTATATATACAACGTAGCCGGGGTGTATGTATTGTTATGAAATGTTATTTGTATAAAAACAATTCAAAGTTGCATAAAATAAATTTTGCATTAAAAACAGATATATGCATCTCTTTTGGTGGGTATTCATATGTATATCAACATACTATTATTCGATTATATACAGGCTTGTTATTCAAACACTCACAAGAGATATACATTTGTATAATACATTTATAAATACAATCAAGTAAAAATAAGTCCAAGTTGACGCGTTTAGGTGGATCTTTGCTGTGCGCACCACCTTCCTCAGGACAATTAAAAACAATTCTTTAGTTTATTCACCGGCTACGTAGTATATATAGCTTTAGATTGTAAGTGCTTTTTGCGGTTCCATTTGAGATGGAGAGTGCATGAATAATTGCGTAATTCAAATTATAGTGAGACCTTCACGGGATCTATCTGGAGATCTTTAACTCTATAAAATCTAGGATATAGAAACTCAAGGGAACTTTTTACGTTTGTTGTTACAATTTACCCTGTTCCCTTGGCACATAAGGGTTACTCTCGTTTGATTTACACTGTCTCTCCATTACTGTGCACAGGGCTCTTCAGTGCAAGCCAGTTGTCTCCCTTTTCCTGTCCACTGTTCCATCGTGCCTGTTTGGTTACAGAGCGATCAGAAGACAGAGACAACATATCAAAACCCTTGAGTGATTGATGCATGCCTGGCTACTACTATCAACTGGTCAGTCATGCATAGAGCAGTGCCGTGTATTAGCCTGTCCCATTCACACCTTGGAAAAAATGGCTTCATAAATACAAATTACAATGAACATATATTCATTACCAATAAAACTAGTTTATTTGAAAGGGGGACAACTTCCTAAAGTAACGAAAGAGACGGATATAATGCTAGAAATTAAAGAGATGCTTTGATGGCACAGGGCAAGAAAGTTTAGAGCTGTGTTTTAAATGCGGTGGTATTACAAAGAGGTGAAAGGGGGGGGTTAGGGGGATGGTGGAATGAGTGAACATAACGGCGAAGATCTGCCATCAAATTCAATGTTGGCAAGTCTGCATCTGCTCTCCTAGCTGGGTTAAGCACTTTCTCGACAAAGCAGGTTTGAATGCCTTACAAAGGCCGCCCTCATACACAAACCTCTTTGCCTGCGTATGCATGCATGCTAGTGCAGAAACCAGCACATTCACAGCGTGGAAGCATGCCCAACCACTCTGGCAAAACTACCTATAAATTCACCAAAGATGGCGATAGTCATTGGGACTAGAAGAAGGGGGATTAGTGAGGCGCACTTTATGCTGCTGTACGTTCACATACAGCCCATCAACGCACATCCTGGAAGCTGTTCAAGTAAATATTTAGAGTCAACACAACTTTGATAACATTACAGAACGTTCGCTGGTCATCGTTGAGCAATCACATGATTTTCTTCATAGAGGTATTGTATTGTGCTGCATATTTCTTAGTTCCGTAGTCACAGATGCACCATCCGCACTACCACCTTGCCAAAGGACATATGAATATTGGAAACTTCTTTGTATGTATTTCCTCTACTTATAGTCTCAGAATGCATTCAAACTTTTCACACTGCAAGCAAAAAGGTACTTGCGGGGGCATAGTATCCTGAATCACTTTTGCAAATGAGGCACAAAACACAATTAGAAGGACATGTTCAAAGAGAAAAGGATAGAAAAGGGTAGCCGATTTGCTTGAAAGTCTTCAATTTCATCACACACTGCAAGAGAACACAGCTAGTGTGAAGCGCTACCTACTACGTTCTGAACACCCGCACACCATAGCCAGTTACCTGTCGCATGCAAGTGTCTTCCCCATTGCAAAGCTACTGGAAGTCTAACTGGCGCATCTCCTTGCATAAGGAGATGTCCTTTGGAATTACCAGGCACCATTTAATCTGTGCTGCATATTTTTTGCTATAATATGGCTTTTGTCTTCTGCTTCATACTCTCTCTACCTTCCTGCCACTCAGAGTTCGAAAAACCTTTACAGAAACATTCACAACTAACCAATGATACATCAACTCTTCCTGCTGGACTACCCCTCACCTCCCCGACGAAAAATCCACTTTATGAGTCATCTTTCATAAGGACAAAATTGGTGTTTCAGGCCGTTGTTTAAATGTCATTTGAATGAAAGGCTGTATGTTCAAATGAAGAAAGACTGTGGAGAATTAAGTTGATGTGACACTGAAAATGTAAAGAATTATACACATTAGGGTTGTTCTTTTCCTCATAACACAGCCTCAATCTTAAAATGTCTCAAATTTTCTAGGCAAAATAAATTGAAGACTCGTCCCCTGGGCTATGAAGGGTCGGAGGGGGCATCCTTACAAAACAGCTTTAATTTTAAGCCTGCATCTTCGTATGCCCTCTGACTTTTAGAAATTAGGCTTTTTGACGGAACTCCATGCCAGCGTGTGTATCAATAAATTTTACAAAATTATACAAGTTTGTTTACAGGACGGATGTTTTACAAGTTTGTTTCCAAGTCCTCAGGGTGTTTACAAAAGCAGTTTGTAAACTGTTCCTTCGCCACATAATTTACAGGTAAGAAAAACCCTCTCTTGTCACAGAGGTGGCAGAACCCCCACCTTGCGACGGCGGCAATCTGTTGACTTCTCCGGTCTCCCTCTTCAGCATGGGAGACCGGCAACGTCCTCCGCTTCTTCCGGGGCTCCCTCCAGGCAGCCCACGGGAGCCCCGCGTGGGCCGCCATACTTCTTCTGGGCCGCCGTCTTCCTTCCCCCGGGCGGCGGGGGCGGCACTTCCGGCCGGCCGCGCTAGGATTGGCCGGCCGGCTGAAGAAACCCCCGGGCGGGGATCGAGCAGGAAGGGAGGAAGGGAGGGAGGGGGGGGGGAGGAAGGGAGGGAGGGGGGGGGAGGAAGGGGGAAGGTCACTCACCTCCAGACCTGGGCATAATAAGGAGACCCGTCCCGAGCAGCAAGGGAGGTGCCGGCAATGCCGGACCAGATTCGGGGGCGTTCCCGGCTTTTGGCTGACGTCGCGTGACGTCGGCAAAAGCCAAAGAATCTCGGGAACGCCCCCGAATCTGGTCCGGCATTGACGGACAGGCCCCTCGTCCAATGGCTAGCCTCCATTTATGGAGCTAGCCAATCGGAGGAGGGGGCGTTTACCCGACCCACACACACAACTCAAGAGGCCATGGCCAGGCAAAACCTAAAAAGGGAAAAATTAACATGTTTAAAGGGTTTGGTTTTTTTATATCAAAAAGAATGATTGTGATGAGGTGGAAAGATGATAATACACACAGTTCAAAAAATACTTAGTGACCTGTGGATAAATGGTTTGCATTGTCCATGGATCACACAAGTGACTCTACTGAGCTGTGCTTGAAATTGAAAAAAAGAAGTGCACTCCTGTACCAGAGTATCTGCTTGTTTCTGAGAAGTGCCGGTACTCTCCGATTAAAAGTATTACATCTCTCTTATAAGTGCCGGTAATCTCCCTCTCAAAATAAAAAAATGCTGGTGCTCCATACCGGACAGTACCGGACCATTTAAAGTAATGCTGCTGAGATACCTTCATTGTATCTGTAATGCACCCATTTTATAATGTATTGCCTTGAAAAACAAACACAATTGCACTGACTATACAAAAGTCGGGATGCAAGATGACACAAATAGCATAGGAGCTAAGATGCATCAAAGCCTTGATGATATTATGATGTGATCAAGTGAAAGTTGTCCAACAATAAATACAGAGCTTTGTGAAATTTGGTCGGTGTTATGCTCCTCCTAACATTACTTTTATGACGAAAAGAGTAGATTAAATGAACTTTGTAGGTTTGGTACAAATGTTATTGATCTGACTCATGTGGAAGATGACCATCGGCTTGAAGGCTATGTGGGCTTTGATGAGGAGGTAGCAAAGGGTCTTTGGGATGGAAGTGGTGGCTTATTATATTGTGCCACGATAGGTCTGACTGCAGTATTAAAGGAGAGGGGTGGGAATATATTTTGTCAGCCCAATGAGCGAAGTATGGAATGAAATAGTTGTACAATTGTATTCACAGCCATGAACAACTCTGAAGAGCAGCTGTTTGTTAAGGCTAAAGCTTTCTCTTAAAAATATGTTTTATTACATTTTCACAGTTCACTTTTGGTGGACTTACTATAATCTCTTTTTCGATTTGAAGTATGTTCGTCTTTGAAATTTATACTCACGACTTACAAATGTATGCACTCATACAAATATTTGTGCTACAAATGCAGGACAACTTAGTCGTGTTCCATACTCTACATTGGTATACACCACACGCAACCATGATAGGTGCCTGACAAAAAAGCACCATTATGGTTGTGACACAGACCAACACCATGGGTGTGACACACATACACTATTATCAAGAATGTGGGATAAAAAGACTATCTCTGTGGATTTAGCAGAGAGAGACCATTAATATGAATTCAGCAGTCAATGACCATTACTATGTATTCGGCACAAGCAGATATCGGTGCGGATGCAGCACGCAAACACCATTATTATGAATGTGGTACCCTTAGACCAATAGCATGGGAAAGAACTTGTATTCTTGCTCGGTTCATACCAATACATTGCTAGTTTAAAGTAGATTTGGCACATACATATCTTTAATACAGAGTTTTGCAAACTGACCAAAGGCAAGGAAGTTCAATACACAGACCACCACTTTCAATGGGGGATGACAGACCAACAATATGGTTGCTGTCTATACAGACCAGTAGCTGCGCCTCATCAGGGATACCAAGCGCTGCATAAATACAAATACCATACCTTACCATTAATGTTTACTTGTCCATATTTTTCATAGGGTCTGATAATAGTCAGGGGATGAGGCACTCCCCAGAACTGTGGTTGTGGTACACACACCAATCACTAGAATGGGTGATAACTCGGATAATTCACACATAGAACATCACAATGGTTGTCCTACACATTGACTAGTACTGTAGGTGTAGTACTTTGAGAACCTCATATTGGGTGACCTGCACATATTATGTATAATTACAATTGGCTCTTTCTGCGTGGTGGTATTTCAAAAAGAGAGTACACCAGCCCTCAGTGCAAAACACCCAATCTTTTGTGTGATATGTTTGGAGCTTATCAGGTGCAATCATTTTTGCCTGCAAAATGGGCCATAACGTGCCGATGTTGGTGCTTACTGCACCAATAGTTGCATGTCCCGGTACTTGCCAGGTATTATTTTCCCTCATAAAAATCGGCAGGTTTGACCTGCTGAAATGTGTGCAGGATTGCAGGTTTTATCGCACCTTGTATGATAAAAGCCATACAACTCACAATCCTATATGGGCTGTTGGCATTGTGGGCCTTAGAAAGTGAGCTGCATATAACAGTTATCAGTCTCCAGTTAGAGGTACTGCCCAGGGATCAAGTTTAGCTTATGTTTGTGATTCTCCATATTACGACTGCAACTAGACTTGAAATGTAGAACAAATGGCTACAGTTTCTTATCCAGCTCTCATGTTTGCCTGTAGTAAATGTAACCTTCTTTCCTGGGGTAAAATAAAAGCTTGTCATTCTTTATATAACAATTGCTGTTTCTTTTTTATTTCAGTGCGTCATAAACCTGGAAAAGAATCACATTGAATTGGGCAAGACTGAGAGAGAGACCATCCCTTTTGTTGATAAGAGCTGCATCTTAAAAGAACCAAAGTAAGTCCTAAGATTACATATTAAATTGTTTTGCCCCAGATACAACCACCCACAATTGCTCACAGAAGTGACTACTACTAACTCGATTAACAGTGGTTTCACTGAGTAGTGTAGTTAGAGCCCACATGTAAACCCATATAATGAATTTGTTGAGGGGAAAACTCTGACTGAATGACCATTAAAAATGACAGCATCCGCTGAGCCAACCTTGGCTGGTGGAGAAGAGAACAAGGTCGCTGCTTCCATGAATACTCAGAAAGACAGTAAGCAGCCAGTAATTTATATCGGACATCATTCTGAGCTCTTTGGATATATCAGATTGTAAAGGTTTACGTCTCAAAATGGGGAACAACCACATACAATTCCCCTATCTGACTTGTTTTCCCTTACAAATTCCTACAGATGAAAAATGGGAAGCTTTACGTGGGGTAAAATCGAACATCCGAATCTGAGTGTGAAAGCGTGTGGAAAAGCTGATTTAGAAGACATCCACATGAACCCAGCATCAACTAAGATGAGCTGATTTTGCCACCTTTAAGAGCTGGCCTCATCAAAACTGATCCCTGCATTAATGGTGGCTAAAAATGGGAAAAATAAGAAAGCAGTACCTACTGAAGGCCATACTTCTGTTTACAATTGATCAAACAGAAACTACAGAACTAAAAGGCATTATAAATCTTCTTTTAAATTAAGGCAGCTCTTGTTTGCTTCCTTCTATAGAAAAAGAAACTTTTAACATTCAGACAAAATTAAGTATCTTGGTATGTAATTTTTGCAGGGAAGGGCCAGGGACTTCCCTCCCCTACTGCTAACGATTATTCCAGACAGAAAACCAATGGACACATCATTACAAGTCTATTCACCTGTGCTTGAAAGTAGTTCTCTCAACAATAACAACCTTACTGTGTCTTGTCTAATCAGCATTTTTTGCTATGAAAGATACATTCAATACACTATCTACCCAAAATAGTTTCAAAGCCCATGATAGAGATCATCTGTCAAAAGATCTATAGGTCTATAAAAATACAATTGTCTTGACTAGACCATGATGGTCCAGAAGGTTGCAAATATTGTGCTCATTGTGGAAAGAGTGGAAATCATATTGATCTTTAGAGAATTAAAAAAATAGACCTTGTAAATTGTGTCCTAACAGAACTCCTTGATACAGATATTTGGCGAAATGTTCGTGAGCATTAATTAATAATTAGATGTGAGAAGTAAATTTTCAACCCATGTTTAAAGTAAAACAGGACACATAAAACATAACTTTCCCCTGTTTTTCAGTATAAATGTTACACCCTTCGTGAAAGCAATTTTGTTGGCTTCTTCTTCTATTGTGGGCTTTTGATGTAGAGGATTGATTAAAAATGTGAAAAAACTAATTGAAGAAGGCTGTTAACCAAGGATTAGTAGTCATCATCAATAATCTGACAGTCGGGTCTATATCCGCTTTGGAGAAAAAAACGAAGTTTTTTTTCCATTAATGAAAGAGGTCCCCAGTGCTGTGTTCCCAACCAATGCTCTTTACTGTATTATTAAAAGATGGGTATGTGCATTGCTCGGTATTAAGCAGACTTACCATTCGTTGTGGGGCTTGAGTTTCACTTACTCTGCTAACAATGACACAATGGCGAGGACCAGTAATAATTTAGTAAATTCCATTGCATGTTTTGGTGCTAATTGAAATTTGAAAAGTCTAGTGGTCAATGTAGACACATATAAAATACTAGTTGTAGACTGACTGCATGAGATGGAAAGAAAATTCAGACTGAGCGTTGGAGAAGTACTTGTGCAGGTTGAATATTAAGGCTTGTTGGGTATCTGATCACAAGCACCTGGGGTGGACAAGTCCTCTGCCTAAAAGCAGATTTTCCGCCCTCCATTCATCCATAGTTCCGAATGGTTTTTAATCTGGTTTAGTGGTCTGCTTATTAAGTAAATCACCAGTGCTCTTTACATGGCCAAATTTGATAGTTAACATACAGTATCTTCTTTAATTCCAGTAAAAAACACCTTTCTCGGGTGTCTTCTAAATGTTCCATGTTCAACTCCAGTGCTATCCTTATGGTTGGAGTCAAAGGGATGGAACTCCTTTTGCAGTAGACAATGTGGAGAGAACTACCAAAATGTACTTGATGAGTTCACTTCTCTGTATAGTTGAGGTGCATTAGAGACTTATTTCTTAATATAAATTTGTGATATTTACAGCACTGTATTGCTAAAATGAAAACGTGTCATATTGAATCTGTTAAACTGTAACATTGGGGATGCGTGAAACAACACTTGAAAAATCGGGCAGAAGTAAAATGGCAGCAACATACCTAGAAGTAAATGTTCAGTACATCTGGGAATCATATATTGATAGTCTTTCCCATATCACCCTCAGTGCTACAGTCTGAAGTTAGGTGGCCTCCTCTATTTATTTATTTATTTTATTTAATTTTTTTACATTTGTATGGCGCTCAGCTACCCAACAAGGGTTTCCCAGCGCCTATTCTAGACTCTATATGGCTGAGATACCCGCCACCCCCTCTCAACACACTCCCCAAGGATGGGAAACCGGAAACCGTTCTTGAACTTTTGGAAGTCGGGAAGGGAGTTACCCTTCCCGGCCGTATTTATTAAAATATGAAACAAAATTAAAACATTAAAATAACAGTTTTATAATATGTACAATTTCATTACCACATTGCGATGTTTGGCTAACCTTAACATATCCTCTAATACAAAGGTTCTCCTAGCCGAACTAACATCCTACAAAACATTTACTTGAAATTTTGAAATTGTACATCCTAACGTTTAAGGGCCAACGGCAAGGTCGTAACCGGTGTCAAGATCCCTAACCCAGACATATCCCCCTCCCTTGTGAGGGGCGGCACGGAGGCATACCTCCAGTGCAAATACCAATTTCCCTTGACTTGACGGGGGCCCCAGTAAAACTCGACGCCACTTAAAGGTCGTACGAGGCTCGTGTGAGGTATCTAGAAGGTAGCGTAGACCCCCCCCCACACCCCACACAACTTACCACATCTGCCGTCGCAGACGTCCTGGCCCCGGGAAATTCCCCAGGAGGGGGCTGTAACCCCTCCTACCCATGAAGGGGCCTTGACCGCCTTCCCTTTCCTTTCGGCGACCCATCCTTAGAAGGGACCGCCTCCCCGTTGAGGGGCCAATGGCCACCTCCCCCGAGCGCCCCCATCCGTAATGGGTAACGCCCACTCATAGGGATCTTCCAATTAGTGCTCACCGATCATGACCTTACCGCCCGACCAAAATAAATACGACAATGCTAACTAAACACTAAATGACTATATCTAACCAACAGTAGTAACAACAACTTTATTCAAACACATGCGTAATGATGAACTCTAAAGCAGAATCACTTTATTTGCAAAACATAACATAAATCGACCATTCTTTATTGCATACTCAAAATCTTCACGATAATACCACAACCTGTAAACTAAATTCACAGTTATCCATCAAACTTTATTAAAACCACTCGCTGTCTTCAGGGGCTGGTGGGTGGGTCAAAATTGGCTCTTCGTTCCGTCTCGAGCTCACGTGCAGCGAGGAGGTGCAGCTTCAGAGCACAGGAACAAGAGGATGCCTTCTGGTCTTGTTTCTCCTTTTATCCGTCTTCAGGGCGGGCGTAAACCCGCCCCTGCCTGCCCCATGGGCGTGGCCAGCCGCGTTAGTGTCTAGGCCAACCCACTCGAGGGCGGGAAAAGGCGCGCCCCGGCTACGCCGCTTCGGGCATACCAGCCGAGACTCGCCTCCCGCCCAAGATGGCTTCCCGGGGGGATCGTGGTACTCTGCCATACGTTCGGGGGGACCGATTGGTCGCCCCTTTCCATATGGCTGAGATACCCGCCACCCCCTCTCAACACACTCCCCAAGGATGGGAAACCGGAAACCGTTCTTGAACTTTTGGAAGTCGGGAAGGGAGTTACCCTTCCCGGCCGTATTTATTAAAATATGAAACAAAATTAAAACATTAAAATAACAGTTTTATAATATGTACAATTTCATTACCACATTGCGATGTTTGGCTAACCTTAACATATCCTCTAATACAAAGGTTCTCCTAGCCGAACTAACATCCTACAAAACATTTACTTGAAATTTTGAAATTGTACATCCTAACGTTTAAGGGCCAACGGCAAGGTCGTAACCGGTGTCAAGATCCCTAACCCAGACATATCCCCCTCCCTTGTGAGGGGCGGCACGGAGGCATACCTCCAGTGCAAATACCAATTTCCCTTGACTTGACGGGGGCCCCAGTAAAACTCGACGCCACTTAAAGGTCGTACGAGGCTCGTGTGAGGTATCTAGAAGGTAGCGTAGACCCCCCCCCCCCCACACCCCACACAACTTACCACATCTGCCGTCGCAGACGTCCTGGCCCCGGGAAATTCCCCAGGAGGGGGCTGTAACCCCTCCTACCCATGAAGGGGCCTTGACCGCCTTCCCTTTCCTTTCGGCGACCCATCCTTAGAAGGGACCGCCTCCCCGTTGAGGGGCCAATGGCCACCTCCCCCGAGCGCCCCCATCCGTAATGGGTAACGCCCACTCATAGGGATCTTCCAATTAGTGCTCACCGATCATGACCTTACCGCCACAGGTCCGGATAGTTGACCGGCTATCCGGACCCCCCACCAAACTCCTATCTAAAGGTCATGTTTCAACATCTTTAGCCAAGCTATGAAGTCTCCTATGAGTAACTCATTCCCCACCCGAGACAAATGAACACCGTCCCCCAAATACATACTGTCATTATTAATACACCCATGCGAAATAGAATGCAGTGCATTGGACCGGAACAACCTACTCACTTTGTTATTAATTTTTTTCACCGAGTGATTTAAAGCAGAAACAGAAATAGCCCCCCGCCACACTTTTCGTGGGATCATATGGGACCACGCAATTGTGCACCCCGGAACTCTCCTCGCTAACCAACTTACAGTGGAAAGCATCGCCTCCAGGAGAAGTCGTCTACCAGTGGTGACCAAATCATTGCCCCCAAGATGTACTATGACTACAGACGGCGGTGACCTCGTCCGCCCTAGCAAACCCTCGAAAAATGATTTAAACTGGTCAATACAGAGACCGCCCTTTCCGTAGAAGGACACACTGTACCCGTATTCCCCAGCCATGTGCACCATGTCACCTGCTTTGAATACGTCCGCGGCACGCCTCACGTATGAGTGGCCCACGACCCACACCTCCTTTTTCACAGCCGGTGATGTCTGACCGCTGTCCCGGTGTTGGGTCGACTGCATAGTCCGCCCCGCCTCGTAGGCTTGCGTAACTGAAAACCAAACAAAAACAAGAAGCGTGAGTACATTATTACAGCTTCACAACATGTGCAAACGCACATACCTTTTATAACAATTGGAGGACCAACGCCCCACACGTTTGACTTGTTCTACATTCAGACCCCTGGCTGTAGCCTCTGTAGCAGCCCCTATCCGAAAGGAATGGGTCCCAAACTCGCCCGGGTTCAAGCCCGCAGCTGTAATTGACATCGCAAGCACCCGCTGAAACTGAAACCTTGTCAGTGGGGTGGCGTCCGCGTGTCTCAACAAGGTCCCCCCCCATGATGCCACCCTTCGTGCCAAATAATCCTCTAAACACTTCACTGGGCACATGGACGACCCGGGAATCCTGTGTATAATTATGCAGTCGCCCATCCCGCTTTGATCGGTCTTGGACCTTACAAACGAGACAATCATCGTCTCCCCTCTGATTTGCACGTGCTCTGCGCACAACCCTCCAGTAACATCCTGCTTGTTCCTCGCCACTAATTCGCTTACCCGCATAGCTCCATGAAATGCCAGCGTAAAAGCGGCTCGGAATAACACTGTCTCAAAGTGAGATGAACATGTTGTAGGGAGTCTGGATAATAACTGGGCCAACCTGTCCAAACCTATCGGGCGCCTCTCGTCTACTCTGCGACCCTCAAGGCGTTGCCACCCTCGTAGCGCTTTTTGCACAGTGAAAGACGCTGTCGGGTCCTGTATCCCATGAGCCCTAGCAACAAAGGAAATGGCAGCCCGATGCCTCTGGGCCGTGGCCACCGATTTTCCCGCCCGATGTAAAGACATCAGAAAGTTCACTACCCATTCCTCTTGCCCCCAAAGCTCATTCCTAGCAGTCCCCAAAAAGGCTAAATAGGAAAGGAACGCCCCTTCATATGCCTTCCTCGTCCTGGGTGCTAAACTCTCTCCCACGAGGTTACGAAGTTCGGGGCACCGAGAGACCAGAGAGCTTCGGGAAAGGGTGCTGGCTCCGGGTCCGCTGTGGGAAGAAAACCCCAGAAAGCCTGCATACGAAGACGAGAAAGGGCATCAGCCGCCTGGTTCATTATCCCCGGGACGTGTCTTGCTTTGAAAAGCACATTCAATTGCATACATAATAATACAATTTCCTTGAGCAGTCTCAAAATCCATTTGCATCGTGCTGCCTGGCTATTGATACACTCAACCACGGTCATATTGTCAGACCAGAATACTACAGAGTGATCTCTGAACCCTTCAGGCCACGTTCTCAGGGCCACCAAAATGGGGAAGAGTTCCAGGAAGGCAATGTTACTTGTCAGCCCACTGTCTCGCCACCATGCCGGCCATTTTTGTGCAGACCATCGAGTACCGAAAATGGCGCCAAAACCTATACTCCCTGCCGAATCTGTCCATAGCCCCAGTTCCTCAGAGGACACGGCCGGTTTGTTCCAGACGACTCGACCATTGAAATCCGCCAGAAATGCCAACCAAATGCGCATGTCCTGGCGGACCTCGGCCGAGAGCCTTGTGCGATGATGGCCCTCCTTCAGTCCGACCATGGCTTGAGCGATCGAACGGGAAAAGGGGCGGGCCATTGGTATAACTCTTAGGGCAAAATTCAACTGCCCCACTAACTGCTGTAATTGATGCAGCTTAACCTTAGCTTCACTCATACACATTTGCAGGGATGCCCTGAACTTTAACACTTTATCACCTGGTAAACGGAAACAACCTTCTCCGGAGTCTAACTCGATCCCCAGAAACTCGAGGCAAGTCGAAGGACCCACCGTCTTACCTGGTGCCAATGGCACGCCAAACTGATTCATTAAAACACAAAATGCAGCCAAAGCTTGCCCACATTCCGGATCCCCGGCTGCCCCCAGGAACAAAAAATCATCGAGATAATGCATCACATGTTGGAAACCCGTCTTTTTAGTAAAGACCCATTGTAGGAAACTACTGAATTTCTCGAAATAGGCACAAGAAATAGAGCATCCCATCGGCATACACCTATCCATGTAAAACTGACCCTGAAACATGAAACCCAGTAGACGCTGATCGTCTGGATGTACCGGGAGCAACCGGAACGCTGACTCGATATCAGATTTTGCCATCAGCGCCCCGGGCCCCAGGCGATTCAAAATGGCCACGGCCTCATCGAAAGATGCGTACCGTACCGAACACATTTCCGGGTCTATCGCTTCGTTTACGGAAAGACCACGTGGGGCTGACAAATTATGTATCAGCCGAAACTCACCCGGGTCCTTCTTGGGGACCACTCCTAACGGCGAACAAACAAAGTTAGCCACCGGGGGTACACTAAACGGACCGGCGACTCGACCTCGAGTAACCTCCTTCCGGATCTTGTCCTGTACCACGGCCGTATGCTGCAAGACCGATATCTGATTTTTGCATTTTTCCACACCCTGAAAGTCCCCTACTGGGATGCGGAAACCATATGAAAACCCGTTCCGCAACACCCCAGCAGAAGTACGATCCGGGTATTCACTGAGCCAGGGAATCATTGCCAAGGTATCAATCGGGGTAGGTAAAGGCGCCCCTCGGACTATGTTAGACCTGTTTGGCACCTCCTCTACCCCCGTTATCACCCGTTTTGGCTCTGCACGTGGACTCAGGATGGGATGATTGCCCACACCCACTACATTCGTGTCTAAATTTGCACGATCCCTGGGGCCTAGTACATTTACCCCTGTTAAAGTTCCAACAAACCCCTTTTTTACCTGCATTACCGGTAGGCCTCGAGTGATTGTCGGTACCCGTACTTGATCGAAAGGGCGTCCCCGCATACTGACGGGAGGATTCGCCCACGTTACTCCCTACTAATGGTACTTTCAACATACCAGTATCCTTCATTCTGGACCAGGACACAGAATCATAACAATCCCACGTTAAGTTTTTATCATGTTCTTTCGCTTTTCTGAAAAGATTATCATAGCAAAACCAATGATTACCCTCGTGTGATACCGAGTACCCCATGATCCGTGACTGATAACTCGGCAATTCGGGTAGCAATTCGGGCCTCCGTTCTCCCAAGATCGATGTGAAAATCCCCCACGCCTTGCCCCAATTGCCAATGTTTTCATTAACCTTAAAGGCGGCCATCTTTGCGCGCCAAACACTCGGATGCATGAGGTCCTTCTGACTTTTAACATGCTCCATCTCATAGTGATCAGTAAGCAACGAGAAGATGTTTACATATTCCCCTGCCCATATCTTTTCTTTAATAGCTAAAGGGACATGCTGACCCAACCTCTCCCTTCGAGAGGGTGCCGACTCTTCCCTCGCAATCGGCAATGGCCGCTTACCTGAACCGGACGCTGTCTCTGCGACTAAAACCGTCCCCTGTGGCTTCTCTACGGCCGTGACCGGCGCGGACACCCTCGCTGCTTCTCGAGTTTCCCGCAGTTGCTTCATTAACACCTGCGCATCGACAGCCGTGGCGCCCTCGCCACCTTTACCCAACCACGCTGCTAATTGTGCTGCCAGCTCGGGCGGCATATCTTCCCCGGACACGGGGGTGACCACCACGGGAATCGGATTCCCTTCCTCCGGCACAGGAGTGGGTGCTTCGAGCGGGACACAGGGACCCGGGATATCTCCCCCAGCTGCTCCCCTCCTGGGCCTCTTGCCTTTTCCTCCCGGGGCCGTTCCCTCCAGAGGACGTTTCGGGCCCCCTTCCTCATTTTTATCCATTCGCTTCTTCAGGTCGGTCACCTCTTTCATGAGAACACGCAGCATCTGGTCGGTAGTCATTCGCTTTCCCGCCTTCTTCGGCATTCTCCAGCAGATTATCTAGAAAACAAACAAGAGGATTACAACGCTCAAAATTGGCTCTTCGTTCCGTCTCGAGCTCACGTGCAGCGAGGAGGTGCAGCTTCAGAGCACAGGAACAAGAGGATGCCTTCTGGTCTTGTTTCTCCTTTTATCCGTCTTCAGGGCGGGCGTAAACCCGCCCCTGCCTGCCCCAAGGGCGTGGCCAGCCGCGTTAGTGTCTAGGCCAACCCACTCGAGGGCGGGAAAAGGCGCGCCCCGGCTACGCCGCTTCGGGCATACCAGCCGAGACTCGCCTCCCGCCCAAGATGGCTTCCCGGGGGGATCGTGGTACTCTGCCATACGTTCGGGGGGACCGATTGGTCGCCCCTTTCCAGTCTCTCAATACTGGGAAATAGAATACAGCAAATCATTTATATAAACTCTGACAGGTCTACCAGGGTACAAGGCTCTGCAAATGATTACTCCATTTCCACTAGACTACTAGAACTTGGCATATAAATACAATTACAATAATGCCTACGGCTGTATGCTTGGTTTAGGCGGGCTAGGTGCCATCAGCTGAAGCTATATTGTCTAGTGTGAAGCCTTCTCAAAATTATCTTACTCTCAATTTTATTTTGCCATTGTTTCTTTCTACCATTCATTTTTGCAATGTGTTACATTTTGATTTAATGTATATACTTATATGGATATTTGTTCTAAATAAATATTTTGATTGATTAATGGATTGATTGGTAGAAAATGTTGCCTTTAATCAGAATAATTTTAAAATAATTAGCTACACATGGTAAAAATATACAAAGCAAGGAAGGCAAGGTACAAACCAATGAGGGATAGAACACAAAATTGTAAGCACCTTCCACTTCATATCACCATTAATGTACAACGGATCACAGTTCATTATTTTCCACAAAACCCACAAGCGCATTCCCACAATCATGTAGACACATCAAAAATGTGTTTTATGTAGGGAAACTCAGTGAAAATGTATGATTTACCTAGATTTCCAAGAGTAGTCTGGGGAAAGTTAGTAAATGCCCCAACATCTATGAATCATCTCAAGTAGTAGAAGTAGTCCCAAGACGAATTGATTTCTGACATTTTCATAAAATGTTTGGTGAAATGGATCCTTCAACAGTCAGTCACAAAAAATTGTGCACAAATCTTGGAACTTACATTTGAAAATATCAAATCCCGATTCATAAAACCAGTATTTGTAAAATTTCACTTACTCCAGTGAATCAATTGTTCTGTATTGATTTTGCTTCTTGTAGAACCCTATGTGGTGCTTACTCCATGCTTTGTGTGGAATATAATGGCTCCTTTAGCAGGAGCATTTAAATGACACCCATCTCACTCCTAAATTATTTTACGATGCATTATTGTGTTAATGTCACCACCAACGATACTGTCTGCAACATATGAACACAGAAATTGTAGTACTCATTACTTTTTCTTTACCACTTTTTTCAGCTCTTCAGAAAAATAATTATGACTTAAAGCACAGACTCCTGTGAAGAAAGGAAGACTTCTTCTGCAGATCAAAGACCAACTCATTGAAATCACATGCTGTTCGATAGTATAGCTCACTGAAGCTATGTGCTGTAGCCAGTAGTGTACATGTGTAGGTTTCTGGATATGCTGAGATATGCCTAACGTTTTGTAATTTGTAAAGATTTACACCAGTTTTAAGTGTTTTGACAACAATCACAAGTTCTTTTTTAGACCAACTTCACGTAGGATTAATTGAACTAACCATAGGAGATTTATACGTTACTATTTTAGAGGTAATAATATATTTATAAAGTAAATGTGCAATCACATTATATGTAAAATAGATTATAAAAGAACATTTGTTTATTTCACTTTCGATTACATTTTGAAATCTAAATAGGAACATGAGACCAGCAGGGGCCTGTTTTCTGATAATATAGCCATGTTTCTATATTGTGAACCCGTTACTTTCATTTTCACACAAACAGTAATCACAATTATCCACAAACCTCATATCAGATCTGAAACCTTTTAAGAAACAATGTTTCAATAGCTTTTTTGCATTTTTCTGTAGGTGTTTCATTTAATTTTACAACACAAACATTGAAAATTTGGTAAAGAGGTTAGGAAATTTTTTCAGGATAACCGGCACCGGCCCAAGACGTAAGAGCACAAAAGTTGGTGTGAGAATTTTTCGTAGAGATGAGCTGGCAGAATCACCCATTAAAGAACAAAGTATAATCAAATTAATGTTCAAGCAAGACAAATACCTTTTTACAATAGTCATCATTGTCATTAACAATCTTGACAACATTTGACATACTGTTTTTGCTTATTTGAACTTTCTATTGGTCAACCCTCCCATCTTTTGTCTATTAAAATATATCATTGAAATATCTAAAAGAGTCCTCAGTGGAACTAATACTGGTCTAAAATTTTTGTCATGAAACTAATTTGTTTTGTGCCAAGAAAAGCATATTTCTTTGATTATAAAAATCAAAGACTGAAGATGGAGGCTTCAGCTGTAACCAATCCTCAGTGCTGTATGATTTGCTTGTGTGGTTGCCTGCCTCTGTCAAGGTAAACAGGAAGTGGAGAAGTGTGGCTCAATGGTTAGAGGAGGCATACCCGGAAGCTGAGGTCAGACCCGGGACCAGGGTTCAATTCCCGACGCGGCAGGGTCTGAGCCCAAGTGTCCACGGACTCGATAATTCTCACTTCGGTGCCTACTCGAATCACGGGTTCACACTCTGCAACTCTGGGCAATAGCTTGCTTAATCTCCACTATGGCCCCCCGCGGCGGGATGCCTGGCTTTCACCTTGGGGATGCCCAGTATGGGCTATCTCACGGGTTCCCAATGCAAGCGCTGGGACACCCCGTTGGGGTAGCCGTGCGCTATATAAGATACACTAAAAAAAACAAAAACAAAAAAAAACATAGTTTAATTAAACACACAGGAAGCCTCCTTATAGTCTTTGGCCACTGTCTTTGGAATTAACTAGACCGAGTGGTAATATATCAAATTACCAACCTCAAGTTCAGGAACCATCTTACAACATATCTCTTTAAAATGCCGTCTGCACATCAGCGTGTGAACAGGATGATCCCTCTACCCTTTTCATGGACCAGGAGGCACAAATTACCACAATTTCCTCTGGAAGACTCAGTATCGTTGATATTGTTCCCAAGACGTCTGTAAGATAAACCTGAACACTGAACAGGTTTTGTTCCCATTCACCACCATGTATTTTTCAAGACCCAAAATTTCGAGTACGTTCCAGGAAGTTTGTTTGAACTGTCCATTCATTTGGAATTCCTGATTTGAACTGAGTCTTAAACACAAGCCATCAACTGGCTGCAAAATGACATGTTTAAGGGTTATACAAAGTCTTAAAATAAATAAACGAGAGTAAGAAAAAATGTCTGCAATTATATTCCTGTTCCTGGGCATCACCTTTACGTCATTTTGCATAGTCTTGGGGTAATTGCAGAAATGGAAAGAGAAAGGAGCTTTTCACACTGTACAAATGGCACAGAGCACTCCTGTATGTCGGCCTTCAATTAGTTCTCAGGCAACTGAATACATTTCATGGATGATATGAAATATGTGACATAAACACAATATCATGAATTTCAAAGATGATTGATTTTTCTTATCTCTGAGGTCAACACTAGCCATGTCCCCATCAACATCGTTTGTTTTCGCTTAGTCCTCTACAGCCATTGCTATGTGCTCATTGTAGAAAACCTTACTCATTCTTGGATTGCCCTTCTATTTCTAATTAAGTGGTCATGTCTACTGATCTAGGAGCAGTGGAAGTTTTGCAAAATGTAGTAGAAAGTTAATATGTTAATTAATAATATTTTCCATGATCAGAGTGAATTCTATTCCACTGTAATAGACAAAATTGTTCCTGGCCATTGCTGGGCATGTAAAGAAGTGATCAGGGTAGTACGCAAAGCCCGAAATAACTCTCGAACAGGTAATACAACTATATTCAAAACTACTCTCTGTATTGGAGATGTATTAAAATAAGAGAATCTTTTAAACTGATTCTTTGACTTCACTTTGCAGGAAAAAAGTTGTTTATGTGATAAACCTCTGAAATTAATTTGTTTTGTGCCTATAAGGCTAAGTACAATAACGTATTCTAAACAGAAACAGGTTTAAAGAAATGTAGTTTTTGTTAGAGTTTCTAACACAAGACCCAACGAGGATGTTCACATTAGCTAGCTGCAAGCATTCACCTGAAACCTGAGAATTGCACTATCTCTTTGCATATTCTTCACTTACTCTTGGTAAAACTGTCTAAGTGAAGAAATTGACCAGGGATAAATATGTTTGTCCCTGGAAGGCTATGAATAGAAGGCATTTAATCCTAAATCAAGAGATGTTTTAAACTCAAAGTACCACACTCTGCTGGCATTTCTAAGCAAAGGCCCAAGCAGACTGCAAGGCCTCATATTTAATCAGATAATTGGTACCTGGCACAAAAGCACCAAGCATTTTAAACACTCTTAATTAATTTTCAAAGGTTTCCATATGATTTTATTAATTACATTATATGTAAACTAATTTGATTTTCATGAATAACCCTGTCTTTCAGAATTATTGGATGCAATTATAATATGGCCGGGATGCCCGTCACCCCCTCCCAACACAATCCCCAAGGATGGGAAGTCGGACTCAGTTCTAAACTTTTGGAAGGCGGGAGGGAGTCACCCTCCCGGCCGTATTTATTAAAATATGAAACAAAATGTAAAACATTAAATAAAAGTTTCATAATCATGTACAATTTTACATTTATTACATTTCGATGAAGACATGTTCTTTGGCTAACCTTAACAAATCTCTAATACAAAGGTTTCCTAGCCGAGTCTATCATCCTGCAAATGCATACATTCTAAATTAAAATTGTACAGCCTAGCTTTAAGGGCCAACGGCAAGGTCTTAACCGGTGTCAGATCCCTACTACCAAAACTGTCGCCCTCACGGTGTGAATGACGCATGCGCAGAGGACTGTACCCTCATTGCCAACTGCAATTTCCCTTGTCTTGTTGGGGGCCCCCCTTTCCGCTCGACGCCATCTTAAAGGTCGTCCGAGCTCCCGTGTGAGGTATCTGTAGGAAGGACAGCGTGGACTCCCCCCCCATCCCCACACTCTCTATCCGCCGTCGCGGATTTCCGGGCCCCGGGAAATTCATAGGAGGGTCATATAGCCGCCACCTCCCCTGGGAGGGGCCTATGGCCGTCTCCCCTTAGGCGACCCATCCTCAGTGGGTTCCGCCTCTCAGTGGGAGGGGCCAATGGCCGCCTCCCCCCGGGCGCTCTCATCCATAGTGGGTGGCGCCCCCCTCTAGGGACCTTGAAATTACTGCTCACCGATCATGACCTTACCGCCCGACCAAAATAAATACGACAGTTGTTTACCTACTAAAGAAGAAACCAGTTCATTGCATTTCCTCAATGTGTCATGACTGCTCACTCCTACCAAAACATTATCCTACAGGCAGAAGTCACATCCATATCTTAAACATTCCTTTACTTTTCTACAAAGGAAAAAAGGCCTACTCAGCAAAACTTTATTAAAACAAACATTGCCATAAGGGGCTGGTGGGTGGGTCAAAATTGCTCCTTGTTCCGTCGAGGGCTCACGAGCAACCAGTGGGTGCAGCCTTCAGAGCACAGGAACAAGAGGACGCTTCTTCGGATTCCCGCTCTGTTTATTCTTCTTCGGGAGGGCGTGTACCCTCCTCCGGTACGCCTACTGGGCGTGGTCTTCGGTGTAGGTGTCTAGGACAACCCCTCTTGGGCGGGAAAAGGCGCGCCCCGGCTACGCCGCTTCGGGCATACTAGCCGAGACACGCCCCGCCCAAAATGGTTTCCCGGTAGGATCGGGGCACCCAACCATACGTTCGGGGGGACCGAGTGGTCGCCCCTTTCCATATGGCCGGGATGCCCGTCACCCCCTCCCAACACAATCCCCAAGGATGGGAAGTCGGACGCAGTTCTGAACTTTTGGAAGGCGGGAGGGAGTCACCCTCCCGGCCGTATTTATTAAAATATGAAACAAAATTTAAAACATTAAATAAAAGTTTCATAATCATGTACAATTTTACATTTACTACATTTTGATGAAGACATGTTCTTTGGCTAACCTTAACAAATCTCTAATACAAAGGTTTCCTAGCCGAGTCTATCATCCTGCAAATGCATACATTCTAAATTAAAATTGTACATCCTAGCTTTAAGGGCCAACGGCAAGGTCTTAACCGGTGTCAGATCCCTACTACCAAAACTGTCGCCCTCACGGTGTGAATGACGCATGCGCAGAGGACTGTACCCTCATTGCCAACTGCAATTTCCCTTGTCTTGTTGGGGGCCCCCCTTTCCGCTCGACGCCATCTTAAAGGTCGTCCGAGCTCCCATATGAGGTATCTGTAGGAAGGACAGCGTGGACTTCCCCCCCCCCCCATCCCCACACTCTCTATCCGCCGTCGCGGATATCCGGGCCCCGGGAAATTCATAGGAGGGGCATATAGCCGCCTCCTCCCCTGGGAGGGGCCTATGGCCGTCTCCCCTTAGGCGACCCATCCTTAGTGGGTTCCGCCTCTCAGTGGGAGGGGCCAATGGCCGCCTCCCCCCGGTCGCTCCCATCCATAGTGGGTGGCGCCCCCCTCTAGGGACCTTGAAATTACTGCTCACCGATCATGACCTTACCGCCACAGGCCGGATAGTTGACCGGCTATCCGGCCCCCCCAGACTCCTCCTAAAGGTCATGCTTCCTCAAACCCCTTAGCCATGCTATGAAGTCTCCTATGAGTAAAACATTCCCCTCCCGGAACAGATGAACCCCATCATTCAGATACATGTGATCACCCCGAATACACCCATGAGGAATACTATGCAACTGCGCAGAGCGAAACAATCTACCAATTTTATTGTTAACCTTCTTCACCGAATGGTTGAGAGCTGACACCGAAAGGCCCCCCCGCCATACTTTCCTGGGAATCATGTGGGACCAGGCAATCGTGCACCCCGGGATTCTTTTTGCCAACCAACTAACGGCAGACAAAACTTGCTCGAACAATATTCGTCTACCCAGAGTCACCAAGTCATTGCCCCCCAGGTGTACTATGACTACAGATGGCGGTGACCTCTGCCGCCCTAAGAGACCCTCAACAAAAGATTCGAACTGGTCAATACAGAGCCCGCCCCTTCCGTGGAAGGCCACTCTGTACCCGTATTCCCCAGCTGCGCGAGTCGCGTCACCTGCTTTGAATACGTCCCCGGCCCGCCTCACGTATGAGTGGCCCACGACCCACACCACTCTCTCCTCAGACGGTGATCCATGACCACTGGTCTCCAGGTACTGGGTCGACTGCAAATTGCACCCCGCATAACATGCTTGCAAAACTGAAATACAAACAAAAGACAAGAAGCGTGAGTGCATGTCAATTGACTTACAACATGTGCAATCGCACATACCTTTTGAAGCAATTCGAGGACCATTGTCCCAACTGTTTTACTTCCTCCGCACTTTGACCCCTGGCTGTAGCCTCAGTAGCCGCCCCTATCCTAAAGGAGTGGGTCCCAAAATCGCTCGGGTCCATGCCTGCAGCAGCGATTGTGAGCGCCAGCACCCTCTGAAACTGAAATCTCGTCAGTGGGGTGCCATCCCTGTGCCTCAGCAAACTTCCCCCCCACATAGCAGCCCTCAGTGCCAAGTATTCCTCTATACACAGTATTGGGCACGTGGGGGACCCTCGCATGCGCTGCACAATAACACTGTTCCCCGCAGCCCCCTGGTCGGTCTTGGACCTGGCTATCGTAACAACCATCGAATCACCCCTAATTAGAACGTGATTCCTGCACAGGCCTCCCTCAAGGTCTTTTTTATTCCTAGCGACCAGTTCGCTCACCCGCATCGCCCCATGGAACGCCAATGCGAAGGCTGCCCGGAACAAAACCGCCTCGAATTGGGAGGAGCATGTCTCGACTAGTTTCGCCATAAGTAGGGACAACCTTTCTAAGCCAATCAGGTGCCTCTCATCCTGCTTGCGACCCTCAAGGCGCTGCCAGCCGCGAAGGGCTTTTCTCGCCAAAAAAGGAACTTGTTGGGTCTTTTACGCCATGCACCTGCGCCATAAATGAAATGGCCGCCCTGTGCCTACTGGCCGTTGCCGCCGACCGGCCTTCTCGGTGTAGAGCTACCAAGAACCCCAGGAAGGACTCCTCCTGACCCCAGTTCAGACTCCCTGTCGGACCCAAAAATGTGCAATAGGAACGAAACGCTCCTTCATATGCTTTCCTTGTCCTGGGGGCTAAGCTTGCTGCCACGAGGTCTTGTAATCCGGGGCACCGATTAGCCAAAGCGCTTCGGGGAATGGGGCCGCCACTAGGTCCGCTGTAGGTAGATAACCCCTGAACGCCTGCATATGTGAACGAGAGAGTGCATCAGCTGCATGATTCAGTACGCCCGGCACATGTTTCGCCCTGAACTGTACATTCAGTCTCATGCAAAGCAGCACAATTTCCTTCAACAATCTCAAGATCCATTTGCAGCGTGCTGCCTGATTGTTAATGCATTCGACAACAGTCATATTATCAGACCAGAATACAACAGAGCGGTCTCTGAAATCGTCCGGCCATGCCAGCAGAGCCACAAAAATAGGGAATAGCTCCAGGAACCCAATGTTACTTGTGAGACCGCATGAGTGCCACCATGCCGGCCATGTTTGCGCCGACCATCGTTTACCCAAGATGGCGCCAAATCCCACGCTCCCTGCAGAGTCAGTCCACAAACCCAGCTCGTCCGAAGACGCTGGCGGCTTGTTCCACACTACTCGACCGTTGAAGTCCGCCAGAAATGCCAACCAAATGCGCATATCCTGGCGAACCTCTGCCGACAGTCTCGTGCGGTGGTGTCCTTCTTTGAGACCAACCATGGCTTGTGCAATAGAGCGTGAGAAGGGGCGGGCCATTGGTATAACTCTCAAGGCAAAGTTAAGCTGACCCACTGTTTGCTGTAACTGGTGCAGGGTTACTTTCTCTTTACTAAGGCAAAGTTCAAGGGAAGCCCTGAATTTAGCTACCTTTCCCACCGGCAAACGGAAACATCCCTCCACAGAATCGAGCTCAATTCCGAGAAACTCCAGTGAAGTAGATGGTCCAACCGTCTTACCTGGTGCCAATGGGACTCCAAACTCCCTCATGAGGATGCAAAATTCCTGTAGCGCCTGCGCACATTCCGTGTCGCCGGCTGCTCCCAAGAACAGAAAGTCATCTAGATAATGCATAACATGCCTATGCCCTGTGGCCTCGGTGAACGCCCACTCTAAAAAACAGCTGAATTTTTCAAAATAGGCACAAGAAATGGAGCAACCCATTGGCATGCATTTATCCATGTAATAACTCCCTTGGAATGCAAAACCTAGCAGACGCTGATCCTGTGGGTGTACCGGGAGCAACCGGAACGCTGATTCGATATCTGATTTCGCCATCAGTGCCCCGGGGCCCAGGCGATTTAACATGGTGACGGCATCATCGAATGATGCGTACCGCACCGAACAAACTTCTGGGTCAATAGCATCATTTACTGAGAAACTCCTTGGAGCAGACAGATTATGGATCAGCCTAAACTCCCCCGGGTCCTTCTTCGGGACCCCCCCTAATGGGGAACAGATGAAATCCGCCACTGGCGGGCGCTGAAAAGGCCCCGCCACTCGCCCTAGGCTCACTTCTTTTGCGATTTTTCTCTCTACCACACTTGGATTATGCTGCGCGGATAGCTGGTTTCTACAAAAAGGTTCCCCTCGAAAATCCCCCGCTGGGATGTGGAAGCCGTATAAGAATCCCTTCCTCAACACCCCAGCGGAGACATGATCAGGGTATTTGTTTAACCAAGGAGTCATAGCCATGAGATCAACGGCAGTTGACAATTGTTCACAATGATCCACCTCAGTCCTGCTTGGACCCTCCTTTCCCTCCCGCCCCGTTATTTTTCGATCTACATGAACTCTCCGGGTGTGAGGAATTCCCACAGCCCGCACACGCATGCTTGAACCTACATGTTCCCTGCGGTCTGCTACAGTTGCCTCGATTGAAGCCCCAACAGACCCCCCGTTTTCCACCGCCGGTTTTCGGCTGGTGATCCCCACCGGCGCCCGCTCGAAAGGGCACCGCGGGCTTTTGGCGGGGAACCCCCGACCCACTCCCGCCTGGAGAGGATGTGGTCCCAGGCAGGAGTTGCTTATGCCAAGAAATTGAGTCGAGGCAGTCCCATGTCAGCGAGGAATCATACTCTTTTGCTTTACGGAATTTCATGTCGTAACCTTTCCATTCATCCTCCTCATACATTTCATAAAAATCCATTATGCGAGTTTGATAACAAGACAGTTCAGTCAATACCTCGGGCTTACGTTCACCAATAATCGCAGTAAACATTGCAAAGGCCTTCGCCCAATTCGTTATCGTCTCCTCCACCCTAAACTCAGCCATCTTGGCGCGCCAAACGCTCGGGTGCCACAAATCTTTCTGAGTTTTGACATATTCCATCTCGCGATGGTCAGTTAATAACGAAAACATATTGACATACTTGTCTGCCCATATCAATTCTTTCGTGGCAATCGGGATATGTTGTACCACCCTCTCCCGTCTTGAGGGTAATGAGCCCTCCCCCGCCAGCGGCAAAGCGAGCTTACCCGGTTCGGTCGGTGTTCCCGCCGTTTTCTCGCGACCAGCCTCCGGTCCTTCCGGTATCACCTGTGGGGAAACAAGAGGAAGATTCGCCTTCGCGGCATCTCGCGACTGCCGCAACTGCTGGATTAGTAACTTGGCCTCTTCGGCCGTGTCTCCGGGCGCCGTAGCACCCCCTGCCTTCTTATTGAGCCATGCGGCCAACTGGGTGGCCAATTCAGGAGGCATATCCTCGTCGTTAGCAGGCGTAATCACAACCGGGATCGGTTGACCCGCGTCTGGGATTGGTACCGGGTCATTAGCTGGTGTGACAGGGGCTACCGGGGGTACCTCAGGGACCGGAACCTCCCCTGCAACCGCCCTCCTCTTGACCCGTTTCCCTCTACCCTCGGGAACGATTCCCGGCAAGGCCGGGCCTATTACCTTCTTAGGGTTACCAGGCTTGTTCATTGCGGCCAGTTGCTTCTTGACGACCGCCAAATCTCGCCCAAGCACTGGGACTTGTCCGACTTTTCGTTCCATGCCCGCAATTCTGTTCACCAACATGCGTAGCACCTTGTCTGTCTCGGAACCCTTTCCTGCTTTCTTGCCAGACATGGTCTCGATTATCCGCTCCGAGTCGATCAACACGGTCCTGGATCCTTCCCTTTTAAAGTCACTGCAAGAAAAAACACAAGGATTACAAGTTCTCAAAATTGCTCCTTGTTCCGTCGAGGGCTCACGAGCAACGAGTGGGTGCAGCCTTCAGAGCACAGGAATAAGAGGACGCTTCTTCGGATTCCCGCTCTGTTTATTCTTCTTCGGGAGGGCGTGTACCCTCCTCCGGTACGCCTACTGGGCGTGGTCTTCGGTGTAGGTGTCTAGGACAACCCCTCTTGGGCGGGAAAAAGCGCGCCCCGGCTACGCCGCTTCGGGCATACCAGCCGAGACACACCCCCGCCCAAAATGGTTTCCCGGGAGGATCGGGGCACCCAACCATACGTTCGGGGGGACCGAGTGGTCGCCCCTTTCCATTATTTATATTTATTTATTATTAATGACCCTAAAATAAATTATAGTAGTTACCTGTGGAATCATAATAGTCAGGGACGTAAACATCTGGGTATGCGTCTGCCTCTCACATGGCCTTAGTGGGCTCCCAGAGGAGGGGACCCCAGCAGGCCCCAAAATCTGCAAGCGGGGGAAGGGAGGGGCACGCCTCTGCAGAGAGTGATTGGGTGACGGCAACAGGGCGGCCTCCAGCTCGTCGTCAATCCTCATGCTCTCCTAAATCCCAGTCCCTTAGAAGTCTTTCAATCTCCCTGGTTGCAGTACTCTGAAGCATCCCACAAAACTTCAAATCGCTCTCTAGAACCTCAGACTGCCACACCTTCAACCATCTTGCATCTTTCTGTCTCCCTGCAGCACTCTTGAATTTAATACAGATTTTCTGAAGATGACCCAGAACTATAAATCACCCATTCAGCAGGGAATCACTCTGTTATGCTTTAGTTCACTTTTAATCATCCAAATGGCCCGTATTCTCTTTAAATCACCTGAAGAACATTTGATCATGCTGCTGAACCCGAAGTCATCCTACATAACTTGCTATCAATTTACAGTATACGAAATCACCCAAAGGAATAGCCAACTCCTAGTGCAGCAATCTCAGTAATTCTCAAAACCCCCTTGATCACCCTTTCGCACTATCATCCAGTGCTCTGTACGGATTCAACACTCCAGTTCAGCATGCATTGCTTTGGGTTAATTGGCGGTACGGCCAATCACACTGAAAGGCTCTCGTCAACCATTGCATTCATTCATTAGTAATCACCACGCAGAACTCACAATCACCTCACAACACTCTGAAGCACACTACAGCATTCTCAGCTGGTTTACCATGGGCTCCTCAACCTTCTTACTCACCAATTAGCACTTTTACAGGGCAAATAAATAATAAAAGGCGCACAGAATGATGCAGCCACTTAAGCCACAGGTCTAGTCTGGAAAAAATACAAACCTCCAGTGCTTAGGAAGTATATTGAATCAGTTAAAACATGTTCTCTTTTTCTTTTGCTTGTCTCCCAGAGGTCCCGTCCGGCACTGAAGTTATTTTTATCACGTTTTAGCCCTGAGACAAGGTCATTTCTATGTCATACTAATAACCTTCATTAGCTAGGTTACTAGAGCTAACTGAACAGTGTGTTTTTTTAGCCTCTACTTACTATTCTATTCCATAATAACACTGTCGGTGTAAAAGCCATGTCCTTAGTATAGCTGAAAAAAAGGAATCTAGCCTTATAAAGATAGTGCCTGCTTTTTATGTATCTAAAGCCTGTTTTCGATTTGTAGCTTTGTAAGCGGTGGCTTTATTGCGTTTTACCAGAACTGAATAATGTGTAATAAGATTTTTTAGGTCTTTTATATTTTCGTCCTTAGAGCCAGTGAAGTGCATATATTTTCTATTACATAGTCTATACGTTTTGGAGGAGTTGATTGCTCTGTGCATAAACCAGAAAATGTGTTTTAGAAATACCCTGAATATATTTAAGTATATTTATATATTGGTTTGGCGGTTTGCTATTCTGATCATGTGTTTCAGATATGATATTAAAGTTAAAAATAACCTTGATTGTTGTCTGTTTTTATTAAATAACTTGAAAAATCACTGCAGCAGCCAGAGTGACGTGCGGGGTGGTGTGGTTTGTGTAGAAGAGCATAGCTACTGAGCTCCAGGCTCAACAACATTGTCGCCCTATTTTACTGTGACAAATATCCTCAGTGATCGACATAAAAAGTAATCCATGGATAAAAATGGGAGAACTGAGGACATGCGGTATAGCGATTACAGCTACTGAACTTAGAATTGGTGACCAGGACTGTACTGGCCGTAGCGGGTACTGGGCTTTCCCCGGTGGGCCGCTGGGGGTGGGGGTTGTTTTGGGCCCCAGGGGGGCGTTTTTGATACCAGGGCTGGCAATATCGTCCGCCTGTAACAAAATCGTCCGAAGCTGGCACTTTCATACAGCTCGGCAGCACCACCCTGCCCTCCAAGGGGTGCGGCAGAGCAGTTTGCCTGGCCCTATTTCGGTTCCTAGTCCGGCCATGCTGGGGACACAGGTTCGTACCCCGGCTCCGGCTCAGCAGTCTAGGATTGTGAACCATCTGCTTAATCACTCTGTACATAAAAAAGGTACAATTTAATCCTGTTCTAGAGGTGGTAACTCTATCAGTAATACTCCATATATGAACCCAGCGAGTGCAGTCATGCTGCGGGTACAGTTCCTCTGTTCACCATGAGGAGCCTAGGATGTAATGTGGCTGGTTTGGAAAGAACTTGGTGAAACATCTTTCTGCTTATTCAATCAATGAGTTAAAGTCAAATAAAGCTCAACTTCATGATCTGAGTTACCGCATGCATGTGCTTCAGACTGGACCAGGCACACATCCACCCCTCAGATGGCATGTGTAGCGTCTCCCCCAGCCCAGCCACACACGAGCTGGGGTCAAACCTTACTTTATTATTCAGCATATGCCCACACACTGAACAGTACGTCATACTTTTTATTGACCACACCCTGATACCTCCCCGCCTATTACTCAATTCTTGTCTAGTATCTGCCCAAGAACCAGGAGGGTCCTAGTGCGTATAGTCTCAATATTCTACATCTCCCCCTGTTAAATAAATAGTGGCAACCAGCATTGAAAATCACATCTATTCAATTTGTCTGCGAGGCCCACGCACTAGTCTGCTAGCTCGGGTGACCCGAGATGATTGAGGTCCAGCCTGATGATGCAACAGCGACTAAGGCTCAGGCGCTTCAGCTGGACCTACTGGCGGGGCCAACTAACACATGGTTTCAGAACTCGACAAACTTCACTTAGGTGTTTAAAATGTGATGTGATCCAAGTGATAGTCTGTCTAGGATGATGAGCTGTCACCATATGCCCTTTACATGCCACAGCCTGTAGAGGCTTATCGGCTAAAGGATTGTCTGTTTTTCATTTTCCTCTCTGTTTAACCAGTACCCAGTCTCCTTCATCATCTTCTCACTTTCCTTTTTCAAGTCACGCCGGTGTCTCAAACCTGCTCACTGATCAATTTGAGGTCCATTGAGGTAGTTTTGTTCTGATGGCTCTCCTAAATAGCAAGGAGGCTAAACTCTCACCAGTTCTGGAGTGAGAAGCTGAACGAAAGGCCCAGAGGGCCTGACACATGGCTTGGTTCAGTTTGATTCCTTCTGTGGAATGACTTTCTTGAGGGTGCTCATGAATCTTTCAACTATACCTTTGGCTTGGGGCCAGAGGGGTATGCTCTTTTGGTGTTTCATGTTGAATCAAACACGTAATTATTTAAACTCTCTGCTATTAAAGGGCAGGCTGTTGTCAGAATTGTTATCAGATTTGAGAATTTCGGGTATGCCCTACATTGCAAAGATGTAATTAAGTCATTCTATGCCCATGTCATGAGCTGTTGAAGATAGGTCTTCCACTAAAGGAAAATGCTAATATTCGTCTATGACTACCATGAGATGGTGTCCATTCCCTAAAGGCCCAAAAAAGTAAACAGCAACCCTCTCCCAAGCATGGACAGTAAGGTCAGACATTGCCACTGGGTGCTATGTCACCTTAGGACAATCACTATTGCAGATGTGGCACGCCTTCAGCTCCTTCTCGACTTGCTCATGAGCCGAGGGAACCACACTTGATCTTGTGGGACTCTTCTGATGGCTACAATACCATGATGTTCTCCATTACTGTCTTACTCTTCAAGGTATGACAATACTTGATTCTCTTAGGATCATGCCTTCTTGGGTGAATGATAGCTCATTCTGTACTTATCTGCATTTTTGAAATTCAACATCAGCAGCAAGAGGTTGGGCACTTCTTCTCCATGACTGCGTAGCAATAATCTCTTTTATAATGATTATGTCTTTAATAGGGTTAATGGCAGGTCTGATTTGTTCCACTGACTGATCCACTGGTGTGTTGGATCTCACAATGAAGTTGATATGCTTCAGATGTCTTGGATGTCAAACTGTTATGATGTAGTCACACTCGCGAAAAGTAATCTGCTGGGTTTTGATCTTTCCCTGGTTTGTGCAGAACCTCATAGTCATATTCTTGAAATCCTAATTCCGACCTCCCAATGCGAGGGGACATCTTTGACTTCGGGTTTCCAAAATGTGTGAGTAAAACCTGGTGGTCTGTGACAACAGTAAATAGCTTTCTATGTTATATTTGTCCTTTTGTTCTCAGTGGGGTGACGCTCCTACACCTAAGCGGAGGAGCTGTCTTTCACTTTGCAGCTGGCAATGCAGCCTGCCTCAAATGGGCCAAAGACCCCCCTGTAGGCTTGTGCAGTGAGTGACTGCGCCCGCCTGCAGAGATGTCCGGGGATGTTCATGGGAATCCATTGCAAAGAGCTCCCAGGGGGTTGCACTGACGGGTGTCTATTATGAATTACTGACGCTGCGGCTAGAAATGTGTTTTTATTCTACTTTGGCCTGCATTATGAGTTGGCAGCTGACTGGTGGATAGTTTTATGTCACACTGGCTGATCAAATCTGACTCTGCGGGTGCAATTTATTGAATGCAATAATTACCACCCAATTACGAGTTTACCTCAGATCATAGGAAATTACGTGCCGATGTTGGCGCTTATGTCTTGTCTGGGTGTTTACCACATATTTTTTCCTTGATAAATATCATCAGGTTTGACCACTTGCAATGTATGTGATATTTATCGCAATATTCATATTTCCTATAGGTGCAGTAACACAGCGATCAGTGCTACCACTCAAATTTCCACGTATAAACTCAAAATCTAATTAAGTTTACCAGAGACGAAATCCTCCCTGTATCATGCGAAATATTTGCCCCTGGTGAAGCACGGAGTCCTACTGCAGCCAGGAACACGGCTTATTAACCCCGGCGGGGACCAGAGGGCCAGGCAGACCTTGTTAGTACATCAGTTGCAATCAGCAGCATCACATGGTTCCATGCATGTGAACCCACGTCTTTTGATATTAACTTTGCAAATCATTTTTCATTTGCAGACTATCTCACTCCCAGGCAGGAGTCGAAGCTCCCCGTCAGCCCTGTTATGTTTTTTGTGCCTCTTCTTGCATCATCACCCTTTCCTCTCTATTCTTGGAACTCAAGTCATTTACAACTCTGGAGTCACAGTAGGAGTGCGTGGAATCGAAGCAAATTATTTCAAAAAAGACTAATAGAAAAGATAACTTGTGCCTTGGCGTTTGGATCTCATTTCCAGAAAGCACACACTTGGTTCAGGCAAGTTATTAAATTGATCTTCGTGTATCAGCGCTGACATTTCAGACTCACGAATAAATCGAATAATAAAAGTAAGAACCTGACTTTTAATTAGTGTTTGATGACACAGCCTTGCAATTTTGCAATATTAGGGACTGTCTTACTATAATGTCACCATCTGAAAATATACTTTGCATCAGCCCAGTCATAAACTTTGAATGACAGAATATCAACCTTAGACGAATACTTCCATACAGAAATTGGGCAATACGAGCGCATCCATTTGCAAGCACTTTGCCTCAATAAAAAAAAATAGCCTTCAATTAGTACATTTCACCAGACCCAGAAGAGGGGGAAAGTGAGTTTGGCTGCATACAGAACTTAAAAATAAAAAAAACTGTTAAAATGTGATATTTGTAAATGGTGCATATCTTAGCATGATTGAAATGAATGTTATTGCTCGATTACTTAAGATCGTTATAAAAGGTTTTAACAATGTGCAAATACGCAATTACATTGGTCAGAAGTATTGCTACTAAAAAGTGCTTTTAGGCCCCAAATGACATTAAAAGGGTAAGAATTTTCTCAGTTGCATACATACATTTAACAAACCTAGATTTCAATAGAAGAATCTTCCTATTGAGGCATGTAATGTATGGCAGGAGGCATTGTACAGATATTCAGAGCTAGGAAGATCTGTTTCTACAGAGATTTTCATCGGTGTATTACTTGTGTAATGGCACAGAGAATGTGCAACATTGACTCCACATGATGGACACATAACCTGCAGCTTTTATCAGTCTATTACAATCCATGGGTGGGCTTGATCTTTATAATAAAATATGCCTAAATAGCAATGACATAGTTTTAACTTGGTGCAGTGAGAATGGTTGTCAGGGGTACTCTTGTTCAAAGCTGATGGTGTAAGAGTTAATGACAGACTATGCATGTGAACGTTTTCTGAATGTATTCTTGTCCATCATCCAAGATAGATTTCATGCTGATTTATTTGCTATCCTTTTTAATAGAATATGGCGGTGGTGTTGGCCAATGCTTCTTCTATTTTAAGTATTTTTAGTACAGACCGTGAAAGGTCCTGCCACATATATTTGGACAGATGGTTCTTGGTGATGATTTCTTGCCAAAATTGGTAACGGAGCAAGGTATCATAACTGGACTTTCATTTGTGCATGTGTTTTGTGAAGGAACACAACCTTTCACAGTTTGGATTGCACACACCATATTCCTACCTGATTTGTGTATTCGTGGCATTTGATGGAATACAGAAGACACACCAGTAAAGTTTAGAAATGAGTATGTTTATGGTTGAGGCTAGAGGTTCTGGCAGTCTGCCTTGGCCATATGATAAGATTGGTTGCAGTTTACTTCGCATTACCTTAGTCAAAGGCTCCAATGATGGACACAGATGTCTTGTTCGTGGAGACTTGAACACATGGCTCAAAGAGTTGGCTTTATCTTCTAAGGCTCGTTTATTGTAATGGGAAGTCCCTCTGTGGTCAAATCTTATTTCTAAGTATTTGTATGCGTGTACTTTAGCAGTTTTATCTGTATGTAAATGCAAGGAACATTTCTTGTTTAACGAGAACTGTATTGTCTGCATAGTGCAGACTAGTACGCATTAGTGCCTTTCAGTGGATCTGCTGGGACATCTTTGAGTGAGTCATAGTGGTCCACAATGAAAAGGCTGAACAGTATGGTTGCTAGGACACAGACTTGCTTGAAGTCATTGGATGTTTATATTTTCCTTGATATTTCCCCTATTACCTATCTTGACCTGAACACACATGTAGGTGTCCAGTAGCTCAATGTCTTTTGGCAGGGACTCTGGAATATTCCACTTACGCAGTTTTGCCCAGTGTAGTTTCCTGGGAACTTTATCAATTGCAGCTTTAAAGTCTATGAAGCACTTGCACAATAGTGAATTTGTAGTTACCACGTTTGTAGTAAGAATGGCCACACTTAAGTTGTAGATCTGTATGACAACTCCTGGGTGAAAACCAGTGGATATAAAGGGAATGGGGTATTGTTCTGTGGCCCAAATCTCGAGATTGACTAGGATGCAGTTTGCAAAGTATTTTGGATCAATATCAGTCAATGGTATCAAGATATAGATTGCAGGAATTTGGTTAATGGGTTGAAGTTTGTTGCTCTGCCATGAATGAGGTATGATTGCTTGAGTTGAAAAGAAAAGTAAGCATTGTAGCCAATACACATGGTCGAAGTTGAAAGAGCTGTTGGTAAGCCATTGGAACCTGGAGCAGTGTCATGTCTTCTTTTTTGATGATCAGAGCCGTTAGATATTTAGTGATGGTAAACTGCTCTTTCAGCATGGAGCCTTTTAGATGTTGGTTGAGTTTGCTATTAATTTTCTTGGTGAGAAAGTTTTGGATGCACAGCACACATTTGTGTTGCTATGCTAGGCTTCCAAGAAATGTATTCAATGTTCTTCGGAAACTTTTTGATTTTGCACAGTTGCATGATTTTTATCATTCAGTTCATTAATGGTTTCCCAAATCAACCTGGAATTACTTACGTTACTTTCTGATATAAGTTTATTCAATAAGCTAGCCCGTGCCTTTTTTGCATTAAAGATTGCTTCCTCATAGGATTTTTGCATCTGTTTCACTCTTAATAGGCTGAACTCTAATGGGTTTTTTGTTTGTTGTGTGACTGCTATGTGCAGGCTCCTTTTCCCTTCATTTAATTATTTGCTGAGTCACGAAGAACCCTCTATGATTTTACTTCGGTGCACGGTGTTTCTTTGATATATAACACTATTAGCCTCAGATATTATCTTTGTGGAAAATTCTTCCTAATGAGTGATCTAATTGATGGGCTTAGGCTAGGTTCCAATTCCAAACTTGGATCAAGTAGATCATGTGGTTTGCCAATCCATTTTAATCTCCATAGATTCTCGATAGTAATGTTGCCCATTGCTGGCTGTTAGTTTGCAAATCTACCATTTAGAGTTCACAAGAATATTGAGTGGAGACCTGTGATAAATGCCTTTCCTAGACTGTCACTTTTTGAAAATGATGAAACAGTTTTGGAGATCCTCCAAAGCTCATCCAGCATAATGGTTGCTTTGCTATTGGCCAGAGCTTTCATGAGATTCAAATTAAATTCACCTGCGACTATCCAATTGTCATCTGGAAAACTAATATTTAACTGCATTGATATTGATTTTATTTGTGTTTATTTTTTATTTTTGGTGCAGCCATAATATAAATGTTCATAAATGGCAGTTTTCGGCTTGAACTGTTTGCATGGAGCTATCTAGTGTCAAGTGAGTGGCACAGACCTTTTTAGCATCCCTGGTTGCATACTGGTTGAAAGCCAGGCAGTGAAACATTCAGTTTGCGCCAGGCTTCCTAAGACAAAGGTAATCATGAGATGCCAGATAGGTAGTGGCCTCTTAGTTTTCAAGTAGCCGGGTGCAGCCGTCCAAGTTCCATGAGCAGAATTGTTTCAGAAATGCAGGTTTTGGAAGATCCTTCTGCAGTTGGATTCAATCCCACTTTTAATTTTGTTGCTCTCAAGAAGGAATGCTCACCTGCCTGCTATCCAGGCCTTGGATATTGGTTAGTCAAATCTCAAGATGTTATCTTGACGCTGTATTGTTCATGTTTGTGCTTACAAGGGTTCGAAAGGCAGGGGTAAAATGGGTGATCAGTTTATGACCGTAAATGCTTGCCCCAACTCATTGAGGTTTTTCACTGAAATTAGTTAAAAAAAAATTCTATTTGTGAAAGATGTATTGTTGGATAGAAGTCAGGCTGTAGTCTACTGACATTTATTCCACAGTCCTTGAAAATGTGTTTTTTAGGTAAAACATATTTATTATTTAGCCATGTAAGGAGGAGCCCAACTGACCCTGGTGAATTTATTCATGAACTGTGAGTGCATGGACAAGAATTTGATCCAGATTATGTTTTCAGATTTGAGGTATCTTAATTCTGAGTGTGAGTTTTAGAATGTTTCCTCTATTTAGAGTATTGAGAGCTCCTCTCAGCTTATATCCAGAGTATACAGTTAGTGGGATTTGTTGTGTTTCAATGGCGGGAGACTGGCTTTGGAGCTCTGAGGGAGGTGCTATCTCAGTTTGACTTTTCTTTGTCTGGAGAATAATGCAGGGCACAGCCATTGTAGGATGTTCATCTGAAAAAAGATGCTTTTTTCAATTGGCAAGTAGTTCATGTTAAGTGCTTCTGTAATATTACTTTCAAAGGAGGTACCTTTGTTTTGCACTATTGGGATTAAAGGAAGTAGCGGCTGCTCAGTTGTTTGGATTGTAAGAATACACAGTGCCTAGCAGTTTTATGGGGCATCCTATTTGGTCTTGGTCATTTTGATTTTTGACATTTGCTTGAACAGTAACCGTTTCTCCTTTATTGACGCAGGTGTCAAGGTTATTTGGGTGCGATTTGGGTGAAGTGACAAATTTGAACTTCTACCAAGTCAAATTTGTCTGGTTCACCCAGATGACCAACTGCTTTTAATAATTTAGGCAGATATATTTTCTGTTCTGCATCTTTATTAACAACACTATGCATTGTTTTTGCAGGCATTATCAATGCTAGATCAAGGTCAATGATGGCAAATTCTTGAGTTTTTGTTGAGATTTTTTATTTTTGGGATCACGATGTTTAAAAGATCTTGTAAAGAAGTGTTTTGTCATATGAGACCGAGGGCAAGAGTCTTTTTTGATACCTCATCCAGGGAGTTTTAAAAAATGTTAGGTTCTGTGCGTTGATCTTGTTTTCCATCTCTGGGATTGAGCTTGCCATGGTTTGAAGTAGGTCAATCTGGAGCTCCAGTGTGGTTGATTGTAAAATTAGAACATTTGCTGACTCATTCAATGTTGACAAAACAGCTAACCATAGCCATGGCTAAGAAGCCAGTTAAGAACTTTTCCTCAAAACAGGACAAATTCCATCCACCTCTAGAGGCATTTTGATTTGATTCGTATCAAGACTTTTAACAAAGTGTGGGAGCTATTAATGTAAAAGAGGAAAGTGGGAAATTTTCCTAGGATAAATTATGGCTAAGGAAAACTGTGGGAACACCGATGTTGGATGTTCTGGAATGAGCGCCGCTGCTAACTGTTTGGGAGCTGAGTGGTGTTACATCAGATGTTACACAGAGGTTTGGCATGGGCACTGTAGGATCTTGCATTGGACCATACTGTCTATTTTGCTTTTTAAAGTATTCCTCGATTTGTTCATTCAGGTCAGATTTATTGCTGGAATGAGGGACAAATTCCACAAGACATTTAACCCCATAAGCCCTTGTGTCTATATCTGTAGCCCTCTTTTGCAGATTGTTCCTTTTATGTGTGCGGAGAGGGGCTGTCCTGTTCTCAGATGCCCAGACCTCGTTTTGTGTTGGTTGGAGAAGGAACCAGATTGAGTGATGAAAACAAATGGAGGTACCGTGGAAATGTGCTCTGTCTTTTAAAAGAGAAGGTTAAATTCTTTAGTGAGGATACAGGAAGGCCTTATTCAACAAGAATGGCTCTGAATACTGCAGAGAAGTAAAATGCAAGAGTGTCGTAAGAGCAGACCTGGTGAAGTCAGATCCAAGGATAGCCAAAGGGAGCAGTCTTGTTCAGTTACTAATTGAGTATTAGTTTGTTTTTGAAACACTCGTCCATATAGGAAAGAAAGGATGGGTGGCAGCAGATATCTCCTCTTGTGGGCCATCATACACTGATTCTGCTTAGCATGAATGCCAATTCACAAAAATGCCAGGGATAGCAAAAGTTACATTAAACGCCCTTTGACCTTCGCTTTCACCCACCCACACACAAGCTTACATATGCACACACATTCACGCTTACACACTAACTCTCTCATGTAAACGCACACTCACAAGCTCGCACACAACATACAATTAAAGGCATGTTTTTTTCACTTACCTCAACTACCAGGGAAGATCATATTCCCGCTAACTTTAAGCTATTTACTATTACACTAGAAGCTGAATAATGTTTCATTATTCACTATTAGTGTGATAATAAATTGAGAGAAAACAAAGCAAGTAAAGCCCCAACCAAGGTCTATAATAGGAAGCTGCCACTGCATTCCTGGCACTGATTTTGCCACCTCTGAGGCCAGGGGTCACAAATACAGTGCCACGGCGCACAAGAGGCATGCTAAAGGTCACAGCTGCAACCCCTGACTGGACGCTCCTAAATTAGGTCCATTCTGCCAAGATACATCAGGGAGAAAGTGAGGCTTGCCAGAGAAATGTTTTATTTCATTCCCACCTGTGTTCTCTGAATAACATGTCAAATGACTCCTTGATGAGCCCTCCGAGCAGCCATAATTTGGCAGCAACAAGAAACTTCTGTTGTCATAAATCTATGGTCTTACTCGTCGATCATCAAATAGTGCTGCACTGGCCTGGGCTTGATAGGAAGTGAGGAGATAGGGATTTGGGGGACAGCTGATCACCGGGAGGTCTACCTCCCAGGCAGATTGGGAGGGTGATGCAGTCCAGCGACTGCCAATTTGTTTGGCTAAATGTGTAATCCAATATAGCCCAATATTATTTCAGGGGAAATTTTGGGCACCCTGCCACCATTTTAGGTTCAGGTGACCTGGTGGCTGGTGGAAGAGAGGCTCTGGTTACTTTTTGTCCCCTTCATCCTATCCCTTTAGATTTGGCTTCTTGTGGTGTCTGTTTGAGGGTTATCTTTTTCTTTCCGGCTCAGTTATTGAGACATGTGCACAGGAGTTGGCAGAAGTTTGGTTGGCATTGCCAGTTGGTGAGCCATGTGCAAGGGGAGGGAAGGCAGGGAGTTCAAGGTTCAGTTTACGACATTTGTTTACTTACAGGTTTATAAACGCAGTCTTAGGATGTAGGATGTAGGTTTAATAGAAAGTTGGCAATGTTGAAATGCAATACATTTAAAAGAGTTGGCAGCTGGTTGAGTATTTGGGGGGGCTGTGGGGGGCAGTGGGGGTGAGGGCCTTGTTTAGTTCACTTGATGTAAAGCTTTAGTTTTTTAAGGTAGATTGCCAGGACATTTTGTGATGTGCACCTCTTTCAATAAAGTGCAGTTTCTCCCACAATTAAAGTGGTCGGTTGTTACGTGCTGCACCCCTCCCTCATAATGTGGGTTATGTGCTGCACACTGCACTGGAGCTGTCTCCCTGAGGTTCAGCAGCTGCTGTATGCCCTGCTCACTCAGTACACCACCACCAGCGTCATCACCGTCACTGCCTGAGTTGGCAACCCCAGACGTCTGGCAGGTGGGTAGGGGGCAGGAAACCAAGGAGGTGGGAAAGCAGCTGCCTCTACCCAAGGGAGCATGAGCCCACCCAGCCGCTTCTGAGGTGATTCCAATTACTCGGTATCCAATCAGCCAATGATCCAGCACAGCTCTCAAACAACCCTCCCAATTCATCCCACTTAACCCAAGAGCTGACTTATTTTTTTCAGTGGTGGGGCCCATAGCACCGTGAGTCACACATCCACACTGCTCCTAGGATCAGTGAAAAAACAGAAAGCGAGTTGCTGGACAGCAGAGCACAATATTACCCTAAATCTAAATTTTGTACATTATATACATATGCATATAGAAACAGTTTATCTAGCACTTTAGGAAATGACATCAAGGCACCCCACTGTTTTGGTCGATGGACCAGCTAGTAGAAGTTAGTTGATGGAAATTAAGACCAGCTTAATTACAATTTTCCCATTAACCTTTATTTTTCTACCTTGTCATAACTTTTATTTAAACAAACACATAACTCATATACATTTATTGAAAACCTTTATATAGATTTAGTCAAAAAAAAGAAAATAGCATTTTAATTCAAACTTTACCATTTATTAGTACATTCAAGAATTAGAAATGTAGAAATTATATTACCAGTTTGCAACAGACGATGACAGGATTAAAACGAAGCAGGTTCCCAAGCTGACTTTCTAGCCTCCTCGATGTCTACCTCCCATCAGGACTCCGCATTCAATTTTTTGCCCTATCAAAATTTAAAGTCCAAAAATAATTCAAAGTCTTTTCCGCACCAAAAATTGTTCAGTCCAACAGCATGTCGCGGTGCGCCATATAATTCAGGAACAAACAACTTTCGATCTTTCATACAGGTTCTTTTATACCCTTTTCCCCTAACTATCTAACTAAAATTTGAAACTTTTAGGTTCCATACTCATTTCTCATTGGTCCAGCAGAGGGGTGATAAAGATCACCTCATGTCCTCTTTGTCCAAACGGGTTTTGCATTTTGCTATATCATCTTCACATATTCTCACACGGTCAAATTTGTCCGTTTTGCAATCTGACATCCTGTCCTTGTATCTTTTATACATCATGAAGTTACAGCACGCAAGTTTCCCAGGTGCTTGAATTCAAGCATCTTTTGGCACAACTCCGGTGTCCTAGGCCACCCTGACCTTGACATCTCTACTCTGAACACAGGCCGTTCAAGCATCTCTGGCACAGTCGCGCATGCGCAGAGCCACTCTTCTCGGAGTCTCGCATAAACAACCATTTTCGAACTGGCCTCAACGGGAAATAATATGAAAATAAACACAACAAAGGTTAGATTTAGAATTTTAACCCTTCTGGTTACCTCCCACCATTCTAATTTTTCCCTGTTAGAGGTTACCTAGCCAAAAGCAACACATATGCAGTATTTACCAAATTTATTCGTTTTGCAATACAGATACTTATAAAAGCACATATGCACACCTTTATTTAATAAAAAAATATATTATGGCACTATATTAGTATGACGTCTTCACATTATTAGTACATTAATTTTTGCAAGTCAGCAAGTTAGTTTTTCCCACGTGTACTTATATTCGGTGTATGCTTTTGGTTGATTAGTTATCATGCTCCACACGATTTATACATATTATTATTATGAGGTTTCAATTTTGCAAGGGGTACACACAAAGTCTTTTCACTTGCCCCTTCACCAACAGTCGGGCCGCCTGTCAAGCTTACCCTGAAGGTTGTTTTGGGGGGCTAGTTAGCAGGCTGATGCTACCGCTGCTGTTGGTGATGCCGCCAACAGGCTATACATATTGTTTGTTCTGACTGGTGTTGCTTCTAGCCTGTGCAAAGTATCATTCATTTAAGAAAGAATGTGTTGTTTTTCTTATTTGTGTTGTAAGCAATGTGTAATGTAGATGAATGATAATTATTATGAAAAAAATTTAGATAATATATGATTACAGTATAGCTAAAAATGTCTGCCTTTCTTTCTCTATGAAGAACTTAAAATAATTGAATGTCGCCATAACAAGCAACATGAAAGACATAAGTCTCCAGAACACCGTATAAACTTTATATTCTGAAGAAGATGGAGTAATTAATGTTTACCACCGACACTCGTCATTGCTTTTTTGATGCCTCATAATCAGCCTTACTCTATTCCAGTTTGAGATGGAAAATGGATCTATATCTGTGAAGCAAAATATTGGATTGAGTGGAATTGTTTTTCAAAACTAATGATTAGGACTTTTTTATTTGCACGGTGATGATTTTTGTTATATAAAGCGTTTTATTTATTTAGGTTATTATGTAAACATTTTTAATAAATTAAATATTTGTATTTGGTTGATATACATTATTGCACCGATTTACGCAGCATTTTTATTAGTTAAGAACTATACTTTTCTCATTCCTTTATTTATACTTTAGTCTTTCTACATGGGCTTCTTTCTCTAACAGGGATTTTCTTGTTTGTGGGTAGAACATGCAAAACACAAAGAAGCCTGGGGGTCTAAAGTAAGAGTCAAGTATGTACTCTAAACTGGTAAGACTGAAAGCCACAAAAGTGTGCAAAGGAAACCCTACAGTCATATGCCAAGTAGGTAACTCAGCGCATCAGACCACTTGCGAAAGTAGGTGAAACCCAAAGTCCAGAGATGGATTCCCATCAAAGTCTTGTAGGTGATCAAATGTTATCATCTGGTCATCCAGTGGTTGGGCTAGTGTGTCTCTTGATCACTGAGACTGCCTCTAGACCCACCGTATAGGACTGGGATCAAAACCCACGATTGCCTGTAGACCATGCGTGTGATCACCCAATGGGATAGGTGCAGTGCCAAACTAAAACAAAGTGAGTGTATGAAAAAGGTTAAAAATAGAATAAAGAACGAACAGCGAAATGACTTTAATAGCTGTAAGCCTTTTACTGATTAAAAACACAGAACAGCGCAAAAAAACAGTGTAAACAAATAACTGCTTATGGGGCCGACATGTTTCTGCCAAAACAGGGGGAAACCCTCCCAAGTCGTTCTTCAGGGCCTCTGTTCTTATAAAGATTTGTGCTACTGCTAGTGCGTGATGCACGAGAAAATAATAATAACCATATAAACTGTGATTAAAGTAAAACAAAGGATATGTGTGTCTATTCCTTCAAGCCAAATGGTGTCTCAATGCAAAATGGTATACATGCAAAGGGTCACACTACTTGAAAAAATAAAATAACAAAATGAACAACAAGGAACACATTCCTTACTCACCCATAGTGACAGGGGATAATACCTCACCTCGCCTGGACCAAGCTCAGGATGAAGGAGGCCACGCTCTAAAAGGGTAAGGAAAGAAAAGGTACTCACTGCACGGTTCCTGGCCAATCCGGAAGTGATGTCACTTCTGGCCCCTGGTGCCAGAATGTGAAATCACCCATGACGCCTGACTCAAAAGCCCAGCTGACCAAAAAGTGACATCACCAATGACTCCTGACCTGGAAGTACTGAGTGGAAATTAAACTATATATGAGGTTTACCCATTAAGTGACATCACCCTTCGATTGACTGCCCCACCCAAAACCCAACCCACCATGCAACATGCAGGAAGTACCTGGTGACATTAAGGGTTCCAAAAGTCCCAAACTAACTATCTGGCAGATGCATCAAAGTTATGTTTTGCGAGTCCTTAATAGCGAATTTTAAGGAATCGCTATTAAAGATTCGCAAAACGGGATGCATGTAGGAATCGTAATGTTATTAGCGATTCCTACAGATTCCTTATTTGCGATTCGGTAATAGCTAAGCCATTCCTTATTAGCGATTAGCTATTACCCAATCGCTAATGTTCCGCTATTTCAAGGGTGCCAGGGTGTCCAAAGGACACCTTGTTGCACCCCTGAAATGGACCTGTGCACAAATGTTACACTCACACATGCCCTAAGGGCATGTGTGTGCGCCACATGTAACTTTGAAAAATGCACAAAAGTGCATTTTTCAAAGTTTTAGCAAATTACCACGAAGTATAACTTCATGGTAATTTGCTCCCCCTTTTAGCGAAATCGCTATTTTTTGGGGTTTCATGCATTGCATTTAAGGAATCTCATTTTGGGATTCCTTAAATGCAAGAGCAATTTAAGGAATCGCTATTTAGAGGTTCCTTAAATTGCGATTTCTGCATTTGGGATGATGCATCCCAAATGCAAAAATACCAGGAGCAAACGACCAGATTCTGAGAATCTGCCCATTTGCTCCTGGTATTTTCTTTGATGCATCTGCCTGTAAGCTCTTTAACATCAACACACGATGTAGTGTGTAGAAAATGATACAGTTGGTGACCAGCAGCATGAGGGATCCAAAACTCACAAACTCCCAAATCCCCACTGTGCAACCCCATCCCAGCATATAATGTGCAGGAATTGCAGGAACTAGCAACTTTCAACATAAGGGTTTCAGAGACCAAAGCTGTACCAGCCATGTATGTCCACAGTGTTTTTTAACTCCTTAACTGTAAGGCTTTTCCAGTGCTGGGCCATATTTTGGTATTTAAGGTACTTCACCCTTAGACCTCTCTAACATTTTTCCACATAAGGTATCCACACTAACTTGCATCCAATTTTTTCTAATATCCTAGGCATGGTGATCCAGGAAAGCTATACATTTCTGAAAAGTAGACATAATTCAGAATATAGCAAGGAGTCATTTGTGTAGATCCCTCAAGGTTTTCCCAAAGAGATTAACTGTTGACTAAAAAGTTACAAAAATTAGTAGAAAAAGGCATGATTAGTGTTTTCATCTATAACTTCTTATCAAGATCGACAATTTACAAAAGCAATACACAGTTACATCTGTCAGACCTTTCTACTTATTGCAATATATAGGGTTTGTAGGCTCTTCAAAAATGTGATATCCGGAGCCATCCTTGTAATGATTTTTCATTGTGAACAGACTATACAGCAGTTCATATGGTAAAATGTAAGAAATTAAGCATGGATATGAAGGAAAGCTACTGAGATGTACAAAACGTCGTGGGGGATATTCTCAAGAACAAACAATAATTATTGCTTACCTAGGTTAACGCAATTTGAAATAACGCCGTCTATCGCAGGAAACTATCGCAGTGTTAACGCCGTATTCTCAACACGCCACAAACAGGTGACAGTTTCCTGATAACGTGTCAAATGTCTGCTTTAAAATTACTGGGACGCCGATAAAAAAGGAAACCCGAACGTGAAAAAGTTGCGATGGGCCCAACAGCGATAAAAATATCAGTGATAATAAGCGCCAGGGTTGCTATTCCCCCATCAGGTTGGAAAATTCACAATAAAAGCTGCAAAAAAAACCCCATAAATAAAAAAAAACAACTGAGAAGCACCATGGAGGAAGCTAGAGCAACTACAGAGGCCAACCAGAATCCCAGAAACCCCCCAGAAGACCAGCCAGGGACCTCGGGGAAGGAGAAGGGCAAGGAGAAGAAGAAGAGGAACCAGCAATTCAGTCCGCAGGAAAACAAGATCCTGATTACGGAGGTGATAGAACACCACCAACAACTGTTCACCGCCTCCACTATGTCATTATGAACTAAAAATGCAATATGGCAGTCCACCTTGGCCAAGGTGAATGCAGTTGGAGTGAAGAGAAGGGAAGTGGACGACTGTAAGAAGCGCTGGAATGATGTGAAGCGCAACACCAAGCTGAAACTCGCTAACAACCGGAAAGTCGCAATGCAGACTTGAGGTGGGAGTCCAGCGAAACAGCTGGAGCTGGATGAGATGTAGGAAATAGTGTCCACAGTCATCCGTGGGTTGATGGTGGCAGGAGTTGGGGAACTGGACACTGCTCAACATGACCTGACCCAACAGCAACAGGGTGAGTAACGACCAGGGACTGGGGGGACGGGGGTAGATGGGCACAATAGCACACATGCACAAGTAAGTATAGCACAGTGCACACCCACAATGACTCTGGATCATGTCCCTGATCTCCTTGGCATACAGCAGCAGACAGAGAAACAGCAAGTAGGCCCCCATTGACAATATGCCCAGAGGGGGCCCTCCCCACACATCGCTAATTTCACAACAAACCCAGGCACATGTGCTGAACCCAGGAAAGCTGCGGGTCCATGAGCCACGCTCACAATGCAAGTGACACTGTATGACGATTAGCATGGCTGCAGTCCAATCATCATGGCATGGTGCATGCCAGGACACTGAGGTGGCTGAGTGTGGACCACATCCGTAAAGGAGCAGGTCACACTCTGACACATCCACCTGCCCAAACACCCCCTGACGTTAACAAGACATCTGCGGACAAACCATGCACAAGAGTCCCAACTCCCTCCAAGAGCCCAATTTATCCATGTCTGCAACACTTTCAGCACTGCATGAGCACAGAAGTGAAAGGCACACCGCCTGAAAGGGATAATGGCCAGCAAAATTAGGGCTGAAGGGGGGACTCTCCCGCAATGCAGCACACACACATAAGTATCAGAGCACATCAACATTGACAACAATGCAGTGCCGACTGCAACACTTTCACAACCGAGCAAAGAATACAACTGCTGCAGCTTGTGTGTAGACACGGCCAATCACATTTGGCATAGCAGGAAACTGCATATCCCCTTTACATTGCAGAGGGAGAATCAACACCTCCTGCAGAGCAGACCGTACATCTCTTCACTGAAGATGAAGAGGACCTCCACACCATCGACACCGATGCCCTCCAACAGCTCATGGACACCCTCAGCACCCCACCCCCAGGAGCAGGGCAGCCCATCTGCATGGAAGAGACCCCACCCCTGCACAGACAACATACCGCTGTCTCCCCGGACCCCCAACACATGGCATTCCAACACAATGTGTTAGAGGGCCAGAAGGAGATGGCTGATCAGGTGCGGGTGGGGATTTACCTCATGGCAGCCAAACTAGATGCCATATGTGGGTGTCTAAGTCCCATCAGGGACCACTTACAGTCCCTAACAGACACTCACAGTCTGCTCCATGCTCTCCAACAAGCCATGGCTGACATCGCTGGAGTCATGACTCTGAGACAAGAACAACTGTCTAGTCAGAGTGGATCCAGCGATGTCACCCGGGAGTTGGGGCACATGCGGAGGATCATGGAGAACATGGAGCGGATGCAGGTGGAGAGAATGGCTGCCACGGCTGCACAACAGTTAGATGTAGGTGGGATCTTCCATGCCCTACAGATTCTTATCATGGCATTGCTGCCACAAGGCCTGGCGCAGATGAATGCTGCAGCTACTACTCCATCCACATCTCCGCCCCTGATATGTCAGTGCGTCACAGTGCAGCAGACAATCCACCTCCGGCCCCTGATGTGGCACTGCCACACAGTGCGGCAGACATTCGACCTCTGGCCCCTGATGTGTCGATGGACGGATTTAGGCCCAGATCCTTGTACTGGGGTGAATGTATGACATTGTTCTACATTCTGTCCATCAACTGTGTTTTTTGCAATTTTCACCCCGAGTGTGCTGGGTATACTCAGACGTGAGTCCCAGGCTCTCCACACCACTGGAGTCAACTATCCAGGCTGATGAAGGCTGATAGCCAGAAACCGGTCCTTGGATGCTTGATTACGGTCTGGGAAAGACATGGCTTGGTAGTTCGGACTGGACTGTTCCCATGAGGCACAGGGTCAGAGCTGATTTGCATATAGCCAGTGTCTAACCCAGGGTGGTGTGGAGTGCAAAACAACGATGGATTTAGGCCCAGATCCTTGTACTGGGGTGAATGTATGACATTGTTCTACATTCTGTCCATCAACTGTGTTTTTTGCAATTTTCACCCTGATGTGTTAGTGCCACACAGTGCTGCAGACAAAATACCACCACCACCCACATACGAGGCACATCACACATCACAGAACGATGATGTGGATGATTCTGCCATTCTGGTAAGAAGGAAGCAGTAGCATTCATCTCCGCCATATGGCCTGTGGTTCTGCCCTCTGCATCATGCCCTGGAATAAAACCTTACACTGTCCCCAGATACAGTCTGCGACACTCACCTTGGCCCTTGACATGGACTGCCAAATTTGGTTTGGTTACCAAAGACACAGCAATCAGACTGCGGACTGAACTCTTCCTCTTCCGATGAACTTTTCAATCCCTAAAGAACTCTGGCTGGCCCTCCATGGGGCAACAATGTAAAGTGGGGTTTACATGGCCATGTACTGGTCCAACTTCAACACTCCACCGAATGCAATTAAAACATTCTAATTCACACAGATGTGTCATGTTTATGGTTAAGCAAGTATGCGATTGAGGCTAGGCCCTTGGCTTATGCCGCGGCAGTGAAGAAACACACACAACAGTTGGCATGTATAAGCCAAGACCCCGAGTGGTCTTGCACTCCTTTATTTTTCCACTTGGGTGAGCCCGCCCTCCGAGTGCAGGCTACATTGCAACATTGTCGATTAAGGTCCGGTGGGCGCCGACACTACAACAGAGACACGTGCCATAGTTACTTTTATGGCCAGCCCAGAACTGAACTGCCCTCAGAGCCCAGAACTGGACCACACTGAGAGCCTCGGGCCATTTCTTCACACTCCTCATACGCCTTTGCATGGGCCGCCGATGCGGCGCTGGGATGTCGTGCACTTCGGAATACGCCTCCAGACGTTCCACCCAGGCTTTCCAGTGTCCTGCCTGGGACGGGGGTGGCCCCGTGACTGTGAAGGGATCCAGTGGCGTTACCGAGGACATGCTGTGAGGCGGACTTGTAGGGTAGCCCCACGGGATGATGGCTTGCGGTGCACTGAGTTAGTCCCACCTGAAGAGCTGAGCGGTGTGCAGCCTGCGATGATTCATTGGCCTGGAGGCTGGAAGGTGACTTGCGATGCACTGAGGTAGGCCCACCGGAAGAGCTGAGCGGGTGTGCAGCTGGCGATGATGCAGTAGGCCTGTTGGGCCGGACTGCAATGTATTTGTCTGAGACCTGCTGGACCGCAGTGTTGGCCGAAAGGAGCAGTCAGCACACACAGAACTCCACGGTGCGGTGCCGCAGGGTGCGCTGGGTTCCTGTTGCATGGAAGCCAGGGATCAGTTGAGGAGGCTGCCAGGCCTCGGGCTTGAAGACTGCTCCGGCACGTGGTGGGTCCTCTTGAAGACATGCCGGTGGCACAGGTGAGCAGTGAGGGATGGGTGCACAGGGGAGGGCAATCACTGCTGGCCGCCGGACAGATCTGGCGAGCAGCAGGCAAGCAGGCGCACAAGATTGCTCAGGCACCACCGGTCACAGCAGGGGCCTCGTGGCAAGGTGAGGAGTGCTGCCCTGGCAGACACGCCCCTGCAGGCGATGACGAGATGTGCGCCGGGTTGCGTGTGAAGTAGCCACCTCGTCGCCAGTGTAAACTTGGCGTTGAAGGTGGTCGGCCACGTGTGTGTAGGCCTATGGTCAGGATATGATGGACACAGAGACACACGTAGAAGGTCCGCTGTCTTGTGCTGCGCTGCCTCAGTGGTAGTCTGGGGTGTCCTGGGGGTGGGGGTGGTCCTGGGGGTGGTGGTGGTGGGTGTTGTGGCCCTCCTGGGTCTCCAAGCTACATTAGTAGTAGCTCCATGGCATCTGTTGGTCTTCAGATGTGGGTCTGGGCTGGGCTCCCTTTCTACTGCAGGTTTTCGTCCTACTTAAAACCAGAAAAAAGCATGTCTTAAGTCTCTGCTGCTAACATGCCTTATAGCCTGATTTTGGACCGCTTTGCCGATCTGGCTGGTCGTTGAGAATATCGCAAAGTGGTGTTATTGTGAGTTTTTGGGCAAGAACGCCTACTCTGCATATGATTAGTGTTAGTTGTCGCTGTCAGCCTTGGTGATGTTTTTAGCAGCAGCTATCGCAGGTAAACTGACAATGTTGGCTGTTAGCGCAGGGTTGTGAATAGGGCGATAAATCTATCGCCACTTTCATGGACGAAAAGTGCAGCTAAATCGGCAATGAGTCCTTGAGAATATGCCCCAGTGAGTTTAGGAACAGTGGTTATTTGTACTTCTCTGAATTTGTGGTTACCCATACTAAAATGTGATTCAGAGGATGTTGTGCAATATGTCTTTTTTCTTGTGCACCAGCATATATTTGGAAGACACGAATGCAGAGAAATCCAATTAGTAATAGCCGTAGTTCGTACACTATTCTGTGTACGAACATGTCTCCTGATAAAAATAGTACCCCACTTGTGTTGCTGACCCTAGCACCTGCAGCAAAAGGTGCCCCAAAACAAGGCCTGTAGACATATTTCATACACTAAATGACACATTTTTAACAATGTGCATAGCTGCAGATTTTGGGCCCTGGCGCCACCCATGAAAATCAACCATGACTAGATATTTCTGAAAACTAGACACCCAAGGGTGTACTGGGCTGTGTTGCTTATGGTTCTCATGGAGGTTTCTCACTCAGATGCCCTTGCAAACATCAAACTTTAAACATTGGCTAAAAATACACATTTCCTTCACATTTCTGTGAGGGAAAGTTCTGCAATCTGAGGGGAGGCAAAATTGTCCTACCACCTGGCATATCCCCACATATCTCAATAAGGAAGTTGACTGACTTGTGTGGATGGGCCTAGTGCCACTGCAGGAAAGGGCCCAAAACACAACATGGACAGATCAAATGTTTCCATTGAAAACCTACCCTATTTTTTCTGCAATTTGAGTAGCTGTCGATTTTGGGCCCTAACTCAGCTGGCACACAGTGAAACCTACTAAACCCACACAGGTTTACAAACTATATACCCGGGAGTGTCCAGGGAAGCGTGTCTTCCATGGATATTAACTGCCTGCAGCCATTACTGGGCAGGCGCAGCCAATCAGGGCCAAGGGCTGGTTCCTGCCATCAGCTTTTTTCCCCTTGAAATAAAAAGTGCCACCAGCTGTCACTTCACCCAATATTGGACATGCAACATCACACCGCTGGGCTCACGCAGCCTACTGGGTCCAAGGACTGGTTCCACCCACCTGATGCTTTTTAAAATAAAAAGGTGAGCTCACCCCGGCCTGTTGTTCGCCTAACCACAATAGTGTGATATCCAGCTAATGGCCACAACACAGCCTACTGGGGCCAAGGTTTGGATCTGTCTACCTGATTTTTTTAAACTAATTAGTTGCTCCTGCAATCTGCACTCCCACCCATCACCATACCAGACAGTGGTCATGTGGCGTTTAGTTAAAAATAAAAAGCCATTGGAAGGAGCCCTCTGCATCCTCCATCAACCTATGGTTACTCGCCTCTGGCATGTCATGGCAATGGAACTTCTTTCATGTCGGGTGACACACACAGAACCCAAATTCATGCGTATCTTGCAACCACTGATCGGCCACTTCTCCAAACTGCAATATGTTTCCTTCAACCCTCCTCGGCTTCCTGCCCTCTAATTGTTTGGGGACCTTTTGCTAGTTTAGGGTGCTGAAGCCCCATGGGACGATCTCCAGTTTGACACTACAGAGAACCTGATGTCTACCTCTTAACCCCCTATAGAAAGCCTTGTTGGGCCCCACTTGAGATAGACTCCCTTCTCCTATCCCCCTCTTCCTAGCTCCCTGTCGTCCTCCTCTACTTTTCCTTTTATTCCCTTTCTATTTTTCTATTGCCACAGCTATTGCTCCTTCAGCAAGACACAGTTACGATCTTAGCTGCTATGCTTCTAAAAATGTGGGGCACAATGCTAATGTTCTCACTATACTTGCGTAGCCTATAATGCAATATGTACACTGTTGAAACGCTTGTCATATGTATGCATTCTGTGGTATAAGATTTCAACCTTTCGATAAATAGATTTTAAAATAAATATAAAAAGCCACTGCTGCAGCCTGGTCACCTCAGTCTGTTCTTCGTCTGACTGCATTCACATGATACCCTGCTGTTGGACACGCTCAGCCCATCAGAACCATAGACTTATTCCTGCCCCATATCATTCAACATCTAGGCCATTCCCGCACCTGGGATTCTTTAGCATGGGGCAGTAAACACAAGGGTGACTCGATTATGGCCCTGTTCATAGGTGCCAGCGTCTTAGATGGCATATGTGTGACATAATTATTGTTTCATTGTACATATGAGTGACATTCTACTACCTAATGTGTGACATTTTGATGTCATCTTGCGCTTGACCAGTAGTGGAGATAAGTAGGCAAGTGGGAACGCCTCCAACTCTCGCTCGTCGCCAAAATATGTTGTGTACTGTGACACAAGTATACACTGGAAGCCAAGTAAAGTTCAGGAGTAACTTTAATCAGTAGCTGGTCCAAGTACATGAAGATGGTACAAAGTTAATCAGGTAGGTAGTCCAGGTACACAGGTGAAGTAGATGTAGGCTAGCTGGTACTCAAGCCCTTAGTTCCAGGTAACAGCAAACCCCACCAGGAGCCCATCTCTAACTGTCATTCCTCACTCACACAGACACCCAACATTCCATGCATCACTGCATTCCCAATATTCTACTCTAAACACACACACTGGCTGAGCAGCAGGAAGATAGATAAACTACCTGAAATAAGTAAACTATGCAGGGCATAAGGAAGGGGCCAGTTTTGTTGTCAGGGGCCAGTTTTGTTACTGAGGGTTGATTTTACCGTAGTGTTGCAAAACCGCCCCATAGTAACAAAATCAGCAGGTCACCACTCATTGAGTAAGGTATGGTATGACGTCAGGGCCGGCCTGAACGATGATTTCATGTCAAGGTTGGGCAAACTAAACTGTGCACGGTTGTCCATTATTTCCATGATGGCAGTCGCCGTGGAAATAGAAGACAAACAGCTGCACTGCGAAATGCAGATGGCCATGCAGGGCGATGGTCAAATGTAAAAAGGATTCACATAGAGACATGCCCAGTGGCATAACAAAGGCCCCGGCATCCCCCTGCGGTGCGGTGGGGTCCCTCAGCTGCAGGCCCCCCTCTGCACAGTAGTCAGGCCTCAGAGCTCTGGATTTAATCCGGAGTGGGTGCCCCTCCATGTACCTAGCAGGGGGGCCCCCTCAACCTTCGTTACACCAGTGGACAGGCCTAGTCCAGACCCCAAGCGAGCAGGCCAGCAGCAGCTATTTACAGTCAGTGTATGCATTGCAGACCTGCAAACTGCAAAACATAGAAATGTCACTCTTATGTAAACTAGCAACTTGGTGCTGCCAAGTTGTCATTTCACATAAGAGCGACATTTCTATATGTTCTGTATTCCTTTTTAAGAGTTCTGTGAAGAATAACTTGCGGCCAGGGGGTCCTGTCCTCTGAGACATCACTGGCTAGCGTGTTTCTGAATGTCTGAGGAGCTTAAGCTGCTTTAGATAGTTTTAATCCTTTCTGGAGTTATTTGGCGCCAAGTTTCCTTCCCAGGTAGTGACTGAGTGGCCTGGGAGTCTTGGTTGTCAGCTCTGCTAAGAATGGGGCACTCGATTGGTCGCACTGCTCCTTCTCATCGGGCACGTGTTGTGAAATGCCTATTCCATGTGACCGTGTGCCTGAAAATCAAAGTATCATGCATTCTTCCCAGAATGCATTAGTTATATCCAGCAGTCCTGTCGTTTTCACCAAAATGTGTTGATCAGTTTCAGGGGGATTTATGAATCTATTTTCTGTCTTTTTATAGAATTCTGGTCAATATTATCTTGAGTGATGGATACTTGGCTACTCTGCAGTTACAGAGCACCTTACTAATGGGTGTTATATTTGCATCAGTGCAGTGGTTTGTGTAATATCATCCTGGAATGTGTGAAAGACTGCTTCATCTCTGGCGGGGCAGGGAATTTTCTGTAGGTTACCCCCTGATCTCCACAGCAGGAGCTTACCTCGCTAAGCTGCCTAATGAAGGTAGATCAGCTCATGAGGCTGGCAAGGCCAAGTGATGATACAGCAGACTTTATGATTCTGTGAGGGTGGGGGCAGGGTGGAGCTGAGCAGATCTGTGTCCACTCACTCATGGTTACTGTGAGAAGTTGGCCTGGTATATGCTGTCCACTAATTAAAGTGGGCACCTTGCACCAGTCCTAACAACCCTTATGATGTATGAGGTCAAAGATAACCTTTAGAAAGCTATCCTAGTGATAGCAGTGGAGAGCAGCCTTCAGGCTTAATCTTGAAGGAATGTAAAGCAGCGTGTTGTACCAGAATATCATCTCTTGACTTAATTAAATGAATGGAGAACCACACAGTAGTTATATAAAAATATTTATCTATTAATATATTACTTTTTAATATACTGTACCCGAGGGTGGAACACAAAGCCAACAATACGAGATCACTAGAACAGTTGTAAGTAGAACAATACATAGTGGGCTCCAGGGGAGACCAAACCATGGACTAAAATAGTGGTATAACAACCACGACCCGGGTCAAAACCAGGTCTGGAGCACATAGAATCACTCGTACCCCCAGGAACCGCACAAGGTGAGTAGATAGGGAGTAAATAGGAGGACGGGTGCAGTGTGCTAACACAACGGCAGGCTCTGTACAATTCTATATGGAAGTTGCAGTTGCAATTTTACACTCTAAGGACCCTTCTAGGAGGACTTCAAGGAAACCCTTCAGAACATAAAAGATTGGAGAGCCACCCCACCCATATACATCGTAGTACCAGAATTACCTATCCCAGAGGAGCTGGGAGCATAGGCTGAAGTGGCATCGGAAACAGCTGTCGTTCTCTATGGAAGGATTCGAAGAAGTGCTGCTGCTGTGAATGTGAAAAGTGTCCAGTAGAATCTAAGCCTGGATTCTCGAAGGAAGGAACCTGAAAGCAGAGGGGACAGACTCTGAGTCACTTCAGAGTGACCAGGGGCTCAGGAGACAAATGCCCACCGATGCCAGGTGCTTCAGGTGCGAAGAAGGGATGCTTGACTCTGCAGCCACGAGGACCAGGAGATGTCAATGATGACCAGGAGCCAGATGCAAGCTGTCCCAGGAAAGATGTCGAGTGCTGAGGGGTCGGTTTCAGGCTGGAGCCTTGGCAAAAGAAACCCATGCAGGAAGGTCAAGAATGTTATGGTGTGGACCAGCAAGGTCCAGGGGACTCGCCAAGCAATGGGGAGTCGGGGCATGTCTGGAACAACCAGGAAAGCCAAACCGAAATCAAGATGACCCTCAGGAGGACCCACAGGCCGAATGACCAGGAGTTGCGAGGGGACCTTGAGCAAGATTACAAAGTACCAGCCCACGGAAAACTCGGTGCAAGGAGGCTGGAGTTCTTTGGTGCAAATACTGCTCAGGGTTAGGACCACACGGAGTCCAATGCACAACCTTTAGAATTGCCAATAGGCATATGCAACTGCAAATAGATGCGGTGTACAGGAGTTCGGGTTATGCAGTCCCCCCGAGGGATACTGGCTTCAAACTTGCTGAGAGGGCATATCAACCTCAGGAACCTTTGTAACCAACCTCCTGTGTTGCTGGAATCTTCAGAGTCTGCAAGAGCTTAGGAGCAGCAGACTGGTCAGTTGCGTTGAGGTGCCTGCAAATGCAGGGGAGTGACTCCTTCAGCCCAAGGGAGATTCTTCAGTTGGTTGCATGGAGCAAGTGCACAGACAAAGCTTTGGATGGAGAGGGGGGTGAAGTTGGGCCCAGTCAGAGTCCAGCGAAGTCTAGAGTGTCCAGACGGTTGAAGGTCAGTGGTTTCTTCTTGTAGAATCTTGTTCACATAAAATCTAAAGAGCTACAGTCAGGTAGGTCCTTTTGTACCCACAGGAGAGGTTTGGACAGATTCAGGAGACCCTCCTAGGTGAGGGGCAGGACATGGGGGTGGTTACTCCCATGTCCTTTGTCCAGTTTCATGCCACAGCAGGAGTCAATGGCTCCCAGAACTGGTTTGAGCTGGACTATGCACAGGGACACCAAATGTGCCACAGGTGCAGGCTTTTAGGCACTCTCAGAGTGCACCCACCCAGACCCAATACACTAAATCCTGTCTGGGGGTTGGTCACACCTCCCTGTGACAGGATGCCTACTGTGCTGCCTTCCTCTGCTCAAGCTTGGCTCAGCAACAGGAGGGCAGAAATGTACCTCTGGTGGGCAGCATTCATTTTGTGCTCTCCGGGTCGAGCAGGCTGGCACCAGATAGTCCAGTGACCCCACGAAGCTCACTTCAGAAGGGTGAAATCATAACTCCCACACCGGTTACCAGTGTAGAGGTATGATTCCAAGATGTTTGATACCAAACACAATATGTTTTTATTGAGTCGTTTTAGAGATAGACCTTACTGCGAGTTTATAATGCACCTCTACCTTTATGTCCGACTGAGTCACAGACAACCCGGGAGAATGGTCTCTAAAGGCTGCAGAGGGGCTCTGCTCATGCAGGGGCACCCTCTCACATAAAACCCAGCACCCTGCCTTCAGGATTGATAAGGCCTGCTATAGGGTGACTTTTAAGTTTTAAGTGTTGTGACCTATAGATATAGTGAACCTATATCTAAAGTAATTGGTGGAAGCACCAGCTTATACAGGTTGCAGTAGCAGACCTGTAGTTCCATTTTTCATGGCCTCTAAGGGGTGGCATAATAACTGCTTCAGCCCATGGGAGGCCTGTGGGGTATCTATGCCCTGGGTACATGGGTACCATATTCTAGGGAATCTGGAGTGTACCAAAGTACGTACAAAATAATTTGAAGGAGAAATCAGATAGACTGGGGTCCTGATTAGCAGGATTAGCAGGATCCCAGTCAGACTAGTCAAAACAGTGCAACATCAAGCAAAAAGTAGGGTTACCATAAGAAGCAGACCCTACTTTCCTACAGTTACTCACTTGTGACTACACTGAAAAAGATCACCTAGCATTAAAACACATCTGGCACAAGCTGTCTGTAGTGCACTCTAAGGTCATCATTCACTGTGCTTTACAAATTAACACATTCACATATATCATTAGAAATGTGATGCAGAATGCACTATTTTCGCCATATTTTTCAGAATTTTCTTGGGGGGAGCACCCTCCAAAACCCCTCCAAGTTATCAGACTCGCTCATTTGCTCACTGCGCTCAATCTCTATACATTCTATGGGAGGGCTGACTGACAAAATTTGCCAGGGCTGCTTTGGGCTCCCAGTCTGGCCCTGCCAGTGGTTCACTCCCAGCCAGACTAAGCTAGGATGCCTTTGCTGGGCCGGCAGAACTTAGGGACACCGAGTGGTGCTCTGCTAATAAGTAATACAGGAGAAAGTCTGGGACTGGCCTCTCACAACTGACCGCATTGCAATAAATTACTGCTGCTGCAGCATGTGGAGAGCATCTTAAGTGGTCTCAATCAGGGTGAGGCTGCTGTATCTGCGTGCTAAGCTTCATGTTGCTCTGAGCACCCGTGTGAGCAGTGCTTTTAAAGCCTACTGTCACCTGGCCTGCTATGTGTACCCAGGTGCTGGGACAACCATCACTTGACCTTAGGAAGGCAGGGGTTTTTAGTCAACAACTGAATAACATATTGCAAATAGAAAACTAGCCTCGCCGATCAACAACTGTGGGTCACGAAGGTGCTACATTTATTTTCATTTTATATTTTTGTATCTGCAATTTTATATAGCACGGACATGCTACAAAGGCATCAGAGCGCATTAGAACAATAGTAGGGTACATTGGTTACAGCAAGTTTCAGTTATAGTAATTAAACTTGTTTACATCGGTAGATGCATACAGGAGTTACCCCATCAGACAACTGTAAGAGTTGGTCAAAGGTTGAGGTTTTGTAAATTACGAATTCGTTCGTGCTCAGCCTCTATTTTGAGATCGCCACCATTTTGTGTTGCCCTCACTCAGGCAGCTCGGCGAACGCGATGTTTTTTTCGTTTCTGCTTTGCGTGTCAGGTGGCTTCCTCGCCTATGTTTACTAACGAGTGTCAGGGTATGGCCGAGTACACTAATTCCTGTCTGAGCTGATTAATCCCCGTCCGGACTACATGTCATTTCACACCATTGTTTCCTTTAAGTTATCTTATCTGCTGTCCTTCGCTACACATCTCATGCATGCTCCTGTTTCTCGACTGTCCTTCTTCGACACACAGCTGTGTTTTCTCTGCTAGTAAATCGAATTGTGTGGATTCACTTGTGGTTTACTTAAAGGGTCGAGTGACAAACATACTCGGGACCTTGAGTTGTTTTGGACTTAAAGTATTGTCTATAACATTTGCCTATGGCTCATGCTCGTGTGTGATTGCATTTTTGCATTGTGCTGTATGATATATAAACCTGTGCGCCACGGAGTTAAGTGGCAGTCTCTTTTGAACCTCGTTGTATTGACGACTTTTAAGACCACTGTACTAGCTGCAGCTAATAAATACCATCTTCTACGCCAGACGAAGAGTCTGTGTCTCTGTTTTGACAAGGCAGGTGAATCCCGGGGATTTAGGCGTACCCTGCGCCACCGGGCCTTAAGGCTGCGGTTCTCCAAGGTCAAAGGTCGTAGTTAAAGCATTGATTTACTTAATTCAAATCTGGGGGGAGAAAGTACTTAAGTATGGTACAGGGTGATTATCCAAGGTGTCTGTCAAATAGGGGCTGGGCTTGAAAGGTATGAGTTTGTTTAAGTTTATGATGCTCTGCGTTGATAAGCCTATTGGTTCGGAGTGAGGGACAAGATAGGCCTGGAGGCCACAGGTATTTTTTAGGTCACATCCTATCCGACAGGGCAGCTGTCTGGTATGCGAAAGAAATCTTTGGGAGCTTCAGAAAATTGACATGGGAATGCATTCTTCCTCTTTCTTGCCATTGGCTTTGTAACTCACATTTTCTTGCTTTCTGTTTGCTGGATTAGGCTCTCCAGATTCACTTTTCCCTCCCAATGCCAAAATCTTATTTACCAGTATCCTTCTGAGAGCTCCCTTTCAGTAAACAGGCCTGTAAATCTTGTTTTTATCTTGTCACATTTGCTGTCCATTCAAAGACAGAGGTCAAAAGTCAAGCTGTGTCTTTGAGGGAGCCTGGTGTTTACTTTGCTTTCATCTGAGTGAAATGAGAGAGTTTAAAGGAAAGAGGTATGCAGATTGCTCTCCTCATGGAGAAGGGGTATCACGTTTCTGTTATTTGCTTTCCCATTATTTAAGAATGAGTGGTCCTGGGCAAATAGCTTTTATCTGTCATCTGGTTTAATTATTCTTGTTAATGTTATTCTAGCCAGTCTCTGAGGTTGCTTTTACAGTATTTGCTCATAACAGATAGAGAAAAACACCTCTCAGTAACAAAGGAAGCTGCAAGAGTCACAAAGCCAAATTTAGTTGAACAATGTTCTATAATAGGAGCGTGTTTATTTTGAATTGATTTACATTTAGCAAAATACTGCTACCTAACAATGAACAATTTTGCTTTGAAATTTTGTTTCATAAAATGTTATACGGCGAACCTCAATGTAATTCCAGGTGCCCACAGAGGTTGCTCCTCAAATCATTTGTTAAGGGGTCTAGTATACTGTTGTAATGAAATAAGCGCCAGCACAAGTAAATCTTTGAGTTGCAAGTAGGTTTATTCTGGGTAAATAAGCTGAGTAAGAAAAGTGTGGCTCTTCCCTTGGCCAGTCCAACAGCAACTGCCAGGAAAGGGAACATTGAGACATAGCTGGAATGTGGAACATGGTGAGACATGAATCCAAACTCTAAGGTGGAAATAGAAGATTACAACACATCCTCCTCTCTTATATAATATAAAGGAAACAAGAGAAACCAAAAAAAGAAAAGGAAAGAAAGGAAGATGGAGGCAGGAAAATAAGCAGAAGTGAGTTTTGTGATGCATAGAAAACCAATACATCCTATTTACAAACAGGGTCAGCCAGCTCTTTGGTGCACAGGGTGCTAATACATATTATTTACAAACATAGTCCTTTAAGTAACTTGGAGGATGACAACTCCTAAGCACACGTCTCCGTTGAGGACAGGAATCAGGAACAGAGAGAAAAGGAGCAGGAGCATCACCTCCTCCTTCAACACAAGATGAAGTAGTCGCCTGAGAATCTACATGAAAATCATTATCAGACATGGATAAAAATGTGTTGCTAGCAGGAGAGCTATTGGATAAAGGATAAACGTCACCAGCACCATTTTTCTTTTGATATAAGGCGACTCTTCTATAATTCCACTTTTCCCCATTGTCAAGTATTACTCCAAACGGCAAGGTAACTTTAACTCTGAAAGGTCCAAGAAATTTCGTTGAGGAAGAAGGTCTACCAGAGCGTATTTTAACCAAGTCACCTGGACAAATTCTCCTATTACGGTTGACCTTATTAACAATGTGGTCCCGTGATGTAACCTGAACTGACTTGGCAGAGACATCTTTGCCAGAAATGATGTCTCTCATCCAAGTCGGAACAAGCTTAGTGTTGGGTAGTCTTCCTCGCATCATTTCAAAGGGGGTTTTCCCTGTGACCCTATGAACGCTGGAGCGATATGCCCACAACATTTCCGAAACAACTAAATCTACATCCTGTCTATTGGTAATTGCCATCGGTATAGCACCCTTAATCACACGGTTGACTCTTTCCACCATACCATTTCCCTGTGGGTTGTATAGGGAGGTACGGCTATGCTTAATTCCACAATTAGAAAGGAATCTTTGCATTTCATCTGATGTCAATTGTGTACCATTGTCTGTTATAAGAACAGACGGTATCCCCTCTTCTCTCCAAATACATTTCAGGGCCTGAATGGTGGTGGAAGTGGTAATGTCCTTGGTGAATTTGACGATTACCCATCTTGAATGTACATCAACTACTACAATTCCAAAGCGAAGATTTTCTTTCAAACCATTCATTGGCCCTATGAAATCCAAACATATGGTATTCCACGGCAGACCAGGATCAGTAATGTGACCAGAGGAAGCTTGGACACCAACTTTTAAACGCTTATCTCTCTCCTTACAAACTTCACATTTAGTTATCCAAGTATTCACATCCGCATCCATACCAGGCCACCACCAATTTACTCTAAGTCTCTGCTTAGTCTTTGTTTGGCCTAGATGTCCTTCATGAGCTACCATGATTAAACCATTTCTCAAGGAGAACGGTGGGACAAACAGATCACCACGCATGATAACGGTATCATCAAACAATGAAAGCTCATCTAGTATCTTAACAAACGGTCTGTTGGTGACAGATATAGAGCTTTCTCTTTTGCAACCCGTGAGTATCATTTTCTTCAACTCAGTCATGGACGCATCTGCTGCCATAGCATCAACCCACTCAGTCTTGGTCAAAGCTCGTGGCTCACATATGCTCAACACATCCTGAACACACGCAACAGCACCCTCATTCTGTTTTTTGAGGACAGCTACCTCATCAACTGTCTTCCAGTCTAAAGACAGACGCGATAAGCAGTCTGCTTGAGTGTTTCTCCATCCCTGAATGTACTCAACATTGTAACAATACTCTTGTAAACGAGAAGCTAACCTGGCTAATCTTGCAGAACACCTTGAATCACCTCCAGGTAACAAAACTTTAAGTAAGGGCTTATGGTCAGATTTCAAGGTGAACTTTGACCCCCACAAATAGGTCCTGAAATATTCACAGGCCCAAGCAGCAGCTAAAGTCTCTCGTTCTATCACAGAGTAATTTTTCTCCGAGGTTGTCAAACTCCTCGAGGCGAATGCCACCGTTCTTTCTTGACCACCATGGATTTGTGCCAAAACAGCACCTAAACCTGTTGCACTGGCATCCACAGTAAGGACAATGTGACGTTTTGTATCGAAAGGAGTGAGGATTCCCGCCTCACAGATATCTCTCTTGATGTTATCAAAGGAGACCTGCTGTGAAGTACCCCATGAAAAGCTAACTCCTTTCTTCATTAAATCCCTCAAGGGAGTCGTCTTTGATGAGAAATCCTTTACAAATTTGGAATAATATTCCACTAAACCTAAAAAGGATCTGAGTTTGTTCTTGTCTGATGGAACAGGAGCTAATCTAATGGCATCAACAAGATTCATTTTGGGCTTTACCCCTGCATCAGAAATTTCATACCCTAGATAATCTACTTTGTCCACTAAAATTTGCACTTATCCTGTCTAAGTGTCAAGCCTGACTCTCTAATTCTTGACAAAGCCTCACAAATGGTAAAATTGTGTTGGGCAATCGTGTTACCAAACACAAGGATGTCATCTTGGAAGAAAACAATATTTCTCACATCCTTCAATAACACACTCATCATTATTTGAAAAATACTGGCCGCAGAACAGAGACCAAACGGCATCCTGACAGATTGGTACACACCTTCAGTGGTGATAAAGGCTGTGAGGGGTTTGGAATCTGTATGCAATTTTATCTGGTGGTAGGCGTTCTTCAAATCTAGTTTTGAGAAAAAATTTCCCCCACTCAACGCTAATATGAGCTCATTTATATTAGGGAGTGGAAAGGTGTCCACAACCACACACTGATTGAGGGACCTGAGGTCTATGCAGAACCTAAATTTTCCGTCCGATTTCTCTGTGATCACCACGGGAGAAACCCATGATGAGCTTTCAACAGGCTCAATCACTCCATTAGTAAGCATTTCTTTAAGCATGTCTTTAACAGCCTCTCTTGCTACTAAAGGTGTCCTTCTGACTTTATGTTGTATAGGAACAGAATTGGGTTTCAAAATTATCTTATGTACGTACCCCTTGAAACACCCCAGCTCATCTCTAAATACTTCCTTGTTCTCTTCTAAAATTTTCTCCAGGGGTAAATCATCTACTACCATGACCTGCATCGGCGCCCTCGGATTTACAATAATAGAGAGGTCAAACTGGTGCACCCAACCTAAGATAGGTGGACCATTGCTGGCTATATAGACCTTCCCTACAATAGATCTGTTTTGAAACTCAATTAATGATTTCATATAACCAATTATGTTAATTGTTTCTCCTTGATACCCCCCGGGGTTTATGTCTTTAGGCAGCAGAGTACAATTTGGCCAAAGTTTATCAAAAGTGTGTTTAGGAATGATAGTGTACAATGAACCACAATCCACCATTAAATCTACATTAACATTGTCAATTTTAAAACTCGCTTTAGGTCTATTCTTCCTATGAGTTTGATTTTCAGGATCATCATTTGGATCATCAACAAGTAGAATTTGATCAACCTGTGGAGAAAAATCATTAGAAGTACAAGCACTAGAAGAATAAGCAGTATTAAAGGTCATTTGATCATTGTTTTCATCAATGACTGCTACTCGCTGTTTAAAGGACTTCCTACACATGTTAGAGAAATGGCCTTTACGACCACATTTCAAACAGTTACGCTCCAAAGCAGGACATTTTCGGAAGTCAGCATTATGGGATGAGTCCCACATCTATAACAAGATCTAACTTGTTGTCTTCCCCTTTGAAAGAATCTCCCTGATCTTGAAACAGCTGCAACATCATCTGTACTAGAAACAGATGAAACAATTCCACTGCTAGTTTCTTTCTTGTTCAACTCCTGCATACAAAATTGAGAGTGTTCTAGCACTTTGGCAATGTCCATGGCATCTTTCAGTGAAGGGTTCTTCGCAGCCCATAGCCGGTCCTGTGTTTTTTTACATCTACATTGCACTATGAGTTGATCTCTCACTAGTTCATCAGTCATTTTTCCAAATTTGCATTTAAGAGACAACTCTCTAAGTTTGGATACAAATTCATCAATGGATTGGTTCTCCTCTTGTCTGTGAGTATAAAACTGGTAGCGGTTCATAACTATGTTAACTTCCTTTGCAAATCTGATTTCTACGCGTTTCTTTGCTTCAACATATACATCATCTATAGGATTGCCAGATGGTAGAGTAGCTATAGGCAAATATTTAAAAATGCGTTGACCTTCCTTGCCTATGTTATTCAAAAGAAGTGCTTTCTTTCTTGCAGCACTAAATTTTGACCCATCTAAAGCATCTATATAGTTCTCAAACATAGGTAACCAATCCTCCCATTCAATGGATAGGGGTCCAGGTGAAGCTAGAAAAATTGGAGGAGTTATTATTGAACTCTGACTTTCCATAACGTACTGAATGGGTCCAGTAGTAGGATTAGTTACTGAAGGACTTGCTGTGTCCATTATGAGTAAAATCTACGTGAAATTAAAAACTTTACTGAGGTAACATGTAGATCGACAATCCAAAAGTAAACCAACAAACCAAATTTCACTCTGTAAATGGTTCGTTTTTTTTTAAGAAAATGAGAATTTTCGTTTAGTACCTGTTAATACTTTGAACTTACAGTTCTCCGTTTGTTGCTCGTTTTCGAAATGCTCCGCTCGTTGCTAGAGGTGGTTCGTAAATGAAAAGTTAAATTGTAAACAACTCGGAGTTTAGATCCGACTCCGATGACTCAAAATGGCTGCTACGTCAATTGATGTTTGTTTCGATGTCAGATTGGGCTTGTTTTCCTTGCGCAGTGTGCGTGAGTCGTTCCGTAGGAAATTGGGCACACAGAAAGCGCAGGATAGACAGCGTCATAGAAAACACGCTCGAGCAAGCACGAACCAATACAGCATCATTTGAAAGACGCTCAAACAGCAGGCAAACGGTAATCAAGTAATTTTAGTTCTTTTAAGTAAAGTACTCACAGTGAATTCAAAGTACAGGTACACGAAAACAAAAGCAACTTGAAATGCGCGCTCTTTCCGTTTTTCGATTTCTTCTCGTTTTCCGTTTCTTGCAGCTTACGCGTAGGTTTCGCCACTCTTACTCAGAAAGAGTTGGAGACTGGTCAAATCATCGCCAAAAATGTTGTGATGAAATAAGCGCCAGCACAAGTAAATCTTTGAGTTGCAAGTAGGTTTATTCTGGGTAAATAAGCTGAGTAAGAAAAGTGTGGCTCTTCCCTTGGCCAGTCCAACAGCAACTGCCAGGAAAGGGAACATTGAGACATAGCTGGAATGTGGAACATGGTGAGACATGAATCCAAACTCTAAGGTGGAAATAGAAGATTACAACATATACCACTGCTATTTCCTGAAGGAAGCCAGCACTGCTTGTAAGCTGAAGTTTGGGGAAGCACAAATGTTCTCGAATGGCCGCAGTGCTTGTGATATTGGCGGGCACCTTTTGTCTGAAGCTTCAGCGCTGTGAAATGCAAATGTGGTAAGAGCTACGAGTTGCTGCCATTAATATGAAATCCAGATCATTTAGGCAGTAAAGTCCCATCATTTGTTGAGAAACTTCACTAGAACAAAGGGGAAGTTTGTTTTAGAAGCCATCACTTGCTTTCTAAGGAATCTAAGATGTTGCTTCTCAAAACTTGATCAGACAGCAATGCAGCTGCTACTTTGGTGCAAACCCCATGAAGGTGTGATACAGTTGTTAATATGTAGCTGGTAACCTTTAACTAACATTCGCTTGAACATTGTCAAAACCACCTTTTGTGCAGTTTTTTAATAGTGCAAACCTGACTGTTATGCTATGTGATTTGCACAGAATCTCAGGATGTTGAGGTGAGGGATTCGAAACTGGTTACACATTTTCCATACTCAACAGCGCTGACATTACACCACATCTCTTCCTAAATGTTCAGAAATGTATAACGTCACCTCTCTTTGGAACACCCTACCTCAAGAAATTCAACAGGCACCTTCTGAGCCTTGCTTCAAGAAATTACTGAAAACGTGGCTCTTTATTCAACCCCGCTAGCCTCTCTCCTTCTGCCTCTAGGTCAACTGTACTCCTCTAGCGCCGGGACTCCTCCATTGCGAGGTAGCTGTTCGCGCTTTATAAAATGCAGTATTATAAAATGCAGTATTATAACATGTTAATATGAATTAAAACTACAAATGTACATGCTGTTCATAATATGCTTCGAAAAAAGATAGATCTAAAAAACTATGAAATCATGGTATATTAAAAAAACATTTTTTTTATTCTTAATATTATGCTAATTCAGAATTGCCGTTCTACAATGTATTTCCTTTCTCAATGTCCAATAACAACCTAATACAATTCCACACTAAAGTCTTTAAAAGCTTTTTCACATAAAGTACTGCAAGGAAACAGCCATTGGCAAAGCCAATAGCTAGCACTGCACCTTCATACTAAAGGCACGACCTATTGGCTTTGTCAAATGCTTGTTGTGACATTTATTGTAACAACAACTTAGAAGGGTCCAGATCGTCACTATAGCTAGTAGTCGCCTCTCCATGACCTGGTCTCAGTTAGTACAGCCTGCAGCAGCAACGCAAGCCAAACGTGCTGGATGAATACTGGAAATCCCAAACAGCTGCCTGCAGCACCTCATTTCGCTGCTAGAAGCTGCTGATTAGGCAGTGATGCAGACATCAGCACAGAAATGCGTCAGTCTAACCCCTGGTGAGTGGTTCTTGGAAGGGCTGCATGTTTGACACAGTAGGTTTCTGGGGTAGGGCCAGATTCCTTACGTCTCTGGTAAATTACAAAAAAGAAACGCCATCATTCAAATGGCATCTAGATTCAGACAAACCTTGTGATCCATGGCTGCTCTTAATAGTTTTGTGAATAATTAACATTAAGCATGCTTCTTCCAGGACATGAAACTGTAATGAGGTCTGCCGGCCTGAGAGGTTTATCCAGCTTTGTTTTAAGCAGTTGATTGCTTAAATTTCGCTTTAGCTATTGTTTCCCTTTTTTGAGCTTCAAAAATGTTCTGCTTTTTATTTGCTCGTTCCTTTTAATTCCCTCCTATCACTTTTATGGCCTTTCAGTATTTTCATCTTTGTAGAGATTTCAACTATTTAGATTAGGAATCAGTTCCGCATCAGTAGCAGAAAGCAACAGTAAAAAAATACTTTTGGAAAACGCCCGGGCCTAGGTGAAGAAGTGATTTAAAACCTGTTACACTTTATTATGTTAACAGATATTTGTTTAGCAAAGTATGGCTTTGAAGTGCTGCCTTGTCATTAATATGGCCTCGCAGCTTCCGGTACCTCCATAGCCTAGTCTTGTCAATTGTCAAAGACTTGGGTCGATATATGGTAAGAAAGGAGACATTAGTAGAGCGGGTGCAGTTAATTCTGTCTGTATATGTTTGGGTGTAATTGGGCCGTAATAGTCACTGTTGTTGGTGTGAGCATCTTTACCATTTCAGATACATGCTGTAGCATATTGAGACTATTCACATTAGGACCCTTGTGGTTCTGTGGCGGACTCTAGACAGGAACTGCATAATAGGCGGGGAAATGTTAGGGTGTGGTCAATAAAAAGTATGATGCAATGTTCAGTGTGTGAGTGTATGCTGAAGAATAAAGTACAATTTGACTGCAGCTCCTGTGTGGCGTATTTCATCTGCATGTTCCACAGCTGGAGTAGCTGGCGATGAGTAAGAGACAAGTGTCCAGAAGAAAATGAGTCTGCTCTTCCTGAGAGTTTGTAACAATACAGCAAACTGCTTGTGCATGCCACGTATGCCCCAAACCGATGCAAAGCAGTCTGCGAACGGCACGTGTGGAGTCAAAGCCCAGCTCCAGCCCATACATGGCCAAAGAAGAAAGTGAAGGCCCTACATAGGAATACATTCAAATTGCCCACCACAATCGCCAGTAAGGTCGCTGGCAATGACACTGTGCTGTGCCCTGAACACAGAGCAATATTCAGATGATGCAAAGACAATGGCAGTAACAACCAGGAATGAAAAACCGAAACCCACTTATTGTTAAGGACAGGTGAAGCGCTTTATGACCTCCAATTGGATGTAGAGACCCAGACTCAAGAAACGGGAATGTAGCATGCAGATAGTTGCCAGTCCCACCTGGTGCGACAAACGCTGTCTGAACAGCACATGCTCTACAAGGCTTCAGGAGGGCGGGTGAAGTATGATGCTGTCGTGTTTCTTAAACCACCACCGCCTTTCAACACTTCTAAGAAGCAGAACATCAGTGCCAGTTAGGCTGCATGGAGCAAAACGTTTGATTACTTTACAAATGTGCTAGAAGATGAAAAGAAGATAAACAAATACTTAAAAAACCTTGTAGGTGACAGGGCGAAAGAAGCGCTAAAGAAGATTTCACAAACTGGAGCAAAATCATACCAAACGGTAAACAAAGCATTGGAGGCCAAGTTTAAACCAATACCGAAAGTTGATTATGAAAGATACATCCTTAACCAAGCACAACAAAAGTTTGGTAAAACAAAGAATGAGTTTGTTGAAAGACTTGATACACTCACAAAGCATTGCAAGTTTTGTGACTTCACCAACAAAGAAGTCGTGCATCTCGGAATCATCGATGGCTGCCTTTCCAATTCGATTAGAAAGCTCATGTTGAAAGAAACACGCAGTTTAGAAAAAAAGCAGATGGCTGCAAGAGCAAAAGAATGAGCAGACCCACAAGCTTCTGTTATCGAAGCTGAAACGGCTCACAATAAATTGACCCTGAAACGGGAAAAGCAAGTAAAATCAAAAAGAAGATGCAAGTAAGTCGACATCTTTATAGAAATCAATGTTATCATTCCGATGTGGATTTTCATCTCCCTCGAAGGTGAATGTCCAGCCATTGGGCAACTCTGTAAAGGTTACAGGAAATAAAACTATTTTTTAACTATGTGCCAAAAATATAGTGCGTCATAATGGAAACACAAGATGGACATTAGAATGTTCCAGACGTACTCTTGTACTCTTGCCGTGTCCACAAAACCAAAAAGCAATGTCAGCTACGGCAAGTGGAAACAAGGCCTGATCAATCATCATCAAGCTCATCGTACAAAGGTTATTCAACATTACTATCAAGTACAGATGAAGAAGATGGGTGTGTGCTTACTGTGTCTACCAAAGTGCAGTGTGAGCTTGTAGGGTAAGCTACTTGTAAAGAAGACCACAGTTCAAAGGAAAGTCACCAAACAAAATGACAAACTTCATCTGGACACTGTCCCAAAGTCACATTGAAAGTGAAAGATCACCCAATAACTTTCATCATAGACAGTGGTGCATTGATTAATATCATACCTGTGGAAAAGTTTAAAAGACTGTCTCGTGTGACCCACCTCACTCCACCAGACATGAAGGTGTACACCTGGGCGCATCTGAACCATACCAGGGTCGTTCACACTGACAATGCGACACAAAAAGACACTGGTGCAAGCTACCATTCATATTCTACAAGGGACTTTGTTGAGAGTCTGTTTGCTCGGTTTTGCCACTGCTGCTGACATGGGATTGATATTCCTCAACTACATCCTCTATGCTCAGTTGGAGATCACAAGCTGATTCCCATTGTTGTTCCATGGCCTGGTAAAACTCAAGAAAATGAAAGTACAGCTTCACATCAATGAGGACATTTGCCCTGTTGCTCAGCAACATTGTAGATTTGCTTTTCATATGCCAGCAGCTGTTGAGTAAGAGAATTGGAAGCACTTTTAGAGGATGACATCATTGAACGCTCTACGGGTCCCATTCCATGGGTTTCACCCATAGTAGTACTGCCAAAAAATGGACAGTAGCAGGTCAGTGCACATCTGTGTTGATATGCGCCAAGTAAACAAAGCCACTGAGAGGGAAAGATACACTGGTCCTTACATAGTGGATATGATCATGCATTTGAACGGATCCAAGGTATTTTCCCGTCTTCACCTGAATAAAGGATACTATCAACTCAAACTAAAAGTGAACTGCATGTACATTACTACCTTTTCAACTCATGTTGGTTTGTTCACATATAAAAGACTAAGGGCCATATGTAGGTAAATTTCTATTTAGCGAGTCCTTAATAGCGATTTTTATCGAATCGCTATGAAGGACTCGCTAAATTGAATGTAGGTAGGAATCGCTAAAATATTAGCGATTCCTTAATATTCCTTAATAACGAATCTCTAATTGAGATTCGTTATTAAGGAATACTGAGCCATCAGGCCAGGAGGCCCATAGGAATGGATGGGAAGATATCTACTATTTGCGATTGGGTATTACTGAATCGCGAATAGCGGGAGCTATTTCAAGGGTGCCAGGGTGTCCAAAGGACACTTTGTTGCACCCCTGAAATGTGCATGTGTGCACAGGGCATGGATGTGTGCCACATGGCACTTTAAAAAAAGCAAAAAGGTGCCTTTTTAAAGGAAATCGCTACTTACCACCAACTTGAAGTTGGAGGTAATTAGGGATTTCTTAAGGCTGAAGTGCACTTTTGTTAGTGCTACTTACATTGCATTTAAGGATTCACTATTTCCGATTCCTTAAATGCAAGAGCAAAATAAGGAATCACAACTTAGCGATTCCTTATTTTGCAAGTAGGTTGAAACTCACCTACATTGCTCTCAGCCAAATACCGGTCAGTAACACAGAATTTCTGCGTTACCGACCGGTATTTGGCCACCTAACATCTGGCCCTAAGTTTTGGAGTATCTTCAGCTGCTTAAATATTTCAGGATGGTATTCTCTGAGTAATTCAACCTATTACACATGCTTTTAATTGCAGTGATGACATACTGATGTTTGGGAAAACACAACAAGAACAGGACAAAGCTCTCAACTAAGTGTGCCCATTACTTACTGATGTAGGACTCACTAAATGTTGAAAAGTGCGTGTTTCACAAAGCCAAACTCAAAGTTTCATATTTGCATACTGTCTAATCACAGAACAAGACCACTTACTTTACAATGTAGCAATTGTTATTCGTTTAAACCCTTAAAGTCATCTAAGACTATGTTTAAGATATAGTCCATCCGCACAACGAAGAGAGGAAAATCGAGAGAACAATGAGTACTTCTTTTAAAATCGTTCATATCAAGGCTGGGTATCCAGCTTGGTAAACATTATATAGACTCTGTAAATTTTCCAAAATTCTCTTAAAGTTTTGATGAATACGTCTGAGTTTCTTAGCATTGCACATAAGGTCACAGTGACCTGTGCTATTACCAGTCATTTTAATAGACTATATTAAATAGAAATATGAGAACTAACATACTACTGACATTACAAGTGCTCTAGTCATATAGGTAAGCACAAACACTATTATAATAACTAATAAACACTGTCAATTATGTTTCCGTTATCGTGTTTCAATGAGAGAAACCCCAAGATCAGCATTCATCCTACATCTTTGAATTTTTAAATAGGTCATTCTAACCTATTTATAGGTACTTATGTGCCATTAAGGTGCTCAAGTATACCATATACATCGACTTTTTTTCTTTTTATTATAGAATAAACTTATGCCATACCGGTTTCTTATACTGATGAGATTAACCAAAGATATTAAGAGACAAATAGACGCACAAGGATATTTCTGTTTATATTGCGACTGTCAAGCCATATGATTAAATATGCCTGCTTTGTGAAAGTCTATACATTAATTTGTATTCTTAAGATTTGTCTAACCTTACTAGAGCAGCTGTAAAATAGTTGTAAAGAAAGAGCAATGTATTGTAAAAATGAGTTCTAAATATTGTTTCACTTGATTTTAGATTATTTTTTATGGTTATTTCTTGACCAAAACACCTTCAGTGTCGAAACCATTGCTACTAATATTAAATTGCTGATTTTTGTAATGATTTTATGATATGTATTTATGAAAGTCATTGACTGTTGTTTTTTAAGTACAAATACATTTGTTGAAACAATTAAAATGTATGGTTTTTCAATATTTTTTCTTTGAACTCTTTTTCCACATTGCATTTGTTATATATTGCCGAGGAGTGTTGTTTCCCATTGTATACTTTACCCTGTCCCAGGAATTGTATTCACTTACAGGGGGTCCTTGATATTTTCAAGTTGTTGCAACTTTGCTACAGTCAGTGCCCCATTTAGAGACTTGAGAAAGGGGAATGTAGCGTTCCAATTGTCTCCGGAATGTGACAAGAGTTTCAGAGACATTAAGCACGCAATTGATAACACAATTGAAATGGCCTATTTCAACCCCAAATTACATACTGAAAAAATTATTGACGCAAGCATGGTAGAGCTAGGGGCAAACCTTGCTCAACACAATGGCCATCGAATGTTCAGAGACACATTGTGGCCTATGCCAGCCTGAGTCTGCCTGAGACAGAAAGTGCCCAAGATAAAGAGAGTCTGTCTGTGGTGTGGCCCTACAAACATTTTCATGTATTCCTCCAGGCGCGGTTCGTCCATTGGGGCGTGGGGGCGTAGCCCCCCTGCCCGACGCCGCCCGCAGCTCCCTCATGACAATCATGTCAATGAATCAACATCACGTCAGACCGCCGGGCGGGCGTCATGTTGATTCATTGACATGATTGTACAGACGGCAACACAAGTACGCATGCGTGGGGACGGAGGGTGAATTTTTACCCGTGCCCACGCATGCGTACTTGTATTTTGGCAGCGTTGCGCATGCCCATCAGGAGCCATAATGGGCGTGCTGCGGGGGAGAGGGTACCTGTGCCCCTGGCGCCAGGATTGGCCAGGGGCGCTGTGAGCCTGTGACGTGTGCGGGACCGGCAGCAAGGTAAGAGTGTGTGTTTTTCGGTGTTCCAGTAAACTAGCTTGCACAAATGACTTGAGATAGTTCAGTGTGTTAAAGCATCTGCTGCAGAAATGTGTGCGTCTATTCCAGGTCACCCGTTTATTTCACGGCATGGAGTTTTAGAAATGTAAAAATTCTCAGAATTTCTTTTTTGATAGTTGCAACAACAGACTTCAACAGATTTCATTTTATAAACATTTTCCAGAAAATGAGTTAACAACTGTCACCACAAATATAATGTACTCTTTGAACTAAGGTTATAAAATTTCAAAATGTTAACAAACGGTAGAGGCGGAATAGCATGATATATGCATTTATTATTGCATGAATGTTGGTGCATGTTTGTATGTGAATTTGTATAGTACATACCTAGGGCTTACAGGATGGCAAATACATGGGCGGTAGAAGGTTTCCAGCATAAAAAGGTAGGGGTGATGTAATATGTAAACTGGCACATCCTTCAACATCGATCCTAAAGGCTTGTTAGAGTCCATAATTTATTTTTATATGGTCATAAAAATACATGAATGATGGATGGATGCAGGGTGGGTGCATTAATGATTGTTCGGTGGATGGGTGGGTGGATGGGTGCTTGGATGGGTGCTTGGATGGATGCATGCATGATGGGTGGATGGATGCATGAATGATGGATGCAGGATGGATGGGTGGATGCATGAATGAATGATGTATGGATGCAGGATGGGTGGGTGGATGCATGCATGATGGGTGGATGCATGATGGATGGATGGGTGGATGGATGGATGGATGGATGCATGAATGATGTATGGATGGATGCATGGATGCATGCATGATGGGTGGATGCATGATGGATGGATGGGCGGATGGATGCATGAATGAATGATGTATGGATGCAGGATGGGTGGGTGGATGGATGGGTGGATGCATGAATGATGTATGGATGGATGCATGCATGATGGGTGGATGCATGATGGATGGATGGGTGGATGGATGGATGGGTGGGTGCATGAATGAATGATGTATGGATGCAGGATGGTTGGGTGGATGGATGGGTGGATGCGTGAATGATGTATGGATGGATGCATGCATGATGGGTGGATGCATGATGGATGGATGGGTGGATGCATGAATGAATGATGTATGGATGCAGGGTGGGTGGGTGGATGGATGGGTGGTTGCATGAATGATGTATGGTTGTATGGATGGATGCATGCATGATGGGTGGATGCATGATGGATGGATGGGTGGATGGGTGGGTGCATGAATGAATGATGTATGGATGCAGGATGGATGGGTGGGTGGATGGATGGGTAGATGCATGAATGATGTATGGATGCATGCATGCATGCATGATGGGCGGATGCATGATGGATGGATGGGTGGATGGGTGGATGCATGAATGAATGATGTATGCAGGGTGGGTGGGTGGATGGATGGGTGGATGCATGGATGCATGCATGATGGGTGGATGCATGATGGATGGATGGGTGGATGGGTGGGTGCATGAATGAATGATGTATGGATGCAGGATGGGTGGGTGGATAGGTGGGTGGATGCATGAATGATGTATGGATGGATGCAAGGTGGTTCGGGCTCACTCGCTGCGCTCGATCGCTGCGATGCAATATGCAAATTAGTTTACGCCCACCACTTTCAAATGTCACCAGCCGCCCCTGTATAACAATAATATTGCAGCGTTAATAATGTTACATTTTATTTTTCTCTATGGAGCACGAGCCAGGTTAGGGCAGGGTGGGGCTAAAATGTGTCACAGGGAGACGGAGGAGGAGTGGTATATTGTGCACTTAAGTGCGCATGAAGTTAGGCCGGCCGTCTTGGGCCGGCAAAACTGTCATGCGCACTTAGCATGTTCTCCACCTGGCTGTATTGCAGGGCTGGGTGGAGAACATGCGCATGGTCACACTCCCTATCTGAACACTAAACAGGCTTATCAGACCAATCACGACACTGCTGTCATGCTGGTGACAGCAGCATCGTGATAGGCTAAGGGAGTCTGGTAGCCTGTGTGCTTCTGTGCTCCCGGGAAAAGAGAAGAGGACGTTGGAGAGGCAGCGGCCCTTCAGGTAAGTGAACTTTTACTTTATTTTTTATTTTTTATATTGAGCCCCTTCCCCCACTCTACCAATACTTTTCCAAAGCGCCCCACTGTGCTTCATACTGCTCACCCGCAGTGGCGGCCCAAACAGGTAATGCTGTGGGGAGGCGAGGCTGGCCGGGGTTAGTGGAGTTCGACAAGTGAAGACAGGGTGAAATAAAACAAAAAACCCACTTATCTTGCGTTCGCCGCATCGCTGACTCAGCGATGTAACGAGCACAAGGTAAGTGGTTTTATTTGTTTATTTCTTTACTTTAATCTTTGCTGTCTTATGTCGGACTCCACGAGCACACCACCCACCCTCTCCACAGCATTACCGGTGCGAGCTGCCAATGCCTGTCCACGATGGCGGCACGAGTTCACGTCTGCTCTGCAGGCTGTGCATTCACCACTGGTGCACTCAGTTAAAGATACAACATGGCACTGACCAATGCATGGCACTCTATACATAACTCAGCCTCAGAAGTGCAATGTCCAGGTGGAGACACCTGCAGTCAGAACAGCTGGCTCAGTGGACGGAGGTTGCAGTATGGGAGTATGTATGGCACATGTCTACAGCTCATCTAGAGGCATTAAACCCTCCAGACAGTCCCCCGTAGAAGTATCCTACACATTTGTAAAATGTCACCCTTGCTATCTTTGAAGTGGAAAAGAGATTTATAGATACATTTGTCTCAGCTCAAATACAACTTCATTGGGCGAAACTTTAAACAATTGCTTGCCTAACAGTAGGTGCGCTTGAACGTTGAACAGACAGAAATTCAGACACAAGTGAATGAGTGGTGCTCAGTTTGAATGAAGATCAATACAATTCTATCAATCATTTATGTGCTGAAATAATGTCACATGTCCATATTTTCTTGGTCAGACCTGGATATTTTAGCTCAGACAGATGAGCAGAATGGATACCAACACTACTACCAACATTTAAGACAACCATATCCAGAAATTTCAAGCAGGCAGAGTGCACAGAATGTGATGGTTGCTTCACACAATGAGCACATGGGCTATCATGACCAGAAAACACATAGCTGCTCCTTAATTTGCACACACTTTGGATAATTTAATCATTATGACAAGAAATCCACAGGATCCTCAGGACCTACTGGTGATGCTTTTTCAGTACCAGGTGGGGCAATCAGAGGGACGACTGACAGAGGTTGTCATGCATCCTTTATAAAAATTCGGGGGCAGATTAACAAGCCCCTTGCGCCTCTTTTACGCTGCTGTTGCGTCACTATTGTGACGCAGCGGCGGCACAAACCGGTGCCATGCTGCGGGGTATTTACAACATGACGCATCTGGGAGCTGCGTCACGTTGTAAAGCCCTGCGACAGAAGTAGGCATTCCTGCGTAGGGGGGGGGGGGTTCCGGCGCAGGAATGCCTTTTAAAAGTGACTGAGTGAAATCTACAAGATTTCACTCAGTCACTTTTGAACCCATGCTGCGTCAAAACCCTGCGCCTGCTTGAAGGAGGCGTAAGGATTGACGCAGCATTTGAAAGATAGGGCACCCCAGAGCCTTGCTGGTGCTGCGTCACGCTGGCGACACAACTCTAGTAATGCGCCGCCTTTACGGCACAGATGCGTCAGGCATCTGTCCATTTTTGCCCCATGGTGCGCCACATTGTAAATGCGGAGCATCCATGGTGGCGGAGCTGTGACGCACAATAACTGGCGCATCCCTGTGGATGCACCAGTTATTGAAAATCTGACCCTCAGTGTACATTCTTAGTGATGTTTATGTTTTTTTCCCAAAAGTTCAGTGTGCTTTGGGCAGAAGTAAACTAATGCATTGGCCTGTGTAGGCATCATCATCAAAAATAATTTTCAATTAAGCCTCACTGTCCATGATCCCGAGCATGAACAGATGGCGGTAGCTGTTATTATTTATTTGCCCTGCAATGATGGTTCAAATCTGAAGAGTATCAATGGTAGGAAACCCAGCATAATTGTGCCAAGCAATACATACCATTAACACTGAAAACAGAGAAGATCAATACAACTTTAAAACCTTCTGGCAATTCACTTATTTATAAAGTAATTAAATAGTAACTAAACAATATCCATAAAATTAAACTAAGAGAATCAGGCGCTAGCTTTGTGACCTAGTAGAAGCAGCCCAGTAGCGACAGGTGTTTTTGTACAATACTTTTTTTTATTTTTACAGTACACGTTCAGAAATCAGTGTAATGTTTTTTAGAAGGTTATTCCACACCCTTGCTTGGTCGTGCTGGTTTGAGCAATTTATCTCTAGATTTTATTTGGTACCTCTGAAATATTTTCAATTAGAAAATAATAGTGTAACAAGTTGCCTTCCATACGTTTTAAGAGTGTTTGAGAGTTTACAACGCTGTCCAACAGGCAAACATTTTAGTTCCATTCCTTTAACATACCCATGATCATTCTTTTGAAAGCCAAATATGTGTACACAGCATGCACTTTTTGAAGCTTTTGTATGTCCTGTTAGGAAGACTCAAATATGCTGATAGACAGTATGAGATTCTAGACAGCCCCACAGCTTGCACCAATAATGCACAGTATTTGGCAGATACCAGAGAACAGTACTTAGAGATGGTAACTGACAACCTTGACTACTGACTACTGCCTGTACTTAAGGGGCAATGGATAGATCTATGTCAAATAAGGACCTTATATTGTTGGCTACTTGGTCTGGAGTAGTCAATGCAAAAATCTGGTGGCCATCTTTGGGCATAGACTATATTAGGATCATTGCTTAACAACAACAGTTCTGTTTTAGTACTTTTGAGATAGAGGCTTTTAAAGGAGGTCCACCTATGGTCATGAGCAGTTAGGTGTCATCCACATAGAGGTCACAGTGGTGCCTCTGCATCAGAATAGATTTCACGAAAACAACAGTAGGCAGCGTAAGCAGTTTAAGCATTCTGATTTGCTCAACCTATATCAGCATTCCGTACCTGGTGCTAATAACAATTACAAAATTAATAAAATGTTTCTTGTTCGAACACTGCATAACTAACTCAATGGAAAACTGCTCAGCCCTAGCGATAAAATTGTACCTATGACCAATATCATATGTAACCAACTGTCATTAGGTCCAGCCTAGAGCAGCGCGCATGTGCTGCTTTAGAAGATGACCTTTTTGAATCGGTCTGCACTTTTCAAACACTCGTGCTTGTGGAGGCATCCACCTTGCGGGAGCGAGCAGCAGCGCGCAGGGGCCATCTGTTTCCAATTAGCGTGGCCCGCACGCTTGTTTACATTTGCCTGCTTGTGGTCGCTTTCACTTTCTTGCTGTGCTCGTTGTTATGGAAGTTGCAGAATTATCTGTTTGCTTTCCACTGATGATGTTTGTATCTGTGTGGCTTAAAGTAGGCCTGTGCATACTTTTGTTTATTAGCTTGCGGCTAGACATTAATTAATAGGCGTACACAATGTCCTGCATGTTTTCCTTACACTTTCACTGAACACATACTTTCCTCCGCGGGGCAGATGTTCAAGCTGAAAGGACTTGTGAAAATGGACCATTGTGAGGGAGAGTTGGTGCTTGAAAAGTTGAAATAATTGATTCTTGTTAACAAATTGTGAAAATATGAATACTGCTATGATGGCATCTTTGCCCACAGCTTGTTTGAAGGGCTCCCTTGTGGACAGAGTATATTTTTTCCTACCAAGCCCATGTAGTGTCCCTTCGAGTCCAACTCCCTTCTCCACCCACACCCCTCCCCCCTGCGTGCATCTTCTGTAGTGTATTGCTTCAGATGCGCATTCCTCACCAATGGAGACCACCAGGAAGCTTTTGCCAGCTCATCGCGGACTTCTATCAGCCCCTCCCACCTCGTCTGTTTTTTTAGATTGTTACTTTCCACTCGAATCGGGCCCATCGCTGACTTTATCAGCCCCTCTCTCCACCTTATCTGATATTCAGGTCGAGCATCAGGCTCGGAGAGTAATAAATATGTAAATCATACAATTAGGGACACAAGTATCGAGCGCAGCGGTTTTAATTGTTGCTTTCCACATCGCAGACTTCTATTGTCCCCTCCCTCCACCTTGTCTGATTTTTAAGTTGAACGTCAGGCTCGGACAGTAATTAACAAGTAATCTTTCAATCAGGGAAACAAGTAGCTGAGCGCAACGGAGTCGCAGGGTTCACAGAGTGCTTAACAGGAGGCACTGCACATAAAAACAGCTTCTGCTTTGCCAATGCACTCACTATTGTATAGCCGGGAACATGAGTGCAGGTGGCCACCCGCCGCCACTACCAGCACAAATTAAGCATAGGCAAAGTGGTGTGCATACACAAGCATAGCTGGTTAGAGACGCCTGTACTCCTATGGCATCATAAAACTGCTCTTCTTAACTCCCTGTGAGGCCCGGCTTCTTCGTAGACAACTGTGTGTTCTACCTCACTCCCTGGGGGCCCTGCTCCTCCACAGACAACCATGTGCTCTCCCTCACTCTCTATGAGACCCAGCTCCTCCTCATACAACTGTGTGCTCTCCCTCACTCTCTGTGAGGCCCGCTCCTTCTCAAACAGCCATGTGCTCTTCCTTACACATGTGAGTCCCGCCTCCACCGAGACAACTGTGGAATGTGTCTCACATCTATCTACCTTGGACTCTGCAAGTACAAGCATTTGCAATGCAATAGGTCTGCCTACTTGTTAACAGTAGTCCACTTATAAGGTCCCAAAGGCATGCCAATGCTTGTTTTTACTATGAGTAGATTTTTCTCTGCATTGCTTCAACTTACCCTTAAGGAATATTTGGCCCAATGTACAACCCTTTTTAATGCTCGCAAACGGGAGATCAGCCTGTTTACAACCGCAAAAAAGGGTAATGGTAAGTACAAATGCTATTTTGCGAGTCACTGACTCGCAAAATAGCGTTTGGGACTCTCGCTATTAGGAAGGGGTGTTCCTTCCTAATAGCGAGATTCACTGCCATGACCTATTGTTTTGGGACCGCATTTGAGGCCACAAAACACTTGCAAGTTACCACCTACTTCAAGTAGGTGGTAAACCACTCGCAAACAGTAAGGGGTCCCCAGGTGAGTGTGTGAGAAAATATTTTTTAAGAGCAGGCCAGGGACGGAAAAGTTTCATTTTTCTTTTTTGAATACATTCCATTTTCCTTTAAGGAAATCGGCTGCATTTAACCAAAAACTGCTTTATTTAAAAAGCAGTCCCAGACATGGTGGTCTGCTGACCCCAGAAGGCCAACATCCCTTGGAGTGCTAGCCATTTCCAATTGGTGTCGCAAATTGCGCTTGCCTCGCGAACATTGATGAGGCATGCAATTTGCGCCCCCTTTGGGGATCGATAACAGTGTCTGTGAGTCTGCTGTTGTACATTGCATTATGCGAGTCGCAAAGTGACTCAATTTTCAATTTGTGATTCACACAATGTAAGGGTCATACATCTGGCCCATTGTATTTAATTATGTCCTCTCTGAGGCACAATCTTGGCATGTTGGGTCTGTGTACGGTTTGAAGCCTTGTCCTTGTCTGCCTGTTATGTGTGCCTCAGCTCTGACAACCAAGTCCTTGTCACCCTGCATGTTCAGTACAATGGCGGTGAGCTGATAGAGCAGAGATAAACCTCAAACAACATGGGACAACTAAAAATATGGTTATTGGCACTTTAACAGTAAGGACAAGTGTTGTGTTTCTATTGGTGGATCCTTTACAGGCTCTGCCGCGTTAGCCTGTGACACAGCAGTCCATCTACCACATTGATGTTTGTCATGTTCTATTGAGAGCAGGGCTACTGTCACTCATTTCCACGTGAAGCATGGCAGAAATTAGCAGGAAAAAAAGGAAAATTGCACCCATGTGCAGCGAAAAAGCTTTCTGCATATCGGTGCCATTTACATTTTGTTTAGAGAAAACAAACTCCAACTTTGGGAGCTTGCGTTCTCGGAATAAAAAATTTTTTCTTTGCTGGTGTTTTAAACATGTTACCAAGCTTGGCAAACTTCACTGCTGTGAAGGCAGCAGGACCAGCAGCAGCTCCATTAGGATGGTGGACAGTCCTGTGCTAGAGGCCATGACATCCGCCCCCTGATGGGATGGCTGGCGTCGCTAAGGCTAAGGGGCTGATTACAAGTCTCCGGTCCATGGTCTATGGATCGTGGTGGCCGTGGTCCGACTGCCGGATTACGACTTTCCGCGCCGTTCCTGCAGTGCACCAATGGCTGCCCCGGGAAACTGCTTCTCCCTGTCGGTGGCGTGTTATGTTATGTTAAATTAAATTTATTAAGCGCACGTACGCCCGTAGGCTTCATGGCGCTGTGGAAGACTGGCAAAACATAACATGTGACAGAAAGAAAAATTAACTAAGGATAAGCTTGCTTAAAGAGCCAAGTTTTAAAAGCCTATCTAAAGGCTAACAGATCTTCGTGGAGTCTTAGTGGCAGTGGCAAAGAGTTCCACAGGGAGGAAGCTAGGAAGTGGAAAGATCCTCCTCCCTGGCGTTGTTTCCTGATCCGGGGCACAACTAACAAATTCTTTTGGCCAGAACGGAGAGCACGGGAGGGAGTGTAACTGACAAGCAGGCTGCTAATGAATCCAGGGCCCTTACCTTGTAGAGCCCTGAAGATAATGCATCCCACTTTAAATGCTGCTCTCTGCGCTACAGGCAGCCAGTGGAGACTGGCCAGTCCAGGTCTAATAGACTGCCACTTAGGAATTTTACAAATCAACCTGGCCGCTTGGTTCTGGACCAGTTGGAGTCTCTTGAGCTGCCCGGCTGGTAGACCCAAATACAAACTATTGGAATAGTCCAAACGTGACAGCACAAGAGCAATAATGACCTGAATCAGAGCAGGGTGGGTTAAAAGGTGGGCAATCTTCTTAATCTTGCAAAGTTGAAAGAAACTTGCAGATACCACAGTCCCTACCTGGCTTTTGAGCGAAAGATCTTCATTGAAAGTGATTCCTAAGCTCTTAACTGTTTGGGATTTAGCTGGAGGATCTCCCATTTCTGGAGGCCAGAAGTGTGGTCCCCAATACAGTTCACTCTTCCCAGGCAAAATCAATTCAGTTTTGCCTGGGTTGAGTTTCAGATGATTTAGGCCCATCCATCTCTGAATGTGAACCATGGCCTCCCGAAATTCAGTGGCAGCACCAGGGGAGTCCAGACAGAAGATCAGTTGCAGATCATCTGCATAGTTAAAAATTAAGGCTCTAAACTTTTTTAGTGAAAATAACAAAGGTCGTAAGTACAAATTAAACAAAAGTGGGGACAGGGACGAGCCTTGAGGGACTCCACATTCGTTTTTGATTTTAGGAGCTGTAAAAGTTCCTAATCTCATTGCCTGGGTACGCTCCGAGATAAATGACTTCAGCCATCTAAGTGCCGAGCCTCTCAGGCCAGCCTGTTCGACACGGTCGACCAAGATGGTGTGGTCGACCGTGTCGAATGCGGCCGACAGGTCGAGAAGTACCAATGCTTGGTGAATGTCCCTATCTGCATTGCTTCTTAGTACATTCTGGACCGCCAGTGTCACCATCTCGGTTGAGTGCCCTGGCGTGCGGAGGGGCTATACAGTCCCACCAAGCATATTTCTCCACCTGCCATTTCATGGCGGTGACTGTGAGCCCACCATGAAAAGGCTGGTGATGGTGAAACAGAGGGGGCCTACAGGGCCTCCAAGCCCCCCAGTCTGCTTGCACCCCCACAGTCCATGCTGTGCTGGAACATTTTTGTCGTTCCCATTGCGGTGCCCTTTTTCTGGGCACTGCTGTGGTAATGGCGAAAGGACCATCCGACTGCACGAGTTCAGCTCGTAATCAGGTGGTGGTCTTCGCGCAGCTTTGGCGGTGCTGGACCGGAACAAAGCCGGCGCAGCACCACCAAAGTCGTGGCCCTAAATCTCAACAAGGCCCTTGGATTGAGGCATGAGGCAACATTTAGTTTACATTTAGTTTACCACAAAGAATCGGAGGCTGCATAAACGAATGGAATTTACTTGCCTGTAATCAATTGGAACTTTCAGGCCTTTAATTCACACCGTAGCGTGCATTTTGTACAGCAGAATGTTTGGAAGACTATATACAAGGGAAGAATTAATATCAAACATTTGAAAGGAGAATATATGGCAGGAAAACTGAGAACTCGCTAAACATTAGTTGCATTTCTAGGTTTTCTTAACTTCCCTAGTGAGCACAAACATAAATAGAATGTTTAGGATGTTCACCAACTATGTTTTGCCACTGAGGGACACAGTGTTTACCAGAATGCACATTTTCATAGTGTTCCATTCCTTCAAAGTAAAGGGACACAATGTATTTGTCCACCTTCTAGAGTATGAAGCAGAGGATGATGCCGAGCACATAGATACTTATGTGGAAGTCATCGCATCCAAAAAAAACATTTCATATCACAGCCAACTTTAGTGGTTAAAAAATGAATGCTGTCAATTTAATAAGTAAATTACCTGGTTTGTGTGCAACAATGTATACGTAGAGCAGGTGATTACTGTTGCTAAGGGTCAACAACTAATAGTAATATAAAGCTTGTAGGTAAGTAGTAGAAAAAAGATTATTAAACTGAAAGAGCTAAGGAGAGTCAGGGTTAAACGGAAAACAATAAGCAGTGTGGTATGTGCTGTAGAGAAGGCTGTTTCGGTCACACCCAGGCAGAGAACAGTATCAATGACTTGCTACAGATTGTGCATGTTCAGAAAGGGAAGAAGTGCTCCTCGCAATGCTGGCCAATGGGTTGACGCCGCACTTAGTGCGTGCCTCAGCATCCGCCTGGACCACTGTAGTCTTTCTGCACTCATGGTTACTTGGAAGAGTGTTCTCCAAGTTGCATTAAGGCATAAAGGGCAGTAATGAGACTTTGTATTCCACCGTGGAGAAAACATGGGTTTCTTCTTCGTTTACCAAATAAACACCGTGAATTTCAGGAAAGAAGCCTTGGCAAGCCTTATAACCAGTCCTTTCCAAGATGGCGGTCGTACTATAGGATTTTATTTAAAGCTCCCAATCCATTGTGAAGTATAGCCTTTATTCCTGTGATGTCTCTTCCTGTTTTAATCAAATCTTAGGGAGGCAATCATGATACAAAGACACATTGCAATGCATTCTTTCCTTTTTGTCACATTCTTCACCCCCACGCAACTATTTTTGTCTGAGAATAGTAGTAGTTGAATCATCTCCTGGATTCTACACCTGGAATTCTTGCTTGGCTCTTTTCGTTTTCCTGCTGCCACAGGGAGTTGATTTCTTCAGTATTCATCTTCATTCAAGAGCTCTAAGATTGCCAGAGAAGTATTCCTCTTTATGGATCTTTCCTCCTAACTGGACTCCCTTAAAAAGACACGTGATACAGTTCATGTATGGTATTGTGTACAGCGTGGCACAACGGCTAGTGGAAGGAGTTGCCCTTTCCCGAGCAATCAAGAAGGTGACTCCATAGAGCTTCTGAGTGTCCAGACCTTGACAGATTGCTTCACCAATGAATCATTATGGATGATAATACTATGGATGCTTCTCAGGACCTAGTGTATGGGTTTCAACAGTTGTGCCTGAGGATTCAATGCTAAAGCAGCTAGTAGCGTCATGGTCTGTACCCTTAAGTTTTCAAGGAATCCATTGAAGATAATAGGAAGTTGGGATTCTTGCTTTTTCCCCCAGACAGCTTAATCAAGTCAGAGCCAAAGTGGTTTAGCTGATTAGTTGCCTAACTTGATCATCATTAACTTGGGCAGCTCGTCCAGAATGCGGTGGCAAAACTCAATCTAGATCATTCCAAATCGTATTCAGTCTCTGCTGCAACTCCTAGATTGCATTGGCTTCCAGTTAGTAAACGAATCACCTTTGACGCCATATGCATTGTCCACAAGCCACTTCAAAAAAGGGCCTGAAGGAATTAAGAACCTGTACCAACAATATGTAGCATCAGCACAATTGCGTTCTGCAGGAAAAACGTTGCTGGTTATTCCTAAATTCCGAATGGTAACATGAGGAGGGAGAGCTTTTGATGTGGCTGCATCCAAGCTCTGAAACACTCTTCCTTTTTCCATTACTTGCTTGGAAGCCCACTTCCCTTTTCATAAGGCTTTGAAGACCTGGCTCTTTTCCTTGTAATGCCTCCTTTCCTTGTAATGCCTCCTTTAGGGCTGGGACCATGCAATTCCTTTCTTTCCACGGTAGACGTACCACATTAGCACCTTGACGTCTTCGGCCATTTGTTTGCGCTTTATAAATTATAAATTATCAAATCAAATCAATCAGTATTTACTTGGGCAGCTCCTTTAGTAAAAAGGTCAGATCTTGTTTGCTGTTTTATTATACTTTGATAGTATCATTTAAGAAGATGTTTGAACGTCCTGATTTGGAGTACTCTCCTCAGGAAGCACAGCGCAATATCAAACCTGGTGGAGTGGGTGTACAGACTTATTTGGCTCGTTTCCATCAGTTATCAGATGAAACTACCTGGGTTGAATAACTCAGATGACTGTTTCAACTCTGGGTTGAAAAAAGAAATTATGGACATTTACATTATTGATTTGTTTACAATGTTCTACTCAGTTTCCTAAACTTTTTAATTTCCTTGGTTGAAGAGACATAATCTGCATATCAATTGTTCTACTCAACGAGTTTTCACAAACAGTACGATAATTGTTATGCTTCAGGAAGTTATTGGTCAATGAGAAATGAAATAAAGAACTCCACATCTGATATAAGACTGACAAAGCTTTTTCTTCAGCTTTTGTTAAGGCTAAATTTGCTCACTTCCGCCTCAAAAAGGATTTGATTGCCCCACACCAATTGAATCTGGCAATTTTTTTTCTTTTGGATATATACAGCCAGATTCATCAAACTAAAATCGGCTTGCAAAGGGCCAGATTCTGAGAATCTGGCCCTTTGCGAGCGCTATTTTTGCATTTGAGATTCATCATCCCAAATGCAAAAATCGCAATTCTAGAAATCGCTAAATTGCGATTAATTGCATTTAAGGAATCTCAATTTGAGATTCCTTAAATGCAATTCATGAACCATTTTAAAATTGCGAATTCTAACTACGTGGTAAATAGCAAAAATGTTGAAAAATGCACTAAAGTGCATTTTTCAAAGTTTCATGTTGCGCACACACATGCCCTAAGGGCATGTGTGTGTGCAACATATGTGCACACATCAATTTCAGGGGTGCAACAGGGTGTCTGTTGGACACTCCTGCACCCTTGAAATCGCAATCTCAATTTGCGAATCGCTAATTGCGATTAGCAAATTGAGATGGTCTTCCCATTCATTCCTATGCCCTCATCATTGAAGACACCCTGAAGACTATGAAGTCCACGGATCACCGCCCCCACCACATCTACCACAGAGCCACAGACATCATTGCCCCCCAAACTTCGACAAATCATCAACCGCTCCTTCGAAACCGCCTCCTTCCCCAAAGACTGTAAGACACCAAGACTAACCCCCCCTAAAAAAAAACACCTTAGCAAACCCCACCGGCCTTCAGACCAATCACCTTACTCATATACCCGGCGATAGTCATCGAAAAAGCCTTCAACAGCCAGCTCACCTCCTTCATGGAAGAAAGCAACATTGTTGACTCCTCTCAATCAGGCTTCAGGAAAAACCACAGCCCCGAAAACTGCTGTCCTTACTGCGACAGATGACATCAGCTCCCTCCTGGACAGGCGACACCCAACTTATCCTCTCCATATCCAATGAACCCAACTTCTCCAAACACCACTTTCAGGAAAGAATGGAAGCAGTCACCATGTGGATGAAGAACAACTGCCTACAACTAAACACGGACAAGATCAAAGTACTTACCATTGGCCCACAACCGAATGCATTAAACAACACCTGGCCCCCCCGCCCTTGGGAACCCGCCCACCCCCACTTACACGGAATCATCCTGGACTCAGAACTCAAAATAGACTGACAAGTCAACGCCGTCACTTCCTCCTGTTTCCTACGAAAGACCTTCAACCGGATTCCCCTCGAACACAGGAAAACCGTCACCCATGCCCTCATCAGCAGCAGACTGGACTACGGCAACGCACTCTACGCCAGGATCAACAAGAACCTCATCTGCAAACTCCAAAAAGTCCAGAACGTCTCCACCAAACTAGTCCTCAACCTACCACGCTACTGCCACATTACCCAACATCTGCAGACACTACACTGGCTTCCCTTAGGTCCCATAGAGAAGATAATCAGCTTCAAACTTCTCACCCGTGCCCACAGAGCCCTCCCTCCACAACATTGGACCTGCGTAGATGAACCACTGCCTCTCGTTCCACGCACCCCATATATCTCTCCACTCAGTCCAGTTCTCCCTTGCTATGGTGCCACACATAAAGATGACCAGAACAGGAAGGTGTTCCTTCTCCTCCCTTGCGGCCAAGTCAAGGAACACGCTCCCTCCCCACCCCAGACAGACTTCAGCACTCCCCAAGTTCCTGAATGACCTCAAGACCTGGCTCTTCAACAAATCACCATGAATATCCAGGAGCTGACCCCCCCCCTCATGGCCCCTCAGAGCCTTGAGACCCTTTCGGGTGAGTAATTGTGCTTGACAAACCCTGATTGATTGATTGATTTATCACTGACTGGGTCACCTTTATTATTATTCTTATTCTTATTATTATAATTGTATTCGATTAGAAATATGATTATTCACATCATAAGAAAAGCAGTACATTAGAATAAAAACAATTAATATTACATTAAAGGATGTTCATAGAAATATCCATTAAAAACAAAGTTACAAGTCCTGCAAAAACACAATAGGCAGAATCATCCATTGAGACAGATGAGCTAAATAGGCACAACAATGTTCGAAAACTGGTTAACAAACTTTGACCTCCCCCACCAAGCAAATAGCAGGAATCTCGAAATAGCAAACCCTAACCAGTATGTTATTAGTCAGGCTGCCATCGGAATTCCACCTAACCTTAGCACAGGTGTCATGGTGCAGCCGAATCAGGATTCTGAGTATATAGGATGGTAGTCCTAATTCACTCAAGGATAGCCAAAGTTGGGACCGGTCTATTGAGTCAAAGGCTGTTTTTAAATCCACAAACACCACATATAAATGACCTCCTCTGGTGGTTACTTCCTTCCATATTAGCAGGAGGAATCTAAAGACTTGCTCAGTGATGCTTGTGGAGGCCCTGAAACCTGCCTGTAAGTCAGACAGAACAATATTATCCTCTATCCAATTATGGATTCTGGTCAAAATGATTTTACAAAAGATTTTTTGGGGAACATCTATTAAGCTAATAGGCCTGTAATTACATGGGGACCCTTTGTCACCTTTTTTGTGGATGGGAATATTTTCGGCGCCCCGCTAAGTTTCCGTGATGGCCTCCCCATGCAAAATGGTGATAAACACTTTTTGGAGCAGGGGACCCATATAATAGGTTCAGCTTTAAACAGGTCACCCGAAAGTTTGTCTAAGCCCGGGGCTTTCCAGCTCTGCAGCGAATTTATGACAAAGATGGTTTCATCTACTGTTATATTGTCCCCATCAGATATCCCAAATTCCTGAGGGTACATATATGTCCAGAGTCATAAAGGAGCCCCTGACCTGCAAATAAATCCCCAAAAGAATCCTCCCACACCTGGGGCTGGATGTGGAAGTTTGTTTCCGTTTCCAGGTTTGAAGACCCCTTCGACAGAAGGTGCCAAAAGAGTTGGCTGTTCTTAAGTTTCGCAGCATCTAAGAGCAAGCTCCACTTTTCGGACTCCCAGTCCCTTTTGCCTTATTTTGTGCCAATTTATAAGACTTTCTGCAACTTTTTACGTCTGTAGGAGACTTCCATTTCACTGCCTCAAATAAGTAACTCCTAGATTTTTTACAGACAGGGGCTGTTTTCCGCTTTGGTCGAATACCATTTTTATAAAAAAGAAGTCCTATATTTGTGATCAATTTTTAAAAAAGTGGTCATAACGGCGTCTGACCCTATGGTAGGGGTACTCAGGTCTATTGTGTATATTTTGGGGAGTACAGTTGGAGCAGTTAAAATAAGGGGCCACTAAACTCTTCTATTGTTGTTTGTAATAATGACCAGAGTGTTCTCACTCCTAAAGGGGCCATACAATGAGGCTAGACCAGTCAACGTTAGAGACAGAGCGTTATGATCGCTGTCTTCCCGGATTAGGATAACCATATCTTTGACAGTAGGCCAAAGATCTAGACCGACAAAAATATAGTCGATCCGAGTCTTGGAAGCTCCCCTCTTAAATGTATGACATGCTTCTTTATCGGAGTGTGTCCGGCCGTTACAGGCTCTAACCCCATATGCAATAGTGAGTGACAAAACTTGTTGGCCCACACTAGTGCATTCCTTGATAGGTGGTATCTTAAGTTTAGGGTTCCCCCTGGCTGTATCCTCATCTGAGATAAGATCCTGTATGTAATCAACGGGTTCAAAAGTTGTATTAAAGTCTCCGGCGATTATCAGTTAATAGCTACCCGAGGCTGAGTCAAGGAAGTTAGTCAGAGTTGTTATTGTCCCTGAGGGTCTATGAGGGCTAATCACCCCGTTATAGATGTTAAAAAGTCTAACTTGCACATTGTCCTTACCCAGTGATAGTTCTAGCCCAAGTATCTCATCTGAATCAATATTTAAAACCTTAATTTTGCACGCCAACACGTTTTTAACCCATATTATAAGGCCACCTGCTGGGCAACCAGCTGCCGACTGTTTAGCTTCAATACTATATGTGGTAAAGCCTGCCCTATAGATACGCATACGTCCGACTGCCCAGGTTTCCTGCAGAAGGCATATATGATACCCGTCCATTAGCTTACACCGGTCAGGGTCGATTATCTTGGTCTTAATACCGGCTACATTCCAGGATAACATTTTCAAATCCTGGAAATTGTCTAAGACTTCCTGTGTGAGCCCAAAGTTGTTGATGACCCCCCCCTCCCCCGGGCATTTGTTGGGAATGAAGATGAATACTATTTGTTGCAGGTTCATTTAAACTGGGATCACTATTGATACATGGAAAGGATGTGACAACGGACTGTATAGTAGATAAATCTTCAGCAGGGGATGAGGGTGCTCTGGATAGTCAATCTTGAGAATCCAGAGTACTCAGGAGATGATACCTATTTCTAATTTCCAAAGGGGGCATCCTGGTATGTGGGAGTCATTGCATAGGCCATTGCATAGGCCACATCATTGGCCAGAGTGCTCCTCTCACTATTTTCAAGGTGCCTGTAAAAGAAGCCAAGTGGCAAGATGGCAATCGCTTTGCCCAGCCTCTGGGTATTTAAGTGGGACTCCCATCCCAACAGCCGACTAGCAATATTTGGGGATCTGCAATTTATTACAATACAGTCACAGGCCCACCCACCTGACTCGTCTCACAAATAAAATCTTGATGGTCAGAGTTTAGAAAATGTGTATTCTGTTCAAGCCAATAGCAGGTTTTATTTTTTTATTGAGATTGTGATTCAATTTGGTTTTCCTGCATAATGGGAACATTGATGAGAATGGCTACATAGGGGCAGCACGTTGGTGGGAGATGTAGGGTCACTTTATCATTACGATTAATTGGGCCATTTCTGTGGGACAATAATGAGTGTGTTGATTGGTTTGTGTGTGCATCGTTCCCAGCAGTAGCTGTGGATGATGGACCATGCTTAATTCGATTTGAAGATTTGCGTATATTTATCACCTTTATTATTATGGACCCAACTACTTTACTAAGTGTACAGATTTATTTGAAATTATGATTACGGATAGATATAATTTGCCTCTTAGGAAGGCCATTTGGGGTTCAGTCGAGTTTTTACCCAACTTGATTCAAAAGCCACATATCATCTACTGAAAATATAAGAAGTCTTTGAGGGGAAAACAGCTTTACAAACACCATTTGTATTTTGGACATTTTCAATATTGCGAAATGCACTTTGGGATGTGCAATTCTACTCACATTATTTTGCACTTTACAGATTTACTAGTCTTTTTTTCTTGAATCAGTGTGCATTGCTCTACTTGGATGAAATTATAGAGCGCTCATAGACTCTTGAGGACCGACCATCAAGAGCATTTGCATTTGGTGTTGTCAAGATTTCAGCAACATCATTTATCTTACAGACTTGAGAAGTGTGAATTTGAGAAGGAAGAAGTTGAGCACCTTCTGTTTAGAATGAATGCTTCCACATTTTCTAAGGATCCACAGATTGTCTCAGCTATTATGGATTGTCCCGCACCTCCTAAAGATAACGAGACTCAGAGTTCCCTTTGATCGAAAAACTGCCATCATCAATTTATCAAGACTTTTTCTGAAATATCGCAAAACACCATTTAGGGGTCACTTATGAATATACAAAAATTACTTTTCCTACATGACAAAGGCACATTTCTCTGTCATGTGTCACTGTAGTGAATTCAAACAGCAGCCCAGCCACAGCCCAGTAGTGCTCATAGCAGCCACATATTTTGGTCATGTATGTGGGTGGTGTATGTACACAGTTCATACTACATATGACATTTAACTGCTTTTTCTGCATCATTTAACATCGTTTTACAGGGCAGTCAAAATAGACCAATTGGGTGAAACCAATTTTAATTCTACCCATTTAGGGTCAGGGCCCACACACTTTTGAACTGATTAGCAGTCTCACAGGCAACACAGTACTAACAACAGAAAAATAAGACTCAGAAAAAGCTGAAAATTCTGGGGTGACCATGCTTCGAAGGCAAATTTGCCACACATTGGGAATTGAAAAAGCTCAATCCTCCAGTAATCCTCCCAACTCAAATTGGCAAAGTGAGCAAATAAATCAAAGTTGAAGCAATGTCTGTGATGGTAACTTAATGCAACTCAAGATAACTTGTTTTACGATTCACCAGTTGCAGAATTGTCCTATAGTAATAAAACTCTTAGGGCCAGATGAATCAAGATTAGCAGAATCTGCCCGTTTGGGTACGGAAAAAATACTTTTCCGATGTAGCAAACATAATTTTGCGATTTGGTATGTTACCAAATCGCAAAATGGGTATTAGGAAGGGACATGTTTAGCGCATTCCTTCCTAATACCGAATTGCATCGGTATGTATGAATGTTTTGTTGACCGTAAATGCGGTCACAAAATATTTGCGTTTTACCACCTACTTAAAGTAGGTGGTGTTAGACCTGGTATCATTGGCGTGATTGCCTCCTCTGTTTTTTATCTGTTTTGCTGGTTAGATGCTTTGGGCACTGTGCCACTGCTATTCAGTGCCACAGTACAATTGCTCCCTGTGTTAAATTGATGTATTGATTAGCGACTCCATGATTCGGTTATTTGATTTACTTGTCAGACCCTAGTACAGTATACAATGTGTGCCCAGGGCTTGTAAATCAAATGCTGCTGGCGGGCTTGCAGCACTGGTTGTGCCACCCACAGAAGCAGCTTGTAAAGTGTGTCTCAGGCCTGTCATTGCAGAGCCTGTGAGCAGTCTAGTACTGCCATGTTGACTTGACAAGCGCACCCACTTGCCAGTCCCTAAACCTTCACTTTTATTCATATTAGACACCCCTAGTGTAGGCTCAAGGGCAGGGTGTACTGTAAGTAATATGTAGGACATGCCCTGGCGTGTGTGACATGTCCTAATAGTGAATTGCAGCAATTTTCATTTTTTACTACTGCAAGGCTACCTGTTCCCTATAGGCCAGAATGGGCGCGTTTGATTATAACATCTTATAGTCCTAACTGACCCAGGGAACATGGTAGACATTCAAATTTAGTATGCCTAAACTCAGAATGATAAAATACATTGTTTAATGAAGTTGGTCTTAGCATTCTGTGTTTGAAAATACCACTTTTAGATAGTAGGTATTGTCTTGCCTAACCATCCAGCCTGCCTCTGCTAGCTTGTGTATTGTGTGTCTGGTTTTGTGAGTGACAGGGGATGGGGGATTCCAGGAGACAGGGTGAGTCAGCACAAGGCTGAATAGACCTATCTGCATGCGGATGGGTGGGACGAGTAGCACCTGGGTCAGAATAGGGCTGTGCCTGCCTTCCACAATGCCGGCTCCACTTCCTCTGGTGTGTCAGATGACCCTGGCCCACCCTGCCAAAGGAAAGAAGGAGTCATAAAAACAAAGTGTTCCAGGACTGCACAGAACTGGTTTGGACTGGGCACAGGACTCTCTGCCTTCAGAGGACAAAGGATTTGCTAGTATAAATATAGAGACCCCGACCCCTAGACTTTAGATCACTTATGGAACAACAAGACAAACCTCTGCCAAGGAGAAGAACCAAGGAAGCTCTAGGAGTTGTACTGCCCCCCTGCCAGTGTGCTATGTTGCTGGGTTGGCCTACAGTGGTGTATTCAGTGTCAAGGAGAGGAGAAGGAACTTTTAAAGAACTTTCATCATCTTGCAGAATATTACTTCAAGGGCTTGAACTTGTGCTTGCCTCCTGCTGAAGTCTCAGGGGCAAAAGACTTCACCACCAGCTTCCCTCTGAGTTTCCTTGCTGGAAATTCTATCTGCAGAAGTCTGCGTGTCTCTGGGAGCTGAAAGCATGACACATTGAGATGAAGCTTGTCGCAGTCGCAGCTGTGGCCGTTGCATCGCCGGAGAAGCGTGTCGCCACCACAGAAGTCATAGCTGCATCACCAGAGAAGCATGCCTTTGTCAAAGCTGTTACCCGACGCATCACCGGAGAAGTGTGTCGGTGCCGGAGAGGTAACCATTGCATCACTGGAGAAGCGTGTCTCAGGGGCTGCCGTGGCTCCAAAGTTACAGAGTTTGCCACACTGCCACCCGGCGTGCATGCATCATCGTCACATTGTCGCATCAAGGGGGCCATCTTATCGCATCGCACCGGATTGTGGCATCGCATCGAGATGCCATCTTCCGCATCGGAACCGGGCCGCAGTACAAGAATATACGCATCACCTCCTCCCGGTAAGGACCAAGACGCATCCCCTACTCTGCGCAAGCATTGAGGCGCGACGCATCGTCTCCCCCGAAGCAAGGAACCAACGCATCTCCAACTCTGCAAGCCTTTTGTTTGTTTTGCGTTATGCATCCAGGTAATTTTGTGAGAACTGTGTTGCATTTATCACCAACTTGAACTAAGTGACTTCTACCATCCTTAAGTCTATTTTAAGCACAGTATTGTGGATTTCTGTCATTTGTGGTCTTGTGTTAAGTCTATATAAAGTATACTTATTTTTATAAAACCTGTGTTGTGTCCATCTGTAGTGTTTTCACTGTAATACAGTTTGTGTCCACAAATGCTTAACATACTGCCTCTGAGATAAGCCTGTATGCTCTTGCCAAGCTACCAAGGGAGTGAGCAGGGGTTATCCAGTAGTGTAATCCCCTTTCCCTGACTTAGAAGCAAGGGTTCCTATTTGGTCAAAGGATTATACCATTGCCAACCAGAGACCCCCAGTTCAAACAGGTGATAACCCATTTGCAAATGGGAAGGGGTCCCCAAAAGACCCCTTTCCCTTTGTGAATGTTTGTAAAACCATTTTTAGGAGCAGGCAGCTCTTAAAAAATTAAAAGAAAGCTTTTAATTTTTCTTTTTGTAAAGCATTTAGTTTTCCTTTAAGGAAACGGGCTGCTTTACAAAAAAAATGATTGCTTTATTTAAAAGCAATCACAGACATGGTGGTCTGCTGATCTCTGCAGGCCACAATCCCTGTGATTTTTGTGATTCCCAGAGGGTCGCAAATAGCGACCTACATCATTAATATTCTTGAGGTTGGTTATTTGCGAACCACTAGGAATCGCAAAATGTGTACTACACACCTTCATGCATTCTATTGCGCGATTTCATAATTGCGAAACCTTGTGATTCGCAATTAGGAAATCGCAAATTGGTATCTTCATACATCTGGCCCTCTGTGCCTCCAAAGTTCCACCTTTCTTTTGTATGAGAGGATTTCATCTAAGAGTTTTTCCTTCTTTACATTGTATTGTTCAGTTGGTTCTGTTGAATACTGAATATGTGAAACAGTTACAGAAGCATATGCAGTTTGTTTCTGAATCCCTATGTAGCTCGAAGGCTTAATGAAGGGCAAATGCCAATAAATCAAAATCAGGTTCTTCCCTTTTTGCTCATAAAAAAAATGTCCTCATTATTCCAATAAGAACATATGATCGACCTAGAATGAGTATGGCCACAGCACTACAAGGTCATCCCACAAAGTGAGAAGTTATCCCGAGATTGAGGGGGCGTCCAAATTTGCCTTTTTTCCAGTAGCAGACTCTTGCTATTTCTCAATATGACTTGCCTTCAGATTTGGAAACTTAAAATGAGGGCAAATCAATATTACGTACCAAACAAAAAATGAGCCTCTACTAGACTAGACTCCTTTGATGCCCCGTTTTTAGTTAGACTAGCAAGCTTGAGGATGACCTCAAATTGAGGGGCAGAATTAAGCACTCTTATCCAAAGAATGTTAAGCAGTGTGGAAAATTGTGGACAGTAATGAAGCCCTGTAGGTGAGAGAAGAGAAAACCATGATCTACACATAAGGGGTTTTATTTACAAGAAACTGACACATCTGTACAGATGCATCAGTTTCCCTGGGTCTGCATGCAAAACCCTTGTGCCACCAAGGATGCACTGTATTTACAATACGGCACACTATGGCACAAGAATTGACAGATACGTCAGAAATTCTGACGCATCTGTCAGTTCAAAAGTCATGAATTGCTGGAGTAGTGTTGCAAGCACAATGCAACTCAAGGAATGCATGGGGAGGCCTATTACTAATACACTGCGTCACTCCTTACGCCTGCTCCAAGCAGGGGTAGGGTTTTGACGCAGTGGCACACTAGAAGTCGTGCAGTGAAATCTTCTTCTACAAGGCTTTCCCGCGTGGAACACCCACCCTGCATTCATTATACCTGACGCAGGTATAATGTGGCACAGGGCTTTACAAGGTGATGCATCTCCCTAGATGCGTCACGTTGTAAATGGGCCGCAACGTGGCACATTGTTTATGCCTGCTGCTGCGTCACAAAAAGTGATGCAATGGCAGCGCAAAAGTGATGCAAGGGGCTTGTACATCTGCCCCTCAGTCCTTTAGAACACATAGAAGAAGCTGAATACACACATAAAGTGTGGAAGATAGCTAGCCAAGTTACTTGCAGAACTGAAAACAAAAAATCCACAAACCCTGACTTTATCTCACCATGAAAGAAGTACCATCTGAACAAAGCACTGCTGAGCCACCAAAAGTTGCTGCTTTCTACTTTCAAAATTCATATGAAGGGAGGGAGAAGAGAAGAAAACAAGCATTGAATTACAGAATCAAAGACATTCATTACCCTCAGTAAGGGACAGAAATATCAAAGTGCTCAACTGGCATGATTGTGGACAAAAACAGATTTCAGTGAAATGAGTACAACCCCTTGAAATAAATTAGTGGTATGGCTGAGACAGAAAGGTAGATCAAAAAAGTGTGATGAGACCCATAGGTTTGAGGCTTCTGCTGGGATGAGCAGTGGGAAGGAAAATCTCTCTATATGTCGATGATGTGCTGCTTTACATAACGAAGCCGGAAAACAGACTCAGCTGATTGATGCAGATTTTCGCCATCTTCGGCCGCTATTCTGGTTAAACCGTTAATTGGCACAAGCCCTTGATATACTCACTCTGGAGATCAAGCAGCTTCCATATGACTGTGTGGTGAAGGTTGCAATCACAGGATTCTGCTACCTGGGAATTTATATCACACAGGACCCAGACCTCTTCTTTCACTGTAACTTAGCACTGTTGCTGGAGAGGCTGAAAAGAGTTGTAGAACATTGGAGGTCCCTACCGCTGTCGAATCCTGGGCAGGGCAGCATTATTTAAAATGATCTCCCTGTCTTATATGACAATCAAAATACGTTGTACGCAATAGACAAATAATAATTTAAAGCAATTGAGAGGGAGGTTCGAACGCTGCTTTGGGATGGGGGCCATCGTGCACAGCACTGCATAAGCTCACACAGGGCTGGTATGATGGAGGGCGGGCACTGCTCTGTGTACAGAAATATTACTGGGCGGCACAGCTAAGCACCCTTAATAGTTGCATTTTCTTCCCCCAAACAGAGCTTGCCTTCTGGATGGACGAATTAGCTCTGCAACCTGGAGGGTACCTCATGGCCCTTTTTAGAAGACCTTGGCCCACAGACTTGCCTGAACCAATGCTGACTGTAGTGGTCAACTGGCACGCTAGACCTGGGATGTAAAGATAAAATCACACAAGTAACACCACTCTAGGACACTGAAATTCTGGGTACACTAAGAAAACAACCAGAGTCTGACAAATGGGACCTCATAGGACTTTCCCGGGTTGGAGATGTCTGGACCCAAGGGAATGTCACCCCCTATCTGATCTGCAGTGCGAAAATCAGCTTGCTTCCACTGAAACCTATCACTACATACAACTCTGCCATGTACTTTGAGTGGAACTGATCTGCATTTGCAAATCAGTCTTGTCCCAGCATCCGGTCCAAGAATGCTTGTTTCAGCTCAAGGGAAGACCTAGCTTGGCAGTTCAGGCTGGACTGTTCCCATGATGCACAGGGTCAAGACTGATTTACATATGGCTGGGTCTGAACTGGGGTGGCTTTATCTAAAATGCCAATAAAAAGATATATATATGTGATTGATGCAGTACCACTTAGATAGAGAGGGGGCGACCATACAAGGTTATTGCATGAATTAGAAGCAAGATACTTAATCATGTTAGACAGTAAAACACCTAATGGGTTTAATTTTGATGAGGAACTGCACTCCTGTCTAAAAACTGACACAGATTAGGTAATATGGAAAAAATGTGTTTTATTCTATTTAGATTTTTTTAGAATGTTATCAATTTTACCTACGTTTTTTCACATGGTGGCACAGTCCTTCTGCACTCAAGCCCTTTAGTATATATAATAATGCACATTTTGTACAACAAAGGCTGATTTATTTGATAGAATCAGATTAAATGTTAAGGGCACTAGCCTGGTATTAATGTGGTATTATTGCGAAAGAATGACTGACAATATCTATATTTATTAAAAAGGTATGAGAGTTTCTATGTATTTGGCAGTTTGAAACAAATCAGATACTTAAAATAATTGTTGACATAACTACATTAGTGACCAATGGATTGTGCTGTCCATCATTAATATTATATGTTGGGACTGATCATTTATTACCAGGAGTGTCAACTACAATAAGACACTTGTCTCACATTTTTTATGAAGAAAAGCCTGCCCAGATGTTCATATTTATTATTTGATCTGATGACAATGAATTAAAAGTGTTGTTTGTAATTGAAGTAGGGTAAAGTCTTTCTTTCATGTTAATTTCCTGCTGCACGTAAAAAGAAGTAAACAAAGCGTACATGACATGTGACCCAGGCCGTTGCAGCGGCCGAAACGTGTTATGGCTGACGAATTAAACTGAAACTTATTGTCCGCATTTGAGTATGTTCCGTTTGTCGATATCTGGCACGAATGAAAAGATTATTTATATAACGGAAGAGACTGGCATTACAAAACAGACACACCCCTTTCAGTGGGAAGTCTGTTATTTCTGCCCCATGAGTCTGCTCGTTTTTGGAATTTGCATGAGGGAAGTAAGCTGCTCTGCAATATTCTTCAGACAGTCCCATAAACAAAGTGTACTTCTCATTAGAGGAAGAACTAAGACATCTTTAACCCTTTCGCTGCTGATGACGAGCTCAGCTCGTCATCACCCACGGGTGTCGTGTGCTGATGACGAGCTGAGCTCGTCATGAACAATGGAGTTCACAAAGTGCCAGCACAGCACAAAAATCCCCGCAGCAGCCATGTGGTTAAAAGACCACACTCAATTTTATTGGTGGCAGCTGGTGAAATGTGTAATTGGTGGATGTAAATTCCTCTCTCAAAGGATTAGGAGCAGGCGAGTAAAGCAAGCAAGTCCAAGTGATTGCATGAATAGATACAGTATGCAATATTGATGCCACCTTTCGAAGGTACCATGTTAACTATTGAGAAGCCGATATGAAAATGCCTTGATTGTTCCATTTTCCTGCATTTCTGAAGCCTATTGAAAGGGAGGGGCTTCATGGTGTCTTACACATTCCCGTTATATTCCTTCTGAGACGAAACCCCTTTTTTGTATTAGTATTTCTTTCATCTGCATATCTTACACCTCATCTCTTTCCTCTTCAGCATCTTCTTTTCACATTCAACCCAAACACACAACGCACCCACTCACCTGTAAGCACTCTATTATCTTTCACTTTTGCCTGGTCAATATTTTGACAACTGTGTTCCTCCTTCAGACACATTTGTACAGGATCAGAACTGCAACTGAATAGTGAACATTTCTCTGTGTGGTCTGCAGAGAGGCCAAGGATTTAATGACCATGTATTGCCCACACCTATTGACTCACTGACAGGCACTGTCAGAAACTTGCACTGCCTTCAGCCTTAACTCCATAGTGCTCACTCATGGTGCATTATAAACACACTGGAGCGAGTATGCATTATACAATAATATCCTGCATTGAAAAAATACAGAAACACAACGTGCTAGAAAGAGCTAACATACTTCGTAAATTATAGATGAATGACAACATGTGAAATATAAATAGGAATTAAGTCACTGACATGGATTACCTTAACATTTTAAACATTTATGACAAATCGATCAGTGTTTTGCAAATAAAGGTATGGACATGAATATAGGGCCCCAAGGAACCCGCTTAAATGTCCATTTTAAATTATTATGGAGTCTGAGTCCCGGTTATAATCATCCCACTTAAAACCGTGACCTCACTTGAAGGTATTGTCATAACCCGGCACACACGATGTGTTCTGACCAGTCAAATAACGAAATGTGAGGGGTCCCCCTGCAAGATATGCTAAAGGGGCCTCTCACACTCACATCAGTAGGGCCGAACCCTCCCCACCACCCCCCTCCAGTATGGGTCTTTTTTAATCTCGGGCCACATCACTATGACCACTTGCAATGCATGTTCTGTTTTTATCCAGAAGAACCATACTTCCGGCTCACCTTCATTGTTGTTAACACCTTTCAAGTGATACCTATTGCAATAATTGACAACATTGCTGTAAAAGTTAATATAAGAGGTACTCTGTTCAATTATGTTTTTATATAGGTTTTCAAGTTAACCTGAGCACTTTATATATACACGCTTGGGCAACTAACAATTATCACGCCCTAGGACACGAGCATTAGTCCCTTGCACAAAGTAATTCACACCGACAATGGAGAAGACAATACATGTATTGTTTGACACCAAACCTGTCCACAACATCGTGTGCATGATGATAACGAACTTTCCAGCACCCTTGTCAATCCTTGTCCCCTACATGTAATAATAACACACTGATCAATGAGCACCCAATATATGGATTGCATGACTACCAACTTGTCTATGATACCATCTGTATTATCATAATGAACCTGCCAGCTTCACCAGCAAACTTCTGTTCCGTCACGAGCTAACAACTCACCGCTTTGAAGTTACAATAGACCAGATTATATTGACTTCTCTGTCACTAGCACACCCTGCCTCTGACACTATGGGTAAAGTACTCCTACTATATACCTAGGTAGCATGATGTTGAGATAACATTCTTAATGTGATAGATGCCCTTATTTTCCCTGTACCTGGGGGTGGTTATACTTGAGTCCTACTAAACTCTAGGACTGATGATTTGCATCATGTCTTTGTAGCCTTGAGAAAGCACCAGGCCAATGGGCCATCAGGGAGCGAAACACGTGTCAGCTGCTCCAACAATCATCTACCAGTGAAATGTGTTATGAATATGATGGAAACATCTGATGTAGAATAAAATAAGAAATACAATAAAAGAAGCATTACTCAAATGTATTATAGTGTACTACAAATAGGAGGAAGCACTCAACCTTTTACATTCCTTTTGTTACTTGCAGTTAAAATCCTAAAGTAGAACAGTGAGCTTTTAACCAACATCATAGAGCTGCATGCAAACTACAAGGTATATATCAGAGCATAATGATTTTTTCCTCAGTTTTTCATTATCCTAATGTTGAAAATTGTTTTATTTGGAACTAAATCAATTCTGATTATTAAAGGGAACCCCCAACCATGGTGTTACATTTTAAATTTCGAGTTTGTGCTTCTCCAGAACAAACACCATTAAACTATACTACCTACCAGTATGGATGACATGTGACTCCTACACCTTATAGTCCTCTGTCTTACGAAGTGCTCTGACACCCTACAGTGATATGAATGGTGCTATAAAACTAATTCAATGCATCTGAGAGAGAGCCTTTATGGAGACTTGAGGGGCATTGTTAAAGGGTGGTAGTGAGGGAATCAGTGGAGGAGGTGGTCATTGGGGGACACCAACAAACATTGTCACACTGTATGCCACCAGCGCTAGAGCCAGCCGTGCTCCACAGTGAGTAGGTTACCCAGTGATGTTGCACTCGGTATCGGTCTCATCCAGGAAGTTTTCAGTGTATCTCATTAATTGAATAATGTCACAATGCGCCTTTTCCACTAAATGATGTCACAATCTGCATTATCGATCACAATCACAATCCCGATCACAATGGATATTCAGCAGCATACGCTAATGGGACTCCGAGGCTGCGGTGGCAATATGTGGGGAGCGGAGGCCGGAGGGTAACCTGAGGACGAGAGAAGGAGCCCAGCTCTGAGACCAAGGGCAGCTTCCATCATCCGCCTAGAGGGGTGCGCCGGTAGGGGACGGCTGAGGTTGGCGACTGGGGATCCCCATTGACGCTGAGCTCCCCCTTGATATTGAAAGTGTGTGCCCCTCAAGATACCCTGATTATGGGAGAGGCAGCGTGGGCCGACTAGATCCTAGCTGCCTGACCTTAAGATGGCGGCCGTCGCGACCAGGCAGTGCAAGGGAAATAGGCATGGATGAGGGTAGCACAACGGGATACAGGAGACTCGTCGCCCTACTAGAGATGCGCAGGAGGGAATGAAGCAAGAGTCCTGACACACAGAAAGAAACTGCCCAGAGTAGTGGCTGCGCATAAGCTCTCACTGCGCCTGAAGGCCTGTGCAGGGCCCGGGTCTTAAACACCGCCGCTTACAATGCCTATAAGCGGTTTTGGCGCACTGGGCCTGCCAGGGCCTCACTGAGGGTGCTTGAGCCAGGCAGGAGACCTGACTACGTGGCACAGTTCCACCTGCCCTTGAGCACCCTCCTCTATCCACTAGAGCTCAGCATGACCTCAAGATCAGCTTGGGGATCCAGCATGCTGAGGAATCTACCCCTATGGACATCTCTAACTCAGGGATCCCTCCAGACCTAGCACCACCACCCTTGAGAGCAACACCACCTGAACACCTGGCTGAAGGATGTCAAGAATTTCCTGCTCTGTAAGTATGTAAAATATAATTGTCCAAGCCTAATCGCTGTTAAAATGGAATCCTAAGTGAATTTGCAATTTGTATATATGTAACTCTAACCACTAGTATATGAATAGACCTTCGTACTTACTACCATTCCTATGTGATTTTAGGGTTTATCTGTTTGTATCTCTTCCTTGAGTGTCTTTACAACTTGCACATTTGCATTTTTTTCTGTTTGTATCTCTTACGTAACTCATGTAATCCAAAGTCCTTATGTAACGCAACTGGTTCTTTTGTAAAGCACTCTTCGGGTAACGTTTGTGCTATATAAAATCGCATTGAATAAAAAATAAAAAATAAAAATAAATTTAAAAGCATTAAAAACCTGGTCATCTTTGGCACTGACTTTGAGTTAGAACGCAAAATACATATCCTAAAATCTGAAATCCCAACACTTTTAATTCCTTTAGCGTGCCATGATTGTTATTTCTGCAGTGGGCATGACTGCTTTCAGAGCATGATGGTCTGCCACGTCTCAACCACGCCCACACGCCTCCACTCAAGTCAAGGCCTCAGGCCATGGGGCCTGGTTCGAACATTTGTTTATTGCAGAGAAGATTTGATTAAAATATGTCAACATACATTTAAAGGAGTCATTTAAAAAGTACTCCCTCACATACATTTAAAGCAGTCATTTAAAAAGTTCATGTTCTTCGCCTGCAATCAAACATATCTCCGAACATTTAGCGCAATGCAGGGAGCCCAGTGCAGAAGTAATTGTTTTCGCATGCTCGGAAAATTTGAATCATGCTTGAATTCTTGATTTGACATTTAAATTGCAATTAGTGGCTTTCTTTCATGAATGTGCTCAGACCGCGATCTGTGAGGGCTGCAGTGGAAGCTGCACACCGGAGCTCAGCGTGGCTGCGGCTCCGAGACATGGCGGCCATGAGTCACGCGGCAGCCTGCCTCCCACTCAACCATTTCTCACGCTAATTAAGATCGATGCAAAGCTGAAGACATGTTGTGTGCTGCCTATGGTGGTCGATTAAAGCGTTTCTTCTCCAAGCACGCCTTCCCGGGCCAGCCTGAAGGTAGGCCGGCGAGGTGCCTCGAAGCGGCGCAGCGAGGAGCCTGGCACTGGACCATCCCTGCCGGCGCAGGTGTGTTGAACACAACAGCGCTTATGTAATTCGGTGAGAGCTTTCTAAAAGAAGCCTAGCCTGCCTTGCACATTAACGATGCCATGAAACTTGAAGCCGACCAAGACATTGGGGGACTAAGACTGAAACTATTTCTGTGCAGTTCATGATTCTTTCGCTATCACCCCCGTCATTAATGTGAGGTGGCAGCATACAGTGAAGATGGCAAAAAAAAATCACACTACATTCAATAGGTATATCTGATATGCCGTGACCTGTGTGTGTTTATGTCAATTGATATCCAAATGACTTTCTCATTGGTGCTAAGCTCCCTTTTCAGGTTTCGCCCTTATACGCCATATGCGCTGGCTCTCGCGAGACACATTGTTTTCTAACACGCCTTAAAGATCGCCCATTGCTTGCCATGAGCTGGCTTCACAGTCATTCTCATTTGCTTGATTTTCATTGGTCAGTGGAGTAGGCTTCCGTCCTTTTTGTGTGTTTGTCCCTCTCCTGGATCATAGGGCGTCCTTCCGCTGCTCATTTTCGTAGGGGACAATTTTTCTTTGTCTTTTTATTTATTTATTTATTTATTTATGCATTTTTATATAGCGCGGACTTTACCCGAAGGCGTCAGAGCGCTTCACAATAGGAACAAAAAGATTACACGATGAGAGTATTACACAAGAACAGATTACAAAAGCAGACGTTAAGTTACATAAGTTAAAAGTGACAATTGTGAGCAAACAACAATACATGAGGTAGTAAAAATTGTAAGAGATGATACCAGAGTGAGTCTTTTTCAGCTGTCTCCCTCGTGCACATCCCCACTCCATGTCCCCACCCCCGCCGACCCTTTGCTATGGTTGTGTTGTCCTTTCATTTGCCATTCCTCTGTTGTTCGTGATGCCCCTCCATCCGCTTTTCCTCTGTTGTCCATTTTGGTCCACCACCCCTCACTCACTCCATTATCTCTTTCCCTCCCACTGGCCATCCCTTACATTGTTGATGTTGCCTCCACCATACCTCGGTTGTCGGTGGTAATCAGACAAAATATCGAAAAAAAAATATCGGAAAGACAAAATATCGAAGGAAAAATATCGAAGGTCAAAAATATAGGTATGCAAAAATATCGGATACAAAAATATCGAAATAGGTGAGTATGTAAAAATATCGACAAAAAAAATATCGAGTGTCAAAATATCGTGAAAAAAAAATATCGTGTAGTAATGGAAATAATCAATAGTATAGGAAAAAGTAAAATAATTGTATTGAAAAAGTATTAAAAAAGCTGTATTATAATAAATAAAACAATTATAATAAAAATATTTAAAAATACATATCTATGTTCAGGAGCGGGTTATTGGGTTTATAGGGGATAAGGGTGGGAAGTAATTTATTAATAATTAATTATTATATGTTAATAACAAATACTAAATTATACGTATTATTTAATTAATTATAATTAATTAGTTAATTAATTAAGCTCATATAGTCTATATTATTAATTAATAATTAATTGATAATTAATAAATATTAATTATGAAATAAAAATTACATAATTTAAACATTATATGTAGATATTTGTTAATTTTGTATTTCTACATTTAGTAAAATAAAATTTTTAAAAATTACATTTTTAGTTTTAGGAGCGGGTTATTGGGTTTATAGGGGATAAGGGTGGGAAGTAATTTATTAATAATTAATTAATATATGTTAATAACAAATACTAAATTATACGTATTATATAATTATTTATAATTAATTAGTTAATTAATTAAGCTCATATAGTCTATATTATTAATTAATGATTAATTGATAATTAATAAATATTAATTAATCAATTAAAAATCTATATTTTAAACTATATATGTAGATATTTGTTGATTTTGGTTTTCTACAATTAGTAAAATACATTTTTTCAAAATTATTTTATTATGTTTAGGAGCGGGTTATTGGGTTTATAGGGGATAAGGGTGGGAAGTAATTTATTATTAATTAATTCATTATTAAATAAATGTTATAAAATATTTGTACATTATACCTAATTGTTAATTAATTTTTATTAATTATAATTAGTTAGTTAATTATTTAAGCTCATATAGTCAATTATATTAATTAATAAATAATTGATACATAATTAATATTAATTAAGACATATTAAATATTTACTTAAATAATTCAATGTACATACATGTTTATTTAGTATTTCGACATTAATGTTAAATTGTTATTTGTAAATTACATTTCTAGGTTTGGGAGCGGGTTATTGTGTTTATAGGGGATAAGGGTGGGAAGTAATTTATTAATAATTAAATCATTAATTAATAATTGTACATATTTTTTTCTACATTACACCTAATTGGCAAATAATTAATAATAATTAGTTCAGTAATTAATATTATATAGTCTAATTTATTATTTACTCAATTCTTTGAAAATAATTATTTTTTATTGTTATTAATTTTAAAAATGTACTTAATTATTTTTAATGTAAGGGGTATTAGTTGAGTTTTGGATCAGTTTTAAGTTTGTGGATAAAGGGGTATTTGTTGGGTTCTGGGTCAGTTTTCAGTTTGTGGATAAAGGGGTATTTGTTGGGTTCAGGGTCAGTTTTCAGTTTGTGGATAAAGGGGTATTTGTTGGGTTTAGGGTCAGTTTTCAGTTTGTGGAGAAAGGGGTATTTGTTGGGTTCAGGGTCAGTTTTCAGTTTGTGGAGAAAGGGGTATTTGTTGGGTTCAGGGTCAGTTTTCACTTTGTGGATAAAGGGGTATTTGTTGGGTTCAGGGTCAGTTTTCAGTTTGTGGATAAAGGGGTATTTGTTGGGTTCAGGGTCAGTTTTCAGTTTGTGGATAAAGGGTTATTTGTTAGGTTCAGGGTCAGTTTTCAGTTTGTGGAGAAAGGGGTATTTGTTGGGTTCAGGGTCAGTTTTCAGTTTGTGGATAAAGGGGTATTTGTTGGGTTCAGGGTCAGTTTTCAGTTTGTGGATAAAGGGGTATTTGTTGGGTTCAGGGTCAGTTTTCAGTTTTTGGGTACAGGGCTAATTTTAGGGTTCAGGGTCAGTTTTCAGTTTGTGGATAAAGGGGTATTTGTTGGGTTCAGGGTCAGTTTTCAGTTTGTGGATAAAAGGGTATTTGTTGGGTTTAGGGTCAGTTTTCAGTTTGTGGATAAAGGGGTATTTGTTGGGTTCAGGGTCAGTTTTCAGTTTTTGGGTAAAGGGCTAATTTTAGGGTTCAGGGTCAGTTTTTAGATTTTGGGTAAAGGGCTAATTTTAGTGTTCTGGGTCAGTTTTCAGTTTGTGGATAAAGGGGTATTTGTTGGGTTCAGGGTCAGTTTTCAGTTTTTGGGTAAAGGGCTAATTTTAGGGTTCAGGGTCAGTTTTTAGATTTTGGGTAAAGGGCTAATTTTAGTGTTCTGGGTCAGTTTTTAGTTTTTGGGTAAAGGGGTATTTGTTGGGTTCAGGGTCAGTTTTCAGTTTGTGGATAAAGGGGTATTTGTTGGGTTCAGGGTCAGTTTTCAGTTTGTGGATAAAGGGGTATTTGTTGGGTTCAGGGTCAGTTTTCAGTTTCTGGGTAAAGGGCTAATTTTAGGGTTATGGGTCAGTTTTTAGTTTTTGGGTAAAGGGCTAATTTTAGGGTTCTGGGTCAGTTTTTAGTTTTTGGGTAGAGGGGTATTTGTTGAGTTCAGGGTCAGTTTTCAGTTTGTGGGTAAAGGGGTCATTGTTGTGTTCTGGGTCAGTTTTAAGTTTTTAGGTTAAGGTCTATTTTTGGGGTTCTGGGTCAGTGTTCTGTTTTTAGGGTAAAGGAGTATTTGTAGGGTTCAGGGTCAATTGATTGATTTTGGTACCTAGTTCTACAGGGTACAAATATATTTATTTTTCATTTAATCAATTACAGGATTTTTAACATATATAACATTACATCAAGTTTAATTTACTGTACACTACTGTTGGAATAATCTATTGAAATTAATTAGTGTATAGTACATATTAACATTTTATGTAGAGTGCAGTAGGAATATTAATATTTATGTTATTACTGTGCTACACCTATTGTAATTTAATGTACACTGGATTTTGTATATTCTTCATTACATTATTAGAGTCCAACATATACTCACTTGTAATATACAGTTATTTATTTTTTATTACATTGATACTTTTTAGTAAGATAATAAAATACAATATTCAGCATGATTTTATTAACTTTTATTTTATTTACATTTTAACAAATAACATAAATGCATAATAATATATTTTTATTGACATTTCATTCGAAATAAACTTTTATAAACACAATTAATAACAACTATACAGAATTATTCTTATTTTTCTTCTTTTTCATATGACATTCACATTCTTTATTATCTCTTTCACATATTGTTATGTCAGAAAAATAATGCAAATAACAGTAATATTTTTCTGTTAAGCTTTTCTCAGCTTCATTTGTGAAGATAACATTTTTACAATATAAATAAACATTTTTCATTTTTATAAAAATATTTTTCCTTTTTGTGACAATGTACTTACATTTTTTAACATTGTTAACATAAACATCATTGTTTTCATCATATTAAATTATTATATTAATATACATTTTTATCATGATTTCTTTGTAGGAAAAAAAAATAATTTTTTTCTATATAACATAAATTAATACTTCTTTTTTTACACATTTAGTTCTGTATAGATATTATATTTTACACTTGGGACTATTTTATTCAGTTTTTGGTGCTTTCTTTTGTAACCGGGTTTGGTCGTTTTGGGTTATTTGGAAGAAGGGCTGATCGCGGTTGGGAGACACTTCACGTCGCTGCAGGTAAGGTTCATTTTATATGTTATATGTGTATTAATATTATGGTTTGACACTAGTGAGCTTATATTTAGTGCTGTTGAATGTGAGGGAGCTATGTTTCAGATTTTGAAATAACATATTTACGTATGGTATATACACGTCGTGTTAGTTAGTTTACTAATTATTTATAGAGTTCATTTAAGTCTTTTAGGGTATATCGAACATTAAATCATCAATGTTAATATGTTAGTCTGTCATTATTTGTTAAATATTGTGGGTGGGAATGTCTGTTTTCTATGTTTTTTTCCTAGGTGTACGCAACATCGGAAGTTCCGTTTTTTTTTCTAAAGGAAGTGTTACTTTTTCTAATCCTACAGTGATTTACAAACACTTCTTTACAGTTTTTCGGGTTTTCCGGAGCGATTCTTTCTTTTTTTCGACTTTTTCGGGTTTTTTATGGTACTTCGATGGCTAAGGACCGCGTGGAATTCCTAATTGTGGAACAGTTGTATTTTTACATTTTTTTTTGGGTTACTTTTGCACTACCTGGATTACTTTGGTGGTAATGGACGTTCTTGGATAGACAACAAAATTGGTAAGTGTTTGCTTTCTATTATTTTTGTGGGTGGGTAATGTCATATTTATTATGGAATTGTTTTTAACTTATTATTTTGTTTTAATGTGTGCATATATTAAAATAATATCATTATATATTGCATACATTAAATACTTTAGAAGCTCACGTTACATATTTTCATATACTTAGGTGCTACATTTGGTGTTTTATAACAGTTTCGGCTTTATTTACAGTAGTGTTTTGGCTATGATGTTTAGGTATTCTATGCCTTTCGTATTAGGGTAAAGTTTAACCTGCTCTTCCAGGTACTTGTGCATTTGTTTATTTTGCTTGGATGTTTTAGGGACAATTTCGGTAACAGATTGGTCCATTCGGAATTCTTGATAGCTCTGTTCTTTCTGTAGGCATTTTATGAATTTTTCGAGACTAGGTTTGCTTCTGCCAGTTGATTGGACAAATGCATTGTGCCAACCTTCAACGGCATTGTTAGTTTTTGACTCCCCGTTAAGGGTACTATTGTACACATTCCACCAGGGAATAAGGAATTTTGGATTTCTTCTGTGCCCAGATCTGTGGAGTCTGCCTACCCAGGTGTCCTCAAAGTAATCAAGAAAAGGAGTTAATCTAGCTTAGTTTTGTTTATAAAATGGACTGTCTATGATAATATTGTAATGTTCTGCTACATCTGTTGTAGGGACATAGGCAAGTGCTATAAGTTTTTTTATTTGAAAAGCAAATGAAGAATTTGTAGCATATTCGACACTTAGGGTAGTTTTTTGAAGGTGTCGCCATAAACACTGGTTGAAATGATAATAGCACCCTTGAATGGAGGTATGTGGGTGGATCTTTAGAATAGTTGAGAGCATTGCATGCTCAAAATCAAGAATGATTTTGTCCGGAGAGAAATCATTGGTTTTTTGTTTTATGACATTTAATAATTCCATATATGTAGAATTGTTTTTGTTAGGCAATAGTGCATATAACAAAGGGATATTGCAGTTGTGATAGAGGCCATGTATTGTGTATAATTGGAAGAATGGTTTGGGACAGATGTTAAATGTCCCATCCATCATCCAATATTGGCTTTGCTGCAGTTTCACTAAATTCATACTGGTACCAAAAATTATAAGTCTATTCTCATTGCTTTCGTTGTCATAAATTATAAAGGGTTGTTTATTTAAAGTTATTATTTCGTTAGCACTAAAACTAATATCCTGATATGTTCTAGGACATGGTGTTGAAGAAGTTGTCGCTTTTTTGGTCCGTGCTATAGTTCTTTTTAATGATAGGATGTTTGGCATTTGGGTTGAGGCTGTTTTGGGAATTTTTGGAATGGCTTCTTTTAAAATGACATTAGTTTGCTTTTGGGATCCGGTACTAGCTTCTTTTATACTTTCCATGGCTGTTCTGACTTCTATTTCTGTAATATTAGGTGGATGATTATGTTCCCTAGTATGTAGTACTGTAGCTTCTTTTGTTGTTGCTCTGCCATAGCACTTGTTGGAATAATATTTGCAACATTTCCAATTCACTTTCATGCCATATTGTTTTTCCTGTGTGTACGTGTAACCCATGTAGTATAACAATAATTTTCCTTTTTGGCTGGTCACAAATTCGGCTCCTTCGGTCATTTTGTACTTTGTATATCTATAAAATATATATAATAGTTAATATCAATTTAAATGTGATCAATAATCTATGTTAGTGATAAGTAGGAATGTTTATACTTACGTGTTTTACAATGTACAGCTAAACTTCGGACTTTCTTGCTTCTTTAGTTGAGGATAAATAGTTTTGATGTTGTTGTAGCTGTTCTGAGAAATATGAAAGTAGTATATTATTTATTAATGTTTAGGTAAATTAGCAATTATAAAGCTCATTTTTACTACAAAGATGTGTCTTCATTATTCACATTGTGAAGATACTTACATAATTTTTGTGGTTGGTATTTGGCAGTTATAATTCTTTCTTCAACTTCTGTAGAATACTTTGTAGTGTTATCTTAAAAAAATAAGGAACATATGAGTTACTTTAATCACCATGTTGGTAGGTTTTTTGAAACATGTGGTAAATATGTTATTTAATATACTTACTTAGTTATTTGTTTTACTGTTGTTTAGAATGTGAAGTTCTGTATGTTGTCTGTATATCTATTCACTGTGTTTGCTCTGTAAATAAAGAATATGTCATAGAAAATTATTAAAATAGTTAGAAATGTTAGTATTGTTTTCACACATTTATTGCAGTTGCATAATACTTACTTACTAAAATGTATTTTAGAAATACTACTGAGGTCCTTAGTTAATTAGGAGTGCAGTTTTCAGAAGTCGAATCTACAGAGAAAAAAATATATGTTGAGGAAAACTGTTATTTTTTCAGTGTTTAGATTTTTGACCACAAAATTACACAATGTTACTTAACTTACATAGTTATTCGATTCTGTGTTCCTATGCTTACTTCACACTTAGTTTGAGAAGAAAATTCAGTTGTTGTAGTATCTAAAAAAATAATAATATGTTATTATTTAGGATGTTAAGTAGTATGAATAGCAAAGAGCCACCGGGTATTTAGCAGGAAAATAATTAGTAGTACTAAATATGCAGTTTCTATTTTATGTACTTACTTATGACAAAGTATTTTAGAAATAGTTCGGATGTTCTTAGTTCTGTAGTAAAGCTGATTTCAGTAGTATAATCTATAGAGAAAAATAAATATGTGGGAGAAAAATGATTATTTCATTGTGTTTAGATTTATGTGGACATAATGAAACAATGTGCCATTATTTACATATATTTTGGCTTCTGTATTCCTATGCTTTGTTCACAGTTATTTTGAGTAAAATATTCAGTTCTCGTGGTATCTTAAACAAATAGTAGCAGATAATTTATTAGCATGTTAACTGCAATGAATAGCAAAGGGGTACTGGGTATTTAGCAGGTAATTAAGTATTACTAGCAAATGAAGCACTTTCTATTTTATTTACTTACTTAATATAAAGGATTATAGATGTAGTACTGTAGCCTTAGTTCTGTAGTAGTGCAGTTTTCTGTAGCAGAATCTACAGAAAAATAAAAAAATGGTGTGCAAAAGTAATTATTTCAGGGTGTTTAGATTAATGTGCACAAAACGAAACAATGTCAAATTACTTACATACTTTTCTGATTCTGTATTCCTATCTTTTGTTCACAATTATTTGGAGTACAATTATCAGTAGTGGTAGTATCTAAAAAAAATAATTTTATATCATTATTTAGAATGTTAAGTAGTATGAATAGCAAAGGGCCACTGGGTATTTAGCAGGTAAGTAAATACAAATAGAAAATAATGTAGCATATATTTTATTTACTTACTTAGTAGATGTAATAGTAGGTTTTGAGTCTCGTTCTTCTACTTGTTGTGCAGCAATTCGGATAGAGATGAATCTCCTTCTGTGACTTTTGGCAAGTAGTTTGTGCTTACCTTTTCATTGCTTATATAGGGGAGTGTCAGTAGTAATTACTTTACTATTGGTTCATTTAAAAAATTAGGCTTGTGATTGGTTAGTTAGTAGATTTGAATTTCTGTTGACATTAATTAGTATTAGAATATAAAATCAAAGAATAATTAGAAAAGTATACACAGTACCATAGAATATTTTTATATGTGTAGGTGACATAATTTTAAATCAATATAAAAAAAGATTTGATTTTATGGTGTGTGTATAGTAGAAATGAAAGTGTTGTATGTTATTTTTGATGTGAAAACATATAAAGCGTTAATTAATTATGTAAAGAAAAGCTTAACAAAAGTCGATATAGTTCAAAATCCGATATTTATGTTCACGATATTTTTGATTTCGATATTTTTGTAAATGTCATTACATTTTGCCGATAGCGATATTTTTGTTTTCCGATATAAATGTGGTCGATATCACAGTAAACGATATTTTTGTATATCGATATTAAAAAATCGATATTTGTGTAGATATATAGTTAAGTATAGGATCCCGATATTTTTGACATCGATAATTTTGTTCCGATATTTTTGTACTTCGATATTCTAGTTTTCGATATTTTGTCAGACATTCGTTGTCGGTGTTGTACCTTGCATCTTCTCCGCCCCACCCATGTCCTACCCGTTTCCATGTTGCACTAACCACCAGCCACCTATCCTCCTTTAGTTGTCTGTGTTTCCCCTGACACCTGCTTCCCACCGCCCATTAAAAAAAAGCCCCTGTGACTTGGCTAGTGTTCACTGTATCAAGGCGTTTTTTTCCCCACACCCTCTATTGTCCGTGTTGCCCTCCCGAAGGCCTCCCTCAGTATGGCATCATACCCTCATACCCGCCAGCAAAAAAAAGGTGCTATGACGTCACGTCACGTAGTTTTTTTTTTCTTTCAGTCATGCTGCACAGAAGTTGTGCTGCAATACAACATACCTAAAAACATTAACACAGCCAATACCTTGTGCAGGTGAGACCTATTGGCTTTGCCAATGCTTGTTCAAATTTAGAGGCATTAGGGTGTAGCCTCTACCCAATTTATTAGAAGGAGGTCAGGAGTCAAGTTACTGACATAACATATGACTTGCTTGTGGTATATGTTCCTCTGTGCCAACTGTATCCATTCAAAATCCACCATGCTCCCCAAAATCTGTAAACCAGACCGTTGAACCCCAATGATTTTGATAAAAAAATTCATTCAGAGCCAACATAGGAGGTTGATACTCATCAATGAGTTAATGAGAAGGCATTGTTTAGACTAATAATGCAACCCGAGCCGCAAATATGGACAACTGTGTGCCACATGCTGGGGCTTTGAATAACAGACGCATCTTGGCACCCACACAGTCCCAGACATGCTTCCAGCTGTGGATGGTATCCTTCCTGAGACCTTACGCCTGGTGTTCAGGTACATATGTCAACTCTCCACGTCTTCGCTCAGGACCTGTGCTGTAATCAGAGTATGCTAGCAAATTCCAGACACAAACTCATTATGCAAGGGGGTTGTGCCTTCTTTGCTTTGGCTCTTAGATTGTGGAACTCGACCTCTCTTTTATGATACAATAACTAGCTAAAAAAAACTACTTTGGCTACACAGTGTTTTAGAAACCAGTGTTAACATGTGCCATTTAGGGTAGTGAGTGCTATGCAGAAACTGTCAGTCCCATAGGGTGGGTAGGTGGGCGGAGAAGGCGGATGTTCCTTTTGACCTGTTGCCTATAGGATGTGACCCTTCCTGGAGCTGCACCCTCAGAGGATGTGACATGGTGGCACCGTTGGGAACTGTAGGCCAGATCGAAAGAGCCCACTCTAACTTAGAGTTCTACGTCTGTGCCCTATGTATGTTTATTTGAGTGAGCCATACACCTGCTGGCCTAAAACTTGAGCTAAAACATCAATAAGGGTCAGTGCACAGTGCACGTGTTGCGCACCAAGAAATTGAAGTTTTTTTGTATAATTGCTGTGGGATCTCTGCAAATATTGTTTTTCAGGAAATGCCAGTGTTTTTTGTAGAAGTTCCATTCACACCCAAACCTGACAATCTTGAGTCACACTCTCTAGTTCAGATGAAGGTCCAGGAGAGGTGATGTAATATCTACTTTTATTGATTTTGAATAATGTAGGCTTAACATTGTCCCAGGTTTACATAAGGCCTCTCTTTAGGTGCATTCTTTTTTTTAATACCTGTAGTTATTGTTATTCACTAAAGTGTTTCACTAGTTTGCTTTGTGTACAACCTAAAGATGTACCACAACAACATCCTATGTTTTTGCCTATTCATGTCTGGCTTGGAGACAGCTTTAGATGTCTTGCCAGGCTCATACAAAAATAAAATCATAAATAGAAAAGACAATAATGTGTACATGTCTAGTGGAGCTTTGAGCTATCCATTGATCTGTTGGACTGTCATCCACAATTTTCTTCCACCACACTTTTAAAAAGTGAGAAAAGTCATTACCTCATTGTCCCCTACTTCGCTTCCCTTCGTTGCATCATTGAGGCATTCTTGCCTCAGCAGAGACCCATACTTCGTGATGTAATCACAAATAAACACCACCCTCCCACCACCTGTAAATACCATGTAAAGCGACAACATCAATGTTATGTTAAGGGGGTGCTTATAAAGCGCACTGTCACCGTGAGTTTCCTGGCGCTGATTGGATGCTGAAAGGAACAGAGGGACTTTAGCTAGATTGTGGAAAAAGCCAGGTTTTTAGTGATTTACGGAATTGGATGAGAGTGTTAGAGATCCTAACTGGGAGAGGAAGGGAGTTCCAAAATTTGGGGCCAAGGTAGGCGAATCTCCGACCACCAGATCTGCAGAGTTTAATGGAGGGGACAACCAAGAGGTGTAAGTGTGATGATCTGAGGTTACGTGAAGGACAGTAGGGCCGAATGAGGGATTTCAGGAAAGCGGGGCAGGAGCCAGAGAGAGACTTAAAAATAAGGCAGCCAAGCTTGAAGGCTGCCCTTAGGCTAACAGGGAGCCAGTGCAATTTGATGAGAAGGGGTTTGGCAGACTGCCATTTTGGTATCCCGAGGGCCAGTCTCGCCGCCTGGTTTTGAATGATTTGCAGCCTATAGATGGAACATTTAGGCAAACCATGATAGATGGAATTCGAAAAATCCAGGCGGGAGAGGACGAGGGCCATGATAACTTGCAACAGAGCATCGGGGGTGAGGAGGTAAGCCACCTTCCTAATCCTGCGCAGCTGGAACATGCAGGAGGAGACCACCGTCCCCACCTGAGGCCCGAGAGATAGCCCAGCGTCAATGGTGACCACAATGAATAGTTGGCCTGGACACCCTTAGAGGGATGTGATCAATAGAAACGAGGGAAGAGGATTCAGAGTAATGCAATTACTGGTAAGTAATTGAAGCATTTATAAAGACATACCAAGGGAGGCTGCTCCCAATGTAAACAATCCCACCCTATTTTCTAACTTACCTTTTATACATGTGCAGAAAGTTTGCCTGAGATTACAAGCATTTTACGAGATTATGAAAATTGTGCAATCCTCCTGCAATTGTCAGGATGCACTAACTTTGTACATGGAATCCTGGGGAGAGGATGTGGAATTAGGGCCAGAGCTGCCGACTTTGGAATTGGGGAACCAGATTTCAGCCTCGGCATCAGCTCAACATCCGTGATTCTTGGCAAATCAATTAACTTCTAGTGCCTAACAACAAAAAAGTGCATGTGTTGTTGTGAAAAGTAACTGGTGCTCATGTAAAGCGCTCCAATACCTTTGGGTCAAGTCAGCACTGTATAAAACAGAAAAATAATTGTGGTCAGGTAAAGGGATCTGCAGAAAGAAACACTATTGGGTGTAGATCATATGAAGTAAAATATGGGAAGAATGTCTTGGAGAGTTTCTTTGCAGCTGGATTGAATGGATAGCAGCAGGATGGATGCACTGCATGGGGCAATGGGACCTTGTGCACTGTAACTGGTGCTCATGTGAAGCAATCCAATACCTTTGGTTCGAGTTTGCACTATATAAAACAAACAAAAATAAACTAACTTATTCCATCTCCCCTGGCTCCATCACTAACCAAATACATCTGCATATGGGGCCAAAAGTAGGAACAGAGAAATGGGAATGAAATGGGAGAGAAAACAGAACTATCGGAATACACCACGCCGACTCATCCCCCTTGTCGATCAAAGATGACTGCAGTGTGTATTGGATATCTATGAGGTAAAGAAAGATCTAAAGTAACTTGTTATAGAAAGCTCTATGCTTAATTTTATTGATGAATGGATTTATCTTAGCACTATTTCTGTGTAACCTACTCGCTGCACTTTGATGTGGAACTTGTAATTTCAAAAAACGAAACGTACAAAAAATGAGTACCTGAAATATATGGGGAGAGCTCACCCTAAGCACAACTGGTAAGCCCATTTATTTTCCTTGTATTCTCTTATCGAAGGTGCCTGGCTCCAGATTGTCTTGGGCTCCATTCTTCAAGGGACTTGCCTCCCTTTTTAGGTCTCGCCTGAGCCAATGCGCTTTCGTATTGCTCCGGCGAGATTATAGTAAGGGGAAAAGAACAGTCTACCAAAACGGCGGATTAGACACAGTTCATGTGATCTATGCGCATGCACAAACCACCCACGTCACACACCACCATTTGTCTGTGCCTCGCATCAGACTTAAAAGGCTGCCGCTCCCCCCCAATCAGACTTCAAAGGCTGCCGCTCCCCGCATCAGACTTCAAAGGAATGCGCTCTCGCTCACCCGCCCCCGCCACAGCAATACCAAGAGCTTGTTTTGCTTGTGTGTTTGCATCTTCCTTCCTTGGCCCTGGGTGTTTCCCGTGTTTTCCCATTCAGTGCCTTCTCGACCACGTACTTGATTGCTGTCCAAGCCTCAGCCCTCGCTGCCTCTATCATTATACACTCTCCCTGTGTTTTCCTGTTTCCCCTTGATTTTTCCCGATTCCATCATTCTGTGCTTTGAAACTGAACGCGCTTTGTGGCACTCAACCCTGCGTGTTCTTAGCTTCAGTCTCTGTGCTGCTGCACCACATCACTCAGGGACACCACCACATCACTCAGGGGCACCACCACATCACTCAGGAGCACCACTCACGGGCACCACCACGACTCAGGGACACCACCACAACACTCAGGGACACCATCACTCAGGGACACCACCACATCACTCAGGAACACCACCATATCACTCAGGGGCACCACCACATCACTCAGGGGCACCACCACAACACTCAGGGACACCACCACATCACTCAACGACACCACCACATCACTCAGGGTCACCAACACATCACTCAGAGGCACCACCACATCACTCAGGAACACCACCACATCACTCAGGGACACCACCACATCGCTCAGGGACACCACCACATCGCTCAGGGACACCACCACATCACTCAGGAACACCACCACATCCCTCAGAAACACCACCACATCACTCAGGGACACCACCACATCAATCAGGGACACCACCACATCACTCAGGGACACCACCACATCACTCAGGAATACCACCACATCACTCAGGGGCACCGCCACATCACTCAGGGACACCACCACATCACTCACAGACACCACCATATCACTCAGGGACACCACCACATCACTCAGAGGCACCAGCACATCACCCAGAGGCACCAGCACATCACTAAGGAACACCACCACATCACTCAGGGACACCACCACATCACTCAGGGACACCACCACATCACTCAGGAGCACCACCACATCACTCAGGAACACCACCACATCATTCAGGGACACCACAACATCACTCAGGGACACCACCACATAACTCGGGAACACCACCACATCACTCAGGGACACCACTACGTCACTCAGGGACCCCACCACATTACTCAGGAACACCAGCACATCACTCAGGGACACCACCACATCACTCAGGGACACCACCACACCACACAGGGGCACCACCACATCACTTAGGGGCACCACCAAATCACTCGGGAACATCACCACATCACTCAGGGACACCACCACATCACTTGGCGACACCACCACATCACTCGGGAACACCACCACATCACTCAGGACACCACCACATCACTCAGGAACACCACCACATCACTCACAGACACCACCACATCCCTCAGGAACACCACCACATCACTCAGGGACACCACCACATCACTCAGGGACACAACCACATCACTCAGGGACACCACCACATCACTCAGGAACACCACCACATCCCTCAGGAACACCACCACATCCCTCAGGGACACCACCACATCACTCGGCGACACCACCACATCACTCAGGGGCACCACCAAAACACTCAGGGACACCAGCACATCACTCGGGGACACCACACATCACTCAGGGACACCACCACATCACTCTGGGACACCGCCATATCACTCAGGAACACCACCATATCACTCAGGAACACCCCCACATCACTCAGGGGCACCACCACATCATTCAGGGACACCATCACATCACTCAGGAACACCACCACATCACTCAGGAACACCACCACATCACTTGGGGACACCACCACATCACTTGGGGACACCACCACATCACTCAGGGACACCACCACATCACTAGGGGCACCACCACATCACTCAGGGGCACCACTCAGGGGCACCATCACATCACTCAGGGACACCACCACATCACTCAGGAACACTACCACATCACTCAGGAACACCCCCACATCACTCAGGTGCACCACCACACCACTCAGGGACACCATCACATCAAAAAACACAAGGAATGCCAAGGGTCTCAAAAACCTCTAACTATACAAACACTCATTAAGTAGTGTGAAGAGAGAGATATGTGTGTGTATGTGTTTGCGAGGAGAGAAAGTATATAAACCCATCAGCCCACCCATTGGCGGAGTCTCGTCATCTGGGTTTTTTTGTAGATTGGTACCATCCAAATATCCCACTGTATGATATTGTGGGTTACTGGTATGGAGTCAACCAGTGAGAGAAAAAGATGTTACAGCTGAGGGGTCAAAAGTTGCAGTGCATAAAGAATGTGATAACATAAAGAAATTGTGAATAGAATTGCCTGTTTTGATGCCAAAAGCGAAATTTTAATAGAAGGGTCATCATAACGGGATGGTTAAAAACAGAGTGGTGATAGTATAACAACAAATATTACTATCAAAAAGATGTCTATGTGGTCAACATGTTTCAGCCTTGATGGCTTTCGTCAGGACCTAAGTTTATATACCACTACTGCAACAGTGAAAAATTATAATAGTGTGAAGTTATACACAAACCAACCATCAAAACCTACAGAGAGCAGTATCAACATAACGCACTGACCAATTCTTGCAAATCTGTGCTTCACAGATTTGCAAGAATTGGTCAGTGCGTTATGTTGATTTTAACTTAACCCTTATTACACTTCCAATTGAGTGCAGGCTATTTTTTAAGCTTAGCCTATTTTTGGATCCAAAACTTCATTGTTATTGTTATTGTTAGTATGAGGCTGGAGATCTTTTTGCTATCCTTCCCTTTGACAATAGAGAGATTACCAGCAATATGGTATAATATAATAAGAATCTTGTAACATATGTTTGTGTTGTATTTTATTTTTACTATTATCTCTTTTCCTCATGTCCTTAGTGCGTGGCCTCTACTTACCTGAGCGAGTGCTAGGCGAGGTGAGGTGTTCTCCATACAACTGATGGGTGAGCTCATATCTGGCTGATAGTTCAACACACATTGCCTGGTATGTCACTAGACAGCTACACACTGCTGGTAGTATTGATGTTTTTATTTGTCTCGATGCAAATCTTTTCTTGTGTTTCAGGAGAGAGATTCCTCACAACCATGACTTCATACCTCCATTAAGTATACTGCTCTCGGTAGGTTTTGATAGTTGGTTTGTGTATAACTTCACACTATTATCATTTTTCACTGTTGCACTAGTGGTATATAAACTTAGGTCCTGACGAAAGCCATCAAGGCTGAAACATGTTGACCACATAGACATCTTTTTGATAGTAATATTTGTTGATATACTATCACCACTCTGTTTTTAACCTTGCCGTAATGATGACCCTTCTATTAAAATTTTGCTTTTGGCATCACAACAGGCAATTTTAATCACTATTTCTTTATGTTATCACATTCTTTATGCACTGCAACTTTTGCCCCCTCAGCTGTAACATCTTTTTCTCTCACTGGTTGACTTCATACCAGTAACCCACAATATCATACAGTGGGATATTTGGATGGTACCAATCTACAAAAAAACCCAGATGACGAGACTCCGCCAATGGGTGGGCTGATGGGTTTATATACTTTCTCTCCTCGCAAACACATATACACACATATCTCTCTCTTCACACTACTTAATGAGTGTTTGAATAGTTAGAGGTTTTTGAGACCCTTGGCATTCCTTGTGTTTTTTAACTAGTTAATTGGGGGATAGGATGCAAGCAGGTCTTTAAAAGGTTCCCCTTTGACCCCTTTTCACGGTTTGTTTTTTGTGTACACCCTCATATCACTCAGGAACACCACCACATCACTCAGGAACACCACCACATCACTCAGGGACACCACCACATCACTCAGGGACACCACCACATCACTCACAGACACCACCACATCACTCAGGGACACCACTACTTCACTCAGGGGCACCACCACATCACCCAGGGACACCACCACATCACTCACAGACACCACATCACTCAGGGACACCACCACATCACTCAGGGACACCACCACATCACTCTGGAGCACCACCACATCACTCAGGAACACCACCATATCACTCAGGGACACCACCACATTACTCAGGGGCACCACCACATCACTCAGGGACACCACCATATCACTCAGGGACACCACCACATCACTCACAGACACCACCACATCACTCAGGGACACCACTACTTGACTCAGGGGCACCACCACATCACCCAGGGACACCACCACATCACTCACAGACACCACTTCACTCAGGGACACCACCGCATCACTCAGGGACACCACCACATCACTCAGGGACACCACCACATCACTCACAGACACCACATCACTCAGGGACACCACCACATCACTCAGGGACACCACCACATCACTCAGGAGCACCACCACATCACTCAGGGACACCACTACTTCACTCAGGGGCACCACCACATCACCCAGGAAAACCACCACATCATTTAGGGATACCACCACATCACTCAGAGACACCACCAGATCACTCAGGAACACCACCACATCACTCACAGATACCCGCACATCACTCAGGGGCACCACAACATCACTCAGGGACACCACCACATCACTCACAGACACCACCACATCACTCAGGGACACCACTACTTCACTCAGGGGCACCACCACATCACCCAGGGACACCACCACATCACTCACAGACACCACATCACTCAGGGACACCACCACATCACTCAGGAGCACCACCACATCACTCAGGAACACCACCATATCACTCAGGGACACCACCACATTACTCAGGGGCACCACCACATCACTCAGGGACACCACCATATCACTCAGGGACACCACCACATTACTCAGGGGCACCACCACATCACTCAGGGACACCACCATATCACTCAGGGACACCACCATATCACTCAGGGACACCACCACATTACTCAGGGGCACCACCACATCACTCAGGGACACCACCATATCACTCAGGGACACCACCACATCACTCGGGAACACCACCACATCACTCAGGGACACCACCACATCACTCGGGAACACCACCACATCACTCAGGGACACCACCACATCACTCGGGGACACCACCACATCACTCAGGGACACCACCACATAACTCAGGGACACCTCCACATTACTCGGGAACACCATCACTCAGGGACACCACCACATCACTCAGGGACACCACCACATCCCTCAGGACCACCACCACATTGCTCAGGGACACCACCACATCACTCAGGGGCACCACCACATCACTCAGGGGCACCACCACATCACTCAGGGACACCACCACATCACTCACAGACACCACCACATCACTCAGGGACACCACCACATCACTCAGGGACATCACCACATCACCCAGAGGCACCACCACATCACTAAGGAACACCACCACATCACTCAGGGACACCACCACATCACTCAGGGACACCACCACATCACTCACAGATACCCGCACATCACTCAGGGGCACCACCACATCACTCAGGGACACCACCACATCACTCACAGACACAAACACATCACTCAGGGACACCACTACATCACTCAGGGACACCACTACATCACTCAGGGACACCACTACATCACTCAGAGGCACCACCACATCACTCAGGGACACCACCACATCACTCAGGGACACCTCCACATCACTCAGGAGCACCACAACATCACTCAGGAAAACCACCACATCATTTAGGGATACCACCACATCACTCAGAGACACCACCAGATCACTCAGGAACACCACCACATCACTCAGGGACACCACCACATCACTCAGGGGCACCACCACATCACTCAGGGGCACCACCACATCACTCAGGGGCACCACCACATCACTCAGGGACACCACCATATCACTCAGGGACACCACCACATCACTCGGGAACACCACCACACCACTCAGGGACACCACCACATCACTCGGTAACACCACCACATCACTCAGGGACACCACCACATCACTCGGGGACACCACCACATCACTCGGGGACAGCACCACATCACTCAGGGACACCTCCACATTACTCGGGAACACCACCACATCACTCAGGGACACCATCACATCCCTCAGGACCACCACCACATTGCTCATGGACACCACCACATCACTCACAGACACCACCACATCACTCAGAGGCACCACCACATCACTAAGGAACACCACCACATCACTCAGGAACACCACCACATCACTTGGGGACACCACCACATCACTAGGGGCACCACCACATCACTCAGGGGCACCACTAAGGAACACCACCACATCACTCAGGGACACCACCACATCACTCAGGGACACCACCATACTCAGGGGCACCACCACATCACACGGGACACCACCACATCACTCGGGAACACCACCAGATTACACCTAGCTCCAGGACCCCTGGACCTTTGGCTTCTCAAACCGGTGAAAAATACATCTACACTGGTAAGGAGCTTCATGCTCTCCACCCCTTACACTTCTCTAATTACATCCACCTTAACCTTGCATCTCTTGCGCAGACGCCCAACCTTAAATGTCCCTGTTGCAGTTCATGTGTAGTTGAACCCACACTACGTCCTGTTTGCCTTAGTCAGCCCCTTCTCACCAACAATAATAATAAGTTTGTGCTGCGCCTTGCCCTCATTAACACGTGTTCCCTACTTAAACACAAAAAAGACAATGCATAGATTCCCAAAGATGTCAATGTTTAGATACAGTGCTGGAGTTTTCAAGTGTATGATTGATAATGATTCTTGCAAGATATTGTAGTTTAACCGATTATGTCACAGTAACACCAGACTTCATCATAATGATATCATAGTGACATCCAGGGGATCGGCTTGTTGAGGCCATCTTTATCACTATTGAGCTTGTAGACCCATTTTTGTTCTATTTTGAACAGAAATTTGCCGGATGTAGGTAGAGTCTATGCATTATCTCTTGGTCTTTGCCGATAATGCATGCACCATTCATGTTTGTATAAACATATCATTCATGGCTTCACTAGTACCCCCGATGTTATGAACATCTCACACATGTATATATATATGTTGTTTAAACAAACACTCCTACTAGCAGTGTTATCTCACTCCATCTATAGTATGAATGAATAATATGAGACCTTAGTAAATGGCCTACTTGGATTGCAAACGGCTTTATTATTATGATTTTTACAACCTTTTTATATTTCAGTGCCCAATAGTTTGGCTATTTTGATCTTAGAGAATCGGATATCGACTTGCTTTATTAATACCACGACTGTATACAAGTAACACTCTTTCAGAAAAACTTTTTGTGCCCGATAGCAATAAACAGTTTGATTCAGAATATATCTGCATTTTCAGCGCTTATTATTCGTATTACGAATCTGGTAATACATTATAAATACCTCTGTTGTCACCAACATCTTGCACACGTTGTTGTAACAAACAGTCTGAGACTACAAATCCCAGCATTCTGTGTGCGATCACCAGGAAACACTATGATTTATATAATCTCTTTAATTCCCAGTGTCAAATAATATGGCCTAATTCGACCTTAGAGAATCATGGAATTGACTGGTTTTATAAATACCACCACTTGTTTAAAAAAAACTCTCTCTGTGTCCAATAACAAATAATTTGATTCGGAATATGTCTGTGTTTTTCGGCGACTATCGTCGGCATTTTGATTTTGGTAATACATTACAAACACCCCTGATGTAACCAATATCCTGTATATATATCGCATATATATACGGCGTGTAAATAAACAATCTGAGACTACAAATCCCAGCATTCCGTGTGCGATTCCGCATACCGGAAGAAGAAATGAGTATTGAAATAGACCGCGCCCCATCCGTTCGGTGCCTCCCCAGTTTAGCGCAGAGGAACGCCTGGAGACACCGACGGAGAGGTAAGCGGGGGATAGTCTGCCATTTTGCGGATACGCCTCTGTGTGTGAGACATGCGATGTACGCGCAGAGATATTCATGTTATTTTCCTTCGTGGTACTGGGGGTATATCACTTAGGTTGATATCGAGGCGGGCTGGGTAATGCTGCCTTTTTCTCAAACTGCGGTAACAGGCCACTTGCTCGATTCATAGGATGTAAGATTTGTATATTCGAGACCAATGCCGAGACAGGTCCCGAACAACGTCTTTCAAGACGCTTGTGCCATTAGTTTACATCTCTTGAGAGTTAGGAGGCCTTGAACGTATAACTCAGACGCTTTTGGGCTCAGACAGCATAATATGTTTACGAATATCAAAGCATATAGACATATAGAGACCTCATATAACAACAATATTGGGCATAAGATAATTGGACTACAACAAGAAACATAGTGGGGTCATAACCAATGAGGTTGGATAGACGTGTACTTTTACACTATATTTGTTATTTCAATATGGATTTGACCTCCTAATGGGACAGGCAGTGGAATGTTTTTACAATTATGTGTCTTTTCAAAACAGAGCGGTGCTCCTCATTTACCTGAGCTGCAGCCAGGTGAGGTGAGGCGCTATCCCCACAGAAATTGGGTGAGTGATATCATGCTAATTAAATAATAATGACATGAACACAGAAATATCACTACTGTTGAGTGTATTTTTCACAAACATGTTTGTTTCTTCTCATTTTCTTATCTTGTTTACATGACTATTTTTAGATTGTGGTGGAGAATCTGCACCTGACAAACAGGTGATATGATCCCTTTTTTATTATTATTTCTCACAATATTTCACAGCAGTAGCAACATCTAGGTCCTGATGAATGCAGAGGATCTTATCCTCATATGCAGAAACATGTCAACCACTCGCTGAGCAGATATTATGTTAAATCTGCTTCTTTCACTTCTCACCATTGTTTTTAAATTTAGGGAGCTGGGAGAAAACATTAAAATCCATTCTTCTACTCAGTCTCACCTAATTTTATCCATTTCACTAATTTCACTTGCACTGCTTTTTCAGTTGTAACACTACATTGACACCACTTAGCAAAATAACAATTGTGGAGTCTTCTCACTCACACAGTCCTTTTTACAACTTGTGTGACTGTGTGCACACTAACTCCTGGGTAAGGAGAACCCAAATGATGTAATAGTGGTGGAACACATTGACAACTGATGGGAAAATTCTCACCTTGGGTATGTGTTGCACGTGTATCTATCTATATGATATTACGTGTTTAATTTAACCACACTTAGTTCACAGTCTCTCTTCTTGTCATGTAAACGGTTGTTTGTGAGTAGAATGTGTTTCTGACTCCTGGGTACTTCTTGTGGTAATGAAATATGTTTAAATCTTCCCAGAATCTGCAGTGAAGCAATCTGGAAAGAAGGAGAAGGAGGCCTAAGCAGGTAATGCTGAGCATGTCCCCAGGGACAGGAGTAGAGGACTGGTAGACAGCACTGGCGGTTTAGCCACCAAGAGATACGTTTCCCAAAAGAAGGCAGTAGCCTTCCAGTGTGCTTACACTCCTCTTTCCTGTCTTGATGCAAGCAGTCGGCGCATCCCACCCGTGACAGGTTACTCCTGCTCATGGTGGTTAGGGGTTGAAGATAGGCTGCTGCATGGCGTACAGTCGATGGCCAGTGATTCATGCTGGTGTTGATGGGCGGGGGGAATTGCTCCGCAGCAGAGCAACACTTCTTTTTGATAACAGTCAGGTAGAATGATGCTGGATATCATGCTCAGTGTAGTGTTCTTGTGGCCTGGACCTTGCTGGGGTTTCTATACCCGTGGTCATCTGGAAGGATGGCTCAGTGACTACAGTTATGTATACCTTTTCTTCAGGCAATCAAGAAGGAAACTTAACAGATCCTCTCAGCAACTAGCTCTGTTTTTAAGATTGTATGTAAGAGTTTGTAATATGTGGATGGCTTTTATTTATTTTATTAACTTTACAGGATCAAGTATCATTTGCTAACAAATGATATCAAAACAAATAGCATAAACGTTACAAATCTTAAATAAACCAGTTATGAGGACCATGCCTATATTCAACCCATAAATACATTTAGAGGACATTATAAAAACATTCCCAATTTTTTTTTAAAACTTTGAAATAGCTTTCATAACTTTCCAACAACCCCAAACTTGTATATGTAGTTTGAAAAGAAAAATACCAAATAGTTTAAAAGAAACATAATATGTTGAGTTATTTAGTAGCTTTAAAACACCAAGGCCCTAATTATGAATTGGCTGGAATGACACAAGGTATTTACACAGCCTGGTAAATACTGGTACCCCAGAGTGTTGTATTCACTGGTTGCTGTAAGTGTCTGCTTTCCAGTTAACTAAAAAATGGCATATAACACTTGGAACTCTCTGCTTCCCACACCAAATGCACACGTATTGCAATAAACTGCTTAATTTCCACCTGGTAAATTTCAGCAGGTTCTACAAGACAAAACATTGGGGATGAGGTGATTACTAAAATACTAGAAGTTGGGATTCTGGAGGCATAGAGACCTGAAGCTAGCTCTGGGAATATTCTGAAGTGCAGACAAAAACAAATCTTGTTACTTACAACTATAAAAACATACAGAAAATAACTGGGAGGGAGGAGTCGTGCAGCACATATTTTGATCACCTCTCAAACACACAGAACAAGGCACTCATTGCCTTTCTTTCTCTCTGCTCTGAGTGGTGTAAAGTGCTCTCAGCAGGTCACAGCCTCTGAATGTTTTGTACCTTCATTCTGCATGTACTGTTTATGCCAACAGTAATTGGATTTCTTGTTCAGAACAAGAAGAGCTCTTTAGTGCAGGCAGTTCATGAGGCGATTGCTACACCTCACAAATTCTCATTTCTTGAGCCACGAAGCATGCTCATGTTTTAGGGAAGATTCTCCTTGTTTGCATTTGTCGAGAAGAGCCTGATATAAAACATACATTATTTAGGTTTTATAGTATAAATGATATTTATCTGAAAAGTTTTAAAGAACCTAAAAAAAAAGCCTTTTCAGTGGAAGCTGAGACTTAACCAAAACTACGCATTCACTATCACTGTTTCTTTGAATATGCTGATGCCACCTTGGTGTGCACCAGTAAGTATTTATTTTAATGAAAATGTCTGAAATTTAACAACACTAATTGAACTATACACATATTGAATTCTCCATACACTGAGGCCCTGGTGGTAAACTCTGCTCTGGTCACGCAGTTTGAGGAATTCAGGGAGCCTGGAGTTTCCGGATCCTGCTTTCCAGGTGAGAAGTTGAGTTTTATTTTTGTTCCCATCTGCACCACTCGAGTAGCTTTTGTGGTCTAGAAGCAGCTAAGAGGTTTTTCAAGTGAATGTCTACTCCAAAAGACTGTTGGAGTTGTTTTTTTGTGCGAGATGCCTTTTTAAAAACATTTTTTTCCAACAGGAAGTAAGGGTCCCAGAGAGCCCAATTTCCTGTACATGTCCTGCAGGCTCCTCCCAGTGCTTTCTCCTAGTCACTTTTCATTTGGATCTGGAGATGGAAGGGTCCCTTTCCTTGTCTGCTGCATTTATACCATTGGATTTAAGGACTTTGTATTTGAGATTTCATAAGTTAGTTCAAAATCTCTTGTATAATCATGTTGTTTGTTTTATAGAGGGCATGCACAAGTATTTACTTGTATTTTTGTTCGAATTTTCAAAGTTATTGTGATGGGTGGCCTGCATTTTCAGGAGCGGCCTAGTTATATTTTTGCAACTAATTTTCCTTCTTTTGAAAAGTAACAATGTTGCACAGTTCAGTACATTTTCTCCATGTTTGTTAAATTTGTAATATTTATTTATTTTACTATGAGGCCTAGTCTGCCAAGGGGCCATCCAGTAGGCCCAGGCCTTTGCTGGTCATGGGTGCATGAAACAACTGTTTTTGTGGTATATACTTTTAAACATCATTTAGGACTGGGATGGAATTGGAATAAATTAGAAATGTGGTGTTTTTTTAGTATTTCATGTTTTTTGGCAAGTGTAAATGTGGGTAATATTTGATGCTTCGGGAGGATGTGTGTTTTAAAATCTTTATAGCGAAATTAATTTTCATTTTTGCCATTGGTGAATTGATGATAGTATTTTCTTCAATGCTACCATGCCTGCTTTGTTTGTCCAGTCTGTGTGTGTGTGTGTTTGTCATACACCACCATTGATTTGTCTTGTTCTCCATGCCATGTGGCCGTGGGGTGTTTTGCGGAGTCTGTGTACATAGGCATAAATGAGTTCTCTGTTTACCATGCTTCCATGCTCGCTGTTGTCGTTTAGCCATGTAGCCGTTGGCCGTTTTATGCATCCAGCCCATGTGCCTTTGCCATAGGCTTGCATGTGGTTTTTGTTTCCCACGACTCCTTGCTTGCTGTTGTTGTTTGGCCATGTGGCTGTCAGCCATTTTTTGCATCCAGACAATGTGCCTCTGCCATATGCTTGCCTGTATTCTTTGTTCACCATGCCAGTGTGCCTTTGACGTAGGCTTGATTGTGTTCTTTGTTCCCCATACCTCCTTGCTTGCTGCTGTTGTTTGACCATGGGGCACCGGCTGGCAGCCATTTTGTGCATCCAGCCATTGTGCCTTTGCCATAATCTTGCATGGTTGGATGTGTTATCAGTTTAATATTAATCTTGAGGATCGCTGTAGTATGTACATTAAGAATATGATTTTGATAGACAGTGCTTATATATTACATGCATGTTGTGCATTTTTTGTACCTCCTTGCCTCACATCACGTTTTTCTCAACCTCCCATACAAACATCAGCAATTATTGGTTGTTTTTTAAAATGTAAATCACATAATTTTAATTTTTTATTTTGCCTTGGTCGATCTATCTATCTATCTATCTATCTATCTATCTATCTATCTATCTATCTATCTATCTATCTATCTATCTATCTATCCATCCATCCATCCATCCATCCATGTACAGCTGTGCAACAGCATTCAGTTTATTTGGGGTATAATTCCATTTCCCCTTGGACACCCTGGCCCTGGCTGCAGTGCACTGCAGACACATCAGCATCATTCATTTTTTTAAATGAATTTTCCAATTCCCCCTGGACCACATTTGCCTGCCAAAGGTGCACAGTAACCTCCCTTTTTTAAGATTAGTATTCCATTTATCCATGCAGTTCCTTGAGTGCCACAATTGTCTCCTTTAGAATATATAGACATATGCACATATCTGTATATTGAGTGTTATTACATTTTACTGAATGGTGTTTTGGTTCGACTTTGAAGTGGTTATTACCTAAATACCGAACCACACTAATTTTGCCTTTGTCTGTACTAATTCAAACTACAACAATGCCATGCTTTACTAAATGTTTTTTTTGCTTGGTTGCATCACCCGCAGTACTGCCAAGCAGAAGGCCTGTACAGTGACGTCACATGTCAGTCCTCTGATCTCTTCCACTCGTGCAGCTTATTTCAATTGCCAACTGAGAGCTTTAAGATGACCCCAAAGAAAGCTGCTGCCAAGTAAGTGCTGCGGCAAAAAATGATGGACAGAATGCTGAATAAATCAAATATTTACCCCCGTCAAGAGATTTGTGTTAATTCCATCAATCTTTTGCTCACTACGCCACCCCCAGTTTGGACTGAGCCATATACAAATCAGTCTTAACCCTGCTCCTCATGGCAACAGTTTCAGTCGAAACTACCAAGTCCAGCCCTCTCTGGACCGGAACCAAGCACCCTTGGGAAAATTTTCCCGGTACTACCCCACATCAGCTGGGCTAGCTTGAATCCAGTGGCACTGCAAGCAAGGGACCCACATCCCATTTAGGGGAGCAACAGAATGATCCCAACCTAAGCCCAAGACCATGTCTATCAGTGAGGGATCCACTGCAATCATGGCGAAGCTGATGAGCAGTGACATTGAACTGGATTTGTCCTTTTTGCAAAGTAGTATCCAATCATTTCAGGAAACAGAGCAAAGAGAACAGCAGCAGCAGAAAGCAATAGAACATCCTCCTAATGTTTGAGCAGAACAGCGGGTCGAGTTTCCAGTAGAGCAAGAATCCTCGTCTTTTAGAATCATTGGATCCCAGATCTCCAGCAAGAACAAGGAATGGATTTCTCCACTATCTTCCGAAAGCACTTCTGACGATGATGATGGGGACATGCCATGGACCCCACACTGGTCTCTGAGAAGTATGGAGAAACCAAGGAAAAGAAAAGTTCCTGAAAGCCTTACAATTATGGAAGGAGCTGAGGAGGATGAAGACGATAGCTGGTCATTCTGGAAGGTGACACAGAGGAGTCCGACATTGCAATTCTACCTGCTCCAATGGATGTGTGACAGGTAGCACCGCCGGCACCCATATTTGCAAAGCACCAGCTGTGACCTTCACTAACACCACCTCAGTAGAAGCATGCACTGCAGAGAGGCAATTGACAACACACCCACCTTCCTCTAGTTCTTCTTCGGGCTTTGGCAGTGGCCCAGTAAAAAAGTACTTCTCCCTAGTTTGGGTATCTTTTACGGTTAACATACAGAGGGAGCATATTGCAGTATGCAGCATTTGCAACATGCATGTTCGCTGAGGTAAGTCTGCTTCACATTATGGTAATGGAGGCCAAATGGCCCATATGAAAAAACACCATGCAATCCGGTGGGAGGAGCACCTTAAATAAATTGCTGAATGTGGTTGTGGTAGTGAAGGTAAGGCGAGCCAGGAAACGTTAGCTACAAGTCCAATCATGGTGAGAGGTGATGAAGAGCAAGAAGAGGGTGACATCCTCATGCAAAGCAGCCCTGTCCCCAGCAGTGCACCAGCAGTATCACCCTCCTCAGCATCTTGACAGTGGCACAAGACGCACGTCAGATGGAGACACCATGGCATACAGTGACTGCCCCACCATGACGCGCATGTGTCTACCATCACCTAATTCAAAAAAATCACCTGCGCCAGTGGCCCCACAAAAGAAGAAAAAAATGCAGACTATTGTTAAGGACAACTTTAGGGAGGCCCACTCTCGCAAACACCCAATGGCACATTTGTACCATGGGAAGGTGGCAGAAATGTTAGCGCTGGACCGCTTCCCTTTTACTTTTGAGGAAGAAGAGGGATTCTTAGAATTTGTGGCAGCCATCTGCTTGAAATGGAAGGTTCCAAGTCAGACTTATTCTGCCAGGTTGCTGTTCTAGTGCTCCTTCATGATGTGCAATTGGTTGTACAAGCTTAGCAGCAAAGTGTTGTTCACATTATCCACCTGATGACATATGGATCATTTGTAAGGTGATTGATTACATGCATCACTGCACACTGAATCTCTTTTGCAGGGGTAAAGCAAAATATATCTACAAGCCTTGGCCCTGAAGAAAGTTTTAAGATAGTTTGGCAGCATGCAACAGTGGCCATGTTCATTTCGGAGAATTCACATACAGCTGAAAACATCTTGGATGAATTTAACAGCAAGGTGTCTGAATGGCTGCTACCCAGAAGTCTAAGAATTGGATTTGTTGCCACAAAACAGTGGCAGTAACATAGTCAAGACCAATGCAGAAGGTGGCAATTTCAGGGTCCTGTGTTTGGCCTCAACTTGGTGGTTCAAGGTTTTCTCAAAAAAGAAGAAGAATTAGCAACATCCTGACCACCTGAAGAAGAATCTACACTCATTTTAGCCATTAGTTTAAAGCCTGGAAGCAGTTGCGGAATATCCAGTGTGCTAATAGAGTACCCGTTAAAGCCCTGATAAAAGAAATGCCTACACGTTGGAATTTGACCTATCACATGTTGCAAAGTCTGTTGGAATAGTAGAAACAGATTAATGACTATGCCATTCAAAGAGGAGGGGATGCACTTGGGAAAGCTATGACCATGTATAGGGACAAATGGGGCATAGTCAAATACCTGACACAGATGCTATTCCCGTTTGAGGGTTTCACATGGTAAGTTAGCAAGGAGGAATGTAGAATGAGCCAAGCTATCCCGTTATTGCATCTGCTACAGGAATTGCTAAGGAAGGTATCTGAAAGGTTCCCTCTCACAGGTGTGATCGAAAACACAGAAGTACATGCCTTGGTTGAGAGCTTCCTCTTTCATTTGGTTTGTAATGTAAGGCTACAAAATGACATCATCTCATCCAATGAGTGCATCTGTGCCATACTCCTTGAGCCATGGTACAAAAAATTCTACCCACTCGATTCCTTTTTCTGAAAGGGATGTTTCAAAATATAAGACGTGGATTGTTGAGCAAGCTGGAGACCTGGAAGAAGAATGGCTGGAACTTATTGTCCCACTCCACATTTCAGAGGTGCCGCTTTCAACTTCCAGAGAAGGCAGTCTTGTTTCACAGTAGCCACCCCCAGCAACCAGAATACCGGCAACAACAGCAACAGAAGGATTGGAGCCAACCTCTGTATTGTATTGATATCAAATGTCAGGGCTTAAGTCCAGTGTAGAGGCGATGGCGAAAAAGTGATTTACAAATATTGAGACTGAGTCAAGAAAAATAAAATCGCACTTGTCACATATAGTGAAATTATTAAACTAATGTGGTGCTTTGACCAGGAATAGCAGTCTCCTAATCTTCCACACAGGAGTATACTTCCTAACAATACTGCACAAGGTGACCAGCACACACAATTTTGTTTCCATATATATGTACAATACATCTTTTTCATACAAAATTTATCCACATATTCTTTTTGTGTTTTAAAAAATGTATTTTATTCAAATCTTCCTAAAATCAGACTTTTTGTGTAGCAATATATATATATTGGAGCAAAATTGTGTGTGCTGGTCTCCCCTGTGCAGCGATGGCAAAAGAGGCCGAGCAAATGACAGCACCAATGACTATCCAGTGATGTTCCAGGAGTGTCTGGATGATCCAAAAGAGGTCTAATTGGATCAAAAGCCATTGATGTATTGGTATGGGAAGATGTGCCAATGGCCAGAGCTCAGCAGGCTGGCACTAATGTATTTGGCTTGTCCTGTAGCCAGTGTGTCCTGCTGAGTGTGTGTTCAGTGCAGTTGGCGAAGTTGTTACAGTGAGAATGACCAGTCTCTCGCCTCAAAACGTAGAGATTGACCATAATCAAAATCAAAATAACCATAATCAAAATAAACCAACATTTCATACCACACTATTATACCAATACAGAAAAAGCACAGGAGGAGGAGGATTGGTCAAAATTAAGTGTGTTAGGTGAACAACTTCTAGGTGAACCAACTGAGTTTGAGGACTTCCCAGATTGAGTATACCAGTGCCACCATAGAACTTTTACATTATTTCTCGCTGAACTTCTTTCTTCTTTCTTTGTAAAAAAAAGTAGCTGGTGGAACATTGCTTGTGTCAGAATTTTGTTGCCCAACATTCTTTAACTCCATATATGGCCGGATATCAGCTGGACTAGTGTGCAGTAAAGAAGCCTCTACAATTCCTTCATGACATTGGAGACAATGCCTCCCTCACATGCCTATCCTTTTTTGCATCACTTAGCAGGGCTGCCACAAAAGATCATTGATTTACAATAGTGCCAGTACCAAATTCCAATGTGTTGCCTGCGTCAAAGATACAGTTGTGTACCTACTACCTAACCTACCCATGCTTGGATTGGAAGAGGTAACTACAACTAATGCAACAATGAGAGAGTGATTGTGAGAGAAGATTAATATGGTGGCAGACAGTGAGGGAGGGTGTTCAACTGTAATTTGTAAACTTGATGTGGATAGTTTGCAATGTTTGTGGCCTGAATGATGGGTGATAGTTTTTTCTGAAGGTCATTGGCCTCTACAAACTTACTTACTTACTTAGCAAAAACTAACCTGTCCTCTGTCCTCTGTCCTGTCCTCTCCTATTCTTCTTTTTTTCATCACCTAGAAGGGCTAACCAGGAAATTCATTTAATTTTACAAGACTGCCAAATTTCAATCTGTTGCTTGCATCAATGAGGAGATACAATTGTGTACCTACCACAGCGTTTGGATTGGAACGGGTAACTATTGCACCAATGAGTGATATATTATTGAGCGATTGTGAGTGATGACTGATGATTCATGTGGTGGCAGAGATTTAGGGAGCGAATTCAACTGTAAATTTGAAACTTGATTGATTTTATTTGGAATGTTTAGGGCATGAATGATGGTTAATCATTTTTTCTGAAGGTGATTGACCTTTTCACACTTATTGAGATTTACTTGCAGGGACCAGTCACTTTAGTTAACAAACAAAAACCTATACAAAAAACTGCCATTCTGTTTCTCTACTTGCTCTTCAACAGCAGCGCACTACTTGTCTATCTTGCTTGGGGACTGGGACTAAGCATGGGCGTAAAATCCGTTCCGCTCGCGGATTTTGCGGATTTTCAGTAAATCCGCAATCCGCGAGATTCGCGGATTTCCCGCAAAATCCGCAAATCCGCGCGCTGCGGATTTTTTGCTTGTGTTCGCACTGCTCGCGGCCCGCGGCGCGGGCAGCAACAATCTCGCAGTCGCGAAATTACAAAAAAAAATAAAAATGGCGGAGAGGTGAAGGAAGGAAGTGGCCCAGTCTCCAACTTCCTGTTCCTGTCCAGCAAGCTCCTCCCATTGGGGTGGAGTGAAGGAAGTGCCCCAGTCTCCAACTTCCTGTTCCTGTTTCCTGGCCATTTTGGATTCGATCTTGACTGGGAAGGATTACTTTTTGTGGATGCTGCTGGATATTTGGATTTGAGGCCTTTTGGATTACTTTTGGATTCGAAATTTGATTTCACAAGTAAGTTGATAAGTTGATGTTGTTTGTGTTGATTTTTGTGTGTGTTTTTCGACTTTTGGGGTGGTGTTGGGGGCTGGCTATGTTGGTGGGGGGCCATTTGTATTACTTTTGGATTCGAAATTTGATTTCACAAGTAAGTTGATAAGTTGATTTTCTTTGTGGTGATTTTTGTGTGTGTTTTCCGACTTTTGGGGTGGTTTGGGGGATTTTGCGGGTGTTTTGCCACGTTCGCGTCGTGAAGCAACAATCTCGCACTCGCGAAATTGCAAAAAGTGCAATTCTGCACCAGAAAACCACCAGCAGGCAGCATAAACCTTCTGAAACTTGATGGATGGCATTGGATTGTGGTGATTTGTGTTGTCTTTTTTGACTTTTTGGAGTAGGGGTTGGGGGCTGGCTATGTTGGGTGGGGCCATTTTGAGGCATGGTCCTCCTGGCCATGTGCATGGGGGTCAAGCGGCCATTTTGAAGGCAGGCAGTGAGCTTTGTGCCATAGGCCTGCACCCATTTTTCCTTGCTTTCACCCATTGTACCCAGGTTGAGTCAGTGGTACATGAAACTACAAGCCTCTCTGTGGGCTCTCTTGGATCAATGTTAAATTCCTGTTTCCCAAAAATTTAGCAATTCTTATTTTTGATATTTCCATATTGTGGTGTGCACGTGTGTATTCGAAATTTGATTTCACAAGTAAGTTGATAAGTTGATTTTCTTTGTGGTGATTTTTGTGTGTTTTTTCCGACTTTTGTGGTTGTTTTGGTGATTTTGCGGGTGTTTTGCCACGTTCGCGTCGTGAAGCAACAATCTCGCACTCGCGAAATTGCAAAAAGTGCAATTCTGCACCAGAAAACCACCAGCAGGCAGCATAAACCTTCTGAAACTTGATGGATTGCATTGGATTGTGGTGATTTGTGTTGTCTTTTTTGACTTTTTGGAGTAGGGGTTGGGGGCTGGCTATGTTGGTTGGGGCCATTTTGAGGCATGGTCCTCCTGGCCATGTGCATGGGGGTCAAGCGGCCATTTTGAAGGCAGGCAGTGAGCTTTGTGCCATAGGCCTGCACCCATTTTTCCTTGCTTTCACCCATTGTGCCCAGGTTGAGTCAGTCAGTGGTACATGAAACTACAAGCCTCTCTGTGGGCTCTCTTGGATCAATGTTAAATTCCTGTTTCCCAAAAATGTAGCAATTCTTATTTTTGATATTTCCATATTGTGGTGTGCACGTGTGTATTCGAAATTTGATTTCACAAGTAAGTTGATAAGTTGATTTTCTTTGTGGTGATTTTTGTGTGTATTTTCCGACTTTTGCGGTTGTTTTGGTGATTTTGCGGGTGTTTTGCCACGTTCGCGTCGTGAAGCAACAATCTCGCACTCGCGAAATTGCAAAAAGTGCAATTCTGCACCAGAAAACCACCAGCAGGCAGCATAAACCTTCTGAAACTTGATGGATGGCATTGGATTGTGGTGATTTGTGTTGTCTTTTTTGACTTTTTGGAGTAGGGGTTGGGGGCTGGCTATGTTGGTTGGGGCCATTTTGAGGCATGGTCCTCCTGGCCATGTGCATGGGGGTCAAGCGGCCATTTTGAAGGCAGGCAGTGAGCTTTGTGCCATAGGCCTGCACCCATTTTTCCTTGCTTTCACCCATTGTGCCCAGGTTGAGTCTGTGGTACATGAAACTACAAGCCTCTCTGTGGGCTCTCTTGGATCAATGTTAAATTCCTGTTTCCCAAAAATTTTGCAATTCTTATTTTTGATATTTCCATATTGTGGTGTGCACGTGTGTATTCATAAATGCCTACTTGCAAACTATTAATTGAAACGCCACATATGCAACATATATTTAACTGATGTTCCTCTGTCTTCGTTTGCTTTTTAGGTGCACAAAGTCAAGAACTCCGCATCATCGTTGAGCATCAGTGCCAGGAAGAAGTCCTGCTGCGGCCTGCTGTTCCGACATCTGAAGAATAATCAGAAGATGGGTCCGAAAAGAGGTGCCCGTAGCTCCTCTTGCAAGAAAGATGTCCCTACTAAGGAGAAGAAGAAGCAAGTGGCACCACTTACCAAGGAGTCTGGTGCCTCGACCACTAAATTTATGTGGAAAAAAGAACAAAAGTCCACCATGAGTGCTGCACAGGTAGCCTGTTTAGTGGTTCAATCACCAACGACCAGTGATGTTGGCTCAAGTACTATTCAACAACCAAAGCCGCAACAACAACTGCATGAGCTAACAGTACAAGCACAAGTACATGCGCAAGGAGCTGTCCGAGAAGGAGCTGTCCGAGAAGGAGCTGTCCGAGAAGGAGCTGGCCGAGAAGGAGAAGGCCGAGAAGGAGAAGGCAGAGAAGGGGAAGGCCGAGAAGGAGCTGGCCGAGAAGGAGAAGGCCGAGAAGGAGAAGGCAGAGAAGGGGAAGGCCGAGAAGGGGAAGGCCGAGAAGGAGAAGGCCGAGAAGGAGAAGGCCGAGAAGGAGAAGGCAGAGAAGGAGAAGGCCGAGAAGGAGAGGTCCATGGAGAGTTGCAAGTAGAGGTCAGTGAAGAGGCCCATGTAGAGGCGCATGGAGCGGTGCAAGTGGCCACAATGGTTGTTCTTCCAGAAGTAGGGGCACAGGAGGAAATTGACTTTGGAGCCGGGGTATCAAGTCAGGAAGACGAAGCCACTCCTCTTGATGATTCATTTTCTCCCAGCTCCCCAGCAAGGAAAAGATCAAGGAGGGTGTGTAGAAGTTCCTCTTCAAGCCCTGCTCCATCAGATGAACTGGATCCAGATTGGCAACTATCTCCGACGTCTGAGAGGGAGGCACACCATGAGCTGAGAAAGGTATCAAATGTTAAAAGGAAGGGCCCGGAAAGCTCATACTTATGGATCCGAACGTCGGACTTGATGAAGTGGTGCATTCTGATGTTGATGAACAGGATGACAGCAATGACCTAGTCATCACACACGTCATTCCAGCCACACCGGCCATGCAGCAGACAGACATTTATACCCTATCCCGACGTCATGCTGAGCGTGACCCTGGCGATGTGGCACTGGTAGCACCACCAACGCAGTCATGTAGTACAAGTTCAACAAAACCTACAGCTCCCATATTTTCTCCCCAGAGGGGAACTCCATCCAGCTCGACTCCCTCAAGTAGGGTTGCTGCAATAATTGCACAACCCAGTAGATGTCTGCAAGGCTCATCCACCACTGCTTCATCTGGCATTGGCAGTATCATCACCTCGTGCGGCAAAACCAGAAGTTTCCAGTCCCAAGTTTGGAACTTTTTTAGTGTCCATGCAAAGTATGATAACCTAGCCGTTTGTTCCATTTGTACGACTACAGTTAGCCGTGGTAGGATTGGTACCAACTATGGTACCGGAGGCCAGATAGGTCATCTTGAAAGAAGGCACGCTGTCGAATGGTTTGCGCACCTAGCAATCATCAAGGGAAAGCAATCCCAAAGGGCAAGTGGCCAAAATATACCCGTACTAGGTGTTTCATCTGAAGATGACGGGGAGGTAGAAGAAGCGTCAGACATTTATCCGGGCGCACCCAGTACCCCTGGCAGCACCACACCCTCCGGAACACATAGGAGGCACACTGAGAGTCTGGGAGACACACCAATGCGGAAAATGTCAACACTGAGCAGAAGTGGGTCGAAGAAGGCATCAGCATCATCCATTAAACTTGTCCAGCGCAGCATTACAGACATGTTCTCCTCAGATGCGCCATTTCAACGCAACCACCCAATTGTGCGCCTGTATAACACTAAGCTGGCTAAAATGCTAGCGGTGGACCTTCTCCCTTTTTCGTTTGTCGAAGGTGTGGGTTTTCTTGAACTCGTGGCAACACTGGCCCCTAAATGGAAGGTTCCTAGCCGGTTCTATTTTGCCAGGGTTGCTGTTCCAGCACTACATAAGGAGGTGCTTGAGTTGGTTGGGGCAGCTTTGCAGAAGAGTGCTGTTCACACTATACACCTGACAACAGACATGTGGACCAGTTGCCAAGCCCTTGATTACATGTGCATCACTGCACACTGGGTCTCTTTTTCAGGGGTTGCAAAACGGATAAATGCAGGTGGTGACTTGGTCGACATTTTTAAGGGTGCTCGTAAACATGCAACATTAGCCATGTTTGGCATGGAGAAAACTCATACTGCAGATAACATTTTGGATGACTTTAACAAAAAGGTCTTGCAATGGCTGCCCAAAAGAAATTGCAAGGTTGGTTATGTTTCTACTGATAATGGCAGCAATGTAGTTAAGGCCATGGCGGACGGTGACTATTTCAGAGTGCCGTGTTTGGCGCACTGTATGAACCTTGTCGTGCAAAAGTTCTTGAAAAAAGAACCTGCAGTCGACAAAATACTGACCATCTGCAGAAGAATATGCACACATTTCAACCATTCTTTTAAGGCCCGGAAGGAGCTGAGGCGCCAGCAAAATGTACGTAGAATGCCAGTGAAAGCACTTATCCAGGAGGTGGCAACACGTTGGAACTCAACCTTCTACATGCTTGAGCATCTGCATGAGCTGTTTCCAGTAGTCAATGAGTATTTCTACAACCTGGGTGGTGATACGACAGAAATGATGCTAGCGGTGGAGCAATGGCAGCTAGTTAAAAGCCTGACAGACATGCTTCGTCCTTTTAAGGTCTTCACGCGTGAAGTCAGCAGGGAGGACTGTTCTTTGAGCAAAGCTATCCCATTGTTGCTGAAGCTCGAGCACCAAGTCAAGGTGGTGTCTTCAGAATTAAAGGATGCTGGAAAGAATGAAGCATATGAGTTGGCGCAGAGATTATTACAACGCCTAGTTAGCAATAAACGGCTTGTAAATATCAAGAAACAACAGCACTACATTTGTGCTACTATTCTGGATCCACGTTACAGAAAGCCATTGTTAGGAAAAGTATTAATTCCTTTTGAAACTTCAGATGTTACAGAGTACAAAGGTTGGCTAGCTCGGTCAGCCATTCGTTTTGAAAGAGAGAGGAAGGAAACTGTAGGAGAAGACAGTACTAGTGAATCAGCAGGCCAACAGGCGTCCCAAAAAAGCACTTCTGTGCCTGTGGCAGAAGTGAGTGTCTTTTCCTCTGAGCCGTTAACCACACCAGCAACCGTATCGTCTGCACCAGGTACAGGCGATATGTCTGAAGAGGATTGGCTAAGTCAGCTAGGGTTTGCTTGTCCCAGAAAGGACACAGAAGTGCAAAGTACAGGAATGCGGGAGAACATTGTTTCAATGGTGCAGGCCTACCTGGATGACTCAACAGCGGTCAATATTACTGAGGACCCATTGGCGTATTGGCATGGAAAAAGAAACATATGGCGAGAGCTCACCAACCTGGCTATCAATTACTTGTCTTGCCCACTCGCAAGTGTGTCAGAACATGTTTTTAGTTCTGCTGGTGGCATTGCGACTTCCAAAAGGTCCCGCCTCTTGCCCGCAAATGTGGAGCGGCTCACCATGATAAAGATGAACCAGCACTTCATACCACCAGATTACAAAGTACGAGAATGCACGCAGGAAGAAGAGGACACCGACCTACCTGAGGAAAGTTCTCCTCAGTTACCAGAAGTACTACCAACTGAATTTGCAGAGTATGAGGACGAGTTCATTTTCCCTGACACCGAGTTCTGAAAATGAGTCAATGATTCATTAACTTTATTTTTAGTCCGACTCCTTATTCACTTTTATTCCTGTGTGTCTGTCTTTCTTTGTTTAGCAAGTGCTTGATCCCATTCACAACAAAACTGTAATCACCCAATCAAAGAACAAGCGCATCAGCAGAACTGTCTTGATTTTGATGCCGCAGCATTCATCAGGTTCGCAAGTTAGTTGCCAAGAACTCAGCCCTGGTCGTCTATCCTCCTCCTCCAGACTCACCCTATCCATTTCCCGTAATGCTGATGCCTGGATTCCGCACAATGAAGAAACTTACGTTGACGAGTCCCCTAAAGAGGTACTGGAAGTAGTGAGTCCTCATTTAAATACATTTTGCTAAGTGTGGCTTTTTTCCCGGATTTGCTTTTTGGCTGTTTGGGGGGTGTCAAACTTGTTTGCGCTTGGGTTTACGGGTCTTGGCTGGGCCATTGCTGGCAAGGTCTATTAAGGGATGAAATTGGTTAGGAGGAAATGGGAGGTGAAAACGTTTAGGCGTTATTGCTCGCTTGCCTGTCTTAGGGGTGCTGTCTGTGGGGCTTCCAGGGTTTTGGGGTCTGTGAGCCCCGCTGTCACATTTCGAATGTTGGTTGCTTTTGCTTTGCAGAAAATCCACGCCGGGAAACTCCAGTTGGGGCCCTGCGGCAGAACGCTTTAGGACACTGTGAATTCCAGGTGGAGAGACAGCCCTCAAACACAAATTACAGGTAAGATAAGCGTTTGGATGGGAGGTAGTATAATGGAGTATTAGGAGGAGAGGCGAGAGAGTGACAGTGCTACTACTAGTAAACTCCTAGGACTCTTGATTTAGGAAACTCTGTGACAGGCATTTAACTTTGGAAAACATTTGGCCAATTACACGTGAATCAACACGATGACAGTGTTCCGTAAAACAAACTTACTGCAAAACCACCACCCACCAGGCTCAAAAAGTAGTAAAAAACAGCTGTGCTCAGATAAAGTTTGAAAAAGTATATTTTTATATCCCTAACAAAATAAACTCCCGCAAGACCCTCCCTAACCCCAACAAATAAATAGTCCATCAAAAGTCCCCAAAAACCCCAACTCCCAATTCCCACCAGCCAAAAGTCTGTAAAAAAAGGGGCAAGGGACACTCTAGGGATGCAGGTTGTTCAATTTGGCCTCCAGGGCATCATGCCTTAGGGCCAGGGCATCAAACTTCTCCTGGAGGATGGCTTGATCTAAACGGAGGCCCTCCACCAGAGTCTGATACTCCTTCCATCTCTGGACCTCCGCCTCTAGGTTGGACACTCTGCGGAGTGCACAGCGCAAGCGAGCCTTTACAGTACTGTGAGGAGGTGCAGCCTTTGCTGCTCGGCGGTGGCGTCTTCCAGCACGGCTCCGGTTGGCTGGAGCACTGCGCTTACCGGCAGAACGTGGGGTCACGGAGGAGGATGCAGAAGATGTTACATTTGATGCACTGGAGTGCGTGTCGTCCCCCTCCATTTCCACCAGCCGGCGATATTGCGCAACAGTTGCATCCAGCCTCCGTAGCCGGGCAAGTACAGCCCGCATTCTCCTGCTCGGTTTTGATGTTTTAGTATTACCAACTATAAGAAGAAAGAAAAACATAATCTGTAACGAATGCTCTTTAAGAATATGATTAACACAAAATGATTCAGCAGGAAGTTGTGTCACAGTACAACTAGCAACTAGCCAGCGCAGTACAAAACTATTCAGGCCAGTATCATGGGCGTCCGCATGGAGGGGCAAGGGGAGGCGCTTGAATCACCATTTCCCTTCCCACAACTCACTTGTATCCTTGGTTTGGTGCTCTTTCATATGAAAGAGATCTGGCAGAAGTGAGTGACTTTTCCTCTGAGCCGTTAACCACACCAGCAACCGTATCATCTGCACCAGGCCCAGGCGATATGTCTCTCTCTCTCTCTCTCTGTCTCCCTCTTTCTGTCTCCCTGTGTCTCCCTCTACCTCGCTGTCTCTCTCTCTCTGTCTCCCTCCCTCACCCTCCCTCTGGCTCCCTCCCTCTCTCTCTCTCTCCTTCTGTCTTCCTCTCTCTCTGCCTCTATCTGTCTGTCGGTCCCAGCCTGCTGTAATTACCATATTGTAATTTGTCACTGGGCCAGCACTGGATACACATCATATGCTATCTAAGAGTCAGATAGTACCATGATCCAGCTTACCTGTACTGCACACCACCACTGCCTGCTTCCTCACAGTCTGATTGTCCTCTTGCGCCGCATCCTCCCCAGAGTCGTCCTCAGACTCCGAGTCGATCACGATCACATCCGAGCTGGCCCCGCCACCAGCTGTTCCACCTAAAAAATATATTTAAGACTGTTAGATTACACCACTCACTAGTATTTGGTCTAGGAAGGAAGAAATTTGAAAACAACAGAAAAAATAATTGACTGTCTACTCTAGTCTAAAGTAAAAATGTCCCTCCTTCCAGGGAAGGCTGTTGTCTTGCTGCACTTTTTTGTCACAATTGATGAATGCTTGCTTAATTTTAACACACATCTTTTTTCTCTGAACAGACAGACGCTGGACTTCTACGGACAAGAGCAACATCAACTAAACCAGGTGAAAGCTCGGCTCGACCACAAGAAATGTGTTCCATTACTCATCAACTCAGCACCAAGCACTTTTCCTTTTCCAGCTAACTTTATTTTAATATATGTGTTTACTTTTACTTTTTTTAATAAAGCTTGTAAACTTGAATAGACTCTGTGGTTTTTGGTCCTCCAGACTAGAGTGACTGAGCGAAAGGTTTTGTAATTTTTGCAAGGAGGAGTCCGTGCCTACACTACCAAGTGTATACTTTAGTATACAGTGTGCCAAACACGCCACTCTGAAATATTATTTATTACTCTGGTCTTTGGTGTCCATAGTTCGGTTTGTGGAGAATTGTCCCTGCAACAGTAGTATTATTGATTTTGCTCCTATCTAAACACTGTTTCGAAAAAAATTTAAATTAGGAACGCTTGGACAACAATAGGTCCTCTATATTTAAATGAAAACTTACTGGGGCCAGCAAAGGAGCACTCGCCGCCCTGGCCTGCATTATTATTATTATTATTAAAAGGTTCTTTTATAGCGCATGGCCACTCGGGAGCATCCCAGCGCTTAAGACTAACCCGACAGAGATGAATTAAAAATGAAGATCTAAGTTATCTGGTTTTTGGAAACAGAAGAGTTTTTAACTTCCTCCTCCTTTGGAGCCACTGCATCCGCTGTTTCTGTCCGCTTGCCCCTGGGCGGACCTGACGTACAACATGAAAGAAAGAACAGAGAACAGAAAAAATTGATGATTGCTGCTTGTCGATGTCCTTGTCAACCAAATCAAACAACTATAGCAATGCTCAGGGATGCCCAATACTCAACATACCGCATCAGTCCTTACGCCTGAGTTCAAGCAAGCAGGCATAAAGAATTGACGTAGCAGCGTCGCGGAAGTGCCTGCGTTAAATCTTGTAGATTTCACGCAGGCACTTTTGCGAGGCGCACATCTGCCTGACCGCCACCCCTCCCCCTGCGTGGGAACGCACCCATTGTGGCGCAGGCCCAGGTCTTAACGTGGCGCATCTCCTTAGAAGCATCACGTTGCACATGACTCGCAGGGATGCGCCACGTTTACGTCGCTGTGCGTCAGGTAAGGCAGCGTAAACGTGGCGCAAGGGGCTTGTAAATCTGCCCCTTTGTGTCTAGCATTACGCAGTTCTGTAAAGTACACTCATACATTACTCAGCCCAATTAAATGAACACAAAATAGAAAACAAATAAGCAGTGGCACCGCCACAGAGAAGGAGAGCAGTGCACCTGAAATGCACAGAAGATTTTGAAATATTAATTTAGCTCTCCTATCAATGTAATCAGCAGCATTATTGCTCTTTGTAAAAAAGTTAAAGCAAACATTTGCAATATTAACACACAGAGCAGGAGAAAAAACAGAGTAGTGAGTGATGAAAAAATTGCTACTACTACTCACCAAGCCCGGGGACCTCCACTCCCAGCAGATCGAGCAGGTCGTGCTCCCGCTCCAGAATATCGGTCCAGCGGTGGGTCACCTGATTATAGGTGCGCTGGACCCCCGTGATGTTAAAAAGGGCCCGGCACACCTGCCCCCACCGCTTCCGACGCTCCTGCCTGTTGGTATAACCGGCAGCAATCCTGCCGCCTGCTGCGATGGTCCTGGGGAGACTGCGCTGCACATAATAAACGAGTGAGCCCACCTCCTCAGGGCTGAAGATCTCCCTGGGCACCACCATTTCCGCCCTCAAGCGGCCACACGGGAGCCGGGCAAGGGCTGCGGTGCCCGGCTTGGGCAGCTTGACAGCTGTCTTCACCATGTTCTGGGCAGGTAAGGAGATAAAATGAAAAAGAATAGGAGTAGAGAAGAAGGAAATAAAAGTTTAAAAAGTACTTGAAAAGTAAACAAAAGTAGCCTAAAACACAAAAATATAGACCTAGAAAACAAGAGGGATAGAAAAAAAGTTTAATAGATCAAAAACAAAATAAAATAAGCAAAGGATGGCAGAGATATACAGAGGATAGAAACACCATGCCCAGACACATAGGAATGAATGAAAAACAAGATGGCGGCCGATCACGTGCGCGTAAGTAAGTTCGCACGCGATTTCTCTCGCGAACTCGTGCGAACTTGTATTCGCAAGGCGCTCATCGCGCGAGATTACACATAGCGGGCGGAAACGGAAATACGCCACGCAAACAAAATGGCGGCGCCCGTACTCAACCTTGGGGTAACTCGCACGAGTTCGCGGCTTACACGATCGATTTCGCACGACGACGCGCCTCGCGAATAGGGCGAAATTACCAAAAAATGAGTTTTGCAAAAGGAAAAGCTATGAGCAGGTGCAAAAGTTCAACCTCATCATTTGTAACCATTCCCTAGTGCTTCCTGAAGGGGCCCTTCAGAATTCGGTTAGGTTCCTGTTAAAAAAAATTACATTGCAACAAACAGGAAAAGGAAAGGAAAGGGAGCAGACAAGCAGGTGCCAGCCTTCATTAATGTCAGTTGGGGCAGGGCAGGTGTTGTTGTAATGTAATTATGCAAAACCTAAGGCACTTAGCAGGTGTGCTTTGCTTTGCCACAATAATGTACACTCACTGGTCAACCAGAGGGTGCTGTGATGACACCGAGGGTGGCATGGGTGTGCCAGCCAGAGGGTGGCATGGGTGAACCAGAGTGCCAGTGTTGACAGAGGATGGCAGTGCTTTGTTTGCCCCAATAATGTAGACTGGTGAACCAGAGGGTGCTGTGATGACACAGAGGGTGACATGGGTGAGCCAGAGGGTGGCATGGGTGAACAAAGAGAGTGCCAGTGGTGACAGAGGGTGGCAGTGATGAAGAAAGGCTTGCAAACAGGCTGGGCACGTAGAAACAACAAGTTCGCAAAACTGGCGACCTGACAAGTAAGTTCGCAATTTGCGAAATTACACAAAACCCTCGCGAACTTGCAGAAACCCGTGCGAAAACCCCCCCCAAAAAAATCAGCAAAATCCGCGAGGATTCGCGGATTTTGCGGATTTTCGCAATCTGCAAATCCGCAAATCCGCAACTTCGCGGATTGCGAATCCGCAAAATCCGCCCATGCTTAACTGGGACAGACTTACTCAGAGTCAAAAGAAGGATGGAAGATCCCAGGGTAGGACTACCTCAACAACAGCTAAAAGAAAGAAGTTATCGACTACAAAGGAAACCATGACTCTGAGGACTAGTACTCAACTATGTGGACTGTAGAGAGGTGTATTGATTTAGGAAATGCTGCCTATTGTGTGTGTGTTGCACTGGTGGTAGAAGTGAAATTCTGTGTCCTCTTATTTTTTACTCTGCCTCTGCGTCTGACTTTTAGTATACTCCTATTGAAGCTTACCTTCCTCTGTCCTTCTCCTTGACTCTACAATACAGTTTCTGTTCTACAAGCCGCAGGTCTTCTTGCTCCTGCATGAACAAAAGGTGAAAGCTGAGCTCAGCACTCCTGCTTACCTACCCGTTACAATACAGTATCATTTTCATTTTAACAATCATATTTTTAAAACTAAGTGGGTACACTCCTCCATAATTTTATTTTTTCTAACCTAGAAGACAGAACTTTTAGGTATCTGATAACTTGAGTCTGCGAGGCAGTATGAAATTTTGCAATGCATTTAACTGTATAGAGTCATACTCATTCCTTCATTTCCTTACACAACAGAAAGATGACCCGGGCCCCCACCACGTATTTAACAAACCAGATGCAGCCATCGCACCCCAACTACGGAAGGTCATCAACATCTCCTTCGATACAGTGACATTCCCGGAAGACTGGAAGCACGCCGAAATCAACGCCCTCCTCAAGAAGCCCAAGGCAGACCCCAAGGACCTCAAGAACTTCCGGCCCATCTCCCTGCTCCCGTTCCCAGCGAAGGTCATCATTGTGACCCCTGACCCTGCTTGCAGACCGGGTCGCTCACCTGCTGCCGCACAGCTCCACCTGTGTGTCAGCGCCTCCCTCGCTGCCGCTCCACCGTGAGTTCATCCCTGCTGTCTGCCCTGCCTCGCTGGTCTAGTATTCTGCTCTTGTCTCCCTGCATTTGTATCTAACCTTTGTGCCTGTATTTATTTTTTGTGCCTCTGTACTGTTCCGTTGCTCTCGCTTCGGGCCGTTCCCCACCTCCCCCCTCTTCTCTTCGGTTCCCCTCAGCCCGTTCCCCGTTGCTGCTCCCCTGCGGCCCGCCCCCTCGAAGCCCATTCGCCGCCCGCCTCCCAGCTGCTCCTCCCTTCCTCCCCGCCTCAAATGTCGGCCTATGCGAGACAGCAGGAATGACCCCTGACCCTGCTTGCAGGCCGGGTTGCTCCCCTGCTGCGGCACAGCTCCACCTGTGTGTCAGCGCCTCCCTTGCTGCCGCTGCCACTCCACCATGAGTTCGTCCCGGCTGTCTGCCGTGCCTCGCTGGTCTAGTATTCTGTTCTTGTCTCCCTGCCTTTGTATCTAACCTTTGTGCCTGTATTTATTTTTTGTGCCTCTGTTCTGTACAGTTGCCCTCACTTCGGCCCGTTCCCCCCCTCCCCCTCTTCTCTTCGGGTTCACCTTAGCCCGTTCCCCCCCGCTGCTCCCCTGCGGCCCTGCCCCCTCGAAGCCCATTCGCCTCCCCACTCCCGCCTCCCAGCTGCTCCTCTCACCCTCCTCACCTCAAATGACGGCCTCTGCGTGACCGAGTAGCGGACGCGCGCAGCGTGCGCGCCAGAGGGAAGCCCGTCTGCACCCGTCCGCGCCTGGACCGCGCCCAGCACCAGAACCCCTGGCCCCTGCAAACGCCTCGACACCAGACTCCGCTACGACGCCAGCACCCTCCACACACTCAAAGCCGGGCGAAACCACACCTGCTTCCAGGCCGCCCCAAAACGGACCCACGGACCCTTCGCTTGCCGCACCTGCAGCTTCACTTGCGACAGAGCCACCAAACCTCCAAGGACGGGACCCAACCACCTTCGCTGCATACTCCTCAACACCTGCTCCGCACGCAAACATGCCATCAAGCTCGGGGATCTGCTTGACACCTCTGCCCCAGACGTTGCCTTCCTGACTGAGACCTGGTGGAATAACTCCTCGGCGCCCGACATCACCACAGCCAACCCGGACGGCTACAAGATCACCTGCAGGGATCACGCCAACAGAATCGGAGGAGGAATAGCCATCATCCACAAGTCCACCTTCAAGGTCGCCACACTCGCAGACGGCACCCTCAACACACCCGAACACCTGCACTTCCGAATCCACACCAACACCACCCTCAGAGGAACACTCATCTACAGACCCCCCGGACCCCGGGCTCAGTTCAGCGACTCCATCGCCGACCTCGCCAGCACCCACGCGCTCACATCCATGGACTACATCCTCCTCGGGGACCTGAACTTCCACCTCAAGAACAACAATGCCAACTCCGCCACCCTGATCGACAACCTCGGCCTCAGACAAGTCATCACCGTACCCACCCACGCCACTGGCCACACGCTGGACCCCGTCTTTACCACAGGCACCCACATCGCCTTTGACCACACCACAGAACTCCACTGGACCGACCACCGCTGCATCCATTTCACCTTCAAGAAGCCAACCACGCACCACCGCACCCAACAGCTGCCCCGCCGCAGCTGGAGCAAAGTCACCAAAGACCAGCTGATCACCACCCTCGCCCAGGACCCACCCACCGCCCCACCAGCCCAGACCACGCAGCCCGCAACCTTAGACAGTGGATCATCGACTGCACCAACACACTAGTCCCGATCAAGAAACCCTCCAACAGCCACGCCAGCAAAAGAGCCACCTGGTTCACCGACAAACTGCAGACCTCCAAACGCGCATGCCGGAAACTGGAAAAGATATGGCTCCACGAACGCACACCGGACAACCACGCAGCCCACAAGGACGCCACCCGCAGACATCACCACCTCATCAGATTAGCCAACAGATCCTCCTTCAAAGTCCGCCTGGATAACAACGCACGCGACAGCAAAGAGCTCTTCAGCATCGTAAAGGAACTCTCCAACCCTAGCCAGCGCCAACGACATCCCGCCCTCACAAGAACTGTGCAACTCACTAGCCGTCTTGTTTCACCGCAAGATCGTGGACATCCACAACAGCTTCAACACCACGACCGCCCCCACTACGCCAGACTCCACTTTCCCTAAAAACACCACCAGCACCAACCGCCTGACCTAATGGTCCAACGTCAACGACGACGAGACACGCAACGTCATGAACTCCATCCACTCAGGATCTCCGTCAGACCCATGCCCACACCATGTATTCAACAAAGCAGATGCAGCCATCGCACCTCAACTACGGAAGGTCATCAACATCTCATTCGATACAGCGACATTCCCTAAAGACTGGAAGCACGCCGAAATCAACGCCCTCCTCAAGAAGCCCAAGGCGGACCCCAAGGACCTCAAGAACCTCTGGCCCATCTCCATGCTCCCGTTCCCGGCGAAGGTCATTGAGAAAATCGTCAACATGCAACTGGCCCGCCACCTCAAAGACAACAACATCTAGGACCCATCCCAGTCGGGATTCAGACGTAACCACAGCACCAAGACAGCTCACATCGCTGCCACAGACGACATCAGGCGCCAACTAGACAGCGGCGAAGCATCAGCCCTCATCATCCTGGACCTGTCAGCCGCCTTCGACACGGTCTGTCATCGTATTCTAAAGACACGACTCCAAGAAGCCGGAATCCAAGAGAAGGCCCTGGACTGGACCACGTCCTTCCTCTCTGGCAGTACTCAGGGCAGTAACCAGAGTGTCCACCTCCCACCCTTCCGATCCGAAGCCACCGACATCATCTGCGGCATCCCCCAGGGCTCATCCCTCAGCCCAATGCTGTTCAATGTCTACATGGCCCCCTCGCACAAGTGGCCCGCTACCACGACCTCAACATCATCTCCTACGCCGACGACACCCAGCTCATTCCCTCCCTCACCAAGGACCCACACACCACCAAAACCAACCTCCACAAGGGAATAAAGTCCATTGCCGACCGGATGAGGAGCAGCCGTCTGAAGCTGAACTCGGACAAGACGGAGGTCCTCATCCTCAGACCCACCCCCCTCAGCCTGGGACGACTCCTGGTGGCCGACCACACTGGGAGCAGCACCGACACCCACCGACCATGCACGCAACCTGGGATTCATCCTTGACTCCTCCGTCTCCATGTCTAAACAGGTCAATGCCATCTCCTCCTCCTGCTACAACACCCTCCACGTGCTCCGCAGGATCTACAAGTGGATCCAGACCGAAACAAGTAGAACAGTGACACAGGCCCTCGTCTGCAGCAGACTGGACTACGGCAACGCACTCTATGCAGGAATGCCAGTCAAACACCTACAACGACCACAACGCATCCAAAACGCCTCCACTTGACTGATCGTCAACGTCCCCTGCAGCAGCCACATCACCCCCACCTGAGACACCTACACTGGCTCCCCGTCAACAAGAGGATCACCTTCAAGCTCCTCACCCACGCACACAAAGCACTCCACAATGCCAGCCTACCTGAACAGCAGACTCAGCTTCTACACCCTCAACCGCCAGCTCCGCTCCGCCAGCCTCGCGCTCGCAGCTGTACCCCGCATCCAACGAACGACCTTCGGCGGCAGATCCTTCTCCTACCTCGCCACCAAGTCCTGGAACATCCTCCCTACCCACCTATGGCAGATTGTTTGAATTGCATCAGGATTGTTATTAATCTTTGGAGTTGCTTCTTCCTTTGTCATATTGGTATAGTCAGAGACTACATCATTGTAGACAGGTGTTTCTTGTCAAACTGTTATTTGGGTCTCAAGAGGCACGAGTTCCATGGCTTTGTTGCATAGTCCTTTTCTTACTGCAGGTTTATCAACGTGATAAGTATTTCAGTCTGAACCTCTTGGATAGTGGCAAGATTTGGTCTTCTGCTACATCTTGTGAATCCACTGGGCCTACTACTTATTATTGGCCACATGTTGGGGTTTGACCAGGTCGATGGACACGACTCGGTTCTCCTTTTACCAGCAAGGGCGGTAGTACTATGATCTTGTTCCTTGGATTGCTAAGACAGGTACTGTTTTTCTGTAAGAAGGCCGAAATTCTTTCTTCACCGCTATCTTTTCCCTGACTAGATCCCCAATCTTTGGAATCAAGACAGGTCTTGCTGGGACAGGTGGTTTTTCTTCAGTGGCAGTTGGCTTTTGTGTTGTGTTACTCACTCTTCTTGTTTCATTTAAGTCCTGTAAAACAGCCAAACGATCTTTGACATCAAAAGGTTTTTGTTCCACCACTGAAGTTTGACAATCGAGGTCTTCGATTATCATTCTAGTACCTAACAGTAATTCATAAGGAGTGTTTCCCCCCAAAGAATTTCTTGGCAGATTGTTAAGACTATGTTGGACACTTATTAAATGTTTGACCCACCCTAATACCTTAGCTGTTATGGATTGCTTTATGTCACGTTTTTTTCTTTCCACTACCGCATTACCCTCAGGATGGAAGGGACTAGAATACCGCAATGCAACCCCCAAGCTAACCATAGCCTCCTTGTAAGCTCGAGAGCTACACGCTGGACCCTGGTCAGAATGTAGCGTGCCGATTGCGTATGTGCCGATAAAGACTCGCAAATCCTTTATAACAGTTCTGGCGTCAGCAGAGCACTGGGCCATAACCAAATAAATCTTGTCCTAGTAGTTGTGGGATCGCATCTGTCTGTAGGGACGTCTGCGTGTAGATAGCCGAATGCTGTCTAACAGTGGTATCTGAACTGGGCTGGCTACACTGCAGTCAGGTATCTGGTGGTTGTCAAAGCTATGATATCTGTAACAGGTATCACAGTTTATTCCAAATTCGTAAACTTGGATGCTCATTCCTGGCCACCAGTACATCTCTTCTAACTCTATAAGAGATTTCAAGATCCCTTGATGTGTCAGACCCACTCCCATATGTGCCTCTTGAACCAAGTAAGCTCTCCGGTTCCTGTTTGGAATTACTCTGTGCCCTACTCCAAGGATTCGAGCAAAAGGAACGGAGTTTGCATCAATTATGTATGTATAAGTGAGTGGATAGTTTAGAGGTAACGCTGCATGTTTGCCATCCATTGAGGCTTTTACTGCTAATAGCGTTTCACCATCTATTACTCTTTTTGAGCGAGCTATTGTAGCTACAGAAGCCGTTTGTACAGCTGCCTTTGCGGCTTCATCAGCCAATGAATTCCCTGCAACGTGAACACCATCACGCTGATGACTCATTGTATGTATCACGTGAGTCTTTTGTAGTTCTTTCTGTAAAAGAACTACTTGTTCCCAAAGCATTTTATGCTTGATTGTGCCACCTTTTGAATTTTCGAACCCGTTCTGTAAAATTTTGTTGTAAGATTCAACGCAGAAATACAAATTGCATACTATTAGTGTGGGGAATTCGCGATCGCTATTTTCAAGCGCCATCTTAAAGCCTGTAGTTCAGCTCGCTGAGCTGTACAGTCTCCAAATGATTGAGTTTTAGTGACCATAGGTCTGAATTTGCCTTCGCGCCAGCGACCTTTATCAATCACGCACGCAGCACTATAGGCTTGTTTACCCCAATAGCTAGCAGGCTGTGCTTATCCGTCTGTATATATTATACAGCCGTAATGTTCCAGAGGCAGAATTTCGGTCGGCAGAGGATATTCGTGTTCGCATTGGAGAAATTCTTGTGTTTTCAAGCTGGGGTCAAAAACGTATTCAACGTCCGTTGCAGCAAGAGAGTTAACCAATTGTATCCATCTCGGATGTAGAGCTTTAGCATTTGGGATGCTTACTTTCCTCACTGCCTCTAAGGCAGGTACAGGTGTAACGATCATTATGCGTTTACCCTGCGTGAGAGCTCTCTCATTTGCGTCATTTTCCAAGCTTATTTGTACGCAGCGTACATACCGGCATATATGAAACGTTTTTGCCGTGGTTTGCGAGGCCCCAATAAGAAATCTCGCAAATCATTGCTTTCTTTAAGTAAAGATAAGTGTTATTTGATTTCCGGAAGTGTGGATGTCTTTAGCCACTCAAGGCATAGCTTTCCTACACTGTATGTTGTAACTATCCCTGGGTGTTGTCCCTGGGAGTATCTTGGATCTGGCCTGTTCAGTTTTAACCCCTGTGTTTTGTTCAGGAATCTATCATGACAGTTATTGGTGTCTGGGGGCCAGATTAACCATTTTTTCCAATCAGGAATAGTTTTGTTTTGTGTTAAAATATATGGTACGTCTACCTCCTTTTCTGTAGTGTCATTACTCTCAGAAGTGGGTTTAGATAAAGACGGTTTATTCAAATCTTTTATCTTAGCCAGGCCAAGACAAGAAGTCTGTTGAACAGTGTCATTTGAAAACATCATTTGTTCTGGTATAATGTAGGCTCTGAACAAGGCTTCTAAACCTTGTACCTGCCAGTCTTTCGTGCCTCAGACAGTTTTTGTCTCAATGTTGTCTTTCCAAAAGTCGAAGCCTAATGTAGACAGCTGAGCATAAAAGTTTGCAGAATAAATTTGTTTAGTGTTGGTCAACATTGTTTTCATTCCTGTCTTATTTATATTTTTGAAATAAAACGCTTCTGGATTTGTAACATTAAACCCTGAAAAGTACGAAAACTTTTCATGAAATGTTTTTGAGCTGCCTTTTGGTGGTGTGGGACAATGTTCCTATTGATTATATGTAAAAACATTCCTAGGACTTGCAGATTTGTGCAAATACTGGTGACCATAATGATTAAAACAATACTAATCTGATGACCCTTCTAAATAGTCATGTTCAGTAAATTTTGCAGACATTTCGAAATCTGACATCATATTATTAATAGTCTCAAAGTCCCAATCATCAGAAAATGTACTGGGTGATACAAAGTCATTTAAAGAAACCTTGAACTGGTGTGGAATCTGCAACAGCTCCACCGGGCCATAGATGTCACAATCAGTTCTATCCCATGCTATACCACCAGGTATAGGAACGGCTGTGATGTTTACTGATGACAGGTCTCTCTTTTCACGGTGGGTTAACGGTGAGATGATTTGTGAGGTTTTAGGACCAAGTTGATTTTTTGACTTGCTGTGCCCATTGTACTGTACTTTCCATCTATCATTTTTCCCAAGCTTAAAATTAAAATCAGCCATAGCAGGAGAAAAAATACACCTAAACCAATCCAAAATTAAATCCATGGTGAAACCAGATAGATTTTCTCAAGTTGATGAAAGAGTTCTGTTGTTTTTTCTTTGAGAGTTTTATTTTCTGGCCTTTCTTCGGGTTCACTGGGATTCTCAGAAAATGTATCAACGTTGATGAAATACCCAGAGGCAGTTCTGTCAATTTGCGAATTTCTATTTCTCTGCATCTCTGGTTAAACGAAGCATGCACGATTGACTGAGTAAAGTAGTTATCTATTGTTTCCGCGACTCTAGAGATTTGATTTCTTATTCTTGGTAAACAAAGTTGTCATGTTTATGCGGTTGTCAGAAACAAATCCCTTCTTGTTTATTCGAGAAAGTTTCTAGTGACCTCTGAGCTAGCTGGCACTCACTATTAAGTTTAATATATTCGGTAGAGACCTAGTCGACCTCAGTCCTACGTCTAAACTACAGTATAGATTATTCCAATGCGCAGAGCCTTTTGGGAATATAGGAACTACACTACAGATGCACAAGGTTTAATCCCCAACATCATCCCCCTACTGAACAATGGGGAATATATGCACATAGACTGTATAAATACAGCACCTCTTGCTATCAGTAAGCAGGAGGGAACCGAGACTTCAAGGCTGACACACTGACCAGAGATGCTGCGGCACAGGCATGCCATTGCTCCAGCTGACAGTGGTCTGATGATCCCTTGCGGTGGTGTCTAACTCAAGTCCAGGATGAGGTATCACACTCTCACTATTCGGGTATGGGGGAACAATTAAATTCTAGTGGGATTCTTGGCTCTTAGACTTAGGTTCATAGACTTAGGCTCTTAGACTTAGGTTCTTAGGCTTAGACTCGTTCGCACCTACTCACATGCTAGGTACTCTTAGGTACATCTAGACAGGAGTCTTAGGAGTATGCACTTTATTTTATAAATGCCTTTTATATTCATGTATCTGTTTGTGACTATTGTAAAATTGTAGAACAATACTATTTCTTCTTATTCAGTGTAATTCTGATTCTACATCTCAGCTACTGTGTTACAGTTGTAGCCGCGCACCTATTTTACATGAGATGAACTACGGTACAATAAATTCTTATTGTAAACACGCTCAACTGTTTCTTCTGTGTATCTCTCTGAGAGCAAAACAAGCAAGCACGAGTGACTGGGTGAAAAGTAGTGTATTGTTTCCACGAGTCTGACGTTATTATCTTCTGAAGTTGCAAAAACGAATCTCTCTGATAACAGGAGATTCTAGTAGCACTGGGAGCTAGCTAATGCGAAAACATAGGTTGACATATTTGGTGGGGGTGTACAGACTCAGTTTAACCCCCTCTTACTATAGGCCTGTATCAGGCTTGACTCCAAACTTCCTCGGGGCTGTGATGAGAGTCCAATCCCGGCCCTACCAAACGACCTCAGAGCTCTGTACTATAACACAGAGCTGCTAAGAGAGTGCAGCAGGCCGCGGGAAGGGAAGGGAACAGCGGGGAGGGAGATCTGCAACGACAAAGAACAAGATATTAAAGTCCCCTATCTCCCTATACTGCAACAGGATAATCTAATCTCTCCACCCTACTCCTCCCCTCCACTAAGCACCAGTAAATACCTGTAAAGCAAAATACGCAAAGATCAAATCCAATGGAGACAGGAGCTTGTTGAGGTATGAGGAACGAGGTCAGACTGTGAAATACAAAAGAAACACGATTCACTCCCTCTACTCCAATCACCGACTGAGGGCTGTTGATTACAAGTTAATTCACTACACATACCCCAATATAATGCATAGGTTTCATTGAATGGGCAGCCACACAGTTCCTTTGGTTAACCTTGCCAATACCCTCCTGTCTCCTGTCCAGAATAATATAAGAAAAAACAATAATGAAATGATGTGCTCTTCAGAAACACCTCCTTATCACACAGTAGAGTAGACACTTCACATGGGCACTACAGAGTTAAACTTCACTCTGTAACAGTTGTAAGCATTTGTGCCCTTTAGATGTTCTGCTATAACACTGGTATGGAGGGTAGAAGGAAAGCGAGGCTCAAAGAAAACAAGCTCCAAGTGAGTCCTATCGCCTCCTTGCTAGAGTGCACGTATATACAATATGTACAGCAACCAATGCACCATAAAGGTTCAAATATGATTTGGTTCGCTCATCAGGGTTGTTTCCCTGAGAACCAACAATGCAGCCACCAAATGTTTGTGACAACACTCTCCAAACACTGAGACTTTAAGTTTCCAAGTTGTGAGACACAGAGTGCCGCTTTTGAACCGAAAATACCCGGTGTGGATGTGTAGTTGGGATCGATGCTACCAACGCCACACACCCAAACACCACCAGTTTACTCACGGTGAAGATGTCTTTAGGAACTCCAGACACCTCTTACCGCCTCCAGCCAGGGACTCCAAGAACGCCACCGCATACGGAATTATCGGCGTTTCACCGCCGTTTGCTCAAAGTATTTATTTCCCGGTATGCGCGCGCAGCTCACGTCGGAACTTGACGTTAGCGTGGCATGCCGGGAAATGTAGTTTTTGCTCCTTTTCCAGCCGCCACGGGCGCGCGGCGTCCAAAACATAACAGTACACCCCCCCTTTACAAAGGGGTCCCACCACCACCAGGCTTGCCAGGAAACAAACGGTGAAATCGGGCAACCAGCCGGGGCGCTTTAACAGCGTTCACGGGCTCCCAAGAATCCTCCTCTGGCCCAAACCCCTTCCATGAGATCAGATATTGCAAACGACCTCTCACCAATCTAGAGTCTCGAATACACCTCACCTCATATTCCTGTTCCTGCATCACCCATATAGGCACCGGGGACTTACGAACTGGACTCCTAGAAGGCTTCAAAAGGGAAACATGAAACACAGGGTGTATGCGAAGATGTGCCGGCAAACGCAGTCGCACAGCAACAGGGTTCACATGACTCACCACCCGGTAAGGACCAATATACTTCGGATTAAACACGCTGTGTTTCTTAAATTTAATATGTTTGGTGGATAACCATACTAAATCACCCTTTTTATATACGGGATTAGGTCTCCGATGCTTGTCTGCTTGATGTTTATACCTAGCTTTGGCCGTTTCAAGATTCTTGCGTGTGCTCAAAAGCAGTTTGCGAACACGCAACAACCTATCTTTCACTTCTGGTAACCTCACTTGATCCGATGGCAATAGCATAGGGGTGAACCTGGGATGATGACCATAAGAACAAAAGAAAGGTGTGTATCGAGTGGATGCATGTTGAGTGCTATTGTAGGCTATTTCGGCCACCCACAACCAATCAACCCATGACTCACTACTATCTTGTACGTAGCAACGTAGGTATTGTTTCAGGGACTGGTTCAGTCTCTCCGTCTGCCCATCCGTCTGCGGATGGAAACTGGTGGACACAGACGAAGTGATTTGCAATGCTTTACACCAGGTTTTCCAAAATCTCGCAGTGAATTGTGCGCCTCGATCGGACACTATGTCTCTGGGAAGCCCATGCAGTCTTACAATGTTCACCAAGAGTATTTGAGCTAATTGTCCCGCAGTGGGTACTTGGGCACAAGGAATGAAGTGACCCATTTTGGTCAAATAGTCCACTACCACGATTATGGCTGTTTTGCCTTGATCTTTTGGAAGCCCCACAATGAAGTCAACTGAGAACCTCTCCCACGGATTCTCCGGAGTAGGCAAAGGTAGTAACATTCCCTGAGGTCGTTGTCGGTTCGTTTTCATTTGACTGCATGTGACGCACTCCGCCACCCAACGAAGCACGTCCGGTCTGAGGGAAGGCCACCAGAACTGCCTCTGAATCTTTTCCAGGGTTTTGACAAATCCCATGTGCCCAGCGCACGGAACATCATGGCACCAAGAGAACACCTCCCGGCGTAAGATTTCGGAAGGCACCAGTACTTGTTGTCCTCTCATCGGAAGGCCATGTTTCATTTTCCATTCCGGGTGATGTCTGAGCCATGTGCGCCACACACAGGTTTGTACTCCCCTTCTGACTCTCGCTATGAAGTCTTCTGTATGAGTTACCCCTATGACTTTGGCAGGGTCAATGATAGACAGCACCGGTTTCTCCTCTGGTATCAAGTGGTTCTCTCTCCTGGTAAGTGCAACCGCCTTTCTATTGTAGGTACCCGGCCTAAAGGTAACCACGAATTGGAACTCTTCAAAGTACATCATCCACCTTAGTTGTCTGGGGGAAAGGTGTCTCGCGGCTCTTAAAAACTGAAGATTACGGTGATCAGTATATACCGTGATCTGATGCCTGGCTCCCATCAACCAGTGTCGCCATTCCATAAAGGCATCCCGTATGGCTAGCAGTTCCTTTTCGGCTATGGTGTAATTTACTTCCGAGGGATTGAGCTTCCTGGACATGTAGGCAATCGGGTGCAGAGTGCCTGTAGAGTTTTCCTTTTGAGATAACACTGCTCCCAGGGCTATTTCAGAAGCGTCTGCCTCGACTATGAATGGTAAATCTGGATTGGCATGTGTTAACACAGGTGCTGAGGAGAACGCGGCCTTGAGCTCCTCAAATGCTTGTTGAGTTTTGTCTGTCCATACAAACGGGATGTTTTTCTTCGTGAGTTGCGTGAGGGGTGACACCATTCCCGAGAAACCAGCGATGAATCGCCTGTAGAAGTTGGCAAACCCCAACAGGCTCTGTATGTCTTTCACATTGTTGGGACGGGGCCAGTCTATAATTGCTTGGACTTTTCGGTCTGCCATCACTTGCCCTGACGGAGTAAGCATCACACCTAAGAACTCCACCGTTGTGACGTGAAATTCACATTTGGTGATTTTACAGAAGAGCTGGTGGTTCTGGAGGGCTTGCAGCACTGATTTTACATGGGAGATGTGTTCCTCTGTTGAGTTGGAATAAATAAGGATGTCGTCAATATAAACGACAGCGTAACGATCCAGGAATTCACGAAGGACCTCATTCAAAAAAAATTGAAATGCAGCTGGGGCATTGCAAAGCCCGAAGGGCATTACTAAATACTCATATAACCCATACCACATCTTAAAGGCCGTTTTCCACTCATCACCCCGTCTTATGCGTACAAGGTGATACGCCCCACGCAAGTCCAACTTTGTATAGACATGGGCTGCTCTGACTTGTTCTAGCAACACCGGGATCAAAGGTAGCGGATATTGGTTTTTCACTGTGATGGCATTTAATGCTCTATAGTCAATGCAACATCTCTTTTCGCCATTAGCCTTTGGTATGAAGAACAAAGGGGATGCTGCCGGTGATCTGGAGGGTCGAATAAATCCTAAAGCCAAATATTTGTCAAGATATTCTCTTAGCGTCTCGGTTTCAGGTATGGTAAGCGCGTAAATCCTCCCGTTTGGAATCTCGGAACCAGGGAGGAGATCAATGCGACAATCATATGTGCGATGAGGTGGCAGCACCTCGGCCTCTTTATCACTGAACACTAGTCCGAACTCTGCATAACAAGAGGGCAGAGTTACGTCTTTTTCTGCTGCCGTGGCGATTGAATGCTTAGGCTCTATGTTTTGTGCAGATTCCTTCTCCGTGGAAAAACAGTGTTCTCGGCAATAAGGGGAAAGGAACTGAATGGATTTGGTAGCCCAACGTATATCCGGATCATGTTTTTGTAGCCAGGGAAGACCCAGAATGATTCCATATTGTGGAGCTTCAATAATGTTGAAGCTCAACCGTTCCTGGTGGGACTCAGAACATACCATCTCATACTCGCGTGTATGGTAGGTAATTGGTCCTGCTTGAAGTTCATGTCCATCAACAGCGTAGACTGTTTCCGGTCTTTCTTTGGAAATGAGTGTGATTCCTAATCGACGAGCCATGGAACAATCCATGAAACAACCTGTGGCTCCTGAATCAACCATTACTTGTACCTCTTGTTGTTTCTTGTTAATGGTAATGTACATGGTCATAAACAGGTGGTTTCTCATATCCAAGGAATCCGGGGTGAGTGAAGGGATAATGTGTATGCTTGAGGGTTTCCCTTCACTTTCCATCAAGCTTTGTCGTTTCCCGACTCCTTTGCGGAGACTCCTGCTACACTTGGGCCTCCACGTCCTCGGTTACTTTTAGGCTTCACTGTGCATTCCCTTACATAATGGCCTTTTTTCCCACAATAGAGACACAATCCTTGCTTGCGTCTGTGTTCCCGTTCGCTGGTGGTTAATGAGGCTCGCACCGCCCCTATCTCCATGGCCTCGTGAGACGAAGTTGGTTTATCACTGTTACCCGGTGGCTCATAAGGCATCACGGCTTTGTCTTTTTTCTTATGTTCTCCTTTTCTTTCCTTCATGCGATGATCTAATCGCAACGTAATGTCTATTAGTGCAGAGCACGTACGGGGCTGAGGTTCTATCTGGGCTAAAAGATCCTTCATATCTTCGTGGAGACCTTGATAGAACAAAGCGGTTCTTTTGGCTTCAGGCCAATCTGTTTCGGCCACTAATCTTCTGAAATTGTTAAGATAGGTTACAAGGTCATTGTCTCCTTGTTTCAACTGTAGCAATTCTCTGTCGGCCGTGAGAGTCTCGGCCCTCCTATCAAATGTTTTTTCAAACTCCTCTCTGAAATTGTCCCAATGATATAACAGTGGATCATCCCTTTTAACAATTGGAACCGCCCACTGTGCAGCTTCTCCCCCTAAGTATGAGATCAGGAAAGCTACTCTTGCTTGGTGCGTGGAAAACATCTTGGGTTTGCACATAAAGTGCATCTGGACCTGTGTCATAAAAACTTGAATCTTTTTGACATCCCCATAGTACCTTTCCGGGGGTGCTAGAGGGATTTGGGCAGGCATTTCCACCACCACAGAAGTGGTAGGGGTGGTGCTGCTGGATGCCCCAGTAGTGGGGGTGGGGGTGGGCATTCTATCCAGCCTGGCACGCAGTTGTGCGTTCTCAGCCCTGGAAGCTGCTACCTCCCTATTAGCAGCTGTGAGCTCCACCTGTACTAAGGCCAAAGCGGCCATGACATCCTCCAAGGTGGTTATGGCGAACTATCAGCACAGCCAAGAGGAGGCAAAATCCTTGGGCCGATAATTCTATCAGGCTTGACTCCAAACTTCCTCGGGGCTGTGATGAGAGTCCAATCCCGGCCCTACCAAACGACCTCAGAGCTCTGTACTATAACACAGAGCTGCTAAGAGAGTGCAGCAGGCCGCGGGAAGGGAAGGGAACAGCGGGGAGGGAGATCTGCAACGACAAAGAACAAGATATTAAAGTCCCCTATCTCCCTATACTGCAACAGGATAATCTAATCTCTCCACCCTACTCCTCCCCTCCACTAAGCACCAGTAAATACCTGTAAAGCAAAATACGCAAAGATCAAATCCAATGGAGACAGGAGCTTGTTGAGGTATGAGGAACGAGGTCAGACTGTGAAATACAAAAGAAACACGATTCACTCCCTCTACTCCAATCACCGACTGAGGGCTGTTGATTACAAGTTAATTCACTACACATACCCCAATATAATGCATAGGTTTCATTGAATGGGCAGCCACACAGTTCCTTTGGTTAACCTTGCCAATACCCTCCTGTCTCCTGTCCAGAATAATATAAGAAAAAACAATAATGAAATGATGTGCTCTTCAGAAACACCTCCTTATCACACAGTAGAGTAGACACTTCACATGGGCACTACAGAGTTAAACTTCACTCTGTAACAGTTGTAAGCATTTGTGCCCTTTAGATGTTCTGCTATAACACTGGTATGGAGGGTAGAAGGAAAGCGAGGCTCAAAGAAAACAAGCTCCAAGTGAGTCCTATCGCCTCCTTGCTAGAGTGCACGTATATACAATATGTACAGCAACCAATGCACCATAAAGGTTCAAATATGATTTGGTTCGCTCATCAGGGTTGTTTCCCTGAGAACCAACAATGCAGCCACCAAATGTTTGTGACAACACTCTCCAAACACTGAGACTTTAAGTTTCCAAGTTGTGAGACACAGAGTGCCGCTTTTGAACCGAAAATACCCGGTGTGGATGTGTAGTTGGGATCGATGCTACCAACGCCACACACCCAAACACCACCAGTTTACTCACGGTGAAGATGTCTTTAGGAACTCCAGACACCTCTTACCGCCTCCAGCCAGGGACTCCAAGAACGCCACCGCATACGGAATTATCGGCGTTTCACCGCCGTTTGCTCAAAGTATTTATTTCCCGGTATGCGCGCGCAGCTCACGTCGGAACTTGACGTTAGCGTGGCATGCCGGGAAATGTAGTTTTTGCTCCTTTTCCAGCCGCCACGGGCACGCGGCGTCCAAAACATAACAGTACACCCCCCCTTTACAAAGGGGTCCCACCACCACCAGGCTTGCCAGGAAACAAACGGTGAAACCGGGCAACCAGCCGGGGCGCTTTAACAGCGTTCACGGGCTCCCAAGAATCCTCCTCTGGCCCAAACCCCTTCCATGAGATCAGATATTGCAAACGACCTCTCACCAATCTAGAGTCTCGAATACACCTCACCTCATATTCCTGTTCCTGCATCACCCATATAGGCACCGGGGACTTACGAACTGGACTCCTAGAAGGCTTCAAAAGGGAAACATGAAACACAGGGTGTATGCGAAGATGTGCCGGCAAACGCAGTCGCACAGCAACAGGGTTCACATGACTCACCACCCGGTAAGGACCAATATACTTCGGATTAAACACGCTGTGTTTCTTAAATTTAATATGTTTGGTGGATAACCATACTAAATCACCCTTTTTATATACGGGATTAGGTCTCCGATGCTTGTCTGCTTGATGTTTATACCTAGCTTTGGCCGTTTCAAGATTCTTGTGTGTGCTCAAAAGCAGTTTGCGAACACGCAACAACCTATCTTTCACTTCTGGTAACCTCACTTGATCCGATGGCAATAGCATAGGGGTGAACCTGGGATGATGACCATAAGAACAAAAGAAAGGTGTGTATCGAGTGGATGCATGTTGAGTGCTATTGTAGGCTATTTCGGCCACCCACAACCAATCAACCCATGACTCACTACTATCTTGTACGTAGCAACGTAGGTATTGTTTCAGGGACTGGTTCAGTCTCTCCGTCTGCCCATCCGTCTGCGGATGGAAACTGGTGGACACAGACGAAGTGATTTGCAATGCTTTACACCAGGTTTTCCAAAATCTCGCAGCGAATTGTGCTTCTCGATCGGACACTATGTCTCTGGGAAGCCCATGCAGTCTTACAATGTTCACCAAGAGTATTTGAGCTAATTGTCCCGCAGTGGGTACTTGGGCACAAGGAATGAAGTGACCCATTTTGGTCAAATAGTCCACTACCACGATTATGGCTGTTTTGCCTTGATCTTTTGGAAGCCCCACAATGAAGTCAACTGAGAACCTCTCCCACGGATTCTCCGGAGTAGGCAAAGGTAGTAACATTCCCTGAGGTCGTTGTCGGTTCGTTTTCATTTGACTGCATGTGACGCACTTCGCCACCCAACGAAGCACGTCCGGTCTGAGGGAAGGCCACCAGAACTGCCTCTGAATCTTTTCCAGGGTTTTGACAAATCCCATGTGCCCAGCGCACGGAACATCATGGCACCAAGAGAACACCTCCCGGCGTAAGATTTCGGAAGGCACCAGTACTTGTTGTCCTCTCATCGGAAGGCCATGTTTCATTTTCCATTCCGGGTGATGTCTGAGCCATGTGCGCCACACACAGGTTTGTACTCCCCTTCTGACTCTCGCTATGAAGTCTTCTGTATGAGTTACCCCTATGACTTTGGCAGGGTCAATGATAGACAGCACCGGTTTCTCCTCTGGTGTCAAGTGGTTCTCTCTCCTGGTAAGTGCATCCGCCTTTCTATTGTAGGTACCCGGCCTAAAGGTAACCACGAATTGGAACTCTTCAAAGTACATCATCCACCTTAGTTGTCTGGGGGAAAGGTGTCTCGCGGCTCTTAAAAACTGAAGATTACGGTGATCAGTATATACCGTGATCTGATGCCTGGCTCCCATCAACCAGTGTCGCCATTCCATAAAGGCATCCCGTATGGCTAGCAGTTCCTTTTCGGCTATGGTGTAATTTACTTCCGAGGGATTGAGCTTCCTGGACATGTAGGCAATCGGGTGCAGAGTGCCTGTAGAGTTTTCCTTTTGAGATAACACTGCTCCCAGGGCTATTTCAGAAGCGTCTGCCTCGACTATGAATGGTAAATCTGGATTGGCATGTGTTAACACAGGTGCTGAGGAGAACGCGGCCTTGAGCTCCTCAAATGCTTGTTGAGTTTTGTCTGTCCATACAAACGGGATGTTTTTCTTCGTGAGTTGCGTGAGGGGTGACACCATTCCCGAGAAACCAGCGATGAATCGCCTGTAGAAGTTGGCAAACCCCAACAGGCTCTGTATGTCTTTCACATTGTTGGGACGGGGCCAGTCTATAATTGCTTGGACTTTTCGGTCTGCCATCACTTGCCCTGACGGAGTAAGCATCACACCTAAGAACTCCACCGTTGTGACGTGAAATTCACATTTGGTGATTTTACAGAAGAGCTGGTGGTTCTGGAGGGCTTGCAGCACTGATTTTACATGGGAGATGTGTTCCTCTGTTGAGTTGGAATAAATGAGGATGTCGTCAATATAAACGACAGCGTAACGATCCAGGAATTCACGAAGGACCTCATTCAAAAAAAATTAAAAATGCAGCTGGGGCATTGCAAAGCCCGAAGGGCATTACTAAATACTCATATAACCCATACCGCATCTTAAAGGCCGTTTTCCACTCATCACCCCGTCTTATGCGTACAAGGTGATACGCCCCACGCAAGTCCAACTTTGTATAGACATGGGCTGCTCTGACTTGTTCTAGCAACACCGGGATCAAAGGTAGCGGATATTGGTTTTTCACTGTGATGGCATTTAATGCTCTATAGTCAATGCAACATCTCTTTTCGCCATTAGCCTTTGGTATGAAGAACAAAGGGGATGCTGCCGGTGATCTGGAGGGTCGAATAAATCCTAAAGCCAAATATTTGTCAAGATATTCTCTTAGCGTCTCGGTTTCAGGTATGGTAAGCGCGTAAATCCTCCCGTTTGGAATCTCGGAACCAGGGAGGAGATCAATGCGACAATCATATGTGCGATGAGGTGGCAGCACCTCGGCCTCTTTATCACTGAACACTAGTCCGAACTCTGCATAACAAGAGGGCAGAGTTACGTCTTTTTCTGCTGCCGTGGCGATTGAATGCTTAGGCTCTATGTTTTGTGCAGATTCCTTCTCCGTGGAAAAACAGTGTTCTCGGCAATAAGGGGAAAGGAACTGAATGGATTTGGTAGCCCAACGTATATCCGGATCATGTTTTTGTAGCCAGGGAAGACCCAGAATGATTCCATATTGTGGAGCTTCAATAATGTTGAAGCTCAACCGTTCCTGGTGGGACTCAGAACATACCATCTCATACTCGCGTGTATGGTAGGTAATTGGTCCTGCTTGAAGTTCATGTCCATCAACAGCGTAGACTGTTTCCGGTCTTTCTTTGGAAATGAGTGTGATTCCTAATCGACGAGCCATGGAACAATCCATGAAACAACCTGTGGCTCCTGAATCAACCATTACTTGTACCTCTTGTTGTTTCTTGTTAATGGTAATGTACATGGTCATAAACAGGTGGTTTCTCATATCCAAGGAATCCGGGGTGAGTGAAGGGATAATGTGTATGCTTGAGGGTTTCCCTTCACTTTCCATCAAGCTTTGTCGTTTCCCGACTCCTTTGCGGAGACTCCTGCTACACTTGGGCCTCCACGTCCTCGGTTACTTTTAGGCTTCACTGTGCATTCCCTTACATAATGGCCTTTTTTCCCACAATAGAGACACAATCCTTGCTTGCGTCTGTGTTCCCGTTCGCTGGTGGTTAATGAGGCTCGCACCGCCCCTATCTCCATGGCCTCGTGAGACGAAGTTGGTTTATCACTGTTACCCGGTGGCTCATAAGGCATCACGGCTTTGTCTTTTTTCTTATGTTCTCCTTTTCTTTCCTTCATGCGATGATCTAATCGCAACGTAATGTCTATTAGTGCAGAGCACGTACGGGGCTGAGGTTCTATCTGGGCTAAAAGATCCTTCATATCTTCGTGGAGACCTTGATAGAACAAAGCGGTTCTTTTGGCTTCAGGCCAATCTGTTTCGGCCACTAATCTTCTGAAATTGTTAAGATAGGTTACAAGGTCATTGTCTCCTTGTTTCAACTGTAGCAATTCTCTGTCGGCCGTGAGAGTCTCGGCCCTCCTATCAAATGTTTTTTCAAACTCCTCTCTGAAATTGTCCCAATGATATAACAGTGGATCATCCCTTTTAACAATTGGAACCGCCCACTGTGCAGCTTCTCCCCCTAAGTATGAGATCAGAAAAGCTACTCTTGCTTGGTGCGTGGAAAACATCTTGGGTTTGCACATAAAGTGCATCTGGACCTGTGTCATAAAAACTTGAATCTTTTTGACATCCCCATAGTACCTTTCCGGGGGTGCTAGAGGGATTTGGGCAGGCATTTCCACCACCACAGAAGTGGTAGGGGTGGTGCTGCTGGATGCCCCAGTAGTGGGGGTGGGGGTGGGCATTCTATCCAGCCTGGCACGCAGTTGTGCGTTCTCAGCCCTGGAAGCTGCTACCTCCCTATTAGCAGCTGTGAGCTCCACCTGTACTAAGGCCAAAGCGGCCATGACATCCTCCAAGGTGGTTATGGCGAACTATCAGCACAGCCAAGAGGAGGCAAAATCCTTGGGCCGATAATTCTATCAGGCTTGACTCCAAACTTCCTCGGGGCTGTGATGAGAGTCCAATCCCGGCCCTACCAAACGACCTCAGAGCTCTGTACTATAACACAGAGCTGCTAAGAGAGTGCAGCAGGCCGCGGGAAGGGAAGGGAACAGCGGGGAGGGAGATCTGCAACGACAAAGAACAAGATATTAAAGTCCCCTATCTCCCTATACTGCAACAGGATAATCTAATCTCTCCACCCTACTCCTCCCCTCCACTAAGCACCAGTAAATACCTGTAAAGCAAAATACGCAAAGATCAAATCCAATGGAGACAGGAGCTTGTTGAGGTATGAGGAACGAGGTCAGACTGTGAAATACAAAAGAAACACGATTCACTCCCTCTACTCCAATCACCGACTGAGGGCTGTTGATTACAAGTTAATTCACTACACATACCCCAATATAATGCATAGGTTTCATTGAATGGGCAGCCACACAGTTCCTTTGGTTAACCTTGCCAATACCCTCCTGTCTCCTGTCCAGAATAATATAAGAAAAAACAATAATGAAATGATGTGCTCTTCAGAAACACCTCCTTATCACACAGTAGAGTAGACACTTCACATGGGCACTACAGAGTTAAACTTCACTCTGTAACAGTTGTAAGCATTTGTGCCCTTTAGATGTTCTGCTATAACACTGGTATGGAGGGTAGAAGGAAAGCGAGGCTCAAAGAAAACAAGCTCCAAGTGAGTCCTATCGCCTCCTTGCTAGAGTGCACGTATATACAATATGTACAGCAACCAATGCACCATAAAGGTTCAAATATGATTTGGTTCGCTCATCAGGGTTGTTTCCCTGAGAACCAACAATGCAGCCACCAAATGTTTGTGACAACACTCTCCAAACACTGAGACTTTAAGTTTCCAAGTTGTGAGACACAGAGTGCCGCTTTTGAACCGAAAATACCCGGTGTGGATGTGTAGTTGGGATCGATGCTACCAACGCCACACACCCAAACACCACCAGTTTACTCACGGTGAAGATGTCTTTAGGAACTCCAGACACCTCTTACCGCCTCCAGCCAGGGACTCCAAGAACGCCACCGCATACGGAATTATCGGCGTTTCACCGCCGTTTGCTCAAAGTATTTATTTCCCGGTATGCGCGCGCAGCTCACGTCGGAACTTGACGTTAGCGCGGCATGCCGGGAAATGTAGTTTTTGCTCCTTTTCCAGCCGCCACGGGCGCGCGGCGTCCAAAACATAACAGTCTGCCAGAGGCGGCATTGTTTGTATTAAAAAGCCCCTGCGCCTCCCCTGACACCAGTCACACCCCGTCACTCCAGGCCCGAGCAGCACGTCCACCCACGCCGCGTGGGAGCCAAATTGAAAGGGGAGGCAAACAACCGCCCCCCATCACGAACCAGTGTCAAGTCAGCTGCTGCCTGCCTGCCCCACGCCCCCCTCTGACTCTCACAGCCGGGTGTCTGTGTGTAACAACAAACACGCGGCGTTATTCTCCCCTGCCTTCATGAAAAGCAGATACAGAGGTGAGTATCTCAGTACTGCAATTCTTGGTTCCCCAGCGCCAGTGTCAGCAGCTCGGCCCTTACGCCACATCCACACGCGGGTAATTTAAGCTTCTTACCTAAAAATGTTTTACTTCCGGTTCAGGGCAGGGAAGCACCGCTGGTGATTGCTTATTGACTTGCCCAGAATCATGGGATGCCGCGCCAGGACTCAAACCTGGCTCTCCATGTTCCACAGGCAGCAGCTCTAGGTTGGGGCCTGAGAATGCAGAAGGAGATGAGTTTAACAGGTGTCATATTTTTGTGGGATTTTTATTACAGGGTGATCCCGCTGCCTCTTGCATTTTTCTAACGTAAGAAATGAAATATGAGTGGAGAGAAATACCGGTCTCTTTTTATTTTCCAGTTAAATGGTGGTTTCTGGAAGGGAGCTACCCCGCTCCAACCCCATTTACATATCTTTTGTGTGTGTATGGTCAGTGAACTAATGCGTCAGCTGCAGGAATCGGTTTTTCATACCCTGGTCTCACATTCACATCTTCCCAGGTTTAGAAAAAATGTGCATCCTTGAATTAGGTAAAATTAAACATCTGCACAGATGCAAGAAATCCCCAGGTAAGCACTCATTTTACAACATTATGTCTGTATGTGCACTAAGCTCATTCTTATTCTGCTGAGGGGATGTACAGCTGCTAAGTGTTTCCATACCAATGTGACAAATTCAGCCACTCCTGCCTTTTCAGCCAACAGAACATGGCATCCTGGGACTTGTATTTTTTTTCTCTCAAAGAAAGGTTGGGTTACACTGCGCAGCATGCAAAGTACTGCTAGATGGAAAGCCAAGACTAGTAGTATATGCCACATATGTAATGAGGCCAGCAGGCTGCCATGGAAGAGGAGCCAAAGTCTGGGTTTGACTAATACTTGCTTAACTCCATGTTTCTGGTCTTACTACTCGCACACATGGAAGCCCTCATCTTAAAGGTCTGTACTTGCAAAATCTCTGACTCATAAAATGTATTTATTTGCCTAACATAGTTGGCATGAAGCCACATTAGATTTACAATTCCACACGAGGATTCTATTTTTGGAGATTACCAATTCTTAAGCCATATTTCAGAGAAAACTTGATATGATGGGTTTGTTTTCGAAAAGAGTATTCTTTCTGGGTCAAAATATTTCTTTCACTATATGAGTGGAGAGAAATGCTGGTCTCTTTTTATTTTCCAGCCTGAACCTTCACACACCCCCACACACACACACAGACAACCACACACACACACACATAGAGAACCCCCCACACACAAACACACAACCCCACACACACACGACCCCCCCCACACACAACCAAAACCCACACACACAACCCACGCAAACACAACCCCACACCACACAACCCCCCCACCAACAACCCCACACACACCCACAACCCCACACACACAACACCCCCCACACACACAACCCGATACACACAACCCCCACACACAAACACATAACCACACACATGCAAAACCCCATGCAAAACCCACGCAAAACCCCACACACAACCCCCCACACACTGCCCCCCACAAACTACCCACCACACTACCCCCCACACAACCCCCCACATACAAACACACAACCACACATACGCAAAACCCCACACACAACCCCCCACACACAACCCCCCCACACACAACCCCACACACACTACCCCCCACACAACCCCCCACACACAACCCCCCACACACAACCCGCCACACACAACCTCACACACACACCCACACACAAACACCCACACACAACCACACACACACACACACAACCACACACACAACCATACACACACACACAACCACACATACACAACCACACAAACACATACCCACACAACTACACCCACACAAACGCAGACAAGTGATTTTCCTGCTTTTGACTTTCTCTAGTGTTTCTGTTGCTTTGTATCCCCCTGAGCCTGTGACTCTTCCTAATCCCCGTGTTATTTCTCCCCCTGTGCCCCTGTGCCCCCGCCCCGCTCCCCGCTTCCCGCCGCCGTGCTCGAGGCCACGCCCCCTTTTCTTTGTGTACCCTCCCCGCTCCCGCCTCCCAGCTCCTCCCTCCCTTCCACTTGGCCATATATGGCGACCGTGCAGTGCAGGTGAGTGTGACCTGCTCACAGGACACCCCCGCACCGCACGGCCACCAGCTGCAGCGCGTGCCCCTCCTGCCCGCTACCTCACTCAGCCTCGCTGAGCCTGCCGCCTCTACCCCGCCCCCCGCTGCCCTTGCGGGATCGCTCTTCCTGCCTGACTGTTGCCGCGCTAATCGGATTCTCCCCAGTGTGCTCGGTGATTTTCGTGCTTTTGACTTTCTCCAGTGTTTCTGTTGCTTTGTATCCCCCTGAGCCTGTGACTCTTCCTTATCCCCGTGTTATTTCTCCCCCTGTGCCCCTGTGCCCCCCGCCCCGCTCCCTGCTTCCCGCCGCCGTGCTCGAGGCCACGCCCCCTTTTCTTTGTGTACCCTCCCCGCTCCCACCTCCCAGCTCCTCCCTCCCTCCCACTTCGCCATATATGGCGACCGGGTGAACGCGCAGCATAGACGCTCAGCGGGCGTGCCGATTGAGCGCCGAAGGTGCGCCAAAGGTAAGCCCGTCTGTGCCCGTCCGCGCCTGGACCGCGCCCAGTGCCAGGACCCCTGTCTCCCGCCGCCACCAGCCCTCCAGCCGGACCTACGCCACCACCGAACTCAACGCACTCAATGCCGGCCGATTCCCGGGTTGCTACCGAGCCACCCCGAGACGCACCCACGGACCCTTCTGCTGCAACTCCTGCAAGTTCACCTGCATCCGGACCTGCACCACTCCAGCAGTGCCCAAGACCTCGACGAGCAGCAGCAGCAGCCACCTGAAGTGCATCCTGCTCAACACCCGCTCCGTCCACAGACACGCCGTCGAGCTCTGGAACCTGCTCGACACCACAGCCCCAGACGTCGCCTTCCTCACGGAAACCTGGATGAACGCCTCCTCAGCACCCGACATCGCCATCGCCATCCCGGACGGCTACAAGATCATCCGGAGGGACCGCGTCAACCAGACAGGAGGAGGCATCGCCATCATCCACAGGAACTCCATCCGCATCACAACCAACACCGACGACACCCTCGCACCCGCCGAGCACCTGCACTTCCAGATCTACATCAACCCCAAGACCACCCTCAGAGGCACCCTCATCTACAGACCCCCGGGACCACGCACACAATTCAGCGAGGACATCACCGACTTCGTCAGCCCGCATGCCCTTCCCTTCGCGGACTACATCCTCCTCGGGGACCTCAACTTCCACCTGGAGAACAACAACGACCGCAACACCACCACCCTGCTGCACAACCTCGCTAACCTCGGACTCAAGCAACTGGTGACCACTCCCACCCACTACGCCGGACACACACTCGACCCCGTCTTCTCATCCAGCAAGGACATCGCCTTCAGCCACGCCACCGGACTCCACTGGACGGACCACAGCTGCGTCCACTTCAGTTTCAAAAGGACTACGATCCACCACCAACAGCAACAGGTTGCACTCAGAAGCTGGAACAAGATCACAGCCGACCAGCTCGCGACTTCCCTGAGCAAGAACCCATCCACCAGCGCAACGAACCCCAGCCAAGCGGCCACCAACCTCCGAAGTGGATCAGCGACTGCGCAGACGACCTCGCCCCTCTGAGGACCCCGCCCAGCAGACCCGGCAGCAAGAAAGCCCCAAGGTTCACAGACGAACTCAAGAGCTCCAAGAAGAACTGCAGAGCCCTTGAGAAAGCCTGGCGCAGAGACCCAACACCGGACAACATGACTGCCCTCAAGCTCGCCACCCGAAAACACCACCAACTGATCCACACCACCAAGAAAACTGCATTCAAGGAGCGACTGGACAACAACACACACAACAGCAAGGAACTCTTCAACATCGTTAAAGAGCTCTCCAACCCCAACGCCGGAAACAATGACATCACCCCTTCGCAAGACCTCTGCAACTCCCTCGCCTCCTACTTCCACAACAAGATCGCGGACATACACAACAGCTTCAGCACTCAACCGACACACACCACGACCAAACCACCGCCCCCCACCACCATCCTCCGCGCCTGGACCCCGATCAGCACCGAAGACACCGTCCGCACGATGAACTTCATCCACTTCGGATCTCCGACGACCCTTGCCCTCACCACGTCTTCAACAAGGCTGACGCTGTCATCGCACCCCACCTGCGGGACATCATCAACACCTCCTTCAACACCGCTACCTTCCCAGAGAGCTGGAAGCACGCCGAACTCAGCGCCCTACTAAAGAAGCCATCAGCCGACCCCACCAACCTCAAGAACTACCGACCCATCTCGCTGCTCCCGTTTCCCGCAAAAGTCATCGAGAAGACCGTCAACAAGCAGCTGGCCGCCTTCCTCGAGACGAACGGATCCCTCGACCTCTCGCAGTCTGGCTTCCGGGCTAACCACAGCACCGAGACCGCCCTGATCGCAGCAATCGATGACATCCGAGCCCTGCTCGACAACGGAGAAACAGCGGCCCTCATCCTCCTAGACCTCTCCGTGGCCTTCGACACTGTCTACCACCGTACCCTAGTACAGCGCCTCAGCAACGTCGGAATCCAGGAGAAGGCACTGGAGTGGATCATCTCCTTCCTCGCCGGAAGGACACAGAGAGTCCGCCTCCCCCGTTCAGATCAGAAGCCACCGAAGTCATCTGCGGCGTTCCTCAAGGCTCCTCGCTCAGCCTAACCCTCTTCAACGTCTACATGAGTCCCCTCGCAGCCATTGCACGCCAGCACAACCTCAACATCATCTCCTACGCCGACGACACCCAGCTGATCCTCTCCCTCATCAACGACACCGCCAGAGCCAACCTACACGAAGGGATGAAAGAGGTAGCTGAATGGATGAAGGACAGCCGCCTGAAACTGAACTCGGACAAGGCGGAAGTCCTCATCCTGGGATCCTCACCCTCCGCCTGGGACGACTCCTGGTGGCACCCCGCCCTAGGCAGCGCACCCAAACCAACAGACCACGCACGCAACCTGGGCTTCATCCTGGACTCCTCCCTCTGCATGACCAGACAAGTCAACGCCGTCTCCTCGTCGTGCTTCAACATCCTACGCATGCTACGCAAGATCTTCCAGTGGATCCCCACCGAGACCATGAAGACGGTCACCCAGGCCCTCGTCACCAGCCGACTGGACTACGGCAACTCCCTCTACGCCGGAACCACCGCCACACTCCAGAAGAGACTCCAGACGATCCAGAACGCCTCAGCACGACTCATCCTGGACATCCCCCATCGCAACCACATCTCCGGACACCTGAGAGACCAGCACTGGCTCCCGGTCAACAAGAGAATCACCTTCCGTCTCCTCACCCACGCACACAAAGCCCTGCACAACCAAGGCCCAGGATACCTCAACAGCCGCCTCAACTTCTACGCTCCCAAACGCCAGCTTCGCTCGACCGGCCACGCCCTCGCCGCCGTCCCCCGCATCCGAAGAGCCACCACAGGGGGAAGGTCCTTCTCCGACCTCGCCGCCAAGAATTGGAACTCCCTCATGACCCACCTCCGCCTGACCCAGGACCACCTCGCCTTCAGGAAGCAACTCAAGACCTGGCTGTTCGAGCAGTAGCGGACCCCCCCTCCCCCAGCGCCTTGAGACCCTCCGGGTGAGTAGTGCGCTATACAAATGCTCTGATTGATTGATTGAACCACACACACAACCCCACATACACAACCCCCCACCCACAACCCCACACACACACATAACCCCACACCCACACACAACCCCACACACACAACCGCACACACACACAACCACACACACACACACAACCACACACCAGAATAGCAAAACATAGCATAGCAAAACAAAACATAGCATAGCAAAACAAAACATAGCATAGCACAACAAAGCATAGTATAGCATACCAAAACACAACGAAACATAGCATAACAAAACACAGCACAACAAAACATAGCATAGTATAACAAAACATAGCATAGCATCAGAAAGCATAGCATAGCATAACAAAACATAGCATAGCATCACAAAGCATAGCATAGCATCGCAAAACATAGCACAGCATAACAAAGCAAAGCATAACAAAACATAGCATATCATTACAAAACACAACAAAACATAGCATACCACAACAAAACATAGCATAGCCTAACAAAACATAGCATAACATAACATAGCATAGCATAACAAAACAAAACCTAGCATAACAAAACAAAATCTAGCATAACAAAGAATAGCTTAACAAAACACAACAAAATATAGTATAAGAAAACATAGCATAGATTAACAAAGCATAGCATAGCAAAACACAACAAAACAGCATAGCTTAACAAACACAACAAAACATAGCACAACAAAACATAGCACAACAAAACATATCACAACAAAGCATAGCATAGCATAACAAAGCATAGCATAACAAAACATAGCATAGCATAACAAAACATAGCATAGCATAACAAAACATAGCATAGCATAACAAAACACAACAAAACATCGCAAAACAAAACCTAGCATAACAAAACAAAGCATAGCATGGCATATCATAACGAAACACAACAAAACATAGCACAGGATAGCATAACAAAACACAACGAACCATAGCATAACAAAACATAGCAAAACAAAACAGCATAGCATAACAAAGCACAGCATAACAAACAATAGCATAACATAAAGCATAGCATAGCATAACAAAACACAACACAACACAGCATAGCATAGCATAACAAAACGTAGCATAGCAAACCACAACATAGCATAGCATAACAAAGCATAGCATAGCATAACAAAACATAGCATAGCATAACAAAACATAGCATAGCATAACAAAATAAAGCAAAGCATAGCATAACACAACAAAACATAGCATAGCATAACAAAGCATAGCATAGCATAACAAAACACAACGAAACATAGCATAACAAAACATAGAATAACAAAACAAAAACATAGGATAACAAAGCACAGCATAACAAAACAAACCATAGCATAACATAAAACATAGCATAGCATAATAAAACATAGAATAGCATATCAAAACATAGCATAGCATGACAAAACACAACATAGCATAGCATAACAAAACATAGCATAGCATAACAAAACATAGCATAGCATAACAAAACATAGCATAAAATAACAAACCACAACAAAACATCGCAAAAAAAGACCTAGCATTACAAAACAAAGCATAGCATGGCATAACAAAACATAGCAAAACAAAACACAACAAAACATAGCACAGGATAGCATAACAAAACATAGCATAGCATAACAAAACATAGCATAACAAAACACAACGAAACATAGCATAACAAAACATAGGAAAACAGCATAGCATAAAGCACAGCATAACAAAACAAACCATAGCATAACATAAAACATAGAATAGCATAACAAAACACAACATAGCATAGCATAACAAAACATAGCATACCATAAGAAAACATAGCATAGCATAACAAAACATAGCATAGCATAACAAAATAAAGCATAGCATAACACAACAAAACAGCATAGCATAACAAAACATAGCATAGCATAACAAAACACAACGAAACATAGCATAACAAAACATAGAATAGCAAAATAAAACATAGCATAGCATAACAAAGCACAGCACAGCATAACAAAACAAAACATAGCATAACAAAACACAACACAACAAAAGATAGCATATCAAAACATAGCATAGCATAGCAAAACAAAGCATGGCATATCATAACAAAACACAACAAAATATAGCATAACAACTATTGCATTCTCTATCGCCATCTCTCTATCTATCTATCTATCTATCTATCTATCTATCTATCACCTTCACTCTATCTATCTGTCTATCTATCTATCGCCCTCCCTCTATCTATCTATCGCCCTCCCACTATCTATCTATCGCCCTCCCTCTATCTATCGATCGCCCTCCCTCCCTCTATCTATCTATCGCCCTCACTCTATCTATCTATCTATCGCATCACCACAGCATCACTTACGGGCACCACAACATCACTATGCACTACCACAGCATCACTGAACACCACAGCATCACTCGTCGCCACCACAACATCACTCAGCGCCACCACAGCATCAATCTGTGCAACCATTCAACAACAGCTGGTTCAAATATGTTCTCCCAATGTTTCAAGCTTTATTACAAATAACACAAAAAAAAATATTATTTCACTTCTGTTCTTGGATTTTCGTCACAATAAAATAAACTGAACATAATCTTCACAAAAGTTTTTTGCTATTGCCATTATAAATTACAAGAATTTTTATTTAAGTATTCATTCTTAATTTTCTTTTTTTAAACCATTGTTATTTGTAATACCAATACATCTAAGTCACGTAAGTGCAACATATATTGCATTACAAATGCTATAGGTGCCACATTTGCGAAAGTTATAACTATTGGCATTGTAAATGACAAAGGTATTAATTTTGCTGTTTTCAAAACCAACGCATAAATAAAATATTTGTCATTTACAATACCAATAGCTCAAAATGTCCTAATGCGAGACCTATTGCATTGCAAATGCTTGTTACTTGTATCTATTTATTTGAAGCAGTACTTTTTTCTAGACACCTTCGTCTTTATCCTACCTTCTAATTTGCGTATTTGTCCGCCCTCACCTCATTACATTTCTAGGAGTATCCACCCATCGCATCTCTCCCCACAATTCTCTTTATCCCATTAACCCTCTTCTCTCGAGTGTGCTAACAAATAGCACTGCAATGGGGCCCATATATTCCTGGGCCTGGAGGCCATGGGTAGTAGCTCCACATATGTCGAAAGTCTCTCCTGGCACATTATTATGTCAGAAATCCATTCCTTGAACTTGGGTGCCTGACCCCTGCCCCAACGGCAAGCCACCCTTCTCTCGACCATGAGGAGTGCAAGCGCAGTAAATGTACGGTGTTTAGCCCGTAGTGGTTTGACATATCCCAATAATGCCATCAATGATGTGGCTTCTACAGGTGTATCTATCATTACTTGCAATGCCTGGAACACTTGGTCCCAGTATTCTCTTACCTCAGGGCACCCCCATGCTAGGTGTAGAAAATCCGCCTCCGCTGTGCGACATCTATCACACCTATCATCCTCTCTCAACTTGAACCTGTACATCTTTGCCGGTGTATAATACATCCTGTGTAAAAATTTATAATGAAGTATCCGAAGTCTGCTGCTGGCCGATACTCGCTCGGTCTACATACAGCACCCCTCCCACTGTTCGTCTGTCAGGACTTGTCCTAGTTCCTCATCCTATTTCTTGCGCGACGGTGGGGGTGTTGCTGCCTTTTGTGTGTGCACCGTTTTATATATTCGTGAAACCAGCCTTTTAGCCGTATCTCTCTCTAATATGAGCTGTAATGGGGCAATCGCTTGCGGTTCCGCTGGGAACTCAGGAGTAAGCAATCTTACCCCGTCCCAATCTAATATATATATAAAGACAGCTAGTGGCGTCTTCTGTGCAGTTTGGAACATGTGGTCAATATTACGGAATTGGCCTTCATGGTATAGATCACCGCAAGTGTGGACGTGAGTCCGCTGTTGGAAATTCTTAAAACCCCCCTCTTGTAACAACGGCATAGCGGGATGGTAAGCGAGGGGCAGCAAGGGTGAATAGAATATGGGCATGTCGAGCATATGTCGTATGTGCTGCCATGCTGCTATTGTACCCATGAGGGCATTGGGTGTTCTGTCCCTGTTTGTTACTGCTACATATAGTGCTCCTTCTATTGGTGTGGGATGCAAAAGCCAGTGTTCTGCTGCAATTTGGGGCATATATTACGGCTGCTTCCCCCAGAACCAGGTGTAGGGGGCCTTTGCATTCAGGAAATAAAGTTCAAGATTCGGTATACCAAATCCTCCCTGCGAGTATGGCCTTGTCATCACCCCCCACTGCATTCTGGGTTGCTTGCCCCCCCATACCAGTCGCATCAGTTCCGATCTAAGGGATTTTTTAAAATGCATACCCGGATAAAAAGGGATATTTAGGAAAAGATACAGCAACCGGGGAGTACCACGATTTTAATCAAGGACGCTCGGCCCGCCATGGAGAGGGGCAGGGCCACCCATAGCGTGACACAGTCTGTTATTTTAGTTATGGTCGTTCCATAATTCATTCTCATAAGTTCCTCTTTATTTCTGGTGGCTCTTATCGCCAAGTATTTCAGTTCCTCTTCACACCATTCCAGGGGAAAATCTGGAAAGAAGCGCTTTGTGGCTGTGGTCAGCGGAAAAATACATGATTTTCCCCAGTTTATCTGAATACGCGAGAGCTGCCCAAAAACAATGAATTCCCTTAGTATTGGATTTAGGTTTTGCTGTGGGTCACGAACGTACAAAGTGATGTTGTCCACGTATAATGAGACAAGTACCTGGCGCGGATTACAGCGGAGGGCCTTATCATTGTGGCGTTGTCTTAGTTTCGCCGCTAGTGGCTCTATCACTATTGCAAAAACGAATGGGGAGAGGGGACACCCCTGCCGTGTCCCCCTAGTGATGCTAAAAGTCTGTGATGTATGACTATTTACAAGGACCTTGGCCACTGGTAAGCGGTTTAGCAGCTTAATCCATGACAAGAACCACGGGGGAAACCCATGCGCATCATTATTCCAAAAATATAGTCCCATTCTATGGAGTCGAATGCTTTGGTGGCGTCTAAAAATATTGCCGCCAGCGGAAGATCAGGTGAAATGTTATTTAAGACAGCAAACAGCGTCCTCAAATTATGGGAAGTAACCCTGCCCGGCACAAAGCCCGATTGGTCTGGCAATATTACGTTTTTCATGAGCAAGCTCAGGCGCGTCGCAATCAATTTGGCCAGAATCTTTGCATCGCAATTGACGAGCGATGGCGGTATTTATGAGATGCATTGTTCTGACGCTTTCCCCGGATTTAGCAGCAACATTATGAGCGCTTCCCTCATAGAGGACGGCATATATCCTACTTCCAGCGCATCCTTGTACACTTCTCTAAGAATAGGGGCCATCGTGTCTACATATGTTTTGTAAAATTCTGCTGGGATGCCATCTGTCCCTGTGGCTTTCCCAGACTGTAGTCCCATATTAGCTTCCCGCACCTCATCAAGTTCAAATGGCGCCCATAAAAAAGTCCTCTGCACATCACTGAGCCAGCCCAGCGCCACATCTCTCAGAAACCCATCTAAATCGAGGTCACTCACTCTAGTTGTGGTATAGAGTTATAGAGTTTTTTATAATGCCTCAAGAAGGCGTTAAGTATATTAGTTGTATCATGGCATACCCTCCCATCCAGGTCCTCCACTTCCATTACATAGTTGTTGCAGGGAGGCTGCTTCACTTTCTGCGCCAATGCCTTCCCAGGTCTATCCCCTTCTCCGTATTGCCGGGCCACCCAGTATTTACCCCAAAATGTCGCCTCTCTCTGAGCCTCTTCCATATATTCCGTAAGCTTATTTGTGAAAGTTGCTTGTGTGGTGCCCTTCGGATCCCTTGCGAGTTCTGCTTCCAGCTTATTAAGTTCTGTGTCTAGCATCCGCAGGGTGTTTAGTATATCCCTAAGAACTCCGGACCCCTTAGCTGTGCAGTATCTCCTGATTGTAACTTTAAATGCTTCCCAAACAATCTCAACACTATTCACAGAGTCTTTATTGCGCTTAAAAAAGTCATTTATCTCCTCCAGTAGTTCTTCCTGGAACACTGTGTCTAGCAAAATAGGGGCATGAAGTCGCCAGGGGCTGCGTGGTGTATTGAAATCGGCAGAAGAGAGCACCAACACGACCGGCGCATAGTCCGAATAGGTCCTAGCTAGGTGCTTCACTGTCTCTATTGCGGGGGCCAGCCCTCTGGTTACTAAGTTGTAGTCTAGTCGGGCCCATGTCTGTGCCTGCGCCATAAAATGCGTGCCCTCCCTTGCATTCAGATATTTATGTCGCCAGGCATTGGTCAACTGGTAGGCAGAGACGATGTCTCTCAGCACTGCCTGCGCCTTAGTGTAATGGTGTGGGGCGGGGTGCGATCTGTCCAATCCAGAACAATAAGTCACATTAAAGTCACTTCCCCAAATAACGTGAGTTGAGTCTACCTCAAAGATCTTAGCCCACAGTGTATCAAAAAACCCTGGGTCATCTGTGTTTGGCCCATAACAGCATGCCAGCGTGACGGTCGTAGTACCCAATCGGCCCCAAGCAAGACAATACCTGCCCTCCGAGTCCCATCAAGTTCCCTCCAACCGGAAGGGGACCTGTTTCTTTATCAGTATCGCTGTTCCCCGTGCATACATATAGTAAGAGGAGAAGATTCTATGCTCCGCCCATCTGGTGGCAAAGGTGTGTGGCTTCTGACGAGCAAAATGAGTTTCCTGCAGCATAGCGATATGCACATTATGTCTGTCTAGGTATGATAGTATATGCTTCCTCTTCCTGGGATCGCCCATCCCTCTTACATTCCATGTAATAATGTTTAGTGTACCTACAGTTGCCTCAGCCATGTTTTCTAATCATTGTATCTTGAGCGCTGTCCAGGCTATCTGATATCTGCTGACCTTCACTTAAAGTGTCACCCGTCTGATGCTGTACTCTAACGTTTACCTATGTCGGCCCTCCTCTTAAGGGGTAAGTCTTATGTACAACTTTCAATACAAACCAAACAACCCAACTTCGCCCCCCTCCAACCTCCGCCCACTGAAGCAACCCAACTTTTCCAGAATCCGATTCCCACCCCCCTCCCCATCTCCCATCTGCGTCAAGCACCCATGTATACTCCCTGCATATAGTGTGCAATGTTCATACATAGGGAAATGCCTGTTGGGGGACATCTCTAGACAGCAACGCAGTCACTCCGTTCCCCTCGAGCCCCCTTGTGATGGAGTGCCGGGCTCTGTGGGGAGGGGGGGCGAGTGGAGCCTGGAACTTCAGTATCATTAGGTCAAATGAGTCAACTGGAAATGTCTCACCTCTGTTCAGCCATTATAGTCGCTACTACACATCAATCTGCTTACCATCTCCTTATGGTGTATAGTAGTGTCTCTGGGGAATATTCATTACGAGTCATCGTTATCTCCAGCGGAGTTGGATTGCTGCGAGGCCCCCTGGCCTCCAGCGCCCGAGTCGCTCACTTCACTGATCGGAGAAAGTCCTCTACTTGTTGCGAGTTGGTAAAAAATCTCTGTTTCCCCTGATGCGTCACCCTGAGTCTTGCTGGGTACAATAGCGCATAATCTATTTGTGCCGCTCGCCACTTCTTCTTAACGTCTATAAACTTGCGCCTCTCCTCCTGTACTATAGGTGTAAAATCCAGGTTTATTGAGAAAGTGTTGCTATAATACGTCAGCGTCTGCTTATTTCTTGCTGCTCGGAGAGCCAAGTCTCGATCCCTATAATTCAGCAGTCTCGCGATGATGGGTCGCGGAGGGTTCCCAGGCGTCGGTCTCGGTCCAAGTGCTCTGTGGGCCCATTCTACTATAAACTGCGCGGAGAATGCTTCCTTCCCAATGGCCGTCAGCAGCATTTTTTCAATATAGTCCTCTATTCTACCAGTATTGGTTGATTCTGGAATTCCTATTACGTGGATGTTATTGCGCCTACTGCGGGCTTCCAAGTCCTTGTTCTTGGCCGCAATTACTCTTAAGAGTTTGTCCCTTCTTGTGATTTGTGTTGTGTGGCTGGCGGTGATGTCGTCATTATCGAATATGCGTCGTTCCGTCTCTTTGATACGTTCTTCGTGGCCATCAAGCTTGTGTGCTATGGCATCCATCCTTGACGACATAGGGCCCACTTTGTCTACCACCGTTACAAACCCCTGCCGCACTTCCTGCAAAATACTGTTTATATCTGACGCCTGCGATGTAGCCCCTCCGCTGGTGTCTTCCTCAGTTTCCGAGTCTCGATCTTCTTGCATGGGCCTGTTCACTTTCTTCGTTGTGTCAAAGTTAAATGTAGGTTGTCTGGTGTCAGATTTCCTCATTTCTCCCACAGTGCACAGGCCCAATTGTATGCCGCAGTTACTCTCCAGTAGTTTCATGCTCTCCTTTCAAGTGTTGCAGGGCCGGGTTGAAGTATATGAGGGCTCTTCAGTATAGCAGCTTCTCGCCCTACAGAAAGCGTGTGTTCTACCTTGACTGCCATTCCTTCCTGCCTTCTGGTGCAGTTCGCCGCTCCCTGCTTTGAGATTTCTCCCTTGCCACACGCTTAAGCTACCTATCCCCAGTCAGTGCACCGCACTATAGCCGTTGATTATATCTGTATCAATTGCGGCTGCGTGGGGCAAGTTATATGCACAGCCCGGGTGTCTCGGATGGGTGCACCCTCCTCAGTGCTCCCTCGGGCGTGTCAGCTGCAGGGTACTGAGCCCGGGTCTGATTCCACGAACCAGTCCTAGTGCTGCTCGATCAGGGCACACTCGCAGGAGCAATGCACCTCTGTTCCCACAACACTACTTCACTGAATGCAGCTGTGGGGGAGGGGAGCATCTCATCTCTCCTCCTGTGCAGCACAACGCCTTGTATATGTCTCCAACGGGTCTCAGGGGGTACTGTGTCTGACCCCTTTCTCTCTGTGGTCAGTTGTGCAGCTACAGTATTCCTTTTGCCAGCCGCACTGCCTACAAGCAGCAGCGTTACAGTGTCTTTTTCCCTTGCTCTCACTGCGGGGGCCCTGACATCTGGTCTGCTCTGGCCTCGCTGTTCCCCGCCGTGTCTGCGGCCTCGCCCTGACGCTGCTCACCTCCACTGCGCGGTGCCCCTGGGCGCCCGACCGTTCAGCCGGTGTTGCAGGCTCCCGTATGCTTCTTCTCTCCTCGGGGGCCCCTGCGGCTGCTCTGCTCGATCCCGCTCTGCTCCTCTGCGGTTATGGCCTCAACCCTACGCCATCCGGCTCCACCACACAGCGTGTTGAGCGCCAGTCCCGGGTGCCGCTGCTCCCCTTGTCACCTCTTGTCGCCTTCCCTCTAAGTACAGGCCCCCAGCCGCCGTCCTCTCTCCGCTGTACCAGCGCGCTCACCTGTTGCTGTTCACAGGTCGCGCGGCCCAGCAAATGCGTGTGAGGCCTCTGCCTTTCCTGACAGCAGCCGCCCCCCTGCGACCTCACACCACTCCGGCGGTTAACGCGGTCACTCCTTTCGATGCCTGGATCTCCAGCTGGCGACCTCCAAACTCTCCTTCCTTCACACCAAGTGGAGAGGCAGGTTAGGTCTTTAACATGTCCAAATTTGAGCGATTTTTAAGTTCATTTGCACCAGGATAAATGAAGGATTTTGGTCCCAGGCAGCAGGAGCCTCACATCGGTGTGACCATTCTGCTTGCGCGCCCTCTAGCGCCCAGCCTGGATTGAGACCCTTGTGAGGGTTTAGTGGCATGTGTATGCCTTGACGTACTGCAATGTTGAACAAGACACAACCGGCTACTATAATCTTGCCCACATCTTTAGGGGAGTACTGCAGCACCCACCCCAGCATACGGTCACAACTTTAGGTTACCAAAAGTGCCCTCTATGATGGCTTGTGTATGTATGTGTGCCCTATTGTACATCTGTTGAGGCACGGTACATGAATTGCATGTTGGTACAGCGTGAGGAGAGAAGGGGGGAGTGCATATGCAGCTTCCCCGGAGGATGAAAATGAGGAAATATTTGTGCAGGTCTCTCTGCATTTCTAGAGTTCATAATGTATGAAATGGTACATGTAGTGTCTGGTGGGGTCATGTGCGTGCCATGAGAATTGGTCATTTGTATTGGTTGTGTATATTAAAAAAACATTTATACATATCAAACTTGTATGGTGCTTGAGTACTTACCCAGCAGCCACATATTGCCAAATTCTCCTGCTGCCAGCTACCAGGCAAGTGGTGACCTGCAGAATATGTAGCTGTAATGTGTACTGCGTGGGAACACTGCATACACATCAGTAAAGCAGCCACTGGCATCAAACATAACCTCCTTGTTGATGGAGTGTCAGCAGTGTATGTTGCGGAAGATGGGTCATTGTGGCTAGGTGGCTGAAGTGACACATGTGTGCAATCCATTGTACCGATCACACGTGGTAACTAGGAAAAGAGGCAGAAATTCCTAGAAATGTATTTGCCTTCCTGCCAGGGTATGTGGCATACCTCTGTTACGATGAACTCTCCTACTTAGGCAGCTCGGTACTTGATGCAAGCATCAGGACTGGCTTGCCTGAGAAATGCCCTCAATGTCACTGGACAACTTCTGGAATGGCCCAGTAGCAAAAAAATGTAGAGCTGCTAAGATCTTGACATAGGCTGGGATGGCATGGAAGTGGCATGTCTCAGAGTCAAGATCCTGCTCTCGCTCACAAACCATGTCTAAAATTACATGGGGGGGGGAACGGAATCTGTAGATAACATCTTGGCTAGACATCCCAAAGATGTTGATCCTTTGTCTGAATATCGTCTCAGCTCTCCTCCTGTTCAAATCATTCTGGCTCATTATAAAGGGCAAACTGACAAACATATTCAACAACATGTTGTAAGGTCTGAAATTGTTTTTTTTGGCTGCTCATATTTTATGTATGCAGCCAGACTGTGATTGGCTATTGGGTTGTCTGCCATCTGTTAGAGCTGGGTGAGGGGATGGTAAGCACTGACACAGGTGTGGTGTGTGTAGTGTTGGAGAGAAGCTTGGAAAGGTTAATTAGAGGTTTTGACTTGTGTACAACATTCACATTTGAACTGATCGTGTAAGACAAAGCATGACACAACTAACTGATAAATGTGCAACTGTAGTAGAGAAGTTGTAACAAATAAACTTGTGAAGTTCTTGTTGCCACTTGAAGGGTCACATGGAAAGTTTATGGTATTCTTTCTTATGTGACATATCTACACTGTTGTAGAGGTGTGTGATTTACCCCTCCAAATACAATCTCTTTATAGCAAACTGGTTTCACTCCCATAACATCTGTCCAACAACTTTATTTTGTTTTTGTAAACACGATTTATTGAGTTCCATGGGAAAATTCGAACACGGCCAGCACGGCCTATGCAGCAAAAGAAAAATACAAACAAATATACAACATAAATTAATCAGAACTGTCCTGCCGAACCATCTCCTCCCCCTGCCCTCACATCTGCTGTCATATAGAAAAACATCCTGGATGCAACACAAAAGAAGAATTAATCAGCTCACTCCTGTGCAATCCCCCCACCTCCCTGGAATGCCCTAATTTCTTCATCGATTAGTTGGCGAATCTGAAGTACCGATTTCCATTCTGTTGTATTACGCCCATCTTTTCCATATTTTCGGATGTTTTTTGGGGCAGCCCCTTGCTTAGTATACCGCTATCTCCAATCCTGTGCAGTAGTCCAGTCCCTTCTTTCACACTGTCAACGACGTAGGGGGGGGGGGGGGGGGCACCACTTTCCACTCTGGCAATATTGTGTATGGAAATTATCGGTCGGAGGTAGAATAAGGACAATTCATATCTATTTCCACCCATAACTTCTGAAAGGTAGAGGAGGGCCAACCTCAGATTCCGCTGGATATGCCAGGACAAGATCCCGCCAAGGCATGTGATCACCCCTTATCAAAATCTATCCAACTTGAGACAACTCCATACCATAGAGGAGAATGGCAGGGGAGGCGACAACGCCCATGTGCCAAATCCGGTGAAAGATAGACCCTGTGGATGTACTTGAACTGAATCAGTGGTATGATACACAGGGTGATCCGACATATGCATTACGCCAATGGGCAATGGCTGCCTCCCGCTGTGTACCCAGGTTCTCCATCCAATCTTCATTTTCCAACTCCCCCACATCAGTCTCCCAGGCAATGTGAAGGGCACCAAATACATCCAGTTGATTAGATATGAGTGTCTGGTAGACTTTTGCAATTGAAGGCCATCCATTTCCCCCATTATAAGTTTTCCCTCTAAAGGATTAAAATCAGGAAGGTCTGATAATGTGTTCATGTAGGACGTCTGAGCATGGCGGCACTGGAAATATCTACGGAATTGACTTCGGTGCAGTTGGAATTCAGCCCTGAATGGTCTGGAATGATTTGAGGACTGTGGCCTGAATGATATGCCCTAAAGTGGAGATCCAACTTCCGGATCCAGTTAATGCAGCCACCTGTGTCAGTAGATTTCCATGCCAAAGTGGTGTCTGCTCCATTAGTCTGCCTCACCATTTAATTTGTCTAAGTGTTGGACTCATAAATTTAGGATGACTCTCATCGCTGGGGGAAGACTACGTCTTCTTTCCCCTCCATACAGGTATGCCATCAGTGGAGTAGTACCCATGGTCCATTTGTCTAATGTATATGCCGGATCACAGTGTGTATCATACCACCAGTCGTTTATGATCAGGAGGTGTGCTGCCACATAATATGACCTGACATATGCTGATGCAATTCTCCCACATAAGGTGGACTGGAAATATTTGCTGAGGGAAACACGAGGAGTACCCCCATCCATTAGAAAAGCATTGTGGATGTAATTCAATTTGCTGAACCATTGCAATGTAATGTAATACAGGAAATTCCGTAGCTGGTAAAGGAATTTGGGTAAACATGTAATTTTTTGAAATCGCTAACCATTCCTTCAGTGATGCACCGGCCAAAATGTTATATCGTCATTACAGCCGTTCGACATTGGTATTCCATGCTATTGTCTCGTCTGGGGACAGAAAGACGCCCAAGTATTTGAACCGAGTGGTGGCTACCCAGAATCCAGATGCCCACCCAAGTCTCTGGAGGCCAGTGCCCAGTGCAAAAACTGTAGATTTTAATGGGTCCATGTGCAGGCCCAAACTTTCCAAATATGCGCATGATCTGCAATATCCTGAGTCCCATCATGTCCAGTGCCATAAGAAAAAAGAGAACATCATCAGTGCCTAACGCTATCCTATCTGGCAGCTCCTCCCCCACTCAAAGCACGGACCTGTGCATCCATTCTCACCCACACTGATAGCAGCTCCATGGCAAGAGCAAACAGTAGGGGGGATAGGGAGCTGCCCTGCCGCGTCCCCTGCTCAGTAGGAAAGTTGTCTGACTGGGCCCCTGTCACCCTCATCGACGTTGTCAAGTCTGTATATAATAGTCAGAGATACAAAATAAACCATGGACCAAAGTTGAGGTGCTGGAGGAAGAGAAATACATGCTCCCAGCTCATGGAGTCAAATGCTTTGTCTATGTCTGCATGGAGTAGGCACCAATGGCTCAATTAGCCTAGCTACCATTGCTATTAACGGATATTGTGACAGGTCACTTGGTGGGACATAAATCCTCACTGATCATGGTAGACCAGATCCAAAATATGATTTATTACTCTATTCACCGGCACCTAAGGTGAAATCTTAACCTCTAACTTTAATATGGAAAACCACGATTTATGCACGGTGCCAATCAGGAGGTATGACAACCTTGGCTGCCGCGGATGGAAACCGCTCCCATGAGGTGATCCTGGACTTTGGGCATGTGGATTTTGATAAGATACACGAGCTATCATGAAGAACACGAGCTATTAAAGAAATATACACATCAACATAATATATATAGATACAACATCTCCCTTCCATAAACGAAACAATAAAATTAATACAAATGATAATCATTAAACTTAACAGGCATAACAACGCTTCGCTTGCATCTTGAATGAGAAATATTAGAAATAGCGTTGTCCAACTGAACCTCATTAGAAGTAACAATAAATTTACTTGAAACATCTTGTTGTATGTGACGATATACATCATCCCCTCATCATCATGTAGAACATTTTGATTCGAAACATCCGAAAAATTATCTTGTGCATCCAAAACCTCTCTTGTGTTTTCACAAGGATTCTCTTCATAACACAAGAAAGATGATGTTACAAGTTTGTCCTTCCCATGTAACTTCTTCAAAATAATGTCTTTTTGAAAAGGTTCAATCTTTATAACAGCACTTTTATTCCACCATCCTTTAATTTTGATCATAACAGATGAGTTTGTGACTCTAACAATTTGCTGTGGAAGACTGTATTTCGATTCTCCTTTTTTAACCTTTCTGGGTTTTTTAATAATCACCCAATCTCCAGTCTTATACGCTTTCTTCTCCTTGATAGGTTCTATAGATTTTAATTTATATCTCTTCTCAAAATTATTTCGAACACAGTCATCAATAGATCTTCCATTACTCAAGCATGCATTTTCCTTTAAAGGGAACAAACTTTTACTAAATACAGGTTTCAAAACATTTTTTGCATCTCTACCTTTCAATAATAAGAATGGTGTAAATGTAAAAGCTGTGATTGAGTGTGGTGTATTCAAATAGCTCCACGCCTTATCCTGAATATGTTTTCTAACATTTAAACCTGAAGATAAAGCCATTTGCATTACTTCTTTAAAAAATTTATTTGCATTTTCTACTAATTACAAGCAGATGGGAAATATAAAGAAGGTTATTCATGTTTAATGTCATGTTTTTTAAGAAAATCAACCATTTTATTTGAAACAAAATGTGTCCCCTTGTCTGACACTAACTTTTTTGGAAACCCTTCTGCACAAAATGTTTTTTCCCAAAAATTAATTACAACTTCAGTTTTTGGGAAATCAACAAAAATATGCACAATCCACTTAGAATAATAGTCTGTTAGTACAATTAAATATTTCATATTTCCATGCAAAATACTGTACGGACCGGAAAAATATATTGCCAATTTTTCCCATGGCTGATCTGGCAACGTTTTAGTGGTAGTAGGATTCTTTGTGCTCTCCCAATGTTTATCTGACAATAAACACTCTGGACATTTATTGACAAACTGATCCACATAAGAATTCATACTTGCCCACCAATAATACTTTCTTAACAATTTCTTGATCCCTGTCGAACCTGGATGACCTAAATGTGCCTTCTTAACCAAACCGTCAATGAGATACTTAGGCGGTACGAAAAATCCCTCTCTTGTTACTATATCATTCTCAATTGCCAATTCAGAAGACACTTGTTGAAAAGGAATCAAATTCTTTTCTAAATTTCTTACCGGTTGCCACCCATTAATAATGTCTTTTTTAACCTTAATTAATAAAACATCATTCTTATAACCATCTATCCAATCCTTTTCATCAAAAACCCCCAATGGAATTCCCTGAAGCATCTATAGTTGAAACAACAACGCAATCATCATCTTGACCTTCCAATTTCTCAAAAGAATTGTCAAAAGGTAATCTGGACAAGCAATCAGCTCTAAAATTAGCGCCTCCAGAAATGTGCTTCACTTCGAAATCATATTCGTGCAATTAGATATGATTCTAACCAACCTTGAAGAAGCCAATCCAGTTCCATTTCCATTCATTAAAAATATCAGTGGTGTTAAAAGATCAAAATGACTGCCCCATAAATAACTTTTAAACTTCTCTATAGCCCATGAACAGGCTAGTGTCTCCCTCTCTATTGTACTGTGGTTCTTTTCAGCTTTGGTTAGACTTCTCGAAATAAAGGCAATTGTGTTTTTCTTCCCTTTCATAGTTTGTGTGAGAACACCACCAAGACCTACCGAACTTGCATCGACAGTAACAGTACATTTTACACCACACGTATAGGGTTGTAACGCTGGAGCATTCTTAATCATATCCTTAATGTTTTTAAAAGATTCTTTGTGTTCTTTTCTCCAAAAAAAATTCTCATTTGTTCTAGTCAGTCGCAATCTCAGTGGCTCAACAGAAATTGCATAACCATGCACAAAACGTGCATAGTACTCACTGAGCCCTAAAAAAGACCTCAGTGAGTCTTTATCAACATGTGCAGGTGCCTTAATTATTGAGTCAATGAGATTCTGTTTAGGCTTTATCCCATCTTTAGTAATAGAATGTCCTAAGTAATCCAATGCATTACCTAAAAAAATGACACTTATCTCTTGACACATTCATACCTCTTTTCTTCAAAATGCTCAGTACCTTATCAAGAATTTTATTGTGCTCCTCAATACCCTTACCAAAAATAAGAATATCGTCTTGGAACGCCAGTACCCCTTTGATGTCTCCAAACAATGAGTCCATTAGCTTCTGAAAGACACAAGCTGCAAAAGCTAATCCAAATAGAAGCCTCATGTATTTGAAGCCTCCAAAGGGTGTAACAAAAGTAGTTAACTCCTGAGATTTTTCAGAAAGAGCAACCTGATGACAAGCTGATTTTAAATCAATGAGAGAAAAATGCGTAAATTCTCCTATGGCCATCAACATCTCTTGGATCAAAGGTAAGGGATGACAGTCCACTAAAATGTTTTTATTCAATGAACGTAAATCTGCTCACATACGTAATTTTCCATTTTTACGTTTGGCTAAAACCACAGCTGACACCCATTCAGCCGAATCAGTAGATTTGATAACCCCTTCCTTACACAAACTTTCCAAATGTTCTTTCAATTCCTGCCTAATACTGAGTGGAACACTCCTAACCTTATGTTTTACGGGTAAAGCACCATCTTTCAATCTGATCTCATGTTCAGCTCCTTTCACACATCCTATCATGTCCTCAAAAACAACTCTGTATTTATTGAGAATCTCATTAATATCACTTGAAATGTTCCTATCACAGCATAGTTCAACAGATGAAACAGGAATATCACCCAAAATTATTGGAGTGTCACTGCCTGGTTTAAGTATTATTCCCATTCTCCCCAAATCACGCCAACCAATTATATCTCTTCCTCTCTTTGCCACATATACCTTGGTTGTGATTGACCTACCTAAAAGTTCTACCCTGCCATTAAAATAACCAACCATATCAATTTCTTGCCCGCCAAATGCTCTTGGATTAACATCTGTATCAAAAAGCTTGATGTCATTTAACATTTTATAATAAGTAGAATCGTCTAAAATAGTTATTGGCGATCCAGAATCAGCCATTACTTCTAGATTCAAATTTTCTACAGTGGCTAAACCAAGAGGTGCTTTGAATGAACCATCAGAATCAATCACATTCACATTAACAATGAGATTATTTATATCATCTTGAAACTCTTCTATTACGTTAATACTAGTACGAGATACATTTCTGTTCTTAAAACTGGTTTTACATGAGTTCTCAAAATGTCCTATTTTTTACATTTTGTTCACTTTTTACCATGTGCTAGACAAATGGGATTATTTCCAATATGATTTTTTGCACCACATCGATAACATATTAAATCTTTTTTTATATTAACATACCCTTTCACTTTACTATTCTCCTGTTTTTTGGACTTGTTAGTAACTGCACAAATTGCTTCAGAATTACTCTCTGATCCAGTTATGACTTTCGTTGATACTGATGATCTCTCAATTCCAATAGCAATGTCAATTACTTCATTTAACGTTGGGTTTCTACATGCCAAAAGACGTTCTTGAACTTTTTTCGAGAAACAGTGAAAAACTAACTGATCACGCAAATACACATCAAGCATGGCTCCAAAATCACATTTAGATGCCAAAATGCGTAAATTAGAAACATAGTCTTCGATACTTTCATCAGCTAAATGTTTCCTTTTGTTAAAACTGTGTCTCTCTACCATTATGTTTGGCTGTTCAATAAACCTTTTTTCCAACCTTTTAATTGCTTCTGTATAAACATCCCACAGAATAAATTGTCCTGGAGGAGGTTCAGATTAAGGAATATTATCAAACCTTTCTCTTCCGGCATCTCCTAACAAACCATAAAGTACTGCCTTTTTCCTTTCTTTTGAATAATCTTTTCCATCTATAGCGATAATATAACTTTCAAATGATTTGAACCATTGTTGCCATCTAACAGGTGGTTTACCAGCATTCTGTAGAAATTGATTAATTTGATAAGGCTGGATTTGATATGCCATGCTAGTTGAAGAAATGAAAACTTTCTATCAATAAATTGAAAAGCGAAATTTTCTTCAAATCTCACCTTTAGTTCGTAGATCAACTTGTAAAAATACTCAAATTCCACGTAAATAACTATAAATAAATAAATAATTTGAAATATGCTTTTGAATTAGAGCTTCCTTGCTCATCGCATCTTAAATGAATATCAATCCGTGAAGATCAGTGAGGTTGCCATGTAGTTGCTAAGGAAAACAAAATCTAAGATGGCCGCCGTGTAATATCACGTTGAATTTGACCTCGCATGATGACGTATGCAGCTTCCTCACGCAGTGTTCTCCTTGCGCGTCTTACAACCTGCGCGTCTTAGAACGATCACTACATACGTTCCATTGTGATGACGAAAGATTAATCCAGCGCGCCTAACTTGAATCCAGTGCGCTTAACTTGAATGCAGCACGCTGAGTTTCCGTGAATCCTGAACCTGTTCAATAAAGGTCATCGTATCTAGACGATTTTGGTATCAGCGAACCGCAAATGACGAGTGCGGTATGCATGAGTGTTTTCGTCATGTTACACCGATGGATTCACTGTGCATTTGACGATTTTGTCCTGAACCTTCGGGTTCCATTTTGTGTGCGGCAGCCATTTTGTGGATTGCCCTCACATAGGCTGATGACTACAGGATGACTGTGGCCAAACAAGTCTCTAGGGACACATACACCTTAGCTGACTTCTGTGTGACCTGGCCGAACTGACTCCCTTGCCCGAGGCTAAACTTGTTGATCCAGTTCCTTGTTAGGCAGCTGGTCAGATAGAGATCAAAGAACAGGAGATTGTAAAGTTTGGTATGCACATACACACAACTTATCCTACCTCTCATGTGTTTCTGTTCCTTTTTATGACCTGTTTTCGATCTGGGTTTGTCCAGATTGTCTGGGAAGGTATGTTGGATTTTTTGCATGCTTGCATAAGCTAGGACTGCCCCTTACTTTTGTGCTGAGTCATGTAACTCTAAAACATATATAAGACCTCTGTTATCTGTATTCCTCAGACTGCCTCATTCAATTGCTAAGGCAGTTGGGTGCCGTAGCCTCACTTAATTAAGTTTAATAAATATGTCTTTTCATATTTCAGCTTCTGTGCCAAGTTCTTTATTGATATTAGTAAGACCCCTGAGAATGAAAATTTTCCATTTCCTCAAATGGCACAGCCAACGCGGGCTTCATCAGAGAAGTGACTTTCTGTGGGAGTGATCTTGCCAGGAGACTGAAATCTACTGAGGAGGACAGAACAGGATTCTACCAAGAAGGTACTCTGTGCACAGGGATTCTGGAGATTCTTTGATTATGCAGCCCAGTATATTTCTGATCTTCCTGATTTTGATCCTCCACATGATGTCACTCCTGACTGAGAACCTTTTTGGCGTGAGTATTATAAAAGACCGTTAGGTCATGTAGAACTTGACAGTTAGAATTTGGATAACGTTTTGATTAGTAAAAATAAGAGTTAAGTATAAGTGGGTCGCTCCCAGTCCTTTTTTTTTTGGTTCTGTGGTTCTTTGCTTAGTTTGCTTGGTCCTTAGTTTTATTTGAAGATTGCAATTTTCAAAAACCGAGGGTCTTGTATATTTACGAGTGTATCGATAGAGATAGCCCCTTGAAGTTTGAAGCTAGATTAGTGAGCTATAAGATGTCTGATCTTAGTAAATTTGGAGATTTGTGTTGGCCAACTTTATATACATTTGGATTAGCCGGCTTCCCCTAAAGGGAATATTTAAATAGGTTAGATTTAAAATTATATTTCTTCCTTGGTGATTTTGTATCCGCAGGGAATTAAAATATGACATAATACAAACCAAAGATCCTTTGTTCTGCGCAGCTTTATGAATGGAGATATGTAGTCCGATTTTTTGTGTTCTGCCAGCCAAAGCTAGTGAATTAAGTGTATTTTTGGCTTCCTGCACATACAGCGGTCTGTTGGGCTGTTTTTGCAGTCTTTTGGAACACTATTTAGAAGTGTTTCTTGTAAATATGACTTACAGCTAGTATTTACAAATGGTTTGGTTTAAGTACAGTCTGTAGGCTGTCCTGTGTTTTCGTCCTGAGTGTTGATTTGTGGGTCAATGTGTGTTTAAATGTCTATGTGGCTTTTCTCATTAGTATAACTTCGGTATGTGAATAGTGTTCGCGCAATTTATGAAACAAATACGTATAGCGCTGTATTGTGTCTCCTGAATGTTTGAACACTTTCTGTTTCTGTCTGAAATTAGCTCAATGTGTGGTTTTGGGTTTCTTGATGTTTTCAGTCTGTTAAGTAAAATGTTAGATTAATTAATATTAGGTGGAAATTAAATGAGAATGCAGCGATTTGCCATGCGACATGCTAAATTCGCTATATGTTGCTATTTAATTTATAGGCTAAGCAAAAACGCATATGTGCAAAATGTTAAATGTTTAAAATAGACAAAGTTAAAATTCGCATTCACTAGGAATATGAAAGGCCTCAAAAATAAATTGTGTTTTTAAAAAAAAAACGAATTTATAGCATTTTTGTACCTACATGCATTGTACTACATGGAAAAGGCAAACACTTCAGCTAATGTGCATTTTTGCTACATTTAAATGCATCTTATTGCACACGCATTTTAAAATTTGAAATGTCTGTTTTCAGTAAGACTGAAAGCGTGCTCAGATGTGCAGGGCTTTGACTGTCGTTAAGGAAGCAGACATCGGAATGTTTATTTAGCCAGGGTTTAGCCGTTAGTTAATGACGGTTTGAATTTTGCATTTCAGAGTAGTGTTTTACAAGGTTGCAAAAATAAGGTTCATTATTTTGTATCACAGGAAGACATTTCAATTGTGGTTTTCCTCTCTTTAAGCATTTTTTTAAGCATTCTTGGTTCTCCTGCTAAATAAGAAAATCCTTTTATAGAAAGTGGCGTGAAAATCTGTCTTGTTTTAAGTTAGGCTTTTGTGCTTAGGCTTATAAATGAATGCGTCTAAGATAATAGGCAAGGGATGCAGCTCGCTTTTATATGTGGAATTATAAAAAACGATTGGGTTTATTAAGAATAATTAATACATTTTGAAAAATAATTATTAAAAATAAGTGCTACAAAATTCGTTTTTCACTATTTATGAAGCTTAATGCTCATACTATGACATCCTAGCATTATCATTTAATTTAAGTTGTGTTACACTGCATAATGAGGACATTGACACTATGGAATTTTTACTTAGCGCAGGCATACAAAACTCATTTTTCTAAGTATTTACACGGGATATGTCTGCTTAAAAATCTCTGTAGTTTGTAAAGAACATTATGAGGATGATTAATATGTATAACAAGTATAGGATATTTATTTTTAAGTGCCCCAAACATCAAAGTCGAATTTGGGTAAAATAGTCCATTTAAAAAATATTTTTGCCATTTAAAATAGCTTTAAAGTGCATTAGGCCTCAGTAAATGCATACATTTAGGTATAATTCAAATTCGCAGGTTGTCCCCATTTGGGTTTACTTTTAAATGGCCCAGTGAGATCCAATTAGGGTTGCTGAAATACGTACCATTGCAACAAGCATTTGTTCTAAAAACTGGTATGTGTGTTATTAGGTTCTGTGAATCATTCACAGTAAATGTAGTAGGCCTTCTGTCTTAGTCAGCCTCAGAATGAGCAGACACTGTAGGCTAGGAGAACAGGCTGCTCTAGTTGCGCTAAGATGCTACCTTTAGTTTTCCTGTAAACAATGGAAGAGGCTGTCATGTTGACATTTGTGACCTTTTAAATTCGAGCCTTGTCTCTGTGGAATGCAGAATGACCTTGCTAAACAGGCCTCTGAAAGGTAGGATTTCTGGTTTCTCCACGAGAACATCAATACAACTAAAGTACTTAATTCCAAAGGGACAATATAAAAAAACGGTTTCTTTGAAACATCGTGACATTTGTATTTCTGCTCTGAGAAATAATGTCTGCTAGTTGCTTTATTTGACAGAAAATGATTGACATTTTGAAGGCTACATGAATAATAGAGAATGATTTGCAAATTAAGAATTATTCTTTACAGTGGAGATTGTGGCACAAGGCTAACATGGAGTATCAGTGAAAGGATTTTACTTTTGAAAAGTTAAAAGGGATTCATGTTGCAAGGTGACTGACAAGATGGTAACAGTTAAGTAATGGAAATTTATTTTTGGGTCTGTTAATATGTCTTATGTTTTGTCTTCTGATTAAAAGTTATAATTGATATTCGTTTGATTATGCAAAATGTTCCTCTTTTGTGTGTTGTGGTTTTTTTTTGCTTTTTCCTACAGATCATTCATGGATTGTTCTGGGTGATTTCAAGAAATCAAGACACGTGAGTTTGGTTGGTTGAAAACAGATGTGTTTTTTGTGTAATTTCTTTGAAAAGGAATGTTTGTGCATTTTACGTATTCTTGCATTTTATCCTTTTATCAATTGTTCCTGCTGGTCCTGTGTGTCAGAAGTGACACACAGTAAGTTGCATTTGACAGCCAAATCTCCACTACCTGTTGATCTGCTGTCAAAAAGGAGGGTTAGGATTTTAAACCTGACAAATTAAGAAGGCCCGAATGGCCCAAATATTGGGTTTTGGGACATGGTATAGTGCGTCACCACTCATTTACATATGTTATTGTTTTGTCTATGCTTTTTGTGCTTGATGCTTGATATACAGCAAGTATATCTGATGGCTTAACATGTGCGTTATGCATGTTTTTGTTTCATGTTGCTGCTTTTGATATAATTACAAGTTTACCTGTGTTGTGAAGGGATATACATGACGATGTGTATCGCTACACTACAGCTGGGTTGATTTGCTAAATTTCACAAATATGATATTTTCATTTTGGTGAACTAGACACAGACAACACTTCACCAGTGTATGTCAAATTTGGCTATAAATAGTATTCAAACAAATAAAAGAGATATACAGGATCAAAATGTGTCACTTGCTCCCTCTTCCCTTAAAGGAACAGGCAGCCCTAAAATTATGTATCCTGATTGGACGTAAGGATAAAATTATAGATCTGTGACTCTTGTACATGGTGACCTAATTTCTATATTACATTACTCAGTTTTTTCTGCTTCCTAAGTAGTGTATGGCTTTGTACCATAAAGGAAAACAGGTTTCATTTTTTTCCCTGAAGAAGGAACGGGAACATTAGCTAAGGTTACCGTATATGGTGTAGCGGCCAGCGGTAGAGTTAAATTTTTATACTATTGTGATTTTTTTGTGTATCACTCACACTCTTGGTATTGTGTCACATGCTTGACTATCACCCAAGTAATTTCTTGTTCTTCCTATACATTTTTCTTTTGTCACTACTCCCCTCACCAATGTCGCATCATGCCTAGTTATTGGGGATTTTACCTGTAACCTAGTCCCATTTCTCTTTTCCATATTGCTTTCACTAGTCAGCTCTTATTGTTGATGTATTGTTCAGGTTCACACTTGTATGATCAGACTTTTTTTAGAATTTTCTTTAGGCCTACTTTGATGTGTCCCAGTCTAACTGTTAGGGTAGTGACGGACTGGTTAACTGACTCAATATTATAGTAAGATAAGTTTTCCACCTCAATAGGAGACACCTTACGTTTTTTCGAATATGACAAATTCAATGCCTATTCTAATTTGGTTCTTAGTTCCTTTTTCTGCTGCTTTAATTTTTGATGGACCAGATGTATTTTAAATAATGGAAATACCAGGACTCTCTAGTTCTTGTCTTTTGTTTCCACATCTTGATCATTAGCTTTTGTATTGTTTAGTCCACCTGATGCACAATTATTAAAGTGAGGTATCTACATGTCCCTGATAAAATGTATCATGTGATCTCTCTTTTGAGGTGTTCTAGATAAGGAATTGAGGAACACCTATATGTAATCATTGAGAAAAAAATGTGTTTGCACCATTAGACAATGCCACCATATGTGAAGACATCTATTTAGATAGAATTTTCGTGTAGTTATCTACCCTTAGATGATGGAGGATATGCTCTCACACAGAAACCCAATTGAAAAGCCTAGAGACACTGTTTTGCCTACTGCCTTTATGTTTGTATTGCTTTTTGAGAATGACAGTGTATTCTAGACCAAAATTGTCCCATGGCGTGTGGCCACTCCTTTGAAGATCGCAGGCCACCTGTTTGCAGTCCCCTTGTTATACAATGAACTGTTTAAAGCATCGCACTTGCTTCATCAGAAGGCGTTCAACATCAGAAAAGAAGGAGGAGCTGGTTTTGCCACAAAACCAGAATTTTGGTACAAAAGAGCGCCTGTTATATGGTGGTTAACCTCTGACAGTGTGCAGTCCCTTGAGCCCCTTGGCCTGGGTTTTTGGCCACACACCCCCTTTTCCTTTGCTCCAATGGAAGTGCAGTGCACCGGCGGATCCAAGATTGACAAAAAGGCACTACATTCTGGTGCTCATGAAAGAGCAGCCTGAGCGTCCTCTGACACTAAATGATGAGTGTTGGAGCCTGAGAATGGTCCCGGGTCTGCACAAGATGATCTGTGCCCTTGAGCAATGGAGGGCACACTACCTGTAGTGCCTGCCGCAAAGGAGAGATACTGGTGCACTGCCTTGAGACATTGAGACTTTTTGAATGAACTATGAGTGTTTGCCAGGGTGGCACTCCAACGGATCATAAAAGGCCTGAATGGAGAGGCCCATGCGGAAGAAAACAACAAAAGAAGATTTGATGGACAATAGAAGCTTGCGAGAGAGGCTTTTTGAACGGACTCTGGGCGTAGTTGGTTTCACAAGAGGTTTCCGTGTGATTGTATAGACTTGGTGTTAGGAAACTGATTGTTTTGCTGGCATTGTTTTAAAGTACTAATCTGTTTAGTAAAAGCAGAATAAAGTCCATTTTCTGTGGAAGAGTACCCCCTTTTCACCTCAGAGCATTGATGAGGGTCACCACTGTTTCACCTGAACATACAAAAATTACTGAAATGCATAGGAGCACTAAAAATGTTACTAGATAATTTTAGGATTTGCTTTTGCTTAGGGTTGTGAAAAATTATTATTTCATTTGTAATAGTGGTCACTACTTTCTCCCGTTGTCTATATGTTCTTAATAACGTGTTTTCTAGTGTCTTTTTAAACATGACATTATCATTTATGGGTGGGATTGTTTTTCTCTACTCAATTGACTTCTGCACCCACTTCCCAACCTATGTCTTTTCCTACTACTGCTTCTTTGCACTCTTTTCCTGAACATGGGCAGGTTAGAAGATCAGAATTCGTAAGCAATTCTTTTGTACAGCTTCTGCATCAACACCAGTTAGTAGTGAACATCACTAATTGTTGAGGTGTTTGATCTTATGCCACCTACTACAGATAAAGGTATTCCCTATTTTGTCCTGCCATATGTGGCCTTTGTCCTACTTCGTGTTCGAGGAGAACTGTCCAGAGAGAGTTACTAAGTACTAGGATGATGCTACAGCAACATCTTGATGATCTGATGAATAAAGACCGGGATTCAGACTGACATGAGTTTAGGTTATTGCCTATGTGAGGGCAAAAGGAGGGCCTGAGGTTCCGTGAATCCTGAACCTGTTCAATAAAGGTCGTCGTATCTAGACGATTTTGGTATCAGCGAACCGCAAATGACGAGTGCGGTATGCATGAGTGTTTTCGTCATGTTACACCGATGGATTCACTGTGCATTTGACGATTTTGTCTTGAACCTTCGGGTTCCATTTTGTGTGCGGCAGCCATTTTGGGGATTGCCCATAGGCTGATGACTACAGGATGACTGTGGTCAAACAAGTCTCTAGGGACACATACACCTTAGCTGACTTCTGTTTGACCTGGCCGAACTGACTCCCTTGCCCGAGGCTAAACTTGTTGAGCCAGTTCCTTGTTAGGCAGCTGGTCAGATAGAGATCAAAGAACAGGAGATTGTAAAGTTTGGTATGCACATACACACCCCTTATCCTACCTCTCATCTGTTTCTGTTCCTTTTTATGACCTGTTTACGATCTGGGTTTGTCCAGATTGTCTGGTAAGGTATGTTGGGTTTTTTGCATGCTTGCATAAGCTAGGACTGCCCCTTACTTTTGTGCTGAGTCATGTAACTCTAAAACATATATAAGACCTCTGTTATCTGTATTCCTCAGACTGCCTCATTCAATTGCTAAGGCAGTTGGGTGACGTAGCCTCACTTAATTAAGTTTAATAAAGATGTCTTTTCATATTTCAGCTTCTGTGCCAAGTTCTTTATTGATATTAGTAAGACCCCTGAGAATGAAGATTTTCCATTTCCTCAACGCTCAACCAGACTCGAGCCTCAAGGAAAAAATAACAAGAAACAACTGTCCAACGCGCGGCCTTCAAAAACAGAAGAGAGGTAAATTAATCTTACCATTCGTTTCTCGTCTGCAGCGTTAGTGTCCTGAGCCAATTTCTTCGTTGTAGCAATACAAAATAAATTAAAGATGCCGATCTTTGTCCTCGGTGGGTTAAATTAAAAATAAACTCCAAATATGATTTGAAAAATCCCAGCTCATCATCGCCAAAATTATATTGTATTGATGACAACATAAATCATTGAATATGTATTAAAAGAGTTTATTAAGTAAAATAAGATTTAAGATGAATAACCCACTACAAAAGATAGAGGATCCAGATGCGATGCTGCCAGGTCAGAAGCTCATAAGAAAATGCCCAACTCCAACGCATCAGGAACAGAACTCAGAACGTAGAATACATGTCACATAAGATACACGAGCTATCATGAAGAACACGAACTATTAAAGAAATAGACACATCAACATAATATATATAGATTCAACATCTGCCCTTGGATTGTGGGCTTCAGGGCCTCCCATAGGATCTTATAGGTGCCAAGGAGACACCTGGTGCGGGTGACCCTCCTAGAGACCCATTGCAACTGGGGAGTATCTGACAGTCCCCTACACTTTTGTTCTTTCACTTCCAAGTAACAAGTGTACCTCAATCTTTGTGCAATCCAATATTTAGTAACACATTGTCATACTCTACTGTTACCTACATTCCTACGCCCTCAAGGGAGGCTCCTCCATTAGAGCAGAGGAGCATCACCCCACGTAAATGCCTCAGAAAAGCCCCAGAGGCAAAAAATAAAATGGTAATACAGTTACCTCATTACCATTTTATTTTTCATCAACCCTTCCCGCACCGAGTGTCAGGCCGGGGAAAGGCCTGCTGAGTAGCAGCAGGGAGTAGTGGTGAGTTGCCTCTGCACTAGCTTTGGAGTGCCCATGTCTCTTTGGCAGGCCCTCTTGTGACAGCCAGCCAGATATGCGCATTTTAAACTTCTCTAACCCAGCTGTCTTGGACTATTGGGTTAAAGAAAGCACAGGCCTCCAGTGCTCTTGAGAGCGCTGGGAGAGGATGCTCCTTCAAATCCTGGCGCTTCTCTGCTTCTCTCATGGTGGCTACCAGCATGAGAGCAACATCAGGATTGGCTAGGGGAATTCGCTGGAGCCCACAGAGCCTGGAGGATAAAGAGCAGCACACGCACCGGAGCGATGACTTCATGCAGCAAGCAAGGCAAGTGGCTATTTCTTTTTATTTACAGTCCCCATTCACCTTGCATGTACCCATTCTCCGGCCCCCCACTCTTCGTAGTTGCCAGCCACTGCTGCATATCCTACAGGCCCAGTGCCTCTAAATAGCTGTTTTCTTTATTCAGTGAGACATTTTGTACTATTTTGGTTGTACAACTAGATGTCGTAGGTCTCATGATGTGTGAATCTAGGCATATTTGTTTTGCGCCATACACCAATGATTTCCCTCTTATTTCACTGTGTAGTAGTCCGCCATGAGTTTGGAGCTTCTGGCCTGAGAGAGCAGCCTCAACACACAGTGCTGAGATTCCACCTTGACTGAGGAGATTTCGCTCCGCCCGATATGGAACTTCGCCCAAAGTATGGATTCTATGGCAGGAATGGAGGCATCTGATTATGCTTTCTCATTTCTTTACTGCACAAACAGCAGCCAATGAAAGTAAAACTACAATGGTAAAAAACAACATTTCCCATGAGGCTTTGAACCAATAATACAGCCAATCACAGCAATAGCAAGCATACAAAGTATAGCGACACTAATCTGGCCTCCTCTTTCTTTGCTGCTCCGCAGCCCAGATAAGTGCTCTTTACTTTGTATACTTGTACTGCTTCATTACAAGGTCTATGCAGTGTTGATATCGCTTCAAGCTTATTTATTATTCATGTATTGTGCATTTTTCTTAAAACACGGTGTTAATCAGTATTTTTGGTTGTTTCATGCTATGCGGTCTTGGCGATCCCGCCCGCTCTGTTCGCGGCGCCCCCCTCCCTCCCTGACTCCGGAGCGTGGCTTCTCCGGCCCGCTCTGTGTTCCTTTATTATTCTTTCAGAAGTGCGTGTTGCACTTTTAGGGCCCCCGTGTGCCCCACTCAGCTGTCAGCAGACGCGGCTGCTTTTCAATCACGGTCCGCGATTAGGAGGGACTTGGCCCCCACTCGGGGAGTGAGAGGCACGCCGGGGCCTTCACAGGCTCCCAACATGCGTCTGGGGGGCTCGCGCGCGTCTTTGTACGTGCACAGCCCCGTGATCAGTGCCATTGAGACTCTCTGCCCCCGGCTGAAGTGGGGAATCATGCAGTTGGCCAGGAGCCGGTAGGCCGTTTTTTGGTACATGAAAAGGCAGCGTTTCTTCCCGATTTGGCATCGAAGGCAGTGAGCATTAACCCCTACCTTCCCTGAGAGTGAGGAAGTAGGGTAATTTTTGGAAGCCCTTTCTGGACTCGATAATGGCTTTATTACCTCCATTAGTCCTAGAATAGGACTTTATAAACTTTTCTGGAACTATTTCTCATTGGTATTTCCCGGCTCCTGTGCCTGGCACTTCCACTGACCGACGCCCTTTTTTAGGTCTCGTAGAACCAAAGCGCATTTGTTGTTCTGCGAGAGTATAGTAGGCAAAACAAACTCTTGAAACCAGCGAGGATTGTCCCCAATGCATGTGAGGTACTCAACCGCAACGCTTCCCCAGCGCGTGCTTGGCCTCACGTCTCAATCACACCCCATATGGTGTTCCCTCCCACTCGCTCACACATCAAAGGCTGCTGCTCCCCCGCCAATGCGCTCCCACCCCGCCCCCCCCCACAGCAATTCCAGGAGCTGTTTGTTGACAACTTTTGCAAGCAAGCTGCTCGACACTCTCTCTTTCTTACACACGCCCTCTGAGGCGCTCATTCACACATGTGCACAAACTTTCACACACACTCCCGCTCAGACAATCATGAAGACACTCTAACACGCACTTTTTCTTTGTTTCATCCTCTCTCTTTTTTCACCCTCTCTCTCACTATTTCCCATGGTAATCCTTTCTTTGTTCCTCTTTCTCGATACGTCACATCATTGCTTATTTCTCTCTCTTTCACACAAACATACACACACACTCCTTCACACCTGCATTCTCGCACTCTTCCCCTTGCTCTGCCTTCCACTTTCTCTCTCGCGTTCTCTTTCCTAGACCGTTTCTGCCTCTCTCGTAGTCTTAATCTACGCTGTCTCATCACACTGTTCGTCTCTGACTCTGCTATTTGCTGGCTCGCGGTGTAAAATGTGCTCGCCTGCCCAGCCATGTTTCTCCAAACAAAACAGGTGATGGACCGAATGTGGATCAATGTCACACACTCACCCCAGTCCGAAGATCTGGGCCCAAATCCATCGTTTTTTTGCACTCCACACCACCCTGGGTTAGACAATGGCGATATGCAAATCAGCTCTGACCCTGTGCCCCATGGGAACAGTCCAGTCCGAACTACAAAAGCCATGTCCTTCCCAGAACGGAATCAAGCATCCGAGGACCGGACCGGTTTCGAGGTAACACCTCTCATCAGCCCGGCTAGCTTGACTCCAGTGGTGTGGAGTGCCTGGGACCCACGCCTGGGCATCCCCAGCGCACTTAGGGCGGAATATGCAAACAAAACAGGTGATGGACCGAATGTGGATCAATGTCACACACTCACCCCAGTCCGAAGATCTGGGCCCAAATCCATCGTTTTTTTGCACTCCACACCACCCTGGGTTAGACAATGGCGATATGCAAATCAGCTCTGACCCTGTGCCCCATGGGAACAGTCCAGTCCGAACTACAAAAGCCATGTACTTCCCAGAACGGAATCAAGCATCCGAGGACCGGACCGGTTTCGAGGTAACACCTCTCATCAGCCCGGCTAGCTTGACTCCAGTGGTGTGGAGTGCCTGGGACCCACGTCTGGGCATCCCCAGCGCACTTAGGGCGGAATATGCAAACAAAACAGGTGATGGACCGAATGTGGATCAATGTCACACACTCACCCCAGTCCGAAGATCTGGGCCCAAATCCATCGTTTTTTTGCACTCCACACCACCCTGGGTTAGACAATGGCGATATGCAAATCAGCTCTGACCCTGTGCCCCATGTAGTTCGGACTGGACTGTTCCCATGGGGCAACAGGGTCAGAGCTGATTTGCATATCGCCATTGTCTAACCCAGGGTGGTGTGGAGTGCAAAAAAACGATGGATTTGGGCCCAGATCTTTTGACTGGGGGAATGTGTGACATTGATCCACATTCGGTCCATCACTTGTTGTTTTTGCAATTGCCGCCCTAAGTGCACTGGGGATGCCCAGACGTGGGTCCCAGGCACTCCACACCACTTGGAGTCAAGCTAGCCGGGCTGATGAGAGGTGTTACCTCGAAACCGGTCTGGTCCTCGGATGCTTGATTCCGTTCTGGGAAGGACATGGCTTTTGTAGTTCGGACTGGACTGTTCCCATGGGGCAACAGGGTCAGAGCTGATTTGCATATCGCCATTGTCTAACCCAGGGTGGTGTGGAGTGCAAAAAAACGATGGATTTGGGCCCAGATCTTTTGACTGGGGGAATGTGTGACATTGATCCACATTCGGTCCATCACTTGTTGTTTTTGCAATTGCCGCCCTAAGTGCACTGGGGATGCCCAGACGTGGGTCCCAGGCACTCCACACCACTTGGAGTCAAGCTAGCCGGGCTGATGAGAGGTGTTACCTCGAAACCGGTCCGGTCCTCGGATGCTTGATTCCTTTCTGGGAAGGACATGGCTTTTGTAGTTGGGACTGGACTGTTCCCATGGGGCAACAGGGTCAGAGCTGATTTGCATATCGCCATTGTCTAACCCAGGGTGGTGTGGAGTGCAAAAAAACGATGGATTTGGGCCCAGATCTTTTGACTGGGGGAATGTGTGACATTGATCCACATTCGGTCCATCACTTGTTGTTTTTGCAACAGCCATGTTTCTCCAGCACATGCCAAGGAGAGTTTGGCAGTATGCAGATGACATTTCATCTCCGAATCCCTGTTGCACCCATCTTGCACTTTCAGATACTCTGTAATCATTGCAAATGAGAAGCTCGGCTCCTCTTTTCCTCTCCAGTACAGATGCTCCCCGCAGCCCTAGAAACCCAACTCTGTTTGGATTCCAGTGTCACTTATATCATTAACACACAACTCGGGCAGCAACTCAGACACAAGCTCTTCCCTACCCAATTCATTAATTATTTTTGTTTTCATCACCATAATAATAAATACACAATGTTGGTCATGCTAAAAACAATTTCAGCTAACTACTGTTTAAAGCAGACTACACAAACGCTGCAGCAGACATGGGTTAGAGTACGGATTGAACTCCTCAACTTCGAATATTACAATACGGATGCAAACCTACAATACTATACTTTATAGCGAAATTGTTTCCGGGGTGTTAAAAACAGGAACATGAAGTGAAGCTTTAGCTCGTTCTCTTACGCTAACAGTGAAATTGATTCCGATCGGAAGTTCCAGAACACATTTTCATAAAACCTTGACACTCGCACTCCCAGTATTATACAGGAACTAAACTGTACTTAACACAGTGACAGCTCGAATGTGGTACGCTGCATCAATTTTCATTCAGCGTATGCTTTCAGCACAAGTCTTGTTTTAAATATGTACGCGATTACTTTCACTTTTGCGGCGCAGCAGTCAGTTTCACTTTTACGGCGCTGCGATGCAATGCTGGTCAACTCAACTCCTGATATCCCGTATATATGCCTTATTTGTATGTGTTATTCAATCAAGGTTGCTGCAGGGCAAGTCTGCTTCCTACCACATTGGCAATTTTGATTGACAAAAAGTCAGTTTAAACCTAAATGCATAAGATGTACGTAGTGTGGGAGCGCTGAGAGCAACACAGACCATATGGGATGGGGAAACATTAGGCTGAGAAAAAGTGGAGAAAGCAACGGATGAGTTGGAGGTGTAGTGAGAAGGGGGCAACACTGAGCACTTGGGGTGTCAAAGCACTGTTTCTAATATTATAGCATCACCTCTGAAATGGTTTATTTTGCAGCCACTTGTTAGATGTGTAAAATACCCAAAACGCATGATTTCTTTAATCACACCAGGGTTTAAATGTGAGAACGCACCGTTTATTTATATTGATATTTCACCCTTCAGACTTTATCCTCCCTCTTCACCACCTTGTTTATTTGAAGCACATTCTTTTCTTTAACAACAACTGCATTATCGAATGAAACAGGGATAGCACTGCGGGTGATGTACCCAGCAGTACACTACCAGCCATCAATGCACGCGTACACCGTATTTAAGCTTTACAGTGGATTCCTGTCACACACACAACCACAACCACACACACAACCACACCGTCAGTGCACACTTTCACCAGGCACAGACACCATCAGTTGTTAGTGCACGCTTTCACCGGGCACAAACACCACCAGCGGTCAGTGCAAGCTTTCACCAGGCACTAACAACACCAGCCGTCACTGCACGCTTCCACCAGGCACAAACCACCAGACGTCAGTGCACACTTTCACCAGGCACACACACACCACCAGCCGTCAGTGCACGCTTTCACCAGGCACACACACACCACCAGCCGTCAGTGCATGCTTTCACCAGGCGCACACACACCACCAGCCATCAGTGCACGCTTTCACCAGGCACACACACATCACCAACCGTCAGTGCACGCTTTCACAAGGCACACACCACTAGCCGTCAGTGCACACTTTCACCTGGCACACACACACACCACCTGCCGTCAGTGCACGCTTTCACCAGGCACACACAACCACACCATGAGACTTCAGTGCACGCTTTCACCAGGCACACACACACACCACCAGCCATGAGTGCATACTTTCACCAGGCACATACACACCTCCAGCCGTCAGTGCACACTTTCACCAGGCACAGACACCATCAGTCGTCAGTGGACGCTTTCACTGGGCACAAACACTGCCAGCCATCAGTGCACGCTTTCACCAGGCACACACAACCACACCGTCAGTGCACACTTTCACCAGACACAGACACGATCAGTCGTCAGTGCACGCTTTCACCAGGCACACACCACCAGCCGTCAGTGCACGCTTTCACCAGGCACAAACACCATCAGCAATCAGTGCAAGCTTTCACCGGGCACAAACACCACCAGCCGTTAGTGCATGCTTCCACCAGGCACACACCTCTAGCCATCAATGCAAGCTTTCAACAGGCACACACACACCACCAGCCATCAGTGCATGCTTTCACCAGGCACCCACACACCACCAGCAGTCAGTGCACTCTTTCACAAGGTACACACCACCAGTCGTTAGTGTACGCTTTCACCAGGCACACACACCACCAGCCGTCAGTGCACGCTTCCACCAGGCACACACACCACCAGCCGGCAGTGTACGCTTCCACCAGGCACACACACCACCAGCCGGCAGTGCACACTTCCACCAGGCACACACACCACCAGCCATCAGTGCACAATTTCTACAGGCACCCACACCACCAGCCATCAGTGCACACATCAATTGTTAACGCATCCACAATTAACTATTGTAGCAATGCAGTATGGCCCACTTTACTTTTAAACATATTCATCTAAAATGCAGCATGACACCATTGCTACAAAAACAAAGACATTTTTTGGCCTACAATTTATAGACTTTTGTTGCAATTGGTGTTGCAATATTTAGCAATGCCAATAGCTCAAACTTAATTAATGCGAGACCTATTGCATTGCAAATGCTTGTTGGGCTGGCAATTGAGCTTCCCTCTGGGGAATTGAGTGAAATTTATTATTCTGGTTGGTAATGGCAGACCTGGAGTACTGCGAAGAGGAGGTTACTGCGTGTGATGCTCAGGGCGATGAGGAATACTATGAAGAGGAGTCCATGGAGGACATTATGGATAAAAAGCTAGATGCTAAGCTGGATAAGGCCCTTTCCTCAGCCCTGCTACCCCTGGCCAAGAAATTGGAATGGTTATTCCCTAATAAACCCCTCCCTACCACTAGCCCGGATCCGTCCCTTCCTCCTCCTCCGAAAAAGGTTGCCACTGACCCTGCCTGGCCCCATGTTCACTCGTATGCTAAATTGTATAAATCCAAGAAGGATGCTACAGGTGACACGACTGTGCCGACCCGTCCCCAACCCTCTACCAGCCCGGTACACGATACCACCACGGATACCGATACTGATTCATCGCAGGCCTCCAAGCCCCGCAAGCGCACCAAGAAGCGTAAGCATGCTTCCTCCCCTGTCACCCCTTCACCCTTCTCCTTTGACCCGTCCGATATTGTACACCCTAGATCCTCTGATTGGGTCCTCCCCCGCTGTGGCGGAGTATTAAGAGTCTCACCTTCGCAAAGATTTTGACAAAGAGGTGAGAACGCGCCTAAAGTCGGAATGCCCCCGTCCAGATTTGGCCCACAAGGTGGCCATCACCCCCGACATTGACACTTCCATGACTACCTTCCTCAAGAAATATAAAAAAGACCCCAAGAAGGGGATTGATCGAGCGCTCAGAGCGTGCTAAGATAAGGTGCTCGACATTTCAGGCCCTTTGGCAAAGATCCTGGAATTGGCCCTCCAAGCTCAGGAGACTGGGAACGTCATAAATCCTGAGGTCCTGGTGGGCTGGGCGCAATGTGCTATCTGCATGCTAGGGAACGCTAACTGCGCCCTAGCTTCTGAAAGAAGGAAATCAGTCCTGCTTCGGATTGACCCACAGTTTGTGGAGTTGGCCTCTTCAGAGCCGGAAGGGCAATTGTTTGGGGATAAATTTGTAAAATAAATTGCAAAATTTGTTAGTACCTTCGCGTCCCTCGATACGTCTCAGGCCTCATTGAAGAGGGTCTTGCACCAGGTCTCTAATAGGTCCGGACGTGGCAGAGGACGCTCGACTGGCCGATATTCAAATACCAGTCCTCAGCGAGGATACAACCCCAGACGTGTCAGAGACTACACTCAGGAGCCGGACCAGGCCGGTTTCTACCCGACAAGATCACGCGGCTTCAGAGGCCGCTTTAATCGGGGTGTCAACAGAGGTTACAAGAACTTCGACAATCAGTCCTCTGGTAAGTCCTGTGAGTCATTTCGCTCCTTTAGGGGGCAGGTTGCGTCTCTTTGTAATGAATTGGGCGAATCTCACTTCCGATGTGTGGGTCCTTCAGACCATGCAGGGCTACCAGATAGAGATGCTAGAGTGCCCCCTTCAGGTTTTTCCCCCTCAGCCTCTCCTTTTTTCCCTTCTAGAACAGAGTTTTATAGACTCAGAACTGGAAGAATTGTTGGCCAAAAGGGCTATTGCTGTAGGACCCTTCATTCCAGAAGGCTTTTGCAGCAACGTCTTCCTAGTACAGAAGAAGGGTGGCGGTCAACGCCTAGTATTACATTTAAGAGATTTCAATCCCTATGTCGTGTACCTCCACTTCAAGATGGAGGGTATCCACCTCTTAGGAGATCTCCTGTTGGAAAAGGACTGGATGGTCCGGTTGGACTTGAAAGATACCTACCTGACAGTCCCTATCTGCCCCTCACATCAGTAGATCTTGCAGTTCCCTTGGAAAGGGAAGTGGTACTGGTATCTCTCGCTTCCCGTTGGTCTGTCATCAGCTCCTTGGGTGTTCACCAAACTCCTCAGACCAGTGGTCTCTCGGCTCCGAGAGATGGGAGTGCATATCATTGTATATCTAGACGACATGCTCATTTTAGCGCAGGATCGGACTCTTCTCCTCACTCACTTAGAGTGGACGACGTCCCTGTTGCAGAATCTGGGGTTCGTCATCAATACCAAAAAATCAATGATGATGCCGAACCAACAGATGGAATTCCTGGGTTTTCTGATAGATTCAGTCTCTGCTCAACTCCTCCTTCCTTTGAGTAAGATCAGGTCCATAAAGAGGGAAATCAAGACCACCTTGGCCAAGGAAATGAGTTCCTTGCGAGTTCTAGCGAGAATTGTGGGCCTTCTGGCCTCTTCGATTCAAGTCATCTTTCTGGGCCCCTTACATTACAGGGCCCTTCAGAGACTGAAAGGGGCAGATTTATGATGCCCTTGTGCCTCTTTGCGCCGCAATTGCGTCACTTTATTTGACGCAACGGCGGCGCAAACAATGCGCCCTATTTACAACGTGGCGCATCTAGGAGATGCGTCACGTTGTAAAGCCCTGCGCCATAAGAAGGCGTTCCTGCGCAGGGGGGGGCGTTCCTGCGCAGGAACGCCCCCTGAAAGTGGCTGAGTGAAATCTATGAGATTTCACTCAGTCACTTTCAGGCCAATGCTGCGTCAAAACCCTGCACCTGCTTGAAGCAGGCGTAGGTCTTGATGCAGCATTGTGAAGATGGGGCACTCCCGAGCCTTGCTGGAGCTGCGTTGCGCTTGCGATGCAACTCCAGCAATGCGCCACCTTTCCGGCACAGATGCGTCACGAATCTGTGCCGTTTGCGCACCATGGTGCGCTGCATTATAAATGCGGCGCACCATGGGTGGCGGAGCTGTGGTGCACATTAACTGGCGCATCCCAGTTAACATAAATCTTCCCCAAAATCTTTTATTTACAGAGGAAATTTCATTACGACCATCTCATTCCTCTATCCCCCGAAGCCCGAGAAAAGCTTCAATGGTGGCGGGAACACATGACAGCTTGGAATGGCCGAGCTATTTTCGGCGCAGCCCCAGATGTGGTGGTCGAATCAGACGCCAGTCAGTGGGGTTGGGGCGCTTGCTGTGGAGAGTTTACCACAGGAGGACGATGGTCAGCAGAAGAACTCACACTACACATAAACTGTCTGGAGTTGTTGGCAGGGTCTTTGCCATCAGGTTTGTATCACTGCTGAAGAGCAATTGTTGCATACTGCTTCGAATGGACAATGTCTCGGCGGTGAGATACATCAATCGACTAGGGGGGGACAAAGTCCTGCATGCTGGTACACATTATGAAGGAATTTTGGCACTTTTGCCTGGATCGCAAGATCTCTGTGGTGGCGGAATACCTTCCTGGGAAATTCCATCAGGTGGCAGATTGGAACTCCCGGTTTCTTCGAGACATCAGCGATTGGAGGCTTCATCCATCGCTGTTTGCTCAGATCATGACAATGCGAGGCCCCTGTCAGATAGATCTGTTTGCCTCTCGCCTGAATGCCCAACTTCCCCTGTTTTACAGTTGGAGAACGGACCCGATGGCGATGAGTACGGACGGGTTCCTGCATCATTGGGGGCAACAGAGGAATTATGCCTTTCCTCCGTTTGCACTGATCCCGAGTGTGGTGGCCTTTGTCCGCCGGCAGAGGGCAACAGTAGTGTTGGTGACTCCGTTCTGGTCGACTCAGTCGTGGTTTCCCACACTGTTGGAGTTATCTGTGGATCTTCCCTTCCGGCTCCCAATGTTCCCGACGCTTCTGCAGGTCCCAGTGGGGTCATGCCACCCTTTGGTCTTGCAGAACCAACTAACTTTGATGGTGTGGATGCTCTCCGGAGACATGAGAGCGTTGCAGGCCTTTCACAGGCGGCTGCCAGCTTTATGCAACAGGCGTGGGCTCCTTCCACCTGGAAACGATATTCTGCATCTTGGAAGAGATGGGTGGGTTGGTGCCTTCAAAAGCAGGTGGATCCGGTGGGATTAAATGTAACTGACATTCTGGATTTCCTGTCTGAATGTGCGGCATCGGGCCTGGCTTACAGGTCGGTTAAAAATTTCAGGTCTGCTATTTCTGCTGGTCATGACCACATCGATGGTAAGCCCGTGGGGATGCATCCCCTGGTTTGTAAGTTACTTAAAGGGGTTTGTGTGGCAAACCCCCCTCGGCCCAGGTATTCCACACTTTGGGATGTTACAAAAGTTCTCACTATTCTGGAATCCTGGCCCGATAATGGTGATTTGTCCTTAACCCCTTCGCTGCTCATGACGAGCTCAGCTCGTCATGCAGTACACTGGTCGTGTGCTTATGACGAGCTGAGCTCGTCATGAAACAATTGTATTCATATAAGCTCAGCACCCAGCGGGAATTGCCTTAGCAGTCAAGGTGTTAAAGCAGCTTTTTGCCAAGCTTACTATGTTGCTGTGTCTCATTTCATGTCGAAGAGTGTCAGATGTTAGAGCCTTAGACTTGGCTGGTAGGAGGTTTTCTTCTTTCAGCTAGAGGTGCTATGGCTTCTAAAGCCTATTTGTTAGGTTCCCGTTTGGAGGACATCCTTAAAGCGGCTGATTGGTCTTCTGATTCATGGTTTAAAGTTTTTTATTATAAACTTATTCATCATGTTTCTGATGCTGTGATTGATGAGCTTTTAACCAGCATAATCAGAAGCCTCCGGTCCTGCCATAGAATACAAAATGTTCTAGCTATCGCGACAAGAATTTTAGATTCTATTAAGGACACGGAGGCGAGGATTATCCCACCCGTTGGGACAGTTATGCAACTGTCAAGTTGTTTTGATGTTATGTTGTTTAACAACTTTATACCCACCCAGTGAGAAATGAAGTTGTGGGCTCCCTTTCTCAAACTTGTTTTTCTGTTTCAGGAAATGTTTCAGGAAATGTTTCAGGAAATGATTCTAACATGAGTTGAGTGTCTACTCCGGATGGAGCTACGGTACCTTCTTGACAGAAGAGGATTCCTTCGTTTGTTATGGATTATTCTCCGTTGAGAATTCCTACAGGAACTGTTTAGCTCTCCGTTGAGAGTTCAAGACTTTGTTTGTTTCTTATGGGACTTGTTTGCGCAAAGAAAGAGGAGGCCAGATTAGTGTCGCTATACTTTGTATGCTTGCTCCTGCTGTGATTGGCTGTATTATTGGAGGCGTGGTTCAAAGCCTCACGTTAAATGTTTTTTTTTACCATTGTAGTTTTACTTTCATTGGCTGCTGTTTGTGCAGTAAAGAAATGAGAAAGCATAATCCTCGCCTCCGTGTCCTTAATAGAATCTAAAATTCTTGTTGCGATAGCTAGAAACAATTTTATTCTCCGCAGGCGTAAAGATACTTCTTACAAGTCCCTTTGTGAATACCGAAAAGTAGTAATCTTATACTTTTGGTCCAAGTTAGACTTTTGGACCAACTTTACCTTTGTGAACCAGGTTGTGAGTGATTATTTGCACGTACGGATGAGAGACTACAATGACAGAAGCATTAATGCCCTTTCAGTTATAAGCCAGCCCTACTGGCTTTACCAGTGTTCTTCACGTGTTGTACTCTCTTTCAGAAAGCACCTAGTAAAGGGATGTTAGATTTTTATAGAGGCACTTTTCCACCTCGGGCTCAGAAGCACTTTGATGTGTGTGTTTTCACTGAAGATGATCTGCGACACATATCAGAGTAAGTCAGTGATGATTTCATCTGCTCCTCTTTACTGTAAATGCGAAGCAGAGAAGAAGGGATGAAAAGCCTTTGTCAGACTGCTGCTGTCCAAACCTAATGAACCTGTCAGTAGAAAATTCAGAGGGAGCAGTGCTACAGATTGTTGCCATGGCAACTCGTTACTAGGGCAGCAGTAGTATTATTTTCTATCGCTGTAAGAACACTCATCACGACGAGGACATGAAATCTATACTTTACAGCAACATTATCGCAACTCACAAAGACTTTCTTCCTTGGACATATCCAGTGTGAAAAACAAGCCACTTACGTTTGTGCAATAAGCAATTAGACAAGAGGTGTTGAGACAGAGTTCGACAACAGTGGTGGCTGGTGAAATTTCCAAGTGGTGAGGAGCGAAAATTGGTCCTGAGATTCAGCAAGCAAGCAAAGTTTGGAAGCCTGACAAACATAAGGCTGCTTGACGGGGATAAAAGGGTAACCATTTCCCAAATTAAACTGAGACCTTAAGTCCTCAATGTTTATGACACTTTTTTTCTCTAATTACATTTATTATGATAAAAAACAATACACGAAATTCGATGCACAAAACAAACACGAGGATGTTAAAAATGTAATCCTTAAAGAAACGTATCACCAATTAATGAATCTAAACATCAGCCAATTGGCGCTTTATGGAAAATGTGAACACTGACATCTGCATGTAAAATTGAAGCGTTGTTTAAGCTTACTTTTTTGCAGAGTGACATTAGGATGAGATAGTTCACAAATCATCATCATCATCAAAAAACTTTATTGCAGCTATTACAGCCACATTAAAATCCGAATCAAGTAAAAAAATCAAGAACATAAAATGCACTGGATAATAATCATAGGAATATAAGATCACGCATTGGGAAGTAGAGATATAAAAAAATCATCATTATGGGAATTTAAGGTGTTAAAAGATGAATTAAAAATATAATTTAAACTAAAAAATATTTAAAAAGACAATTCAGATTCAATATTTTTACAACGCCCAGGATCGACATAGCAGCGAGTTAGCAGGTATTGCTATTTTCACATAATTTAATCAGCAAATACCTACACATAGTAATTACAGATTACGTATCACAAAAGTGACAAGTAGGAGAAAGTTCACAAATATTAACATGATCTCTGTCCAAAGAAAGCGTTACAACAGCAGAAAGAACGAAGGTGAAGGAAGAGTAATCATTGAAAAACACGATGCTTTCAAGTAATTAGTAGGCATACAACTCATTGCCAACTTAATAAACAAGCAGTGGCAAAGCCAATCGTTTCTCGGCAATCTGAGAGCTATCGGTGTGGGCAATATAAATGCATTTGTGTGCGGCCCTGGGGCTGTTTTAATTGATATACACAAATGCATCAACATTGCCAACGCCTGTACCTCTCGAATTGCCAAGACCAGTTGGCTTTGCCAGTGCTTTTTATCAGTTCAAGTCTGAGTAAACATGTTCAGGTCGTAGTTGACATAATGCACAGCACATACATGCCAAGCATTTACAACTGGAATGTGGGCGGTTTTGAAGAAGCAATAGGGGAGTACATTTTCCTATTTAGCATACACTGAATTAGAGGCTATTTCAAATGGGAGACAAGAATAATAATGCCATTTTGTCTTCATCATTTTAGAGGTTCCAGGTATGCACAAGCCATTTGTGTGCACCCAAGATAAGATAAGATTCCCAACAGCTTTAAGAATCAAGTTGTTAGATCCAAAGCACGTTTTACTTCTTGTGTGATTAAGAAAATCATATTCTAAAATGAGTAGCGCACAGGGGTTAACGCATTAGGATGGACTTGAATCCTCTGTGGTTTTTCTGCATTTCACACCGCAATTATGATTGGTTAAATGAACACATAATTTATAGCACAGATCCGAACCCATCCTTGATAAATAGACTTTCCTAGCCTGCCTTTTTGGGTCGAGCCTAGAGCAGCGCATGCGCTGCTCTAGAAGATGACCTTTTGAAATCGGTCAGATCTTTTTAAGCACTCGTGCTTGTGGTGGCATCCACCTTGCGGAAGCGAGCATCGGCGAACAGGGGCCATCTGTTTGCAATGAGCGTGGCCGCGCACGCTTGTTCCATCTGCTCCTTCTATCTTGCATATAACTGCTTCATCTCAAGCCACTTTTCACTCTTGCTTTGACGCCTTTGAGCCTCTATTTACTCTTGCCTCACATCTACTCCTTTTCTATGTTTTTCTATCCCCTCAGAGCCTCTTTTCACTTTTTTCACACTTGCCTTTTGTTTACTTTTTCGCCCTTCTGCATCTCCACTTTCACCAGTTGTCGAACTCACGTCTCCTCGTACAACCTCAGCAGGAAAAATGTAAATATTAAGGTGACAACGCAACAGCCTTGTCAGTGTGCACTAACGTTCACAGGAGGTGACCGTTGGCTTAGCAGGAGTGGACAAATGCCAAATGCAGACAGGCTGCAGGCACTGTGGATCAATGACGCTGTTCTGTGCCTACATGTGCTTAATTATCAATACAAACCATTTGAAAATGCCATTAAACTCAGAAGTTCCCTGTTTAGACATGCATACTCGCTGGCAGATTCACTTGCAAGTTTTCCCAATCTCAGCTCTAGACACACTGTTGCTCCAACCTGTCATCGCCATCCTACACAAGATAATGGTTCTTCGGGACAGACTTCTTATTAAAGTTTATCCCATAGGCTAAAGAACAGTAAAAATAACTGCTCTGTGGCCAAGTGGCCCGTGGACTGCCACCGGCTATAGCCATATGTCAAAGAATTACTAGGCACTCGGAAAAAAATTAAGGAGGGGTGAAAATGTGTTTAGTTCTTTAACGGGTAAACAAATTGTGTTGCATTTTAGAAGTTTAAACTTCTTAGTAAAGTAAAAGAAGCTTGCCCCCTATACTTTCCCAATATTGTGACGTCCTTCGGCTGCAACTCATTTGCGTCCAGAGTTCCTCCATGGACAGTACTCATTTAACAAGCCCAGAATGATAACAGACTTAGCTGGCATACGAAGTCCTGGAACAGGGTGGGGGGATGGTTCACTCTGACTTCTGCAGCAAGGACATTAACTCACGTCAGACAGGTTTGTTCTCTTTAAGTGGCGGTTTCCTAAACTTGCATCAGTTTTCTATGTCAGTGTTAAAGCGCTTAGGAAAAATAATAGTCGCAATAGACGCTTAATAAAGCAGAGGGGTGTTCACTCTAATTAATACACCCTTCCCTCTTTGATTTCTGGTTGAGGTGTCACAGACAAACACCATGCTCCTCGCCAGCCTTGGCGCTCGTATTCTTGTGGCTACCAGTGGAACTCTTCGGGCAAACTGTGGCCTGAATTGGAGTTGGGTGGTAATGGAAGGAAAGCAAGGATCCGCATTTGTAGATTCTCCTCTGAATTTAGCACGTCCTGAAAAAAGTGGACGATTCTCCATGAGTACCTAATTCTAAAACAGGGGCATTTATGTGCCTGTCTTGCTTCGCTAAACTCCAGTGGCGGCTGGTGACATTTGAAAGTGGTAGGACGTACACTTTCCAGGTGTACATGGAACGAGTGAGTGACGTAACAACCTGGCTGCACATATATCCAAACAATCTTAGCTGATATTACTCCCTGACTGATCGAACTTGAAAAAGAGCTATGCTCCAAAAGAGTTCTTTTCTAACTAAATATTTATAGACGTGTTTGTTGAAAATCCATTATTGTGCATTTGTTATTTCCATCTGTGCTGAGATTTCCCATTAAGGACTAAAAAAAACAGCCGCAGCTGCACTTTGAATTTCATGTTTCTATAACCGTCTAACTAGATTAGAAAAAAAAATCATGTTATAATATCTTTAAATCAGTAATGTGTATTCTCAGTAGAGCTGGAAAAGGAAAGTTGTATGCTATTATTGTGATTTTAAATTGTTCTTAAGAAGAGAGCAACTGCTTTGAAACCAGTTCAGGCTCCTTATTTCCTGTCTTGCTAATTTACATACTAAATTAGGTATAATTGGCAGGAACCCGTTCTTGACCTAAGACCTGAAAGCCTGCCACCACCTCAAGAAACAAAATTCACACTAATGGGGCACGCAATATTTAATTCCAAAGTGTCTTCTTCTCATTAAAAGCGGCTGGGAGAAAGGCCTTTGCAACACGCGAAAATCCGAGTTTACGGATTAGACAGCAAAGTGAACATATGGGAGCTGGTAACTCAGTCCAAAAGGAGAAAAATATCAAAGAGCTCTCAGTCACCGACATGCGTATTGTGTCGGCCTCCTCGTTTGCTAACACCATGCTACCGGAGCGCGCGCGAATGGTCTTCGTTTCGGCTGTCACTGTTCTAAGAAACACAAGAGCTGTAATAACGAGGGGCCAGTGACATTGCTGCAAAACACTGTCCAGAAATGTCCGCAATGATTCTAATGTTATTTCCAACCTACTGGCTGCACCTTCATTGAGACAGCTCCGAATGGGAGAATTGCAGGATGCCGGGAGATAGATGAGGCCCGTGGGGCTTTTAAGCAAAATACAACTTTTGACCTACTGTTCTACTGTAATATAATAACGATGTTGAATAGTTGCACAATAATTATTTTTCCACAGGATCGCACGTTCTCAGCTTTCAAACCCGCACTGGTCTTGCTCGCTCCAGAGAGATCTTCTCTCACTGCTGTTTGTCCTCGGGTGACAGACCATAATCATTGGAATATGTTTCAGCCTGGACAAAAATGGAAACACATATATATAAATTAAAGTAAACTTACCGACCATCCCGAGACTGCCAACTCCCGCCGTCCTGGTTTTCAATTCCTTGCACTGTGCACATCATCGGGAAGGCGGCAGGCAGCCTCCCTCCCCTCCACCGCCGCGTTCTTGATTGGTGCGGCCGGCTACCCCACCTACATCATTTCTCTCTGTATGCTGCAGCTTACAGAGAGAACAAGGAGAATGGGGGAGTTGCTCGAGGGCAGGGGGAGTGGCAATGGGTATTTGTGTGCTCTGAGGGCACGATCGATAGTCACACCTGGACAGTTTCTGTGATTCTTCTGTCACTAGTACTAAAATCTTTCAATACTGGTTACATTCCAGGCTGTGATAGTGACCAAGCAAATCAAAAGCATGACTATTTGATGTGAGATTGAACTAATGGCAGTGCTTCTAATGGGCAGTGAGTCACTGGTACTAAGTACCAGCACCTGTTAATTTTCTCTCTTTGAGTACCAGAACCTCTCCTCTGCTGTGGAGAGTACAAGTACTTATACAGGCAGCTGGGTTGGCCCTGTGGAGTTATGTTCAGCAGCACAGATGGGGTTGTTCAAGGCCTTCTCGCCTCTGATGGTGTTGTTGCCTTTGACATGTCTTATTTTCCAGATAATAATAGCATGCTGCAAGAGAATGACAGCTAGTATGCGAGGAGTGTTTATGTTTATAGTTAGGAAAAGTGCTAAGGATGTCAGAGGACAGGGTAGTGAGTATGAGGTGATCCCCCTAGAAGATGAAGGTTAAGAGAGGTAGTTGAAGAATCAACTAGAAGGAGTAATGATGCAGGGAAGAATGGGATGCTAGCGGGGGAGTTCCACACAGAACTAAATGCATCAATCACATAATAGCCCATTTCCTCTAAAGTGATGTGGTCTCACTCCTTTTGCTTAAACACGAACTCAGGAAGAAATACCAAGTATCTCATCCTGCCTTAGAACATAGTGACGCACATGTGCATGCTTCTGCCAAAACCAGACTTTCACACCTAAAGGTTAAAAGCTTGGCAAAAGAAACTACATGTGAAAGATCAGGGAGCTTGGTCCAGGAGACATTTATCAAAATATAACCACACGCTGTGCAGTCAAATTAATATATATCTTTGATACCGCCTAAATTCTGAGAACCAAAACCCATATGGGGGTTTCTGCTAATCATGTGAGGCAAGGCCCACATGCATGCACTTCTGTTTCTGAGAAATTGCTACATCTGCTGATGTTATCTTGTATGTCCTGTGTGAACATTGCTTATGCAAATGATGAACTTGTAACCTTTTGTTTTGCAGTTTAAAGCTTAAATACTGCTGTTTTGAGCCGTACTTCCGACATCAGGTTTCACTCTGCCTGGAGCTGACTGATCTCTCCAACTATAAAGCTGTAATTAATTAAACCCATATTGCTTTGTCAATTTTTTCTTGGTTTTATTCAGTAGATTTTTCTCCAACACTTTGCATTTTCACCAAGAAGAGAGGTGAGTTTGTTATGCCCCACCTACTGAACCAAAAATAAACAAGCAGTGGCATCGCCAATAGGTCTCGCTTTTGGGACGTTATAAGTTTTTAGCCATGCAACAGTTGATGTTATTGCACCAAGCATGTTGTGCTGCATAACTAAATACTTATAAGGTCCCAAAAGCGAGACCTATTGGCTATGCCAATTCTTGGTTTTTTTTTGTTTCTGTCTCTTTGGTTTCTCGGCCTCTGACTGCCCTTTTGCACCTCCTGCCAGTGAGGCCAAGGAGGGGAGGGGGCTGCAGTACCATGCAGACTGACGGACATCTTGCCTGGAAATGAGAAGTTTGCAAAACAACAGAAGACCTGGTGGAAGTGTGTGTGTGTGTGAGGGCGAGGGTCTTCCCGGGAGGGCTTGGGTGACACTTTAGGGATGAAAACACTTGAAGAGAAGATGTGAACTTTGTCACTTGGCCCCTTAAAGACAAGATCTGCTGCGCAGACAGCAGTCACTGCTGCCAGGCTCCAGGAAGACCTGTCTCCCCTCCGCGCAGCACTCTAGCAGGGCCGAGGTGAGGAGGAGAGCAGGAGTGCGGCAACTGACCCTCAAGTGTTGCAAAACGTTTAAGATGCTATTGCCAAGGTGTAGATGATTCAGAAAGTAACTCACGCTCATCTTTACCAAAAATATTTGTGTATTCAGTATTTAAAAAATACAAATTGTCTTATCATAACTCAACCAACGGTTTATTAGTGATGACACGGTTCGAATACTGCTAAGTACTTTGGCATTTATGTTTTGAACATTGGAATACATGAGAAAAATACAACAAACATACCTATTTTATGTTTGCGGCTGTATGAACATCTGTTGCTGTATTTTACTTTATAGGTGAATAAATACATTTAAGAGGTCGCCTTTTCGTATAATACACACCTTAAAAGATATCCGATTCATTCACGCGTTTATCAACACCCGCTTTTAACCTCCCCCATAATTCCCCGGAATCTGGCAGGCCTTCCAAGCGCTGCTCGGAGCTATAAAAGAGCCCCTTACAGATCAAATCATATTTGCACAGGAGATGTTGCCAGGCGGGTGTGCTCCCCCGCACAGTGACACGTAAACCTGTGAAGAAATCTGCACTACACAGGCGCTCTTCACCAAACAGCCTTAAAGACAACCTTAGGCGCTTTTTCTGACTTGTCACATATTGATATAAGGAAGGTTGGGAGAAGGTAGAGAGATCAGTTTATCTCCTTTCGCCTGCTAGCACCCAGAGGCAGTAAGGACAATCTAAAATACGGTTTGTTTTGAAACAGTTTGCATGGATAAAATTTTTCTAGGCGCTTCCTATAAAAGCAACTTACTTTATGTTGATGAAAGGGAATTTAACACTATGTTTATATGAGATGAGAGTTGGTAATTATTCCATTGCAGACAAGCAGACAGTATGCTCTGTGTTAACGAAGGGAGCCAGCGGTAACTAAGCATTATAGAAATAATAATGTATTTACATATAACGCTGGTGCAAGACTCTCCCTATTTAAGCGCCATAAATAACCACTGCTACCCTGCTCAGTGCACCACTTCTATCTATGCCTAAAAGATGAAATGTTTCTCCTCAAACCTGCGTATTTTGACCCAGATCTCCAGTCCCCATCACTGTGGCTTTGCCCTTCTCCACGTCGCAATCACAGCTTTGGGCGGGATGGTTGGGAGGGTGCATCTCTAAAGGTCAAAGGTACCATTATTTTATTTAACTTGATTTACTGGGGCGTTTAACTTTTTTTCACACTGTTCTGGCGTTTAAATTATTATGTCGGACAAGGTATTTGATTATTCAAATAATGTGCAAATAAAATTGATGAGCAAACAAAATAAAAAATACACACTTGGGGGTTTGCCTTTCATATAAAAACAGTGACGAACCGCCCTTAGAGGAAAATAAGCATCTTTATTTGTGTCGCAGATTCAAAACAGCTGGAGTGTCCTGGGGCTTGGAGATCGGAAATGTAGCGCATGCAGGGAGCTCGGAAACGATGGGCACATCCTCACTTGAGAGTAGAAAGGGTACGAGGGCCCCTTGGAAGGACGGGGGAGTACTCACTTTAGAACAGGGCGATGGAAGCCCGAGAGGTAAATTAAAACACAGAAATAGTAAGGATTAGAGAATATGTCGATTGCTTGTGAAAGTAACTTTCTGGTTTTCAACTGATTTGATAGCGTTTTATTCCAATTGGTTATTTGAGTAAATCAGGTGAGGCAGGTTAAAGGTGAATACAGTAATGATATTGTCAGTGTTTGCCCTACGCTGGATGTCAAGCTGTGGGTAAGATCTCTGATTTACGGAGCAAAGCTTTGGGTTGCGCCCTGTGTCCTTGATTCTTGCTAAGCAGTAGGCATGATTCTGGGGCGGCCTCCTCTGAAGTAACGCTTAAATTGGACGGAGTACTGTAACCGCAGGGCACAGTTATTCAAACGGGCATTCGGATCAATAGCTGCACCTTAAATATACAGCCGCCTTGGGTTTCTGTGCTCGTTTGGGATACAGAAAAGGCTACGCATTAGGCTCCCCCTGCCACAGCGCTGCTTTCCAGCTGGATTGGTAATTCAATTCCTTCTGCCTATATTGTTAAGTCACAGCTCCTAGACGCGGGAGAAATGAGAATGTGAGCGCTATATAAACAAGCATTAGCCGTGCTGCCCGCGAAAGTGATGGTGATCGTGATCAAACGCACCCGAGGAAAGACACTTGGCAGCTGCGCGTGCTCACGTGCACGCAAGCTGTAGGCCACCAAAAGCCTGTGGCAGGACTTTGAAAACAGTACACTAAATCTCTCGACCAGACAGCACATGAGCTGGATCAGGCGAGACCTAAAAATGTCATGGTCGGGGCTCAGTCCCTCATTCTCATTGGCAACAGTCCAGGGCAGTAGCCAGTAAATATATAGGACCTTAGAGCGTCGTATTGGCCTAGAGGGCAATCTGATAGTGCTTAAAAAGGGAAACATCCTTTACCACGAAACCATTACAATGCGGTATGGTTACATCGTGGTTTTAACAACGCAAATCGTAGGAGTCTGATATTGTTGCTTTGGAGGCAGATCTTGAGTCTGGGGTCACGCGAGATAAGGGACATGTTTTGCAACTGAAACAGTCTGACTATAAAGCCTTGGTTACGAATGCCGCGAAAGCCATGAGTCGAGAGCAACAGGGCCGTTTGTATGATGTGGGTGACAAGGCGGGGAAGTTGATAGCTTGGCTGGACAAGAAAGAGAGACTGAATCGAGTGGTGCCGATTGTTGAACGAGTGGATGGTGTACGTGTGACGGATCCACTGGAGATCGTGGAAGAGTTCGCTTGTCACTTCCGAGCGGTGTACGCGCTGGTCTCTGACTGGCCGGAGGAGGACTCACATCTTTTGCTCAGGGATATCGCTTTGCCTAGCTTGTCCGAATCCGACAGAGAGCTTATGGAGGCGGACTTTTCCACCGATGAAGTGGCGCTCGCTATTCGCTCCATTCACTCTGGAAAAGCTACAGGCCCGAACAGCATACCTATCGAGCTGTACAAGTTGTGTCCGAACAAAATGGCGCCGTACCTTCGCTCGATGTTCTTAGAGTCCAGGGAGAAGGGTTTACTCCCCCGAGATCAGAGATTGGCATCTATCGCAGTAATACATAAAGAAGGAAAACCCTGTGAGTTGTGTGCTTCCTATAGACCCATTTCACTTCTTAATGCTGAACCCAAGATCCTGGCAAAATTGTTAGCAAATTGATTGATTAAAGTGATTGGGGACTTGGTGCACCCAGATCAGTCTGGCTTTATGCCGACCCGCAACACTGCGTTGAATTTACGTCGTCTCCACGGCGTTCTGGCGAGGGCGGAGACGTTACGTGAGCCGGCCATTTTGGTTTCTCTGGATGCCACCATGGCATTTGATACAGAGGAATGGCCGTTCCTATGGGCGGCTTTGACGAAGTTCGGCTTCGGACCAGTATTCATTGGCTGGGTCCGGCTACTATATGAAGAGCCCCTGGCCCAGGTGGTTGTTAATGGTAGGGTCTCGGCTTCTTTTGTCTTAGGGAGGGGTACGCGACAAGGGTGCCCTCTGTCCCCGCTGCTCTTTGCCTTGGCTTTGGAGCCCCTGGCCGCTTGGTTGCGGTGGGAACCGTCACTCAGGGGTATCAGTTGGACCCCTGGCTTTGAAGACCGCATCTCATTGTATGCGGATGACATTCTCCTTTATCTCACTTCCCCTCGGAAATCTCTGGGGGTGCTGTTCGACGTCCTTAGTTCCTTTGGTAGAAACTCTGGTCTAGTGATCAACTGGAGTAAGTCCTGTGTTTACTCGCTCACGGACGATACGCCACTCGTGCTGCGCAACTGCCCGATACAAATCTCGCCTTCTGGGTTCAAGTATTTAGGTATATATGTCTTGCGTGATCCTGCAGTCAGGTATCAGCGCAACTTGCTCCCCCCGCTTCTTCGTTTGAAGGCTGATGTGAAAGCTTGGTGTAGGCTGCCGCTGTCCCTGGTGGGCAGGGCAGCTCTCTTAAAAATGATGTCCCTCCCTAGATTTTTATATGCACTTCAAAACACTCTTAACCTTGTGCCTACCAGCTACTTTCACGAGATCGAGAGCCTTCAAAGAAAGTTGTTGTGGACCGGACGTCCCCGGATTGCCTTGGCCAAGCTCAGGCTGCCTTGGTACGATGGCGGTATAGCGTTGCCTGATATCAGGCGCTACTACTGGGCCTCTCAATTGAGCTCGGTTAATCATGCAATGTATGGCCCAGTTTCTAACCCGGCTTTTGCTATGGATAAATGGCTGCTTCCGGGCGGGAATTACTACAGGGCACTTTACTCTAAACGGTCAGATACGACGTTAACGGGGCCCACCAAGGTAGCGGTGTGGATCTGGTATAACGCTAATGCGGCTATGGGCTGGTCAGACACTATCACTCGAGCGACTCCACTCTATGTCTCCGAGAGGTTAGGCAATTTGTGGACTACCAAGGGCTTTGAAAAATGGGACCTCATTGGTATCAGCAAGGTGGGGGATCTTTGGCGGAAAGACAGGATAAAGACTTTTGATGAGTTGCAACTCGAATATAAACTTAGCAATCGAGAATACTTCCGGTACCTGCAGGTCCGACGTGCCATCTGCTCAGTCTTCCCGACCGGCACTCTTGTTCCGGAATCCTCACCCCTGGAGGACAGAGTGCTTGACGGCCATGTCCCGGACAGTACGATCTCTCTTATATATAAGAAACTGATAAATGACCGGGCAGACCTTCTTTTACATCTCTGTGAGGCCTGGACCAGCGATGGATTGGAACTTGATGATGAGGATTGGCAGGCAGCGATATCCTCCCCGAGGGAGGTGGCGATCCCGGCCCGTGTGCGAATGGTGCAATTGAAAATCCTACACCGAGTGTATGTGACGGGCCCTCGATTGTTACGTATGGGATACTCTTTGGATGGATTGTGCAAGCGTGGGTGTGGAATGGTGGGTACCTTCCTACATATTTTGTGGGAATGTCCAGCGGTGGTGTCCTTTTGGAACCGTGTGCATGGCATTATGGAAGAAGTGACGGGTGTTTTGATCTTGCCTGAGGCCCGAAGGTGTCTTCTGAATGTGTGGGAGCCCAACGACTACAACGTGGCTCAGACACAGTGGGCCACCTTGGGGAATATGGTCGCCAAGCGTGATATTGCACAACTGTGGGGATCATCGAGGACACCTAGTTTGTCAGCCTGGTCAACAAACATGGACTGGTGCATGTTTCATGAAAAAACGGTCTATGTCGCCCGGGGCAGGCCCAAGAAGTGGGGGAGGGTATGGAATCAGTGGAACCAATATCGTGGAGAAATCTGTACTCCCCCCTTTGTGACTCCACCGGAGGTGTTGCACTCCCCTTAGCTAGATGTTCCTTCTGGTCTTGATTTTCGTTCATATACTACTTGCTTGCTCTCTTCCCCCTTTCCCCCTCCCTCCTTGCTTTCCCTATAGCTTTTTAGCTTCAATTGTTGCCGTGTAATAGCCTTGGATGCGGTACTCCCTCTCCCGAAGGATCACTTGTATATAAGCTTCTTGTCTTGCCTCAACAGTTATTTTTTTTTTTTTATTTTTTTTTCCTGTTTATTGGTTTGTTTGGTTTTCTAAAAAAAATAAAAGAAAAAGACCTTATTTCTCCTGCGATTAAATATATGGCTACGACATGTTTGTTTAATTGCCGGCGGGCCCCCGGGTTGTCGGTTGAAGTGCTGTGTAACTGACTCATCCGATATACTTACTGACAATGGTGACGGCCGACTCGGAGTGGATACATGCTTGCTACTGTATAACCATGTTTGTCAATAAAGGTTTAAAAAAAACAAAAAAAACAACGCAAATCAGTACATCGACTTGCACTGGTGGGCGCTCTAGAATAAGGAATAGTGTGAATACTATTCCAACACCCTCCCTACTGTACGTAGACTGGAGTTGCAATAGTAATGCACACTATTTCTCAGTCCAGAGTCCTCCAGCGCAAGTCTGTAACGACTTGCGTTGTCAAAACCGTGATGTAACATACAGTGTTGTGATGGTATGCGTTGTATCATCATACATCCGCTTAAAAACTGGTATTTCAGGGAGGTGTGCGGACTGTTTTTTGGGCCGTTTGTGGGCTTTTTTTAGAGTCTTGTTGGGCTGCTTTCTCTGATGCTTTCTCTGATTTAACCCAAACATCAAGCACAAATGACCCTTTCCCATACTAGCTGCCTTTCCAAAAGGCCTGATGGCCCTTCTGCCAGGATGCATCAGCAGGCCAATTCTCCCAGGGGAGAGGAAAGAGAGTTAAGACAGGGCAACAGGTGAGCACCATGACATGTGAAGGACATGAAGGAAAGAGGATGGACAAGAGGCTAGAGCAGCGTTGGGGTTACTGAAAAGAAGGATTGAGCGAAATATAGAAGGAGAAAGCTATTGAAGGGAAAAAGAGAAAGAGAAATGAGAAGCTGAGAAAAGAGTCAAAGATGCAAGGAAAAGAAAAGAAAAAGAAAAAAGGAAGAGAGAGGAGTAAAAGAGGACAAGGGAAAGGCAAGTAGGGAAAGGAAAAGAGTGTTAAGGAAGATCGAAGGGAATAGAGACAAGTGAGCAGAAACAAGGGCAAAACACCAGACAGAGAATTTGGAAAGAGAGGAGAAAGAGGCAATGAGAAAGTGAAAGAAGAAAGTGGTTAGAGTGAAGAGGGAAATAAAGAGCTGGAGCAAATGAGTGGAGAGAAATATTAAGAGGGATAAAAGATCATAAAGAAAAATGAAATATATAGACCAGGGAAGTAAAAGAGCGGTTATAGGGAAAGACAGAAGGGGTGGGGGAACTGAAAGAATTTCTCAGATTATAAAACGATGTGAAGGAGAAGACTGAGAAAGAAGATTCATTAAATTCTTGACTCCTCGCCCGATCGGTAGACCTGCCCTGGCCCCACTGCCATTCGACAACTCAGTAGGGTGAGTATCTGCACTAATTTGTCTCCAATTAAAGCACTGACTAAGGGTTGTCATGTAGTACCAGAGCACAGCTTGGTATGCCTATGGTATGCCTCAAAGGCATACCATAGGCAGATCAGTATTCCCCACAGCAATTTTTACACTAGTAAAAATGAGGAGACGGAAAAATTGAGAAATGTGGTCGATCTCTATCCTCATTGGACCAAGCTTCGGTGTCTATGCCACCCTCAACAGAATATTGTAATATCTTTGTTCAGTCCTACTTTGATAAAGTGGCATCGATCTACTCCAGTGGCGTAACGGAATCTGAGGGGGGCCCCCTGCAATGTATATGGAGGGGGCCCACGACCTACCATTTTGCCCCACTGCCCAAAAATCTGGTATATTTTTTATTGAAACTTCCAACATTCAATGAAATGCCTCTATGTTGCATAGCTCACAGTTCGAATAAGAAAGTGAGAAACACGCTTATCATATAAGCTACAGCATTTGTAATATTACTGTCAAGAGCAGATTATTTTTCAGCCATCAGAACAATGCCAAGGAGCAGGCCTGTTGTCTCAAGAACTGCCTATCACTGAAGAACAAAGAACAACTACATAGGGTCTGAAATAGAATGCACATTGATGGAAAATAACTTGAAATTTTGCATGACAACCCCAAACCTGCAATTCCACAGAATCAACTGACAATATATAGGAGTAGAACACAAGATATAACTGCATCCTGCCAGCTCCAAGAGAAATAAACTGCATGCCACCCACTTGAGTCTGCCAGGGGTTGTGTATGATAATAAGCACTCAAAAGTATTTAAAATGAACTGAGGAAGCAACTTCAATTTCTACCATCATGACTTTATTAGTAAGCAGGACAAAAACAGGCAGGCAAACGAGGCTGAGGATGGAAACTACTTGAATGCTTCAGAACATTGAGGCAGATATTGGTATTTATCATTTCCGTAGTGTAAACAAGATTTAAGGTGCACATATTATAGACAAGTGCAAACTAACTATAAATAACACCTCATTTAGGATAACACAAATGATGTCAGTAAGGACCTAATAACAGATTCTATACTATATGTAGCTGATGAAGCAAAGGAAAAAGTGTAAGTACTTTCAAAGTGCATAATAAAACAATCAGCAATCCAGCAATATACACAACTCGAGTGTTTTGTAAAACAATCCTTTCTTCTTGAATCAAGGTGAAAACACTTTCAAAGTGCATGATAAAAACAAGTCCAGCAGTATGCAGAAAGGAATCCAGGTTGGTCAAACTATTCCCCCCTTTGATTCGTGCATGAAGACGCAAATATTTCAAAATGAATGGCCAGCCAATATAAGCATAGCAGCATATAAGAATCAAACCAGTTAAATCAAACAATGGATGTTTGGTTTGTGCATGAAGGTGCAGCTATGTCACAGCAACTTTTTAAACAATAGCAAGTCCAGAAAGCAGCTGTTTACAAAAATCCCAGTACTGTACCCCTCCCACGGACACAGACAACTAGTGCAGAGTCACTACTCCTGCGCAGCACTGCGCATCTACCTAAAGTAGCCCAAGGGTGAGTCTAGCCCATTGCATCTGAGCTTTTAAAAAAGTAAGTGAGCCTGCAGGCCTCACTCCAGTGACACAGGGTAACAAGCATTGGCAAAGCCAATAGATCTCGCCTTTGGGACCTTAAAAGTGTTTAGTCAGAGCTATTGGTTTTGTGAATGTGTTTAAGCTATAGTGTTGAGCAGCGTGGCTGCTGTCCAGCATGTTGGAACGTTATAATTAAAAAAGTATCATAAGCATTTTTTTGTTAACTTATCTATAATTAAGGTGAGATTATGTTTAATTGAATGGCCTTATTAAAACCAAAATGTATATAAAAAATGTTTAGTGTTGGCAAATTTTTGCTGTCTGTTCTAATGTTTGTTATATTTTTTTTTGAGGGGGGGCAGATATAAATAACGGGAGATTAGAGATTGGGACTCGGTAGATAAATTATTATTTGAGTAACAGACGGATATTAGGGGGGAATTAACAGATGCCATATTTTAAGGATACTATGGAGCTATCGCAAGAGGCAGCCCTTACCAGTGCTACGAGGCCATGAAAGTCACAGAAGTGCGTTTCACAAAAAGTGATTAACATAGCCAGCAGTGCACTTTTACCTCCTTCTTCACTCTTTTATAGACCCCCGCCCTCCTCTTTGTATCCAACTTGGAGCACTGTCATCACCATTGAACACGAAAACATAAAAAAGGGAAAATAAAGAGTGGGGGGAAAGAAGGACAGAACGCTAATATAAATAAGAACAGAGGAAAAAAAGAACAGAAGATGAGAAAATAAAAAAAACTGACAAGACAATGGCAGGAACACGGGAAGGAGATTAAAAGAGTCAAGAGGAAGAATAAATAAATAAATAAATAAGAAAGAAGAGAAGAGGAAGGGGGAAAATGCACTATGAGAAAGATAAAGGCGGAAATAAATAAAAAGGTTAAGAAGAAAGAAAACAGTGAATACAAAGCGAAGAGTACACAGAGAAACAGAGCGGAAAGAATGCAAGGAAAAGACTAAGAAGGTAGGATCAGCAAGCACCACGTGGTTGAAGGGGTAATGCGCCGGTTAAGTATCAGGGTTGTCATCTGCAGGTCACTGGTTCACAGTTTTGCACAGCGACGCAGATGGTTGATATAGTGACACATGTAGCCTGCTGGTCACTGGTTCTAAACCCAGTCACACAACTCAGTGGGTCAGTTCGCCTACTGCAGAAATCTGTGTGACTCCTGCAGGACACAAATTAAAATACTAGAAAGCTCAGTGGGTACATGCAGCTGAAGTTAGTGTGGAACATTCTGGTCACCAGTTCCGCTGTTTGTGAGGCAACTAGCTCACAGCAGTACACTAGCTGTGTAGGCGCTATAGCAGTAGAGTTTGGCGGATCCCATGCACCGCCCCTGATCGTTAAACTCTATCTTCTGTTGTACTTGCCTACAGTAGAGTTCCTTAAATCTGGCGCTGCTTGTCTCTGGTGGTCCACAGTCGGAGCGCTTATAAGCAGACTTCATCGGATAAGAAGCGCTATTAAAAAAATAAGGTTTACAGCCACGGGCTTGGAACCTGGTGCCATCTGGAGAGCACATGGACTGCTGGATCGTTGTGGTCTGTGAAGAGAGAGGTGTCCTGTGAGAGGGAGCTTTCTAAGGGGTGGGGGGTCTTGACAAGAGCGCACCGCTGGGGCCTTCAGGGGTCAGCATCACACTAGGCACAGAAGGGAGAGAAGGCACTATGAGAAAGATAAAGGCGGAAATAAATAACAAGTATTCCCATACATTGGAAAAAAAGATGTGTACGTACCACATAAAATACTCAGTGGGCAGCTAAATACATTACACTTTGTAGCATAACAAAAAGACATCTACACAATTAGTCCTTCGTGGTTTATGTGAAGGCATCAACTTTCATATTCCAACAATCCAACAGACTAACAAAGGATGTGTGTTAGGCATACACTTTTCCCAACTTCATAGGCTGAAATTTCCTGGGCAGGCAGCAGAATGAACTAAGATCTATTTATAAACACAGCCAGGCAAATAAGCTGTGGAGAGAGTAGACGCGGGTCAGAATGCTGTGGAAGCAAGCGTGTGTAAAAGTGCTGCCAATGAGAAATCCCTCTCTAAACTTACTCACACACTCACACAAAACCATCAAAACCATCAATGACTCCCATGACTGCCGGAACACGCTCCCATAAAAGTACATATTGGCATGGGTTAAGGGGCCGAAAAAAGTAATCGCATCCAGATTTCCATTTCAGCTGTGCGTAAGGAGAGCCTCACCATGCAAACAAGCGCGGCCGCTAAACTAACAAAACAAGCAGCAACTGTTTTAAAGAGCTAGTGCTTGTGCTGGCATCCGCCTTACGGGAGCGAGTAGTAGCGGCACAAGAGCCAATTACCACAAGTGCCGCTGCTCTCTCCCACAAGGTGGATGCCAGCACAAGCAGGAGTGTGCTTCAAAAGGAGCAGACCGATGGCTAACGGCCCTCCTAGATCAGAGAATGCGTGCTGCCTAGGCGAGACCTAAAAAGGACCTATTCACTCACAGTATGCTGCCACCACCACCCTTGCTTAACTCCTGGTTAAGGCAGTAGCCTACCACCACTACGACGGTAGCACTTTGGGTAAACCTCCTGGTATATAAATACCAAATTCTAAAGCAAGAAATTTGAATGCAATTATTAAGGCATTTGTTGCCATGATCAAGATCATGATTGTAAGTTTCAAAAACCTCTCTGAAACCATACTAGTGTAGGCAAATAGCTTGTTACTCTTTCTCTTCAAGCCTAAAGATGAGCAATCAAGATAACACTTCGGTTTTCAATATCATCTCTTCTTTGTCTATTTTGAGTTTCTTCCTGCTGAGAAAAATCCACAGTAGGTGAGTGTTAGACCTGGCACCATTGGTGTGGGTCTCCCTTCCATTTTTGCTGTTGCCTCATGTATTTTTGCTGGTGTAAGATGTTTTGGGCACTGTGCCACTGCTGTCCAGTGCCACAGTGCAAGTGCTCCCTATTGTAAATTGATGTATTAATCAGTGGTTCCATATTTGGCTATTTGGTTTACTTGTCAGACCCTAGTCTAGTGCACTGACTGTGCCCAGGGCGTGTAAATTCTGGTGGGCCTGCAGCACTGGTTGTGCCACCCACAGAAGCAGCCTTGTAAAATATGTCTAAGGTCTGCAATTGCAGAGCCGGCGTGCAGTCTGGTATTGTCATGTTGACTAGGCAAGTGCACCCACTTGCCAGTCCCTAAACCTTCCCTTTTCTTCATATCAGTCACCACTATGGTAGGCCCAAGGACAGGGTGCATTGCAAGTATAAGGTAGGACAAGCCCTGATGTGTGTGGCGTGTCCTAATAGTGAATTACAGCCATTTTCGTTTTTCACTATTGCAAGGCTACCTGTTCTCCATAGGCCAGAATGGGCTGTTAGAATTATTACATTTTATAATCCTAACTGACTCAAAGAACATGGTAGAAATTCGAGTTTTGTGTGCCCGGATGATAAAATATATCTTTTAGTAAAATTGGTTTTAACATTCAACCTTTGACCCTACCAGGTAGGTCGCTCTCCCTCCGCACAGCACCGCCTGTGTGTCCCTGCCCCAGCTGCCGCTGCTGAGGAAGTTCGAGGCCCTCCACCACCCGCAGGCTACCACCTGTGCCTTATCCCTAGTGGCCAGTGGTAGGCCATAGATAGGTTTGTTCATCCTCTGCTTTATTGCTTTTATTGTATTGTCTGTATTTTCATTGTTGTTTCTGTGATTTCTGTTGTCTGTCTCCCCCCGCAGCCTGTACGTTGTCCATGCCCCTTTTTCTCCCCTCTGTTCCCCTCGCTGTCCCCGTGCTCTCTCTGCCCGGTCTTTCCTCCTCTATCCCTCGCTGCCCCTCCCTGCTCGGTTTTCCCTTCTGTTCCCCTCGCTGCCCCAGTGCCTCTCTGCCCATTCTGCCTTCTGTTATTAGCTGCCCCTGTATTTCTATATTCAGTATTTTGCCTCTGTGTCACTCGTTTTTCCGGTAATTCTGTGCCCTTTATGCTTTCTATGCCACTCGTTTTTCCCTCGTTTTTGTGCCTCTTTTGCCTTCTGTTCCACTCGTTTTTTGTGCCCTCTGCCCTCTGTTCCACTCGTTTTTTGTGCCCTTCTGCCCTCTGTGCCATTTGTTTTTCCATCATTTTTTGTGCCCTTCTGCCTTCTGTTCCACTCGTTTTTGTGCCCTTCTACCCTCTGTGCCACTCATTTTTCCCTCATTTCTGTGCCCCTTTTTCCTTCTGTTACCTTTGTTGTCCCTCACCTGCATTTGCCGCTGCGTCCACTGCGGCCCTGCCCCCTGACTGCCCACTGCCCATTTGCTGCCCCCGCCTCCCGCCTCCCAGCTGTTCGCTCCCACCACCTCCCAGCTGGCTGACGGGCGCCACAAGCCCGTCTGCGCCCGTCCGTGCCTGGACCGTGCCCAGCGCCAGAACCCCTGGCTCCTGCACCTGCCATGACGTCCGCCGCCATAACGGCGCCAGCACTTCTGCACGCTCTCAACTCCGGACGGAGCCACACCTGCTTCAAGGCCGCCCCGAAATGCACACACGGCCCCTTCACCTGCCGGAACTGCAGCTACACCAGCCTCAGAGCTGGCGAACCACCCGCCAAGAAAGACCCCAACCACCTCCGATGCATACTACTGAACACCCGCTCCGCACGCAAGCATGCCATCGAGCTCTGGGACCTGTTCGACACAACATCCCCGGACGTCGCCTTCCTGACAGAGACCTGGTTAACGACTCCTCCGCACCCGACATCGCCATAGCCATCCCAGACAGCTGCAAGATCACCCGCAAAAACCGCACCAACGAAGTCGGAGGAGGAATCGCCATCATCCACAAGAGCAGCATCAGGGTCTCGACTAGCACCGACGACGCGCTCAGCACCGCTGAACACATGCATTTCCAGATTCACACAGACCCTAACTCCACCCTCAGAGGCACCCTCGTCTACCGATTCCACGGACCCCCCCCCCAGTTCAACGACTCCATCGCTGACTTGATCAGCACACCCGCCCTGACCTCCACCAACTACATCCTCCTCGGAGACCTGAACTTTCACCTTGAAAATAACAACGACAACAACTGCACAACCCTGATCGATAACCTCGCCACCCTCGGACTGAAGCTACTCGTCACAACGCCCACCCACTCTGCCGGCCACATGCTCGACCCCGTCCTCTCCTCAAGCCTGCACGTCTCCGTCAGCCACACCCCCGAACTCCTCTGGACCGACCACCGCTGCATCCACTTCACCTTCCAGAAACCCGCCACACACCACTGCACCCAACAGATCCCCAGCTGCCGCTAGAGCAAAATCGACAAAGACCAACTACACGCAAACTTCGCTCTCAGCCCAACACCAACGACGCTGCCCACAGCCTCAGATGCTGGATTGAACTGCGCAAAACCCTCGCCCCGCTGAAGAAACCCCCCGACAGAGACATCAGCAAGAGGGCCAGCTGGTTCATCCCAGAACTCCTAGCCTCCAAGCAAGCCTGCCGGAAACTAGAGAAGAAATGGCAAGGCGAACAAACTCCAGATAGCCACGCAGCACACAAGGACGCCATCCACAGTTACCACCACCTCATCAGGGCAGCCAAGAGGACCTCCTTCCTCTTCCACCGCAAGATAGCATCCACGACAGCTTGATCACCCAGACAGCCCCAACAGACAGCAACACAACAGACCCTCAGCACACCATCGACCACGACTCCCTGGTAGCCTGGGTCAGCGTGAGCATCAATGACACCATCAAGACCATGCGCACAATCCACTCCGGCTCTCCGTCAGACCCATTCCAGCACCAAGTCTTTAACAGAGCAAGCAGCTCCATCGTACCCCACCTGCGCAACATCATCAATCTCTCCCTTGAGAATGCGACTTTCCCAGAGATCTGGAAACATGTTGAGATCAACGCCCTACTCAAAAAAACTAAGGCAGGGCCAAGAGACCTCAAGAACTTTCGGCCCATCTCTCCGCTCCCCTTCCCGGCCAAGGTCATCGAGAAAACCGTCAACAGAGAGCTAACCTGATACCTCAAAGAAAACAAAATCCTGGATCCTTCCCAGTCATGGTTCTGCAGCAAGCACAGAACCGAGACTGCCCTCATCGCCGCCACCGATGACATCAGGACCCTGCTGGACAAAGGCGAGACCGTAACACTCATCCTCCTAGACCTCTCTGCCGCCTTCGACACCGTCTGCCACCGCACACTGCGCGTACGCCTCCACGCTGCAGGGATCAGAGACAAGGCTCTGGATTGGACCACCTCCTTCCTCTCCGGCAGAACCCAGAGCGTCCGCTTCCCCCATTCCGTTCCAAAGCTTCCGAGATCATCTGCGGCGTACCCCGAGGATCCTCCCTCAGTCAACGCTGTTCAACATTTACATGGCCACGCTCGCACATGTAGCCCGACAGCACGACCTCAACATAATCTCCTATGCCGACGACACTCAGCTGATCCTCTCCCTCACCAAGGACCCCATCACCGCCAAATCCAACCTCCACGAAGGAATGAAGGCCGTCGCCGACTGGATGAAGACCAGCCGTCTGAAGCTGAACTCGGACAAGACGGAGGTCCTATTCCTCGGCTCCAACCATTCAGCCTGGGACAACTCCTGGTGGCCGATGGCACTGGGGGCAGCCCCGACACCCACCGACCATGCACGCAACCTGGGAATCATCCTTGACTCAATGCTCTCAATGACCAAGCAAGTCAACGCCATCTCCTCCTCCTGCTTCAACACCCTCCGCATGCTCCGCAAGATCTACAGATCCTTCTCCCACCTCACCGCCAAGATATGGAACACCCTCCCACTGAGCCTATGACAGACCCAAGACCCGCTGACCTTCAGGAGGATACTCAAGACAAGGCTGTTCGATCAGTAGCGCCCCCAGCACCTTGAGACCCTTGCCGGTATGTAGTGCGCTTTACAAATGATTGATTGATTGATTGAACATTCTGTGTTTGCAAATACCACTTTTAGAAAGTAGGTATTGCTTGTCTAACCTTTCAAGCCTGCCTCTGCTTGGTTGTGTATTCCTTTGTCTGGTTTTGTGAGTTACAGGGCTGGGGGATTCCAAGAGACAGGGTGAGTCAGCCCAGTGGTGAATAGAGAGATCTGCATCTAGATGGGAGGGAAGAGTTGCACCTGAACCTTGAATAGGGTTGTGCCTGCCGTCCACAAGGCTGGCTCCACCTCCTGGGGTGCAGCTGATGTCTCTGTCCTGCGCACTGAAAGAAGAGAAGGAGTCCTGTCAACACAGTGCTCCAGGACTGTACTTGCCTTCCACAATGCTGGCTCCACCTCCTGTGGGGCGTCTGATGTTTCTGCCCTGCACTGTGAAAGGAAAGGAAAGGTCTGGGAAACAGAGTGCTTCAGAACTGGTTTGAACTGGGCAAAGGCCCCTCTCCTCTCAGAGAACAAAGGATTTTGTAGTATAAATATTGTGACCCTGATCCCATGAAATCAGATCACTTTGGACTACAAGAAGAAACCTCTAATGAGGAGAGGAAACTGAAGAAACTGAGGAGAGACTATTTCCAAGCTGAAGTTCTGCTTGGGGGATTGGCCTGCAGTGGTTGCCTTACTGCCAAAGGAAGGAGAAACGAACTTTGTGTACTTTGCTTCCAACTTGTGAAGGATCTCCAAGGGCTTGGAAAAGAGCTTGCCTCCTGCTGATGTCTCAGGGACAACAGACTTCAAACCCCAGCTCCCCAGAGTTCTTGTGGAAGTGCCTGCTGCTGTTTTGGGCCTTCTGAGGAACTGCGTGTCGCAAGGAGCTGGAAGCGCGACTCATCGAAGAAGAAGCGTGTCGCTGCTGCTGTCGTCGCATTGTGAATGTCGGCGCTGTAGCTGTCACATTGCACCGCATCGAGAGAAGTGTCTTGCAACAAGGAGGAAGCGTGTCGCCATCGCTGCTGCTGCCGTCGCAACTCTGAAGGAGGGTGTCGCCACTGGAACTGGCGCACTGCACCGCATCGAAGAAAAAGCGTCTTGCATCCCAGAGAAGCGCGCCGCCGTTGGAGCTGCTGCCGTCCCATCGTGGATGTCGCCGCTGTAGTTGTTGCATCGTGTGGAATCTTCACGCACCGTGGGAGAAGAGTATTGAAGGTGGAGCTGCTGCCGTCACATCGTGAATCAAGGGTGTCGCCGCTCCAGTCCACGCATCGAATCGAGAACTTCTCGCATCCCCGGGGAAGCGTGCCGCATCTGGAAGAATCTTCACGTCATTATTTCTTTGTACTTGAACTTTGTCGCATTTACCTCGCTGCTACATTGCTAGTCGTGTAAGCGCAACGCAATCTAAGGTACATTGACACAAAGTGTCGCATCTTAAGAACTGAACTTAACTAAGCTAAATCTACCATCTTAAAGTGACAGTATTGTGTATTTTTGGCGTTTATGGTCTTGTGGTATCTCTATATAAAATATACTTATTTTTGATATAAAACCTTGTGTGTTGTCCATCTGTAGTGTTGTCACTGCATTACTGTATGTGGTCACAAATGCTTTACACACTGCCTCTGAGATAAGCCTGTCTGCTCGTGCCAAGCTACCAAGGGGGTGAGCAGGGGTTATTTTAGGAGTGGAATCCCCTTATCCTGACTAGAGGCAAGGGTCCCTATTTGTCACAAGTACCTACCTATGCCAACTAGGGACCCCAAATCTAACATTGGTGGTCAGCGGTGAGGATTCTAGACTTGCATTTGTGACTCATGTACAGTGATTGGTGAACACTACTTAGTGAGTGCAGACCATAACACAACCACATACTTTTTAGTATATTCCTTTTTGGATTTTCTATTTTTTTTTTAAGATGCCTCATCCAGTTATAGTAGAGAGAGCAGAATCCATAGCCTCTCTTGATCTCGAATGGGGAAGAAGAAAAGTTGTAAAGCTACAAAGTAAAGCACCTGAAGTACTTCTGCAAGAAATTCAAGTTTGTCACTGTTGGGTGCACCAAGAAAGAAGAATTCTACAAGGTGCTGAGGGCCTGGGTGGAAGCAAAGAAAACCCCTGAAATTGAGGAAGGGGATGACCAGGCAGTCGTACAGCAGGAAGAGCCATTGGGCTTAAGAGGAATGAAAGTACCTTCCCCTGCAGGTAGCATTTCTTCTGGCAAGAGTCTGTCTCCAGAGGAGTTGGAGGACAGAGAGAGATCAAGAAGGCATGAAATGGAGATGACCAAGTTCAAGGTGAATAGGCAAATGGACGTTAGATATAGATTAGATATAGAGGGAAAAAAAATACAGTTTGAGCATGAAAAGGTTTTGAGGGAGTTTGAGTTTAAAACCAAAAGTTTGGAGGTTACTCCCTCTGGTGGCAGCGTAACGTCAGTGTCTGTGGAGAGTAGAGTGTATATTCCCAAAGATGTGTTGAAAGAGTTTTACAAAAATAAGGATATTGGTCAGTAGTTCAGAGCCTATGAGGTAGCCATGTCTTCCCACCGGGTCCCTAAGAGAGATTGGGGAGCGGGTTTGTGGGGAAGGTTCCTTAGTGAGGGGAAGGACACACTGTTAGACTTGCCTTCTGAAGTCCATAATTCATATAGCCACATGAAAGATGCATTGATGTCTAGATATGGTTCGACCCCTGAACTCTATAGACAGAGGTTCAGGAAATGCAAAAAGTTAGAAAACAGTACCTGCTTTGAATATGTCACTTTCTTTTGCAGAGCATTGGATGGTTGGGTGAAGGCCAGCAAGGTTAATGATTTTCAAGGTCTCTTTGATTTGATTGCATGGGAGCACTTGTCTGATAATTGTTTTCCAGAGCTGAGCCAGCATCTGATTGGTATCAAGCTGACTAACCCTAGGAAGCTTGCTGAGGAGGCAGACCGCTGGGTGAGCACCCGGGTCCACAAGGGTCACATGGGAGACTCAGCCAAAGGTGGGCAGGGTCCCCAGCAGAAGAGTGGGGGGGACAAGGGTAAACAAAAGGAGTTCCGCAAAGGGCCCCAAAGTAGTCACCAAGGGAACCATGGGAAAGGTTCCCAGCCTCCCCCTGAGATAAAGCAAGGGGCCCGACAGGTAGTCCTGTTCCACAGGGGGCCTTGAAATGTTACAAGTGTGGTGACCTGGGTCATAAGGCGAATGATACCAGGTGCCACCTGTTTGGTAAACCTGCACCCACTGGTGCTTCGCCCCGGCAGATGGCTAGTGTAACCTTTGGGCAGGAGATTGATGTCCAAGGTGGGTGGGGTCCCGCACAGATGACCCTTGTCTCTTTAGAAGTCTGTAAGATGGTCTCATAAGCTCAGCTGCCCTGGAACACTAAGAAATATGAGCAGTAGGTGACCATCAATGGCCAAAAGGAGGAGGCTCTTAGAGATACAGGAGCCACTGTGACAGCTGTCAGGTGTCACCTGGTGTCTCAAGAGCAGATTGTCCCTCATGCATGTTGCAGAGTTGTTGCTGCAGACAACATAGAGAGCTGTTGTCCAATGGCTCAGGTTCCCTTTGAGTGGGGGGGGGGTCTCTGGTACTCTTCAGGTAGCTGTGAGGCCCGCCATGCCTGTTGACTCTTCGTTGGGGAACGATTTGAAGAGCTCCCTTTTGGAAAAGGTGTAGAAGAGTACTCACTTGAAGATGGTGAGACTGCCTGACTGGGCGTGCGTGAACACCCAGTCAATGGCAGCCAGCAGGGGTGCTCAAGAGGACCTGGATCCTGAGAGGGAGGCCCAGGAGCCTGCCTTAGAGAGAAGTGGCGGGGCACGGAAAACTGGCCCCCGAAGTTCCCACAGCCCAGGAGGAGGTAGACCCTGAGGGAGATGCCCTGGAGCCTACCGGGGAGCAAGTAGCTGAACTGGGGGACCTGCCTGAGCTGACCCGTTGGGAGCATGAAGGAGGCTCCTCCAGGGAAGAATTCTGCAGGGAGCAGAGAGAATGCCCTTCTCTTGAGGGTTTGCGGCAACAGGCTGCAAGCCAGGCGACAGGTGATCAGTCAGGATCACATTTGAGTTACTGGGAGAATGGTCTTCTGTATAGTGAGCCTGTGTGCTGGTGGTACCCCAGAAGTTCAGAGCCTTCCTACTGTGGCTGGCTCATGATGTGCCGTTAGCAGGACATTTGGGGTAGAACAAGACCTTTGAGAGGCTTGTTACCCACTTTCATTGGCCCCAAATGCGCAAGATTTCAGACACTCATTGCAGGACTTGTCAGACTTGCCAGGCAAGTGGAAAGAGTTGGAGAAAGCACAAGTCTCCTCTCCAGCCATTCCCTGTGGTCAGTACCCCCTTTGAGCGGGTTGGGATTGACATTGTGGGGTCACTGGACCCCAAGACAGTCATGGGCAACAGGTTCATCCTGGTCTTGGTGGACCAAGCCACCCGGTACCCGGAAGCCATACCTCTGAGGACAGTAACGGCCCCCGTGGTGGGACAAGTACTGATGGGAATTTTCTCCCGGGTTGGATTCCCTAGCAAGGTAGTATCTGACCGGGGACCCAACTTCATTTCCAAGTATATGAAGTCCCTGTGGCAGGAGTGCAGTGTTACTTACAAGTTGACCACTCCTTACCACCCTCAAGGAAACGAATTGGTTGAAAGGTTCAACTGGACCCTGAAGGGCATGATAATGGGTCTTGAGGAACTCATGAGGGGTAAGTGGGACGTCCTCTTACTGTGCCTGCTCTTTGAATACCGGGAGGTGCCACAGAAATCTCTAGGGTTCAGTCCCTTTGAGCTTCTCTATGGACACCCGGTAAGAGGACCTCTGAGTCTGGTCAAAGAAGGCTGGGAGCAATCTCCCCGGAAACCTACCTAGGGTGTATATAGCTACATGCTGGCCTTCAGGAACCAGACAAGGCGTTTCAGGCAACTCGCTGAGGTGAATCTGGAAGCCAGCCAGGAGGAGATGAAGCGCTGGTATGACCAGAATGCCACTCTGGTAGAGCTTCAACCTGGACAGAAGGTGTAGGTCATGGCCCCAGTGGAGCCCTCTGTGCTCCAAGATAAGTGGACCGGACCTTTTGAGGTTGTGGAGCGCAAGAGTCCAGTTACCTACTTGGTGGACTTGTGGTCTGCTAGGTACCCCTTGAGGGTCCTACATGTCAACCGCCTTAAGCCCCACTTAGAGAGGTCTAAAGTGGGCATGCTCTTGGCAACAGATACTGGGATGGAGGAGGAGACTGAGCCTCTTCCTGACCTTCTGTCAGCCTCAGAGCAATATGGGTCAGTGAATGGTGTTAACCTATCTTCCACCCTGACCCATGAGCTACAGAATGACTGCTGCCAGTTGCTGGGACAGTTTTCTGATCTGTTCTCCCTGGTTTCTGGTGTCACCGATTGGTGCGTCCATGATGTGGACACAGGAGACAGCTTACCTGTGAATCATAAAATTTACAGGGTAACTGACAGGGTGGGGGCTTGCATCAAAGAGGAAGTCTCAAAGATGCTTGCTCTAGGGGTGATTGAGTCTTCCAGCAGTCCTTGGGCCAGCCCAGTGGTCTTGGTGCCGAAGGCTGCAGCGCCGGGTGCCACTCCCGAACTCCGGTTCTGTGTGGACTACAGAGGGCTCAATTCAGTCACGAAGACTGACGCGCACCCCATCCCCAGAGCTGATGAGCTCATTGATCGGCTAGAGGCTGCACGGTACCTCAGCACGTTTGACTTGACGTCTGGGTACTGGCAGATCGCCTTGACTGGTGG